>NC_088245.1:128900130-129525130 GCF_036013445.1 Caloenas nicobarica
TCTATTCATTAAACAGGTGACACTTTTACTACCATTTTCAAGATAGAATGCCTCAGCATTTTTCCCAGGTTTTAAATATGGAGCTCACAATTACAAGGTGAAACCCGTAGCCAATTTTAGGTGAAAATTACTTTAGAAACAATGGAAACAAAACATATGGAAGTATTCTTCTTCTTGCATTGATTATTTAAGGCAGAATATGTATGAAGAGTAAGTTCAATCCATATATATAATATATATAAAGCACACGACACTACCACAACTAGCTTTTATACTGCTAAACTTTTATAAATCATTAGGTTTCACTGAAGAACATTTTGATTCCTGAACAGATTTTCTAAACCTTCTAATCCTTGCCAAAAAAGACTTACGACACGTATTTTAGGATATACACTAAGGTTTCTGTATTTGGTGTTCAGGTGTAGGATGCAAATCAGAAAAACTCTAGAGACACATCCATCCCCAGTAATCTCTGGGAAACCATTAACTGTTGGAACGACATGAAGGTTAAGCAGTCTTCAGGTAATGATTTACACTTAAATTACATGAGGCCTTAGATCACTAGCATCAGAGAGATTCTCACAAACCTTACTTTTCCCAATGCAGGTGTTTTGGGGGTTTTCTGTTTGGTTTGGTGTTTGGGGGGTTATTTTGTGGGGGTTTTTTGTTTGTGTGTTTGTTGTTGTGCTTTGTGTTTTGGTGGTTGGTTTTGTTTGGTTTGTTTGGTTGGTTTGTTTTTTTGCAGCTCAATTATTTGGACTGGTGGTTGGTGTTAAAAAGCAGAAACCTTTCTTATTAAGGAGGACTTTATTTTCAAAATTCATTATAATTTACACATTTTCTAAAAGTGAATGCTTACGCTCATGATTTTTCCTCTTTTTCAACTTAAGGGAAATCTTCCCAAAGAGTGCTGAACAATAAAGTTATGAAGCTTAGAATCCAAGTAAAATATACTATATCCTACATGTAGTGGAGGTTTTTTTGGTTTTTGACGGTTTAAAACTACGTTTGATTCCTTAAAGGAGATTAACATATGGTGCAGGATGTATTTTCTTTTATGTCAGCAGACTTGCATCGTTTCACAGATAGAAAAGTTACTCCTCAAGCAGAATTTAAGTCATTTTTCTTCTGTCAGGTCCAAGATGCAGCTTTCAGATGTATTTCTGTCATTTCAGATTTGTAGGGAGAGATATTTCAGAAAATCTTTATGTTCAAAACGTTTACGCCAAGAGTGTAGCATTGGCAGAAGGTCTCTTTAGGGAAAAAAGATCACATTGTGTTAAGTTAAACTTGATTGTATTGCACCATAAACAAGAAACTGAGCTAGATGTGAGAGCTGATACACTAATGTTGCTAAAGAAATTTTAACAGGAGCATTTAGTGCCGTACAAAGATTCCTGATGCCTATTAGTCTGAAACAAGAAATTCATGAACTGAAGACTTTTTATCTCTGGAGCAACAACACTAGATGTATCTGTGTACCTCTAGACTCCTGTTATGCTTCCCACAGTCAGCTCACGTGGCCCTAGAGTTTTCATGTAGGAAAACCAAGAAGTTACTGAGACAATAATCTGAAATCTGATTCCTCTGAAACAGTTTCAGCCAAAAAATGTGACAGATCTCAAAACTTAAAAAGCATTTCTGCTGTGTAAAAACTATTCGTTTCTACAACTGAAACAAAGGCATTCAACTATTTACCTGATACTAATTCATCATTTCCTGCTCTATTGACCACTTGAGTAATGATATAAAGTGTTCAGCTTATAATATTATTATGCATTATGATTAAGCCCTGTTCTTCAGAAGATTATTCTGCTTTTCTGTTTTCTGAAGTAATTTAAATACAACTAAAATACTTATGTTTTAAAAATTTGAAAAAAAGGTTCTCTCGAATCTCTTGAGTTCCTATTTTTCAGATGAAGCCTTTACCAAGACTAACCATCAGTTCATCAGTATTAGCAGTGTAATGTTGAGGTTACTTAATATAATTAAAATATTTAGCTTCCAGTTAAATCAGATTTTCATCATGCATGTCATTTAGCAAACACTTAAAAATAAAATCAGTAAGAAGACTAGAAACTAAGGCCCTGCACTTTGACTCCACTCTAAGAACTTCAATGAAGAAATACCCAGTTTTGCAATTTCTTAAAACATCACATAATTTCTCAGTATGACGAAAGCTGTTACATTGCAATAGACGTTTAAGACCTATGGACTTCCATCCTTACAAGGGAAGGACTTCATAATGTCAAAATCACATACTACAAATGTCACTTGCATTCCTAGATCTACACCACAATTCTCTGGGGAAAAAAAAAAATCTATAAATATTTCAATAAAGAAAAAATATCAAAGAAAGAACAACAACAAAAAATAGATCTGAAAAAGAAAAAAAAAAAAACAAACCACCATATCTGTTTGGTGGATATCCCAGTCTCTAAATGTCTCAGCAACTGAAGAGTATATGGGTTATGCTCTACTTCCCAGACGGACTTGAAAAAACATTGGTGTTCATTTCAAAAGGTATTTCAATGCCTTACTGGCAGAGCACAGTGTAATAGCTAAATTCTTTGTACTGTAAGCGCAGCATCAGTGAAATTTGTTCTGAGTCATTATTATTCCTCTATTTAAGCAGTTTCTGGAATAATACAAAGCACCAGAGAACGTATAGAAAGCAAATAAATTCAACATTCACAAGATTACAGCCATAGCAGTGTGTTATGGAATCATCTTTTGATATCAATAAATTTTTTAAAAAGCCTGTCATAATATCTGCTGCATGTTTTATGTCTCTTCATCCTGCCAGAAGTGGCCCCTGCCACTACTACAAAACAAGCAAATTCAAACTATGCAACTGTTTTCTGTGTATCTTATTTTTCCAGCTGCCACCTCATCTCTGGTTCATATGGAAGCTAACAGGGTAAAAACGCTTTCTATTTGTCACCTGCTTTGACGGAACATATTTCTTATGCCATGGTGTCATGGTTTAACCCCAGCTGGCAAATAAGTATCACACAGCCACTCACTCACACCCTCCTGGTGAGATGGGGAAGAGAATCAGTAGAGTAAAATTAAGAAAACTCATGGGTTGAGGTAGAGGCAGTTTAATAAGTGAAGCAAAAGCTGCATGCACAAGGAAAGCAAAGCAAGGGATTCACTCACTACTTCTCATGGGCAGGCAGGTGTTCAGTCATCTCCAGGAAAGCAGGGCGCCATCACATATAGTGGTTACTTGGGAAGATAAATGCCATCACTCCCAAGGTCCTCTACTCCTTCTTCTTCCCTCAGCTTATATACTGAGAATGATATCATATGGTGTGGGATAACCCTTTGGTTAGCTGGGGTCAGCTGTCCTGGCTTTGCTCCCTCCAACCTTCGTGTGCACCTGCAGCCTTCTTGCTGAAAAATCCCTGACTTGGTATGAACATTGCTTGGCAACAAGGAAAATACCAGTGTATTATCAACATTCTTCTCATACTAAGTCCAAAACACAGTACTATACCAGCTAATAGGAAAAAAATTGTCCCAGCTCAAACCAGGAAACGTGTTTTCATTATACACTGACTATTGATCAGACAACTTCCTGGTGCCCATAGATCAAAGACCATAGAACATTTGAAAACTGGACATCACTTAGTCCAATCCCCTGCTCAGAGAAGAGGCACACGAGGCAGGCTGCCCAGGACAACAGCCAGTCAGAATGTGAACATCTCCAAGGATGAAAATACCCCTTAGGACAGTTTGTTTAGCTATTCAATCACCATCATAGTAAAAGAGGGGGTTCTTATTTAATTCATCTATTTTATTTCATGCTCATTGCCTCTTCTCCTGTCATGCCACAGAGAACCACTGGCAAGAGTCTGGCTTTGTTGCACTACCCCTCACTCTATCAGGTGTTCACATACATTGACAAATCCTTCACATCTAGTGTCACACAGCTGCAGTGTACCAGAGCCGACCTTGAGCACCAGCAGCCAAATCCTAAGGAAGGGTGAGGGGAAAACACCTCCAGACCCCATTAGTGCACTTAGGCAATAAGTAAAGGGAACATATTTTCCAAGTTTAATGCAGAGGTGTCCCTACCACATCTCTGGAAACATTAATACAAATTACTTAAAGCTGACAAGCCAGACACTCCAGATCAGCTACAGCCATGAAGCTGTATGTACTGTTTGGTCACTAAAGAGCACACACAAATCTGGTGGAAAAAGTGCAAACTCATTTAATAGTCTCTAAAATAACTGACCTTACTGAACAGAAGAAAAATCAATAGGTCTTCATGTGAGTAGATCAGAAATATTCATATAGGTTGGGCTATATATGACGTATCATGGCTACAGAAATCCTAAGCAGAAGGACACAGCTTTATGCTGAGCACCTGTCCAAGACCAAATTTCTCAATTCTGGCACTGGCATACACTGGCATCCACTTAGCAGGTGTTACCCATGCTGTCCCCTATTGGCAAAAGAAGTGAAGACACATTCTTACTGTATATTTCCAATGGAGTCAAATTAAAAAAAATACAGGAAGATGTTGACTAAAAGCATATAATGACATGCAGGAACTCCAAAACTCACCAGGGATTTTGAAGAAAATTACATATTTAGAAAATTCTGAGCTCCCATTTATTACTATAAACAAACAAGCAAACAAAAAAACCTAACAAATCTAGGTGGTAGTTTATTACCACTTTAGGAACAAGGAAAAGCTGGAATGCACTCACAGTACATCGTTCACAATTTATTTCCTAGCCTCCATTACAATAGTTTCTCTATTACTCTTGAAGACTGACCTTTCAGTGACATGTTAAAGGACTAATAGTTTAAACAGCAAATACAGCTTTTGTGTAGCAACACAATTCCTCATTCCACTGCATTTCTGCTTTACATAATGTTACCTCTACTTGTCAATATTTTTAAATTATCTGCTTTCTGCAGGAAATGTTTATATCCACACTAACCCTTGAGAAATACAGGACAGTATGTTTTTTGCATTACTTTTCACTGTTGTTACAAATTAAGGTGACTATTATACCCCGAAGCATAAATTGTTGCATATGATCAAAATTAGAGGGGCTCTGTGTTATTTTTTCTTACATTTTCCCCCATTTTCTTCTAATTTATAAGTAACTTTTAATTTTTGTTCCTTTTGGAGGCACCTAAAGCTTCAACACAATCTAAAATTCCAAATGTCTTGCAGAAACAAAGAATAAAGTTAATTTCAATTTCTACTACCCCCATACATTCTTCCAAAATATGATCTATGCTGCACAAAGTACTATAGTGTAGTTTGATAGCATCAAATACAAGATAAATGTAACTGATGGGCAGTAAACAATACAGAAGACTCAAACATGTCTATGGAAAGGGTAAGTCATGCCAGCAAGAACAACATCATCAGTGTTTCTGACACTGACAAAACATGGGAGAGGTCCTTTACTATACTGCTCAGATAACAGGATGCAGGATTAGTTTCCCCTCATAAAAGGAATAAGGCATCATGATTTGTTCTCAGAAAGCAGTAAGTGCAACTAACTGAGAAAAAAAGGAGGTAAATTAAAATTTTTGAGACCAGACCACTACATTGGAATTGCTTATAACTATAGGTGTTTTCCCCTCTCCTCCAGTGTTAGGAAATCTTATACATGAAGCAAAAGCAATGTATGCAATGAGAGGTAAGAGAATTAGTTTCTTAATACAATTTTCACTTTATTATGATATTTTTTGAAGAAATATAAGGATGATTTATAACAAATAAACCTTGTCTGGCTGATTAATGCATACTAAGTCAGCCCAAAAAGCCCACAATAGCTCATGAAGATGGTTACTAATGGCAAAAGTGTCTTTGCGTCAAAGGAATTACAGATCAGGTGGAAAACACTTTCTGTATATCGGAAGAACCCTCTCCATAAAAATGCCATTATCAGAACCACAGTGACCTTCATGGAGGCATTTGATGCCTGAAACCTGCTTTGATGAGTCTTAGAGTCTTTATGTTCAATAAAATTTGAGATTAACTGAAGCACCAAAAGTAGTTACACGAATTCCAGCTACAATTTTCATAGTCGTATGATTCAGTGAGATTGAGAAAAACTGTAAAGACAAACAGGTTTCCTCTGAACTGCCCATCTCCTTCCTGACTAGATAAAAGGACCACAGTTTTCCTGAATCTTGGTGCCTTAACTTTTGACAGCTACCTCTTAAAGGGTTGTAACAGAAAACTTCTGTGTAATAAGTGTAATAAGTAATATTTGAAGTTAATGCAACAGATTACTAACAGCTTCTTGAATTCATCAAAGTTTTCCATTACTGGACCTGAAACATGTCATGAAGGTACAGTCAAAATATGGTTAAGGCATCTACATTGCTGTGTTTTCTTCACTCCATGTTCTTGCTCATTTCCTCCTGACTTTCCTATGTAGACTCCCAGAAGAGCACAGCACAGAAGAGACAGTATAGGAAGCATTTCAGATCAAGTTGGGTAGGTGGGGTTAGGGAGATAATCTCTCTGGAGAAAGTTGCTAGTTTACATATATAATCACAATTGAGGATGTTTAATCTTTTTTTCTGTTAAATTATCTGTTGCAATAAGAAACTGATATTAACAATCCCCATAACAACCATATTTTTCTAATATAGGCAAAGCTTTTGATAAAACAGGATGTGTATCTTAATAGAAAGATAAAGCTGTGGCTGTAATAACTTCACATTGACTTTATTATTAGCGCTCATATGCAGAAAGACATGCAGGTTTATGATTTGCAGGATAACAAGTTTTATCATAAAAAGTTAGGTAAAATTCTATGTTGAATACAGTCATTCAGTGTAAAATAGTTATGCTTGTAGCAATTCCTCCCCCAAGACCAAAGCCAAAACAAAAGACAAAAAAACCCCACCACACCAAAAGTAACCTGCTAGGTCACTTCTTTAACCATTAACATCCTGTCATGAAAACATACCAAAGCCATACGGACTAAGACAAGATTGAGAGATTAGTAGATTCCTCTGTACCTTAATGGCATGACACCATCCCATTTGTGGGAATAAAGAATGAAGCTATTGTCAACTGCTCTCATTGATTTTACATGGAAGGAGTTCAAAGACTGCAAGGATGAAAAGCTGCATATTGCTTACAAGAAATCTAGGTAAGAGCCATAAAACTCTAGTATGATTCTTCTTACCACTGTAGCAGATATTAAATGCTTTCTTCCTCCACCACACTCACCACCTACATGCTTCCACTGATGACAGAGGAAATCAAGTGAAAATTCTCTATCCTACTTCTGATAAATACTTAGTTTTAATACTTTGATTTACCTCAAATCACTGGTTTAAGCCATTTAAACTAACCTGCCTGAAGGAAATTAGAGAGCAGAGAGAGACGTGGCTCTACTGGTTGAGCAGTGGGAGTGGTAACTCCTCTGACAAAAAGGCAACATTGAACTGATGAGCAGGAAAATTTTAAATACCTGTGCCATTGCACAAGTTGGCCATCTGTCAGGTAACAGCTTAATGCAAAGCTAAGTGCTCAATACCTTGGAATACATGCAAGCTCCAGATAATATTTTCAAGTTCTGCATGTATTTTAAAAGAAAAAGAAATCACCAGTGTTGTGGTTTAATCCTTGTAGACAGTTGAATAGCAGACAGCCACTCACTCCCCTCCTCAGCAGAAAGAGAATCAGAAGGATGAGTCCAAACACTCGTGGGCTGAAATAAAGGCAGTTCATTAGGTAAAGCAAAAGCTGTACATGCAAGCAATGTCAAAAGAGGTATTCATTTGCTACTTCAGTCTGAATGTCTCCCTATTCCTTCTTCCCTCAGCTTTTATTGCTGAACATGATGTCATACAGTATGGAAGATCCCTTTGGTCAGTTGAGGTCAGCTATCCCAGCTGTGTCCCCTCCCAACTTCTCGTGCACCCCTAGTCTACTTGCTGGAAGGGCAGTGAGAGAAACAGAAAAGACCTTGACTCTGCGTGAGCACTGCTCAGCAATAACTAAAACATCCCTCTGTTATCAACACTGATTTTACTACGAATCCAAACCATATCCCCATACAAACTAGTATAAAGAAAATCAACTCTTTCCCAGCCAAAAATAGTACCACCAGTTTCATATTTCAAAAACCACTTTGATTTTCAGGATTTGTCAAAGTGGCACAGTAAAGAGAAACTGAGGCAGTTCTGAGCAAGCTTAGATGCCAAGAAAAAGCAGTAGCCTGTTGTCTGCGCTAAGTACCACGTCAGAGTACAAATGCTTGTTCACACTTTTTGGTGATGATCGTAGTGACTAGAATTCAACCATGGACATGTCAATGACCACAGTGAACACACACCCAAACTAATGCAGAACTGAACCAGTACAGATACCAATTAGACCACAAAAACCTCAGATGTGAGTAACAAATAGCTTTATGGAATCCATGATCTGCCAGAGGATAGTTCATAAAAATAAATTAATTGCCAACTACATTATTAGTGATTTCCTGATTTTTTTTTTTGTTTACCACAGTAGATCCTGAGACTGTGAAATGTGAGTCAGTTTGTTACAGAGTTAGCTCAATTACAGGAAGCTCTTCAGTAAAATAAAGATAATAGCTATCTACTTACTGGAAAATTAGCACAATTTCTCATATACTTTTGTTAGTGACGCTAAAAAGAATGCTTATTTCTACAGATTTCTTGTTCAGTCTAGCTCATGCCTCTTAACAACCTAAATGCAAAGCTTACTTTGAGAATACTGAAATGCAGTGACCATTAGTAAACAGTGATAAATAATACTACTGAGAGCTTGGGGGGGATTAGTATGTAAATGCTGGTAAAGGCTCATTCTGCAGTATGTGCTCCATGAGCAGAAGGCTTATTAGAAGTAATCACAAATCTTTCCCCAACCATGCACTTCTGGTAAAAATGAGGACAAATATCACGTATGTATCTCCTTATGACACAGAATTTCAAAGTTCTGTCATAGCTCTTGCTGAAAGCCGAAGGCCCACAGCTGTGGGGTGCTTAATAGAACACAAAATATGAAAACAGACTAAGATCTTACATAAAGCAACCACATAAATGAGGATTACACTTGCGAAGTTACAAGCTGTTAGTTTCAGAAGCACTTTTGCTGTCATTATCAAGACTTTTGAGAAATAAGTGTTCAGATTTGGAATGCACTTAATTTGTCTTATTTGCTGTTTTCACACATAATTACAATACCTCAACTCTAGGAGTACAGATTATAGTGTAGGTCTGCTAAAGGTCAATCAGTCTTTGAACGTATAAGAAAAAACTTTCCCTAGGGACCACATAGCACAGGACAGAACATGAAATCCAAGACTTCAAATCTGAAACTGTTTTATAACAAGGTAACTCACATGCTTGAGTGTTTCCAGGATCAGACCCTCTCACAAAAAGATGTGATACAGAAATATTAAACTTCAAGTCCTTCAGTTCAATAGGTTAAACACAGCTTGTTTGTGGTATCCACATTTTACTTCCTAATTTCAAAATGTTTATTTCGAGATGTTTACTACGTATTTCAAGGGTGGTGTTTTTGAAGATACATAGCTTCCTAGTAAAGCCAGTTTACTCCACAGGAAATGTTAGGATATAAAGAGTGCTTCTAGAAATTGCAATCCCCTTACCTTGCACTCTCAACAAGTCTTACCCTTTTACAGTAAATTCCTGTTATTTAAGTGCTACACTCACAAATGGAGTATTTCCTGCTTTAACAAATACCCAGATACAAATGCTGTCTTAGAGTTTGTGTTTTTCTCTTTGCAGAAGGCCAGTGAGCATCTTCTGCATTCCAAGAATTTTATTCCAATAAATGGTGATGCTGAGATGATGCTGAGATTGCATAACCGTAAATGTGGATACTATATATATATATATATATTAAAAAAAAAAAAAGCGCTACACTCCACAGAAACATGACCGATACTTAGGGCTGTACCTTAACACTTTATTACTTCATAGATGTTCATTCTGCCCTGCCCTCCACAGCCCACTTCTCCAAACTGATTTTTCAGACTCTGCTAAACATATGAGAAAGAGCTGGGGGCTTGTTTTATTTTGTCTAATTCTATCAGAAATGTATTGTTAGGAAAATCTCCCTCTCTGGTTCCACATATCGCATCACATGGCAGGAAAGAATTACTAGAACCTGTTCTTGTGGCATTTATACCTACAAGCACTAAAGTTTCCAGTATTATTACTTCCAAGTTGGGCACACATTCATTTTCTTGTTTTCTTTAGAAGCTGTTTCATAAGGTCTTTTCAATAATTTATGCACTTTGTTTCCCTTTCCACTATGCCCTCCATGTTGTTTGTATATTTCTTATCATATTTTCCAAGCATGTACACAACACACTGAAAACAGTCTTAATCATACCATGAAAGATGACATTAACATTTTTTAGAGGCATAGAATCAACTGAAGCCATACATTAAGGAGAAGAGTAGGTATAAAAAATGTCAGCAGTACATACAATAACAGAAATGCTTCCTCAACAGTAAAATCCTGCTTTTAAGAAAAACCCAACAAAAATTACTTGCCATCAGCAACAGCTCCCACTAATTTCTCCTTGAAAAAATAAAAATCTTTATTAGATGGTTTCACCTTCCACAGATAAAGGATACAAGACCTAATCATTCAGTATGACAATCACTTTGCAATTCATATCTATTTTGTCACAGGATTTGGGTAATCACACAACCTGCAAATGTGGATTAATTTCTAAGCATTTTCTTTTATTATAGTTGTGTAAATTAGCACTAAAGTAACAGAAAACCTTCCTTGAATTACTCAAGCTCATGTAGATACAAAGGAAGGGCAAGAAATTGTGGCTGAAATTCCTAGCACCCTTCACAACTCCATTTTACTTGGTCTCAATTCCTTTTTTATAAAATATATGAATAATTAAGCAAATGAAAATGGAGAGCAGTCCTTCTCCACCTCCAAGAAAAATAAAAGCGTGAAGAAAACTTCTCAGGCATAACAACAAAATCTCAGAAGTACTGTCCTTTGTTTTTCCTCATCTTTCCCCTCCCTTGAACAATGCCATTTCTTAGGTGTACAATATTATGAGCCCACGAGGTGATGAGGGAAGAAATCACGGAATATGGGCCACATGGCAGCTCTGTCACTGTTAGGGAACAGCCTGCCTTAGCCTATTGAATTATTGTGTATACTTCTTGTTATTCAACTTGTTTAGAAACTGCTTATATAGAATTCACTTAGCATAAGTCAGTTTGCTTAGCATAACTTCTGCAAGCTGTGAACTTTTGAACTTTCTTCCTCATTAAGAAAAAATGTATTCAGAGTGGTTCAAACTAGAAGATAAGGGGAGCTGCATCCCTGGAGATAAGTAAAGGAACAGAACAGTGTCTGAAAGAAGATGAAACAGAGGAATGTTTTGGTTATTGCCAAGAATTTACTTTTCTACAGCTGCAGGTGAAAAATAACAACTAAAGGTCGGGACTTTGATAGCCTGCCTGCTGTATGCATCACATAGGCATCAGATCTCCATGTGAGCTGACACATACCATCCACAAGCTGTGAATGAGAACCTCCTCTTTTCCAAGGAATCTACTCACAAGTAAGAGAGAAGGAGAGAGGAGCACATACACATTTAAAGAGACCTGCTGATAAAATTCCAGAAAGTTGACTAGTTATTTCAACTTTGCACAAAGTATAAGGTGCCTTATGTCCTGACCCACTCAGTCAGGTGAGGGCAAAGTTAACATTTGAATACTCCGCACGGTAACCGAGCGTAATGACAATTACTCGAGAGGTTCAATTAAATCACTAATTTACTTAAAACTCAGTGGAATTACAGCAAATAGTGGCTTAGCAAAAGTTTGTAAGTATATCATAAAACTTAACAAAACTTCAACAACAAAACTCAAAATGATATTACCCTTAAGTGCCCAGAATAAAGTTAGAAAGAGAGAAAAAGAGAAAAGAAAGATATATTAAGATATCAGAAGAAAGGTAAGATTTCACCACTCCATTTATCCAGTGATGATCTCTGTCACTCTCTTGGTGGTGGGTGCAATGAAACTTCAATAATGCTGCACACACACCTGTTGTCCCGAGTGAGATGTTATACTTTGGTCCATTTGCATGAGAAATAGGAGAGGGGTAGGTCATCTCCTCCCTCTGCTCACTCTTCCTGCTAATTAAGGAGATTTTTCCAGAAATAGGTCAGTGGTCTTGGAAAATAGGTCGGTGGTCTCAAAAGTGCCTAGAAGTGAATTGCTTTGTCCTCTGGGGACAAGTGATGATTTGTTATTTCTCAGTGATCACTGAATGACCCTGCCTTGGTTCCAGCTCAATTAATCAGGAATCAGGACTGAGGGCTTGGTAGGCCTCAGGGAAGAAACACTGCTGATGCTTTTGTCTCAAGAAATTGTGCCTTTATTTTGCAAAGATCTTCAGGAACAGATCAAAGTTCTGTCTCCATAGCACTTATCTATTCCTGTCAGAAGTTGCAAAAAACCCCAGCTGTTTAAAGAATAACATACCATTAATGAGGCCCTTGTTTTTCAAAGAATAGGGAGGCCTCAAAGCCATCACACCCTAAGGCTGGATATCACTACTACTCAGTTTCTACATTTCATTTTCCTAGAGCATTAGTTCAAGTGTCAGTCAAATACTGAGGCACCAGAGATGCCCAAATCTCACTTGGAAGCTACCACCTCCTCTGTGGCAGCCTTGCTGGCTGACCCTACCTGCAGCCCAGCAAATGTTCAGTCTTATGAATGTTTAACTCTCATTCAGGAACCTTCAATAGCATATTTGTTTTAGTAACCTGGACCAAAAAAAAAGACTGAAAATGAACTTAGAGATGAAATTATGACAGAAGAGTTTAAAAAAAGAAACAGAGTAAGAGCTTTTGCATCCTACGTCCAGTCTCTCCAGTCAACACCTCCAGTATTTCTCTTGTCTCTTCAGACCACACCTTCCCCTCAGATTATTTTCAAAAATATTTTCTTTTTTTCTTCCCATGTTATGTTTCTCCAAGTGCCAAAGAGTATTCTTTTGGTGTTCTGTAGTTCTTTTGTCAATAGAATTTAAAGCACAATCTTCCATTGTTAAAGAACAACATTAAAAAAAAAAGACATTAGAAATATCGGGGGTTTTTTACATGACCCCTGTAAGTTTCTTCCAGTTTAGTTCCTCTGCACCTTTCTACACAAAATCATACATTCTGCTATATCATGAGAAATCCTGAAGTGTGTCAACCTGAAATGACTTCATACTCAATTAAAAAAATGTGTGAAAAGGAGTCTTAAGAAACTACGCCAAAAAGTGAAAGGGCACAGAAATGTATATACTGCTAGATGTGATGTTGGAAGGCCACTTACATACAAAGAAATATACATCTGCATGCAAGATAAACCTGTGATATTGGTATTATAGAAATGCAAGCTTCCCTGCCTTTTGCCCCACTTCTCTCCTGAAAATCATTTTAAATAGTTTGATCTTAGCCTTCAGTGTAAGTTCAGTCAGTTTCTTGTGGCTCAAATGAATAAATTGATGAAGACATAATAATATGATTCAGTGCTTCACACCTTTCTTAAATCTCTAGCTAACTAGCCAAGCACTGAAAAAGATAAAATAGTCTTGCCAAAGTGCTGGCTTGATTTTAACCATAGCTTTACGTGTACTTCAACGAGTGTTCTCAATAGCTCACTGGCAACCAACAAGCTCCAACTGTACTAGTATTCCCTCCTTCCTTACTTTAATGTATACATCTGAAAAAATCAATATGCAAAGTTAAAATATTATGATACTTTTGTTATGTTAGCTGACACAGCAACAAACAATATTACTAGCTCTGCATGAGTACATTTAATTCTCATTCCTGCAGCTACCAGAGGATGAAAAACTCTTGAATCTAAAGATAAATACTGCAGCATCTTTGCTTTGCTCACTGCAGCATCTCCAGATCCCTCTGTATGGCCTTCCTACCTTCCGGCAGATTAACATTCCCATCCAACTTGGTGTCATCTGCAAACTTACTGAGGGTGCACTTGATCTCCTCCTCCAGATCATTGATAAAGAGATTAAACAGAACTGGCCCCAATACTGAGCCCTGAGGAACACCTCTTGTGACCAGCTGCCAACTGGACTTGACTCCATATACCACAAGGCTTTGGGCCTGGCCACCCAGCCAGTTCTTTACTCACCAAAAAGTACACCTGTCCAAGCCATGAGTTGCTGGTTTATCCAGGAGAATGCTGTGGGATATGGTGTTAAAGTCTTTACTGAAGTCTAAGTACACAACATCCATAGCCTGTGGGAAATGGTGTCCAGGTAAATGACATCCATAGCCTTTCCCTTATCCACTAGGCGGGTGACCTTGTCATAAAAGATCAGGTCGGACAAGCAGGACCTAACTTTCATAAACCCATGCTGACTGGGCCTCATAGCCTGGTTGTCCTGCAAATGCTGCATGAGGGCATTCAAAATGATCTGCTCCACAAGCTTTCCTGGCACCAAGGTCAAATTGGCAGACCTGTAGTAGTTCCCGGGATCCTTCTTCCAGCCCTTCTTATAGATGGGCATCACATTTGCCAACTTCCAGTTAACTGACACCTCCCTGGTTAGCCGGGACTGCTGATAAATGATGGAAGTGGGTTGGTGAGCACTTCTGCCAGCTCCCTCAGTACCACTGAGTGGATCCCATCCAGCCCCATAGACTTGTGTGTGTCTAAGTGGTGGATCAGGTCACCAATCTTTTCCCCTTTGGTTATGGTGGCTTCATTCTGCTCCCTGTCTCTGTCTTCCAGTTGAGCAGGCCAGTTACCCTGAGAACATCTGCTCTTACTATTAAAGACTGAAGCAAAAAAGATATTAAGTACCTCAGCCTTTTCCTCATTCTTTGTCACTGTGTTTCTTGCTACATTCAATAAAGGATGGAGATTCTCCTTAGCCATTATCTCATTGATAAGTTCTGATTAGAGACAGTCAAGTATATTGATATTCAGGAAAACAGAGAAACACGCTTCATTGAAAAAAACCTTTCCTCCACACCAGTGCTTTGGATTTTACTGTACTTTATATCGTAAAACCAGTTAGCCTCAGTACAAGAGTATGTTAAATAAAACAGTTTAGAAGGTCCAAGATGAAACTGATTACAAAAGACCTCACCCATCCACAGGATCTACATTCAGTTTCATACTCAAAATGATCAGTGGTTCTGATAAAGTACAAACCAGAAATGCAGAAAACCAAGCCTCTCTTTAGAGCAAAGATTTGTAAGAAATTGGATGTCCTGGTTTTGTTAAAAACAAGTTTCTCTTTTAGTGAATTTCCCTGTCAGCTAAAGTCTTCTTACTAACTGCAGTTTTCCTGAAAGTTAGGTACATGTTTTGGTAGACATAGCAATGGAATGCAAGGTTACTGATAATGACGCATCCCGCGAGATGTGCAGGCAGGAGGTGAACTGAAAATTGACCAGCTGAAGTATTCCATCCCATTCATGTCATACTTCATATAAAAGTGGGGGATCACAAGGATCTCATCCCTTTTCCTTATGGCCAACATTGGGAGAGGACCTTGCGAGTTGTCCCTGCGAACTGAGGCCTAGTGACAGACTGAATCCAGCTCTGGTTGGCTGCAGAGTCCAGTCCAGGACTTGGGTGCCGGCCCTACATCTGCCGGAGCAGTTGCCGGGACTTTCAAGATTGGTTTTGTATATTTTGTATTATTTTCTCTATTTTTATTGGTAGCATTCGTAAAACATTTTTAATGTTTTCCAACTCTCTTCTCTCTGTACTTCTTTCCCTCCCAATCGCCTGTCCTTAGTGGGAAGGGAGGAGAGGGAGGGGCTGAAGGGGAAAGCAGGGGGAAAGGAGGTTAACAATACATCTGCCACGGTTTTATTGTCACCCTGCAATCAAACCTCGACATTGGGAAATGCATGCAAGTACTCTAATCTTCTCAACTGTCACTTTGATTAAAGAGTTTCAGGCTACCATTATCTTACGGTTTTGTGAAATCATTCAGAGGGGTCACTTCTGTTCTCAAGTAGGATTCAAACAGGATCATAGACTAGTTTGAGTTGCAAAGGACCTTCAAAGGTCACCTAGTCCAACCTTCCTGCAATGAGCAGGGGCATCTTCAACTATACCGGGTTCCTCAGAGCCCTGTCCAGCCTGACTTTGAACATCTCCAGAGATGGGGCATGTACCACCTCTCCAGACAACCTTTCCAGTATTTCACCATCCTCATTCTAACAAATTTCTTTCCTATGTCCAATCTAAATCTACCCTCTTATAGTTTAAAACCATTACCCCTCATCTAGTCACTACAGACTCTACTAAGAAGTCTGTCCCCATCTTTGTTATAAGCCCCCTTTAAGTATCAAAAGGCTGCAATAAGGTCTACCCAGAGCCTTCTACAGGCTTAACAACTCTAACTCTCTCAGCCTTTTCTCACAGGAAAGTTGTTCTATCCCCCTGATCATTTTTGTGGCCATCCTCTGGAACTTCTACATGTCCATGTCTTTCCTGTACTGAGCAATCTAGACCTGGATGCAGTAGTCCAGGTACAAAGCTTTAGTACCCTTACTGAGGGAGAGGGATTGCTTTTATTTATGATATTGAATTGTTTTAAAGGCAGTCTTCACCTTAATAAATTCTTGCCTATTCTGTAGTAATTCCATAATTCTGACATGAGAAAAAATCCTGCAAGGTCCCAGACAAATTTCTAAGACAGAATAGACTAGACACCTGTATTTGTTTCTAGTACTGTACATTTGTATATGCACCTCTTATCTCTAAATTAAGGTTCCACATCAAATGCAAAACTCAAACATATCATCTTTTTTAGAAATGAGAACAATTCATGAGATTTCAGTAAAACTCGATTATGAACATGAATCACATCCTCACTTCAGTGTTGAAGCTTTGCTAAATTCAAAATCCAGTTCAAAATCCTTCACCAGCTTTATAGAAGTTGGAAGGAGTATTCTAAATACCATTATATAGCTACCCATAAGTATTGTTCGTTTGAGTGAAACTTTGACAATACTCCATCATAGCTCTCAGTAGATGATTCTAGTATGGTCTGGGAAAATACACAAAGCACAGATAACTGTTATGGGGAAGTTTCACTTATGTTTAAATTTAAGGTTTCTTCATCCTCCAGTAGCTGCAGAAGTCAGTTAAGTATACATAATACAGAGCCAGCAATATTATGCATTGCTATGTCAGCTAAAATGACAAAGTATCACAATATTTTAACTTCATTTATCAATGTTTTCAGGTGGTCCTATGCCCAGGGAAGTGGTTGAGTCACCATCCCTGGAGGTGTTTAAAAGATACGTAGATGACGTTCATACGCACATGGTTTAGTGGTGGACTTGGCAGTGCTAGGTTAACAGTTGGACTCAATGATCTTAAATGTCTTTTCCAATCAAAACAATTCTATGATTCCATGACTCTAAGTAAGGAAAGAATTCTGGTAAAAGTGAGACATCTTGGGTACTCTGCTTTTGGTATGCAACGTGGGCAATTAAAAGAAACAAGGCAGTGAAGGTGAACTCTTTACAACTTCACAACCTTATGACATTATTTGCGCAGAGGCCTGAAGGTGATGGTAAAGCAAGTTATAAAGTCAAGTTAGTGCAAAGTTGAAGTTAAACAACCAATGAGGCCATTGTCAGCTTTTGTCAACCAGCCGAGTTAGAAAGCCACAAAGCATGAAAACAGCTAATTTCAGTGGGACAGGAGGAATGTCTGGGAGCAGCATAATGTCAGGCTACCAGACAGGACTTGTACACCTCTACCAAGGTCAAGTAAATGTCCTCTTCCCCTGAGTCCACAATGCTGGTTATAATCTAATCAGAAGCCTTTACTGGGGAAGAGAGAAGTGTGCTAGAATAAAATTTGTTATCCATCTGCTTTGCTCATCCGATTTAGTAAGATCTTGGACTCTCTGTCACTAAGTTACATGGTTGTGTCCTGACGACTCCTTTCTGGATTCTCCTGTGGTGATGGTCTAACAATTCTCTTCAAGATTGTAATTTCTGATGAACTCCAAAGGTAACAGATTTAGTAGACCTTTGATTTCATTCATATAGTTGCCTCATCTTAAACCTCACCTGAATATCATACACACAGGGAACAGAATTTTTACATTATCATACACAATACTCCATCTAAGGTTCTGAAATTCACATATGTCCATACACAGTTCAAACCATCTATCTTCAAAAAGTATGACTCAGGCAGTAGTTACAAACAGAGGATTACAACATAAAGTATTTATAAAAAGGGTACTTTATAGTGTGTGGGAATTTGTATTTTGTTCACATGCAATATTTCGAAGGAGACTACTTACTATGTGGAATACTGACAGGCAGACAGCTGCGCATTTGTTTTATTGGCAACTAATTAGTAAGAGCATCATTCAGTTTCTTTTTAACAGGCCATTTAAAATTATTTTGGGAAGAACTGTATGTTATTTCAATTTACAGTCAAAATGCTTACTACTGCACACCTACTGAAAATGATCACTTATGCATGCAATATTTATATGCACAGTTAAAGACCTCCACGCTTGAATAGCAGAACATAACAGAGAAGATAAATTTATCCAGCTATTATTCCCAATTAGAAAAACAAAATCCTGTTTGAAAATTTACTAAACTTAATTGACAACTTCTGTTGATGCTTTCTGGAATTTAGTGAAAACAATCTAAACCAAGTTGTGATGTCAGTGAAACAGCTAGGAAATATTTGCTATTAGCCCTTTCGTCTCTCTGATCTCTAAAATAAAAATATAAATATCTTCTAAGCTACCATTATCATCATCAAACAAAGCATAGTTTAGATTGTGCTAGAAGCTTTTCTAGCTCTAAAATTTCAAAAGTATAACTCACACTTTTTCTTTGTGCTTCTATACAGAGTAACTAATTACTGTTCCTCACAATGATGAGTACTAATTATATACCATGGATTTTTGGAGGATACAGGCCTTACAGGTGTCTATTTTGACACTAAGAGTCTTTCTGTTCCTCCTCTATCTAATGTTTACATGTTAAAACATTAAACATAATGTAAAACTGGAAATAACGGGTGAAAATTTCCTCTTCGAATCTCTTCTCCTTCTACAGAGCCTCAAAAATGTGCAGCTCTTATTACCCCTTTCAGAGACCACACCTGCATTTTGTGACTATTATCCTCTATTTCTTTGTGACAGATCATGGACAGAAATACAGAACACTATCACACTATGCATGAGCTCAGTTCTTCTGTGTACATGATGACTTATCCCTTCAAAAACATTTGGCAACATACTGAACAGCTTAGTAGCTTCAGTAGTTGAAATGTCACTACTCTGTACTTACACAATTGTATCGGACATTTACCCTCCAAGTTCACATGTTCGATACCCCATCTACAAGTGATTTTTCACCTTGCTCACCAGTGATCCATGCATTGAGTTTTGCTATGTTACAGAGCTAAACTAATAAACACATAATCACTACTCTCTCCCTCTATTAAAAACAACAACAACAACGGAAAACAAACAAAAAACCCAAACAAACAAACAAACCAACCCCCCCCCCCCACACACACACACACAAACAAAAAAAACCAAAAAAGCAGTGCTCTCCCCTGGTTACATGAAAAATACTAATAGAAACAAAGCAGTGCAGTGCATGACACAGAAAATTAAGCACAACTGCCACACAAATAACAGCAAAAACAATTTTATAATTAGTGTTATTGATTGCATTATTTTGAAATATCCAAAGACAAAAAGAATAATATAGAACAATTATGTAATTAAACTGATATATTCAAACTTTTACATATGCCAATAATTCATAACAGATTCTTGCTTCGAGTATTTGAAATCTATGTTGATGCTTGATGCAGTAAGACAGAACTTGTAGTCAAATAGAGCACAAAGCACTATTGTCTTTAAAATACTTCCATGGATACCATTACTACTGCATCTGAATACTTAAAGTTGTGAATGCATTTGTCCTCAGAAGGAGCTTCCAAGAAATAAAAAAAATATTATTCTGCTCTTTGGCACAGAAAGGACAGGAAAAAAAGGCTTTAGTTATCAGAGTGCATTTGGGAAGCTGCTTATCACCAAAACAGAGCTGGTAGCCTGTAGCCTTAAGGATCTTCACAGAATGGCCAGGTTAGGACGTGTCTCCGGAGGTTGCCTAGTTCAATCCCTGGCTCAGAGAGCTGGTGCACAAAGCAGGGTGCCCAGGACAATGGCCAGTTATAATGAATTGTAAGCATCTCCAAGGATGATAATACCCCACTTTGTCACACGGGTGCATTGGTCACTCATGGTAACTTGGACTCCAGCAGGATATGACCACCACCCTGTGCCCCTCCCATACCTTCTTGTCCAAACTGCTTTCCAGCCTGTCCACTCCCCAACTGTACTTAGGCACCAGGTTATTCCTCCCAAACACAGGACCCCATGTTTCCTGTTGTTAAACTTCATAACATTCCCCTTCATACTTTTCTCCAGCTCGTCAAGGCTCCTTTGAAAGGCTGCACAACCATCTGGTTAGTCTATCATTCCAGTCTGGGGTAATCTATAGAGCTTGCTGAGGGTGTGCTCTGTCCTATCATCCAGCTCAGTAATGAGTATATTAAGCAGTATCAGACCCAGCATCATCCCATGGAGAACACTGCTAGGGACTGGACTTCATCACTGATCACAACCCTTTCAGCCCAGCCATTTAGCCAGCTTTCAGTCCAGCTTCACTGCCCATTTACCTAAGTTCACACTCCATCAGTTTGTCAATTATGATGTGATGGAGATAGTGCTGAAACATCCACAGCTCTCCCCTCATCCACCAAGTCAGTCGCCTCATCATGTAAACCCACCAGGTTCATCAGGTATGATTTTCCCTTGCTACTGCTCTTCAGGATCCTGAACTCCACCATCTCATGGTCACTACAGTAAGACTGCTCCCAACCTCCACACCCCCAATCAGTCCTTCCTTCTTTTTAAATACCAGCTCTAGTAGTGCATCTTCCCCCATTGACTTCTCCACCACCAGTGCCATGGAGTTATTGTCAATGCACTCAAGAAACCTCCTTCATAGCTTGTGCCCTGTTCACTGTACTGTCTCCTCCAATGGGTATCAGGGTGGTTCAGAACACACTTTTTCAATCAGAAAAGAAAACAATGACCATCAGCCCTTTCACAGTTAGTAGTTACTTTCAGACTGAAGTGCCTCTCCACAATGTATCCTAGTGATTACATAGGCGATTAAGTATTACAAAAAAACCCCACACGATATTTTTCATCATTAATGTAATTAAGACAAACATGTATGAGTGTTAGAACATTTTTTGCATTCAATGTACAACACTGTGTAAAAGGATAAAGCAATAACGACAAAAAACACCGAAAAATCATTTTCAATGTAGTAACCAAAGATAATTGACTGAGGGTTAAACAAATGTTATTCAACCTACTGCCTGGCAAAAAATACAGCACACTGGATGAGGCAAGACTGTCTCTATGGTTTATGCATAGCAACCTAAAATACTTTTCCTATGAGAATAATAATGATATGAAAACACAAAACTCAAGCATTCACAAAATGAATACTTGTATATTTACATTCTCAGATGAGCACTGTGTCTGAATCTAGTTTCCATATAACTGTTTCAAGCCAATTTGTACTAAAATCCATTTAAAACCCACAGATTGTTTAGCTAGTAGTTTTTCCATACTTTGGCTTAATGGTGTGCAGATTTATGTTTTTGTACACGTACTTCTATATAGAGAGCTAGAAATCTTTCATTTAGTTCAGCAGCTCAGCTGTATACAGTATGTATATAAACTATATACAAAGCCTATAAATGTAAAACATCTAAAATGTGTATACATGTAAAAATGTAAAATGTGTATACATGTAAAAATGTAAAATGTGTATACATCATTAAAAAGAGCTATTTGATTACCTGATTACTTGTTAGAATGTAATTATACACTCTACCAAGAAAACACACATTTACAAATTGCAGAGAAGTATCAAAAAAGTCATTATGAATTTCCTCAGTTAAACATTATCTGCTGTCGTCCCTTTCCATCCTTCAAAAAAAATTCCCAGTTCAACAAAACTGTCACTAGCTATTAGAGAAAGCTATTTGTAAATTTATGCTGTATGAGATTTACTTGAAAGCAGAACTAACATCAAGTAGAAATACTCTACTTTTTTTTTTCATGGTGGCATAATTTATTGAACATGCTCCTAGCCTAACAGGTCATATATGAAGTTTTAGTTAGAAATAATTTTTTACAAATAAGTTTTAAGTCCCATGAGAAGCTGAAAGACTCTTTAATTAATCAGAGACTCTGCTACCACCACATCCACAACTAATCCAAGCCTTGTGTATTTTCCTTTAAGATTACAGAAAGTTTCTGTTAAGACGCAGAATGAGACTTACATATAATATGGCACCAAAATTGTGGTTTGTTTTTTTTTCTAGGCAGTACATAATCTGAGCTATTTCATCTGATTGTTATTTCACAATGTTTTTAAATTGAATTTCTTTAGTGAATACAATAATTTATGTTCATTTTTTAATGCTCTTACCCATGTAATATCACCTATCAGGCTTGCCCACCAGATCTGCCCAGAAAATCTGTTGCTATAAACCATTTATACCAATATTGCAATGTAAATTCTGCAGAATTTTAGACATAATGCGTATTTCCTGGGGTTGCATTCAACATTCTTGCTAAGAAAAATCAAGATACAGTGTGTCTTTTTTCCAGAATATATCCATTCTGATCTCCCAAAGCACAGGTAATCCAAGAAAACACCCGTTCATCTGCAGGTAGCCAATGAAAAAGAAAAGTAATAAAGTTTTGTCTTGTCTGGTACACAGTAATAACTGTATGCTGGCCTGGCTGGAAAACCTGTAGCCTCAGCACAGAAAGATTCCTAAGATGTAGCAGAGTTCGGCTGAGTGAAAACTCTTTCTAGGATTCTTCATATTAGCCAGGAGAAAGAAGGTGAAGCCTCGCTGCAAGGACTCAAGTGCATCACTGTCTCTCTGTGCATCAAGGACAGTATATAGCATACACGTCTTGTTAGCTACAGCTCTTTTGACAATATTCTGTAACCACAAAGAGCTAATGGAAAAGCCTGCCACTAGATTTCCACATGGAGTCTGGAATTGCTTAGGCTGAATAGCAGGAGCTCTACGAGATAAAGAAAAAAATCCGCCGGGAAGCTGATTAGGTACCAGTAATAAGCACAATGAGGCTTTCCATTCTAACCAGGCATACATCTGGGAGATAGATGCACAGTGACTGACAATGCCTCCAAGAAGGGCCTGAGAAAGAAGTATTTTTCCCTGGAAAAGAAAAATTTCAAAGGGCAGTATTGCCGGAAGTACATCTTTCCCATTTCTAACTACATGCTCGCTCTCTGATTGACAAAGGGGAAAGATCAGCTTCAGCCACTGCTGTAGACACAAAGTCAGTTTTTGGAAGTGGCAAGAAGCTACTCCAGTGGTAGACTGCCAGATACGGCACTAGTGTGATTAACAGAGCAGTGCTCATGCAAAAAAGTAAGGTATGTATGACACGTCTCTAAGGACAAAGATAAGATTGTCTAAAGTGAGGCAAAACTATGCTAAAATATGATTCATTAAGAGACTTAGTATTCACTGCATAGATCAACAAGTTCAGTAACTTCTATATTATTTACTTCATTCTAACCCTTACATCCTATTCAATCTCTCTTTCTTCAGAGACAATGAGCTTTACAGCCTTATGTGAGAACGAGTTCCTTATTTACAAGAACTGAATAGCTTCATGTACTTTTATAATGATTTGGTCATTGTCAATAAATTAAATATTCAAATGGATCTCCATTAATTTTTAAAAGCTTTAGACATTAACATAGAATTAACATCTGATTTTATGAAATCTTGCTGTCAATATTTTTTCCAAAGTATATCAGACCTTGCTCTCAGGAGTGTCTTGTCAATTAAATTTTCAACAGAAAAAGACAAAATCAAGGCAAGTGATTGATCTTTTCTACTCTTGCATATTTGTAGATTTAAGTGAATTAAAAGTTTTACCCCTTACTGTTACAATCAAATCAGCAAGCCAATTACCTTTACATGAAACTCAAAGAACTTTAGTTTTAATTTGCAGTATACAGATTTTTCTGCCAGTTCTTCCTACCTTGAACTTTGCATCTGAACAGGCACGGGCAAAAATTGCTGCTGGAGTATTTTATATTCAGGTATATGGTGCACTACATCAGTTACTTGACTCAATCCAGTGTTTCTTATAATCAGCGAGAGGTTCCTCACTGATACAACAATCATGTTCTTGAAGCGTAAAAAAATCATGATCAGGTTCTTTTGCTTTCTTTTCTTGTCTCTTCTATAAGTAATTTATGTCCCCGCAGCTCGAATCCCTTGACCAACCAGGATAAACCAGAAAATAAAAGAAGGGTTTTATTCATGTGAATGTCCCTGGATAATCTTGTACTGACCAGACACCATCTAGGCCTCCATCTGAACAATTACAAATTGCCTGCCAAAGAAAATGTGTCAGCAGCCCCACACTCCCTGCTCTCTTCAAAATCCATCTGTTACAACAAACAATCCAGTGCTAATGGTTATTCTGCATCTGTTCTTTATTGAACTTACTCCTAATCTTTTGAGCTTTGTGGTTACCTGTAAATTGCTTGAAGCACTTTCTGGTTTTTTTCCTTGCTGTCTCCTAATCTAATTATTTTAAAGTCATACACGTTACAATGCTATGTAAATAATTATCAGCATAATCCAAAATAATAAAATCAGAGCAAAAACCGTGGTCATAATCTGTAAAAATTGCCCATAAATAGAATCGTGACACTGAGTATGAGCAGACAGGTATGTTTTTGCTTCCGTTCTGTGGACAGGACTTCAAAACTTCCTAGATTGCTGACACAATTAAAACTGTTCCCAAATACATAAAACTTGTTTTCCTGTGATTTTAAACAAGCAAGTCTCAGAAGCCATTGGGGCTCTATTCTTGAATTTTTGAAAATAAGTGATTAATTTGGGAACAAAGGATTCAGATACCTACATTTGAAAGACTGAGCCCATTTCTTTTTGAGCCAAGTCTACTCAATGCACTCTGACAAGCCTCTGTGACAATTAACAGATTTCTGGGCAAGACATTTTCTGTTTTCACTTCAAGTTCTAAAATGATTCAAGTCTTCTCAATTCCCACTTTGAGCGGCTGATACAACAGATGGTTGTGCTGATATCCAGAGGCACCTCAACAGGCTGGAGAAATGGGCTGACAGGAACCTCATGAAGTTCAACAAGGGCAAGTGCGAAGTCCTGCCCCTGGGGAGGAACAATCCCAGGCACTAGTATATGGCTGGCAGTAGCCCAGCTGGAAAGCAGCTTTGTCCTGGAGGTTCTGGTGGACACCAAGTTGAAAATGAGCCAGAAATGTGCCCTTGCAGCAAAGAAGGCTAATGCTATCCTGGACTCCTGGAAGGAGTATTGCCAGCAGGTGGAGGAAGGTGGTCTTTCCCCACTACTCAGCACTGGTGATAAGAAGTGCTGGGTCCAATTCTGTGATCCCCACTGCAAGAGACATGGACAAATGGGAGAGAGGCCAGTGAAGGGCTGTTGAGATGCTTAAGGACTGAAGCATTATCCTAGGACAAGGGGTAGTGGTTTTAAACTAAAGGAGTGGAAATTCAGGTTAGACGTGAGGAAGAAATTTGTTACAATGAGGGTGGTAAAGTATTGGAATAGGTTGCCCAGAGAGGTGGTGGATGCCTCACCCCTGGAAACATTCAAGGCCAGGCTGGATGGGGCTCTGAGCAAACTGATCTAGTTGAAGACGTCCCTGCTCATTGCAGGGGGGTAGGACTAGGTGATTTTTGAAGGTCCCTTCCAACCCAAACTATTATATGATTCTATGGGGAAAGGCTGAGAGACCTAGAACATTTCAACTTGGAGGAGTCTCAGGGGGGATCTCGATGGATACAAACACCTATAGGGAGCATAATAAAGATGACAGAGACAGGCTTTTCTCAGTGGTGCCCAGTGACATGACAAGAGGCAGCAGGCACACTGAAACACAGGAGACTCCATCTGAACATCAGGAAACACTTTTTTTTACTGTGAGGGTGACTAAACACTGGCATGGATCTCTCAGGGATGTTGTGGATTCTCAAAATACACAAACGGTTCTCAGATTCTCAAAATCTGTCTTGGGCATGGCGGCTCTAGGTGGCCCTGCTTGGGCAGACCAAATGACCTTCAGACACCTCTTCCAACCTCAACCATTCTGTCATTCTGTGAACTCTAAATCACAGGAATCAGCTATGTTCCTGCTTCTCAGGCTGTGTTTGAATGAGTATCCAAACACATGCCTAGAAAAGTTACTGGTCACACAGGGTTTCACGCAACACACAGTGTCATAAAGAAAGCTAGAAATGGATAAACCAACACAAATCCTGATTGACTACAACTTGATACCACACAGGATGGAAAGATACAGGTGCTTCTGATATTCAAGTGTAAATGCTTCCAAGTAGAAGGAAGTGAGATATCCTAAACATCCAGGACACAGTAGAAACAAGTATCTTTCATAAAGCCTTGAAATAGGTATACCAAATGTCAGACTTTGTTTGTATCTGTTAGTATTTATTGACAGTTTGAAAAGATATTTCGCAGTACAAGAGTACCACAGAATCTACTGAAAATATTCAGGAATGTCAAGGCTGCATACACAAATGAAAAATGATCTTCACAAATGAAGAAACAGAAAGAAGTTCACTGCAGACAATAGCACACAGCTGCGTGCTCGTTTCCAGTGTCTGACATTGCCAAACTCACAAGCAGCAGCACGTAGGCACTACAAACATGACCCTCATACAGAAAGGGACAATTGTCTATGAGACTTCTTCCCAAGTTTTTAAGAGTCACCAGGAAAGCCACCTAAGATCTGACTAAACCATTGCAAGTTGTTCTTTTTTTGTAAGAATAATACTCTTGAATACATAAAAGAGTGTTGTCTGGGTTTCAGGTCCTATTATGCATTTACCATCTTTCAGATGTTGCCTTTATAGAACTACTTCTTGATCTGGCTGATGACAATGTTTCACTGAACAAAGGTAACAAGTGTAGGTAAATAATAATAAAGGTAGCAAGCAAAAACTCACTAACTAGGAAAACTTCAAGGCAAGAAGGTAGAGCTCAGCGTACCCTTCTACAACCACTCACAATTGCAAAGCTAAGATACTTGCACGTAGCAGAGGAAGAGTAGCATGTGAAAAGCAAACCATATAAACCTGATACAGGGTACAGCAGCACAGAAGTACGGAACAGCTCCTGCAAGAGAGTGATCAGAACTTACTTTGTTTTTATTCGTATATGGGGACTTCACCACTCAGATGAATTAGGTCCTCCTGCCTTTTTTTTTTTTAACACAACTGATAAACAGCACAGTATGTGTTATTTTTATGGCCACTTCATCTTAAGTCTCACACGTGGGGCATAAGAGAAGTATGAGCTTACGAAGGTCAGAACTCAGAAAACAATAATCAATGCAAGTATTACTGAACCGTTCTGCTTTCTTCATTCTGAGTCATGTAAACAATTACCAAAGTCAAATTGTACATTTTATCTGAGCAACAGCAACAACAGTTTCTGTACACGCTTGAACAGAGTTCTACCTTACTTATACCTTGCTTTAATTATTATGATAAAATCTTTACAGTTGTTACAATCCCACCTAAATGCTATTTGGGATCTGGCAGAGTGTTTCACTGGGCTGCAAATACTCATGCAAACCTCATGCCCAATTTCACACCAGTGAATGCTTTTTTTTGCATTTATATTGATCTCCCATGATGTTAAACAGAACCGATATAAGAGCTCCTTCATGCAATCCTGACTTTTCCAAGTAGCTAAAAATATGAAAATATATTTTATTTACTAGATAACTAACTGTATTGCACAGATCACTGGTCAAATATGTTGTTGGCTTGGGTTTTGAATTAACGTTTTCTTAAAGCACCCATTTTCCACAGAACATTTCTGATTCTGTCCTAAATTTTTTGCCCTCTTCTCCTCCCATTTTCCAGAAATGGACAGAAGAACAATTATTTTATTAATGCAAGTCCCATATAGTAACTACTGTGGTAAAAGCATTTCCAGTGAGTATACTGTTAAGTTTCATTAACTTATATAGTTGAAATAAGACATTTGAATATATGTAGTCATACAAGGGAAGTCAATCAAGAGTCTATCACTTGAGATGTATCTCAGAAACCAGCCTTTCACACTGATGATCCTTTGTAGCTAAAAGGAATAACTTAAAGTTCCTTTTCATTAATAAAGCCTAATTCTAAAAGTATTGATAGAAAAACAAAGTTTGCTAAAATCCTTCCAGAATTTGTTCTTCAAAGGACATTGAAATAATGTTTAATATCAAGTAATTGACAAAATTCTTCTTGTCAGCCTTTGAGCTCTTAGAATTGGACTTTCCTATATTACAGGGGGTATGAGAAATGACAATCTACGCATAATGAGCCAACAAAAGATCATTAAGTTCTAACTTCAGCTTTGAGTCACTTTTTTATGCAGCAGTATTCACTGGAGGCTTGGTTATTGCTTTTACTATGTAGTGATATAATAAATTCGACACGAACAAAGGTAGAAACAAGTAACAAATAACATGACTGAAGAGGCTAAGCACTGTGCCAAATATGTCAAAATATGTATGCTGCCCTACCAAAATACATATGTTAGCCTGTCATATGAACAGTATACCATGACTGCAATGGGAAAGGAGAGAGGGAGGAAGACTTAGGAAAATATCATTCCTCGGCTCCTCAGAGCAGCCTTTGGAGTAGCTACAAACACAGCAGGTTTGTAGCTGCCCTCATCCCACAGGTGCCGTGCAAGTTGTCCACTGGGTACCCTGGCACCATGGAGTCAATGAGAGCAGGCTGTATCTTACAAGGGGCCTCTCTGGGTGCTCAGGACTGTGCTTGCTTGCATGTTCTTAGCACACAAAACCATCCCACGTTATAGCTGAGCTGCAGCAACACTGTCATCAACTCTTGAGGAGCTGCAGCAGGCAGCTATTACTGTCAGTGATGCAGGGACAGAGAGCAAAATATATTTTTCTTTATTCATTTAGGTTTTTCTTTAAGGCTATATCAACACTTCAGCTGCTTTATACTGTTCTGAAGTACTTTGAGAATGCTAGCTTGTGAAACTGGTTTAAAGATTCTCCTCATTTTCAGGACATGGCAAATTTGATATATACAGTCCATTTTCCTCCCATCCCCCTTAACACTGTCTGATTTGTTTTAGTGTCCTGCATTTTATTGAGCATCTGACTAATTTCTCCTAAATTCTCAAGAACATAATACAAGATTATAGATACTCCACTATTTTCCAGACTAACTTCAGCGAATTGAGATGTACTCAGGGCTTATAAAAAGGGAGGAGAGATTGTCACTGTTTGTGTAACAGTACATGTGTGAAAGCACAATGCATATCTGTGCTACTTAGAAAAGGGATCAAGAAGTATAGGCTCCCAAACAGTTTATCAATTAATAGTTTAGCAATGAAATGAAGGACACTACCTCAGTAAGATAAATCTCATGGAACAGACAGCCCTAATGCCTAGCTCTCCCAAACGATAGTAAAGCCATGTTATCTGAAAGATATAGAGCCTCTTACCTTAGAAGGAGAGCGCATTTTAAAATAGCATTTAGGGGCAGCTGAGCCAATGAAAATCTTTCCTAGGTTATCCAGGAAGCCTTCTCCTTATGAATACTACAGACCTCCCTGTTCTTCAGAAACTAGTGATTAAAAGAAAAAAAAAAGGTATTTACAATTAATAACAAAAATTATAAGCACCAGCTGAAATGTAGTAAGTGCAAATGGCTAAAGGTGTAATGTATGCAACTGATTAAATATTTAAGTAATCCAGAAACTACTCACCAGTTTGATATTCGACAGTTCACTTCTAAATATGCTGTAAACACCCTGCATCTGTCACAAATCTCCCTGTCCTATATTAATACAACCCCCCCACCACCTTTAGCTACGGAGTGAGAACAAACGCCCTTTGAGAACACACCAGATAAGTCACTCCTACAGCCCTCCATCAGTCTTTGACAGGTCAGTGATGGCTATGTCAATCTTACTGCTGACAAAATGTTTCTCTTTTTATTTGCAGTATATAAAGATAGAACCCCATCTCCCAGAACTCCAGCTTACCTGAATAATGGCTATACAGCAGGATTGCACTGTGAGAAAATGTCCAAGGAACTGTGATGCTGACACAATTCAAAGTAGCCTTTCTTTTGTTATAAGTGAAGCTGGCTTATTTCACCCAGGAGGTAGTAGGACAGCCCAAGAAAACCGGAAGACTGAATACACCGGGCTTGCTTCCTTCAACCTATAGCATCTCTCCAACATTGCAGACAAACAGAGGAAAATGGGAAAGCACAGTACTCTTGGTATGAGCCTGCCAAGGATGTTAAGAGAATTATTACCTGTCATCTTCTGATGGGAAAGTCTGAATATTGTCTGGACCTCAGTGCAAGAGGGGCTTGAATGCAGAGTAATTTATCCATTTTGTAGCATTACAAGCATTTCTAGACTTACAGAAGTAGTAATTTCTACTTAGAAAGGAAGTATAAAATTTATAGCCAGTATTATTTGTGTGACATCACATACACATGAGACATGATGATCTTAGGTATTTTACTAAATCACAACATCAAAATATTTCCCAAATAGGTGCAAAAAGACAAGTAAAAAAAAGTCTTAAAAGAAAATGGGCTAACCATTTTGACTTATAAAAGTAGATGCATTTCTACAGAAAAAGGTCTCTAAGCATCTCTATGTCTTAAATATTTTTACTTCATTTCTTAAACAGCATAAGACCATATGTATAACACTTAATAAAGATCCTAGTTTATGTAAAATACTAGCTCAGGAAAAAAAGTCCTTTGATTTCTGTATTTGAGAACATCATATTATTTTATTTCTAACACAAAGGCACCATTTTTGTTTTTCTGCAAGATTCTAAGTCCAGTGACATACTACAGGTGTGAGAGTAAAAAGTATAACTTATAAAGGACTAAACAAATATTACTACCCCTAGGTCTTGTTTAATCACATCTACTATTCAGGCAGAACTCATCCCACCTAATTACCTATCTTCGAATAGCTATCAAAGAACAGAATGAATCACCTTCAATCAGAGTTTCCCTTATTCTCTACTGATCATGCAGAGCCAACATGATTAGATAATCTAGAAACATACATTTGAAAATATGTCAGGTAACTGAAATGTACCATGCTCTTTTCTCCCTCCAGGAAGGCAGCTCTGAAATACATACTTTAAACAGACTCACAACCTATGGAGGACAGTGAGAATTTTACTGCACCATACATTAAAAAAAAGTCTTGCTGCCCCCATTTTTGCAGGTGCTTATCCTTCCTAATTTTTAGTCAGTCTTTCAAAATACATGGACGAGTGCACAGGCATATACCTACTTTTTATACACATAAAGTACATGCTGTCATTCCTCAGCTGTTATAGCAGATACAAAGAAAGTGAAAACACTTTACCTCAAATTAATAAAAATTCAAGTTCTACATCTATAGAATTCTCTGTTCCACCCCCTTCAGTAAATAAATATACTTGTGCTATTAAAAAGAACTGATAATGCCTTTGACAATTCTGGAACATGTATAGCTTGTTTCACTGTGATGCATGACACCACTTAGCTTTACGTATCACCTTAAGACACATTGATCTTGAGCATTGTAGCCGATATTTGAAATGCACTGTTTTAGTGAAGAAAGGTTGTTGGAATTTATCCACATAAAGTACATGCATACTTCTCACATTACCACTGAATATGTCTGTTCCTGAAAGATAAAAGATTCAGAATATTTTAAAAGACAATTCTGGTTTGAGAAGGTAGGTAGGTTGGTGTCTCTTTAAAGAATTACTCAGATAAATAAATAGTTAAGTAGAAGAAGAATGAAGCAATAGATCAGTCTAATACCAAAAAAAAAAAGTTGTAAAGTATACCATATCTTTCCACATTATCTTAGAAAATTACTGCTCAATTGTATGTTGTTACTAAATCTAATTGCCAAGCAGAAATTTCTGTCCATTGTACCTAATCACTTCTGCCATCTGGTCAGTGCACAGAACACCCCTGTAGACTGCCAGGGACCCCACTTTCACCAGGATGTCCCAGGCTGGAATGAGGTGGGGAACCAGAAGACTCAAGTAGTATAAGGCACTGCTCACTGAAAGATGTTATATTCTGTGAAAACAGGCCTTCTCTGGCCTTTCAAGTACCAGATGTTAGCAGGATGTTTGAAACAGTCTCCTCAGCTTCCCCTCCCTCACAAGTGATGAATACTCACGTGCATAACTCACTGGACAGTGTTTCTAATCCAACAGATGATCTGTCTATGGAATTTAGGAAGGTTGTGCACTTTGTGTTTGTGCTTTCCCTAATGACTGCAGATGTTGAGGATGGGCACTGGAATCCCACTATGCAATAGGTTACCCTTATTCCCAAGGCTGGACTCAGAAGGAGCCTCTGAGACATAACTTCAGCAACATACACACTCTCAGATCTTGGACATATTTAAAGCAGACCCTGAAGATCCTTACACACGGGTAGGTTTGGCATGCTGCCCTAAAAGGCCAGCCACAATCTGAGGTGTAAACATGTTCCTGTGGGATTCTTCCCCATTTCAAAACTTACATCATTTGCCTAGTATGCTAAAAACAGTCAGAAGTAAAGCTGCATGTCTTAGTTGAAACAGATCTGCATTTTTCTTGCTGCTACACATAGCTCTTCTCTGAACACCTTACGATGTATTAGTTGCACAAGAAATCAGATGACTGCTTAGCTACATAAACAAATAGCTTTTTCAAATGGGAAGCTACAATGAGGAAGCACCCTCCCTTGGAGGATGGGAGTGGCATGGAACCAACAGTGAGAAAAAAAAAAAGTCTGGCTGGATCCTTCTAAGTCTTATTAGTGATCCAGGCGATGCCGATCTGCTTTGGTTTACTTATTAAAAGAGCCAGGAAGCCTACAATCACATCACTATGAGAATATCTTAAAATAAATGTCACAGGCAAGTCAGATGACATAAGAACTGTATTATAAGAACGTATCCAATTTTTTCATTTACTGGTTTTTGTCAGGTCTCCAATCAAAAGTCATTCTACAACAGCCAGGAGTATACATTTCAATTATACATTAGTCATACCACTTCTGTTGTTCAACAGCATATCCTTTGACAGAGAGCTTCCCCAGCTCTCTTATATAACAACCACAGATGTTTTCATCTAATCGATACCTTAAAAGCGAACAATGACAGCAATCTAAAACAACCACAATATTTAAGTTTTCTTCCATGTATACCGAAGAACTGGATAATTTAGTCTGTTGGATATTCTCTACTCCCCCGCCCAGCAAGGGATTTCTATAACCAGAAAACTCAGAGCATTAAATGATTTGTTTTTAAAATTCTTTCCAGGATTTTCACTCTAACATGCTGTTGCATTTCTCTGAACACTGAGGGAGTAAGTACTTTCAGACTGTATGACCTTTATTTAAAAAAAGACAAGAACAAATATGTCAGAGCACAATGATTTTTCTCCTCCCCAAAACAGGCCAGGATGCTTGCAAATGTATTTGTGGTGAGCATTACCAGTGTTACTACAATTCCATCAGAGACTCATATATGATTAGTTTCCATCATTCTCAACAGGCTGCAACCTCTTTGCTGTCTTTGATTCCCAGTGGCCTTCCTAGACACAGGCTCTCCAGCTGTCGAAGATCCACAAAAACAGCAAGATCCAAACACATTCGCTGCTCTGGCACTTAACTGTCCAAAGTTGTCTCTCACAAATATTTTGGTGGTATGCATCAATGAAAGCAAGTAAGAACAGTCCTTGCCTGACTTCACATACTACTTCTGATCATGTTCTTGAGTGCTAGTGCTTTAAGTCAGAACTCTTGACCCAGTGCAAAGTTAATTCTGCAAAGCACTGAATCTCTCTCCTTTAAGAGAATTTACGTAATCTCTGTAGCCACAACAATGAAGAGAAGTAAAAGGGTACCTGAAGGATAGATTAGAACACAACAGCACTGTCAATATAAAACAGGAAGTGTCACAAGATGTCTTACCATTGACCAGTACACAGCAGCAGCAGCTCTCCAGTGGCTATGTAATGAATTCTGACCACAAGCACAAATGGAAGTCTGTCAGTAATGTCCAGTAACTGTTTCCTACACTAATCAAACTAAGCTAAAGATAGGATGTATATACATCTAATCACATCTTCATTTTCCTATTAAAACCTGGCTGTGAAAACTTTCCAATTGACCTGCCAAAGCTGTTCAGGAATTCTCTAAACAAGAGAGATCACAGCTTCCTGCCACATGCTACACTGTTTGCTTACCTCGATTTACAAGTTCAGACCTGAAATTTTACCCCGTGCAGGAACTCGGAAGGGCAATAGACATCTCTAAAGCATATTTGATTTGAATAGACAGTTAAAATTAGACTAACCCCTACCGTTAGCTCCATACTAAGTGCAAAATTTTGTTCTGGCATGTCCTGTGACTTTAGCTCAGTATAAGAACAGAAGACAGACATGGCAGAAAAAAAAATTTCACACTCAAAATGGAGTTTGCAGTCTGACATTGATACACAGAATCCCTCACACCAAGCAAAATTCGTATCCTTTACATAAATACTTAGCACAGATTGTCACAATAACATTACAAACCAAAGAGTATATGCAATGCTTTCTTTTACCGGTATTTAAAGCACAGTATCATTTAATTTATCCTGCTCAATCTACATTTATCCTTCTCAGAAGAACATTCTGGTGTCTTGACAACTAAAAGAACTGTCAGGAGTCAACAGCCCTGGTACAGAGGCACTGTACTGCTGAACCACAGAACATTTTATTTGCTGGGTTTCCTGTATATAATCAAGGCTTTAAAATATGTACCCAGCATAAAAGCAATGCAAGCAGCTGAATCTGGCATACAGACTAAGTGCTCAAAAATGTAAAAGCACATTGCAGACATGTGCTGGTAATCTTAGAGGTGCAGGAGCAGGCTGTCCCCATGTGTCAGAAGGCTAGCCAGTGAGGAAGAAGGCTGGCCTGGCTGAATAGAGACCTGCAGCTAGAACTTAGGAATAAAAAGAGAATTTATAACCTTTGGAAGGAGAGGAGACTACTCAAGAGGAATACAAAAATGCCATGAAGTTAAGCAGGGAGAAAATTAGAAGTGCCAAAGCCCAACTAGAGCTAAGCCTGGCTACTGCTGTAAAAGGCAACAAGAAAAGTTTTTATAAACATATCAGCAACAAAAGGAGGGCTAAGGAGAATCTCCAGCCCCTGATGGGTGCGGGGGGAAACATAGAGACAGAAGATGAGGGAAAGCCTGGGGTACTGAATGTCTTCTTCACCTCAGTCTTTAATAGTCAGATCAGTTGCACTTCAGGTACCGAGCCCCCTGAGACAGAAGACAGGGATGGGGAGCAGTATGAAGCCCAAATATTCCAAGGGGAAATGATTAGTGGCCTACTACACCATTTGGACACCCACAAGTCCATGGCGCCAGAAGGGATATATCCAAGGGCACTGAGAGAGCTGGCAGAGGTGATCACTGAGCCACTTTCCATTATCAGTAATCCTGGCTAACTGAGGAGGTCTCAGTTGACTGGAAACTGGCAAACGTGACACCCATCTACAAGAAGGGCCAGAAGGAGGATCTGGGGAACTACAGACCAGTCAGTCTAACCTCGGTGCTGGGGAAGGTCATGGAGCAGATGATCCTGAGTGACATCACACGGCACATACTGGAAAACCATGCAATCAGGTGCAGTCAGCATGGGTTTATGAGAGGCAGGTCCTGTTTGACCAACCTGATCTCCTTCTATGACAAGGTGACCTGCCTAATAGATGAGGAAGAAGCTATGAATGTTGTGTACTTAGACTTCAGCAAAGCTTTTGACACTGTATCCCACAGCATTCTCCTGGAGAAGCTGGCAGCTCATGGCCTGAGTAGGTGTACTGTGTGATGGATAAAGAACTGGCTGGATGGCCAGGCCCAAAGAGTTATGGTGAATGGAGCCAAATCCATTTGGCAGCCAGTCACGAGTGATGTTCCCCAGGGCTCAGTATTGGTGCCACTTCTGTCTAATCTCTTTATCAATGATCTGGATGAGGGGTCTGAGTGCACCCATAGTAAGTTTGCAGACGACAAAAAGTTGGGTGTGAGTGTTGTTCTGCTGGAGGGTAAGAAGACTCTACAGAGGCATCTGGACCAGCTGGATCATTGGGCTGAGGCCAATTGTATGAGGTTCAAGAAGACCAAGTGCCAGGTCCTGCATTTGGGTCACAACAACCTCAGGCAATGCTTCTGGCTTGGGAAAGAGTGGCTGGAAAGCTGCCTGGCAGAAAATTATCTGGAGATGCTGATTGACAGCCAGCTGAATATGAGCCAGCAGTGTGCCCAGGTGGCCAAAAAAGCCAACAGCATCCTGGCTTGTATCAGGAATAGTGTGGCCAGCAGGACCACAGAGAAGTGATTGTGCCACTGTACTCGGCACTGATGAGGCCCCACCTTGAATACTGTTTTCAGTTTTGGGCCCCTCATCATAAGAGAGACATTGAAGTACTAGAGAATGTGCAGAAGAGGGTGATGAGGCTGGTGAGGGGTCTGGAGCACAAGTCTGATAAGGAGCAGCTGAGGGAACTGGGGCTGTTTAGCCTGGAGGAAAGGAGGCTGAGGGGAGATCTTATTGCTGTCTACAAGTACCTGAAAGGAGGTTGTAGCATGGAGGGTGTTGGTTTCTTCTCCCAAGTAGCAAGAGATAGGAGAAAAGGAAATGGCCTCAAGTTGCACCAAGGAAAGTTCAAACTGGATATTAGGAAAAAATTCTTCACAGAAAGGGTTGTCAGGTATTGAACAGGCTGCCCAGGGAAGTGGTGGAGTCGCCATCCCTGGAGTTGTTTAAAAGGCGTATAGATGAGGTTCTTAGGGACATGGTTTAGTGCTAGAATCAGGTTATGGTTGGACTCAATGATCCTAAGCATGTCTTCCCACCAAAATGATTCTATGATTCTTTTCTACATTTACACAGAATCTGACATGTTTAGGGACCTTATCCAATACTAAATAATCTTATCCATGTGATCCACACTGAACGTTATTCACTAAGGTGGGATATTACAAAACATATTTAACTCATAGCCACTGCTTACTACCATTTGAAACTCTTAATGGAAATAATTCCCCCTGCTCTGCACAAAATATGAAAACTATTCAGGCTCTCCTGTGGACAGCATAGAACTGCAAGCCAAACATATTTCCTGCTCCTGTACTTGATTATAGATCTGAGCTGAAGTGTGAAATATTGTCAAATTCCAATAACTAGACTGAATTAAGAATGTTGCATCTTCCTGAAGGCATAGCACAACTTTCATGCTGCTATTGACAGCAGTGTCTTAACTCCAACAGACAGACAGGTTTTAAAAATAAAGATACAGATTTCTCCTCATCTTACACAAACCTCCCATTATCTTCAGTGATGATACTCTCTGTACAGTGTTCAGCATCAAGCTCTTCACAAGCAGCATGCATAACTAGGTACCACCTGATAAGTCAAGCATTTTTTTCCTTCATCCCACCTCATGCCTGAACTTTTCTTTAGAATCTTTCCAACGAATACTGTGACAATGCTATAATGCAAGGGGGCAGGGAGATGGGGCTTATGCATTTTTTTTTTTTGACCATCTTTTTCATAATTACACACCGTTGCTCATTTTTGCCAATGGCACAAGAAGTGTCTTAATTACCTCTTAAGTGTACTAGATACTGAAAAATTACTTTTAGTTCTACAAGTTTACCTTCCAGCCTGAGTATTGTGTTATGACGAATTATACATATAACAAACCAGTGTTGTGCCCAAGCTTCCTAACTGGCTGCTGAGAGACTATCTTTGTATTGTCAAAATGAACTTATTTCTCTTTTACTCAAACTGCTGAAGTGCAATAAAGAAAATGGAAATATACTATGAAAATTTATTTTGATTTTGTTAGCATTTATTTTTGCTGGAAGGCGGGGGCAAGTGATGGGGGCGCAGATGACTTTTTCCAGAAACAGCAAGGTTAAATTGAAGCATTTTCTCCAAAATGGCACTGCTTTTCGTTCTGCGCCCTAACCAAAGTGCTTTGATTGCCTAAGTATATTCTCTGTATTACATTATGAATTGTGGTATTAGTCTCAGGAACCCAAGGGAAACAATACAATGTACAAAAGCTTTTTGTTACGTAATAAAAGCCATCTTCAGCAGTATAATTGGTAATGCCAGTCAACAGTAAGCAATACATTTTGGAAATGTATTTAGGTAGCATAAATAAAATAAGTTCAGCCTGAACATCAAAAAACTGCAGATATCCTACATCGGTTTTTTTATCCCATGAACTGAGGTAAATGGTTTATGGTTTTGGTTGAGAGCATTGGTCTTGACAGCACTGCATACTTCTCCCATACGACATACAAGTCCCAAATAAATTTTACTCTACCAGCTCCTGGATTTTTTCCTCTTCTTTAGCATAATGCTTATAACCATCAAATTTTTACCCTTGATCTAGCTGAGCACTGAAATTAAGAGGCAGATTCACCTGGTATCAGAAAGGTCTACATGAGCAGCTTATTTTACATAAAGAAAGGCTGCCTAGAAGCTCCAACAACCTCATAAATAAAGGAATATCCCTGGGAATGGTTACGAGCTCTTCTCACTTTGCTATATACAGTAGTGAATGAAGGGTCTCTGCCTAAGAGCAAAATCTACACACAACTTAATTCAACAGCACTCAAGCTGACCCTTGTAATTTACACTTTGTCCTTCACAAGTAAAAAGCTACCAGCAACTGCCTTTGCCTTAAGTCACAGAGATACTACTGAAGGGTAAAGATACTCTAAGGGCTCCAGTTCAGCATTTAATACAATCCTGACCTTGAAAGTAATGGCAAGAATTTCCATTAATGTCTACAGGAATTACATACGCAGGCCATGGAGAGCATGAACTTCTACATATGTTTATTGTATGATTTAGTACCACCTTAAACTGAGTATCATGGTATTTTAGGGCCTAATTCCTCTCACTTCACCCAGTCAAAACTCACATGAGGAAGAAAAGTTTGGACTCATAAAGCAAACTGAACTAAAGCCCATAAAAGAAACTAATTGCTTACCAGAGTGATTAAAATCAGATATGTTTCCACAGGGAAAATAAGAAGGTTTCTTTACAAAAATTCACTGCCAATGGGAGCTAAAGTTCCCTTTGAACATATTAACTCTTTGCTTGAGGTATTTCTAACAGACAGTAAGTGAGGGAGTCTTGAAACTTAATGCTTTCTTTCCTTTTCGTATGTCGACCTCTTCACCCTTCCCTTGCTTTTCTCACTATACTTTTTATTCTTTCAGACAGAGCTATAAGCTTCTATACAAACAAGCACAATTTCCCTTCAAAGCATTGCAGACAGTTCTATTGTTCAATTTTCATATTTGTTATGATCTGTTCCTCTTGCCCACAAAACTCCTTGTCAACAAATATTTTTTCTTCATTATACAGCTCTATGTTGCAACCAAAGGTTTGAGGAAACAAGCATCACAATTGTGTTAAGTTTTCATTGTATTAATATATGCTAGACCAACATCTCATATTGCAGCAAACAGTTGTGAAGACATCTGAAAGAGTGCAATTTTTGCTCATGAAGCAAAAAATTCTAAACACTTTTATTTTGGCTTTGACACAAAACCCTCTAAAATTTCTGAGAAAACATGCATTTGATTGCAAATGATGTTAATCTGTCACTTCAAAAGAAAAAAAAGTTTTACTGAAGTTTTACTAAGTAAATTTTTGCTATCAGTCATTTTTATGTCAACCGTTACTATTTTATCTGCTGTTTCTATTTTGTCCTTTTCAAACATGCCAAAGTTAAAGATGGCCTAATTCATTTTCTCTTACAAATGGCACATTTTCACCATCTTTCAACTTTTTTGGGGCTCCAACATTACATGTGACAGTTATAGCAATATCTTCATCCTTCACAACATACCCTAAATGATTAATTTCCATAGAATTATATTCCCAACATCAATTTTTGTTACACTTAAAGCACAAGAAGCTCCTTTCGTTACATGTCATGGATTTATGAAATCGATTAATTTTCAAACTTATTCATCACTACACCCATAACTAATGGAAGTCCCGATGCTAAAATCCCAAAACGAAGCTTTTTGCAAGAGGTCCAACAAAAATGTTCAGGATTAAGAAAATAATATTTCTAGATGTCCTCTCATACCCTCCTTAGGCAAAATGATCACAGAAGCACAGACGCCATAACAAATATTCAAGTCATTATCTGCAAAATAGATCCAGTTATCTCTGCACTAGCAAACATCAATAAAGCAAGACATTTGTAAGATGCAAAATTAATCAAGACTGTTCTTACAGATTCATAGCAACTAGTGCTTCTCTCAGTCCTACACAGTATTTCCAACTCAGCGCTAAGTCCTTGCATGCTGGGACAAGTTTGTGCAACTGCAGGCAGGCACACCACCATGCTCTGTGTATGCTGATTGGCTGGTCAAGACACATGCCCTCATCAGCCACCTGGCTTTTACTCCTCCGCAGGACCCAGCTTGTAATTGCCCTTTCACCAGTTAGATCCTCAGTTTTTGTTTCCCTCCAAGATTTTCTTAACTTTGCTTCCTCAAGCCTTCTGTTAAATTTGGTTCAAATGGACTGCATTTTTAAGAACAGTTGATGAGCAGAACACACAGTCATATGTATATGTCTCCTCTCTCAGCATATGGAAGTAGGACAAAAAAATTCACTGAAGGGAATTCATTAAAACCAGGTTTGGACAAATGAACTTGTGAATCTCTCTGGATATTGTTCTCCTTCAGTTCCATCCTCAAAAACCACATACCCACTCAGATGTCAGTGTCCCTAAGCATCTCCCTGCAATACTTCACATAAGCAATATATCTGAGAATATGATAAATATCCATTAACCAAAAAAAAAGAGGAATCTTAGATACTTTAAAATATTAATGGTATTGTTTTCTGAGAAATAACTTTACAAGTTGGTGATAACTACATCAAACCACAAAAAAAAAAAACAAAACCACACACCACAGAGGAAACAGCTGAGACAAGTAATATGGGTGACAATATTTTGTTCCTGGAAAAATGCATCTACAGACACAATTTTCAAACGCTACCCATATGGGACAAAGTGGCACGTGCACACATGCATAGCTCATGAGTATGGCAAGGAAAAATAAGCAACTGCAGTGTTCTTTCACTTAAGCAGCCCTGTGAGCTGCTATTTATAACCTCCCCATTTTCTCCAGATTATCGTTGCAAAGAGTCACTCAAACACATATTTTACTTCTCCTTTACCTTCAACATCACACAGACCAATGAGGGAAGTAATGAGAATATATCCTTTACTGCCAATGATATGATGCTTTCCGACCACATTCCTCATTATTTTCAAAATTGTAATAAATCCTGAATTAATTGAGCCCATACCATCTCTAGACAGATTCAAACTAATTAAAGAAGGAAGCTTTCTTGATGACAAGCCATGTTCCGTTCACTCAGCATCTAACAGGTTGGCACTACCTGTTTCTTCCTGTAAAGAAAGGATCGGGAAAACTCACAGCACTAATTAGCTCAGTATTTATCGTCAGTAGTCTAATAATATCTGTGGGAAAAAATATTGACACCTCAAATCTCAGCTTTTTACCTAAACAAAGCTCTATGCAAAACAGCTAGTGCATCTCCAGATCAACCTGCTGGTTGGAGGGGAAAAAGACAGCAATACTGTAGGGGCCACATAATTTAAAAGTAGGCTATAGTTGCAAGCTACACCAGGCAGCTATTTAATCTAATCCCTCTGACATCTTCTAGCTGTGTTTAGTACAAGGTTCTCTCCAGTTAAGAATGTACTCAGTATCACTGGTCAGTCCTATTCCAATATGCTGTTAGTTCTTAGCAACATAAATCTTAAGAACAGGCTAAGAAAGCAAAATATTTCTTATGAATATGTGTGTGCTACTGAGAATAAGCTTTAGAATTATAATTGAATTAAGACATGCAGTACAACCACCACTGTTACCTGGTATACGTGTAGGAACGAGCACAATGCAAAATTAAGGAAGTGGAAAAGATACAAGGCTTCATAGTTCTATTTATGGGCTTTATTAAACATATGCAATTTAACTAGAAAACATTAATCCTAAAAAACCCAAACCAAACAAAAAAGACAACAAAAAAAAAAAAAAGAGAGAAAACAGGAATAGGAAGAGTAGGAAGAGTTTGGGTAGCAAACACCGGGATATTTGATTGCCTTGTTTTACTCAGTAGCACACATATGATCATATCATCCTATTTCTAACAACCTTAAAAAGAATATTCCCTTCAAAGGAGCTACAATTCAATTATCTGCTTTATTTTGATGACTGGTATCCTTTCTTCTTTGTCTCTTATATCCCCCACTCATCTGTTTGAAAGTGATCTACAGTAATACTAACAAGCCAACAAGCAGCACATAAACTGGAAGAGGACAAAACCAAATTAAGATATTCATGAAGAAAAAAGAAAGGTATGTTTTCATTATCCTTGCTCCTTGAAGAGTAATACACTTAGATTGGTTTTGCCCAATGCATACACTCCAAGGAGCCACAGAACTTTGTGAATATGACAGAAACAACGTGTCTCAAAATCCTTCAAAGCCACTGATAACTACTAACTGGGAAATCTGATGTTTCAAAAGCCTGATGATCAAAAAAAAAAAAAGAAAAGAAATATATTTATATTGCTCTGATCATACAGAGAAGCCAGAAAGTTCCAAATCGGAAGCAACATTCAAATCAGCATTCATGTTTTTATACAGTATTGTAAACATAAAAGTGTGCCCCATGTGAGCTTTCTGTGGTGTATTTATCATTCCTCCAGAGGCACAACAACTTGGGGGATGGCTGCTCACTCTTAAGAACAATATCCTGGAACAAGATTTCTAATTTCATCCAGTCAAATGTCATTAAGAAACAGAGACTTGCAAAAAATGTTGACTGCAAAACAGTATTTAGCATTTCACATAGCTGAGTCTCATATTCCGTCTATCCCAGCTTGCCAAGTCTAGCCGGAGATCGGCAGTGAGCTGCCTGAAGTCAGCATGAGCTCACAACAAAGCCAAAACCCTGCAGCTGACTCGTTGTGCTACTTGACATGCAAGACTTGCTTTGCCAGAACTTAGTATGCTTACATTGTGCATTTGTAAACAGTGGATACTAATATATATATAGTCAGAATTCCTCAAGGCTCCACTAGCAGAAAAAAAGCCTTTAATGTCTCTGCTGAAAATCACCTTGTACAATTATTCAATGGCAGCCTTAATCATTCCAGCCAAAGTCAAATGAAACACATCCCCACCCTTGCCAGCACCACACACTTCTGGGGATATGTTAGCCAGCTGCTAGTTGCTACAACCTCTATTTCCGCTTTCTTTTGCACAGGGGACAGCATTTCACTCACAAAAGCCAGCAGTCTAACCAGAAGCATGAGTCAACTTTAGCCCAAGTTTCATTATCAGCCACAAAAACAGAAGTTTATTTTCCTGCTTTGAAAGGAAGATGAAAACTCAACAGGTGGATGTTGAAAAAAAAAAAAACAATTTTCTTTTTCGCCCAGTGGGCAAAACGGCTATTAGCTTTAGGTAAGGCTGAGCCCATAACTACTCACCATTCTATGTCTGAAACACAGCAGTGGGAAAAAAATTTTCAGTCATTACAAGTATCTGCTTTGCTTTAATGCTTCTGCAACATTTACTACTGAAACATCAATAAAGACAGCAGATACAGGTAACAATTAGATTTTTATGGCCCTGCAAGAACAGTTTAGAGAATGTAAACTGTTACCTCTCCTCCAGTGACTGGCTTCTTACACCCCTAGCTGGTCTACATAAATTCTGGTTTTGCACTTATGCTTTCTGATTTTCATCATAAAATGCAAATTTTTCACAAACTGAATTAGCAGATCTGCCCCTTCCTCCATCTTGGTTCCCATCATGACTTCTTACTGAATTTATGTCATGCTTTCAATTTATCACTTTCATATATTACACACGCACACACACACTTGCACTTTCTTGACCTCTTCGCCACCTGCCCAGTAACATGTTCCCTCCTCTCCACCAATATCTCTATCTGAACTAAAGTCCAGGCCTCACAAGTACTTAGCAGCTACCACATCTGGAGATCCACCACACTCAGTTCACCACCCTGCTGGCACAGGAACCTCACCAAGGCTAGACCAAATGCAACATCTACAAAAGGAAAAACAAACAAAACCCCCTCAACCACACTACCCCCACACTGCTTCAGCCCTACGAGCCCTACCGTCTCACAGCTGTCACTCAGAACAGAGACCCCTGCCGCCAGGAGAGCTGCCAAATCAGTGGATATTGGGGTAGAGGGAGAAGGAGGGTGGGGCAGAAACAAAGTTGTGGCAAATCTCACTAGCAGCAAGTATCATGCTTCTCTATGCCAACACCTCCCTCACAGATCGAGGAGGTGCTGCACATCAGACTTGCTTCCTCTTGCCATACCAGTGGCAGTGGTAGAAGAAACGGGCACTCACAAACAGCACAAGCACACCTGTGCTCATCACCAGGCTGTCCAGCCCAAAACCACCCCTCCCTTCCAGAACTAATCCTGAGACAGAATAAGGCATGACTCATTCAAGTGGCTGCAATAGGGCATTCTGTCATGTAGGGAGAAGGCACCTGTGCTGTGGAATTAGTGAGAGGGTCCATCAGGGTCATGGAGTAAATGAATGGTTTGGTTTGCAAGGGATATTAAAGATCATACAGTTCCAACCTCCCTGCCATGGCCAGGAACACCTTCCACTAGACCAGGTTGCTCAAAGCCCCATCCAGCCTGGCCTTGAACACTTTCAGGGATAGGCCATCCACAACTTTTCTGGGCAGCCTGTTCCAGTGCCTCACTACACTCATGGTGAAAAATTTCTTCCTTATATCTAATCTAAATCTACCCCCTTTCACTGTAAAGTCATTATCTCATGTTGTATCACTACATGCCCTTGTAAAAAATCCTTCTCCAGCTTTCTTGTAGGCCCCTTTTAGGTACCGGAAGTCTCCTATTAGGCCTGCCCAGTGCCTTTTCCAGGCTGAACCACCCCAACTCTCTCAGCCTGTCTTCACAGGAAAGGTGTTCCAGCCCTTTGATAATCTTTGTGGCCCTCCTCTGGATTCACTCCAGCAGGTCCACATTGCTCTTATGTTGTGGGCCTCAAAGCTGAACGCAGTACTCCAGGTGGGGTTTCACAAGAGCCGAGCGGAGGCAGAGAATCACCTCCCTTGACCTGCTGATCATGCTTCTTTTGATGCAGCCCAGGACACGATTTGCTTTCTGGGCTGTAAGTGCATATTGCCAGCTCATATTCAGTTTTTCATCCACCACTACTCCCAAGTCCTTCCTTGCAGGGCTACTCTTTAATCCACTCATTGTCCAGCCTGTATCCATGTTTGGGATTGCCCCGACCCAGGTGCAGGACCTTGTTGAAATTCATGAGGTTCACACAGGCCAACATCTCAAGCCTGTCAAGGTCTCTATGGATGGCATCACTTCTTTCTCAAGCATCAACCACACCACTCATCTTGGTGTCATCTGCAGGCTTGCTGACAGTGCCCTCTATCCCACTGTCCATGTACCCAACAAAGATCATGAGGGCACAGGTCAGTCCCCTGGGGACTGAGGGAAAGTTGCACTCAAATATGAATTCAAATGAATAAATTTCTGGAGAGGAGAGAGCAGTGGATCAGGAGGAAAAATGGCAGAATATGCTATTAGAAAAAAAAAAAAGAACATGCTATCAGCATGGTTGATCAGAAAATTCAGGTGCCGGGAATAATTTCCGAATTCCTAGGGCTGCTGGCCATGTTAATGCGTCATTGTTGGTATCTGTGGGCTTGTCTCCAGGTTTTGATCGTCCCTAGCATTTGCTCCATGGAAAGAGGTAAAAGGCTCAAATCAGAGACATCTGCTACAATCATTGAGTACCCTGTTTACTAAATGAAACAACAGGAAAAAACTGCAGTAGCTCAGCTGTTCTCTTTCTGTCATAATTGGGAAATAATATTTGATTTCATGGGACACAAAGAAAAAAAAGGCAGTGTGAAACACCAAAACGCTAGCCTCCAATAAGAACTGAGTTCAGGAAGTTTTGTTTTCTTTTTCCCACAAAACAGGTTACAAGGTGGGAAACAAGCATATCAACACATCTGAATTTCAGTTTTTGAAGAAAGGCAAACCAACAGCTAGCTATTGAATTCATATGTTTTCATCCGACCTGAGAAGTTGGTGATAAATTTGGTCTTATTTTTCCTAAATTCAGTTAGACTTGAGCCTCTTGCAATATGCAATTATGACCAAAAAATTATCTAATTTGGAATGAATGTTTTTCCTCCACCTTCCAGCTGTATTTTGTTGTGCCAAAAATGAAACAAATACTAAACTGGCTCCACAGTTTAGTACCATATATAAAATAAAAAGGTAAAGTATTAGGCCATGATAAAATTCCAAAACAAGCTTATATAAGAAACTTTTGCAGGCATGAATGGTTTGGATGATATTTCCATTATTCCAAGAGCCCTACTGGGAGCAAACCCAAAATTAGTTTTTAGCAGGATATTCTTCCCTCACTGATCCTCAAAAGATGTAATGATGTTTTTCTGTGCTTTTTGTTTGTCTGTATGTTTTTCTCCCCTGTCTCTTAATGCCCACACAGAACAGAACAGTAAATAGAAACAGTCTACTCTTTAAAATTTGCTTGGTGGGAAACTTGGCTGAATTAGTAGATCATTACAATGCCTATGTTAAAATAATTTCCATGACCAACAGACATTATTTCCTGTGCTGGGGAGGAGAGGGGGGAGGCCTAACACTGTTAACTCTCCAATCATTTAAGTCAGAGTGGTCTCTGAAGAACACCCTGATACTTTACAAATACAAACACCACCATATCTGTCCTCAAAACCAGTTTAAAAAAAAAAAAAAAACAAAAAAAACCCCCCAAAAACTCAAAAAACCCCAACAAAACTAAAAAAAATCACAGCATTCAATGTAATTCTGAGAATGCAAGAGAAGAACAAGAACAATAGCTGCCAAAAACATGTATCTTGTAATTACATTTTAAGCTCCCTAGGAACTCTAAATAGACAACAAAACATCTATGGAAGGTGTTATTCCAGATGGTAGTTAAACTCCTGACATCTTTCAGCTACAGCATACTCCTCTTTACCAAATGAAAAAAGAAGCCTAAATGTCAAAAAGATCTAAAATCAGGCAATAGGACAACCTTCTGTTTTAACTTCTTTAAACTGAATTTGCAAGGCTCCTCCCTACTTTCTCTGTGATTTGAGACTAGGGTGCTTATCGTACATGATAGTGAAAAATTAAATACATATTTCCAACACCTGCTGGAAGGGAATGTTACACTAAAATATCATAGGTGAAAGTGAGTGTAGCAGAAGTGCCCCAAAAATCAATTTTGGCAGGCAATTATCTCCAAACAGACTTTATTCTAACCAGAATTGTTTAGTGGAGGACCAACTCAAAATGAGATTTATCCAAAATCATTCAGCACTCCAACAACATTATAAAGGACAGATTCAGATACTGGTTAGGAGTTCAATTACTATACAGCTGATTCAGACTCAAGGGATCCCAAAATTCTAGAATGATGATTCAAAATGTGAATCTTCCCACTCTTTATGAGTGAGGACTCTGAAGAGTACCCAGAAGACATAAGCACTTAGCAATAAGGCAAGGTGTCTGAATCCTTGAGGAAATTTCTTAAGATGCCCAGTCTAAGGAGGAGAATCTTCAACTGCAGACCCCGTGCTTCAAAGAAGACCAACTCAAAAGAAATCTCCAGTAGGTTCCATTTATACCCTAGTTGAATCTGAGCTGTGGTCATTTATGGTAGTGGTCTAGAAAAATCTCTCAACCAAGGCATTTAATTGGTCAAGGACCCTGTCTGTTGACAGGGCATGTGCATGATCATAGTGGTCTATTGGTCTAGAAGTGTTTTGGGGTGGCAGGGGTAGGGAGTGTATCTGCCACAGTAAGCACACCATGTACCTGGAGCCAAGAATTTATCATCAGTCTAGTTAATGTTTTAGCATTCTATTAGTCCAAATTATGTAATACAGAAAAGTCACAATGATTGTTATATTTATGTATGCCTATATTAAAAAAGACCTTCCTACACCTTCCTTTCTATGTTACACCCATGCTCCTGAGTCCTGTCTGGGTCTGATGGTCAACAGCTTCAGTGTTCCCCAAGCAGCGACATGGCGTGTCACAGACACTCATCAGTGTCCTCAGCTCTCACTGGGAGGGGCCTGATGCTGGTGGTGGGGTCCCTTCCTTTTCAGTGCCACAGTCCACTTGGATTTCTTTGCATACATTTGCATACTATGGCCTGCTTTCTTCCCCCTGCTACCAGGGAAGGGGTGAAAGCTGACCCACAGCCCCCCAGTATCCCTGGGACCATTTGTCCAACAGGCACAGCCTGGGTCTGTCAGCCCCTTCCCCGGTGGCACTCACAAAGCTGGAGCTCAGACAGGCTGGGCAACGGGGACCAGGGACTTGGCCACGGGACGCCTGCTAAACCCAGCTCAGCCCCACCCAGGCCTAGGGCAGGCCAGGCACCCCTGGCACCTGCCACAGCCTGGTATTTGACCCAAGGAGTGGCAATACCATATTTATTGGGTTGTAGAACATGAGCTTCCTGAAGCTGCATCTATGTTGGGATGGAGTCTTTTTGCCTCTACCTATCTAAGGCCACTAACCTTCTGTTCTTTGAGGGCAGGCTGTCAGGGAACAGAATTTTGTCTGACCTTAGAGAGATTCATACTATTTCATGTGGCAGGAAGTATAAACAGTATTCTTTTCCCTGGATTATTTTATGGCAACGTTTAAAGGGAGAAGGAAAGAGACTTGAAAAAGAAGCACATGAGCAGCATAGAGTAGAATAATTTCAGTTGGAAGTGACCTACAACAATCACCTAGTCCAACTTCATGATCACTTCAGGGCTGACTAAAAGTTAAAGCATATTATTAAAGGGCATTGTTGAAATGCCTCAAACACTGCAAGGCTTGGGATATCAACCACTTCTCTAGGAAGTCTGTGCCTGTGTTTGACCACCCTCTCAGTAAAGAAATGTTTCCTAACATCAAGTCTGAACTTCCCCTGCTGCAGCTTTGAACCATTCCCATGCATCCTATCAGTGGATACCCAGGACAAGAGCTCAGAACCTCCCTCTCCCATCCCCTCCTCAGGAAGCTGCAAAGAGTAATGAGGTTGGCCTTCAGCCTCCTTTTCTCCAAACCAGACAAACCCCAAGTCCTTAGCTGCTCCTTAAAGGGCGTTCCTTCTAGTCCCTTCACTGGCTTTGTTGCCCTCCTCTGGATGCATTCAAGTACCTTGACTTTAAGAATCATGACAACTTCAGAGCAGAGGAGAAGAATGCATGGAGCAAAGATACTGATCAAAATACATTTAACATGTTTTTGCTCTTTTAGATTGCATGTAGCTACCTGCTTTAACAAATTTAATTCTAAAGCTGTTCTCCAATCTGATTCATCTGCTAAATAAAGAGATTGGCACAACTTGAAATTTTTGCTTTTAGACATTACTAGCTGGGAAGCTGTAATTCATATTTCACTGTCTGAACTAGTTTCAGTGCCTGCTTGCTAGACTTTAAGGCTGCTCAGGATTATCACTCTCACTTTCACCCTAGTTCACTAAGCGACTTAGTCAGGATAAGACCTATTGGCTTCAATAGGATTTACTGCTTAAATTAGGCAGATGCTTAAGACTCTAATTCAGGAAGGTGTTTAATTATCAGAGCCCACCTGCCAAAATAGTATCCCTAATGGGAGAGGTGATTAAGCACTTATTTAAACTCTAAAAATATATATTTAATTTAAAATATATTATTTTAGCACTGTGCTAAATAGAAAGGAACATAGGCACATGCTTAAAATTACATGCTACGTGCTTTGCCACATGGATTTCATATTCTTTGAATTATTAAATTAACAATATAGTAGAAGGATTTGTGAACACTTTTGTCCTTTTTCCTGATAGCCTCATCAGGAAATGTGTTATATATACAGACATATACACAGAAGCTTCAGTTAAAAAGGAAAAAAAAACCCTACAATTTTTATTAGTAATAGAAGAGGTATTTGATTAACATTTTGGCATAGAAGAAGAGCCCTTTATATTGTTATGAAGGTGTTCATAAAATAGGTGAAAATGAAAACTTGGAAAGACTATAAAATGTTATTACCATGATGAACTTACTTGAACAGAGATGAAAGTTATCTCAAAGTTATCAAAAATTTGAAGAACTGCAGCACTACAGAAATATATATTTTTAATTAAAGTAGTGTACAGGGAGAGAAAAAATGCAATTCACTTAGTATTTATCAAGGCCCTGATGACCAGTTTTAAAAATGCTTGCTCACTTGAAATGCCTTCATTCTAGCATCACGATATGAGGATGACTGATCAACAGGCTTCTGGGCATCCATACTTCCTCCTGCTTTGTTTGCTAGTATGAATGCTCAACTCCTACTGGACATCAGATAAAAACATATCACTGATGCCACTATATGTAAGCTTAAGTTTCTCATAGGTTTATATAAGATATTCTATTAATTATCTGTTTATTAGGTAACATTGAAACATTCCAACATAGGAAAGCGTACAAGAGTATTCTTGGTTGTATTTTAGGTGCCTTTCTGAATAGTGGACTGAGCAGTTTCTGAAGTGGAGATAAACTCCCAAACTGGACACAAGGCCAGAAGGACTTGCTTCAATCAATATAAGCTAGCTAAGTAATAATATGATGGTTTGGAATCCAATGACCTGACAGTTTGTTTACCTTTTTCAGAGATACTGCCACATTTGGGATCAAGGAATACAAACCACCTAGTTCCAAAATAAACAAGATACAAGGCTGGAAGGGTCTCTGGGGCACATTAGTTGGAGAGTAGCTCTTCATTGTGCAAAATCTCCTTTTATGTCTTCTTTGTTAAGACAGCTGAGCAGCATATGATCTTTAGGAGCAAAGATTTTTTTTTTTCATTTATGTCTTAAAAAAAAAGGCTGAAGATACAATTTGAAAAAGAGAACTATTTTTTAAAGTTACATATGCAGAAATATACACGAATGATATTTTTAAGGTGCAAATTATCAGAAAAGCAACAATAAAAGATAATCTTTCTCTATGCCAGGTCTGATGAAATGTATTTACTGTAGTGACACAACTGTATATATTTATCTAGATATAACATGACAGCAATAGTACTTGTTACATTGGACTATGGAATTACCATAATTTCTAATAAAATTCCTGCTGGGATGCCATACATCACTAGTATCAGGATTTGTATCAACAGCTTCCTCAGGGAGAAAAAAGAGCATAAATTCCTTTTCATGTAAAACCATGTGGAGTTCACAATTTAAAAATTAGCTAGTGCATAGATTTTTAAATTTGAATCCAAATGAATAATAATATATGGATGAAGACAGAGTAATAAAAACACAATTACACCTTGTCAAAACTGGACCAAGCTCTCAATAAGTGGACCTTTATTTTGAGGCACGTGTAAACAGTCTGTTATAAAATGGAGCCCTGTGATATATCTTCTCTAACCTCCAGAGCATAAACATATGACATAATAGTAAAAGTTACTCATTTTTGACTGTGGCATAAAAATCTTTCTCCTTTAAAGACTTAGCCTCTAAATACTGAATTTAGGAAGCGAAAAGTTTGAAACTACCACCATAAGCACAAGAAGGAAGACAAATAAAAGACTTCTAAAATAATGTACATCTCAGTTTTTGTTGAAAAGGAAAGTTAAATCCTGTAATTTATGCTTCAGCCTGTAGACAGTTGCCAATTTTGGGTTCTAAATATTAAGTTAGCAAAGAAGGAAGTCGTCTATATATTTTCAAGTATATTTAGATGTTTTGATATTTTGACATTAATAAATTGCTTGAGTAGCAAACACATTTGGAACTCACCTGAACCCTGTCAAAACCAGACAGTAGCAGGACCAGTGCCACGGTCACTGAAGTACTCTTTTCTGCAGTTGTTCATATTATCTGCAGAAGCGTTGTTGCAATGAATCATTTCATCTCCAACTGAGATGCTTCTGAAGCTATGCCTGAATTATTCTGGGACGTTCTGCACTGAGATGTCATTGGCACAGACTGGTTCAGAAGGTAACTCCTGTTCACTTTACCATTAGGCTAGCACAATTTTCTCTTGTTTTCCTGTTCATTGTTTAATTTTCTGGCAAATGTTACAGTAGCTCCATTAATGTAATTTTTTTGAATGTTCAAGAGCAGAGCTACAAAACCAGGTGCTTTTCTGAACCAATTTCTCAGAATATTTTTGAGGCCTGGTTATGTTATCCCTAGTTTTGTTTTAAAACCACATAAAATTTATTGTAATTTGAACATTTTACATTGGTTCCTTGTATTTGTAATAATATAACTTCTATTCATGGAAAAGAAACAAACATCTTCAAAATTTTATCTTTGATTCCTGCCTTGTCTGAGTGAGAGTTTAAGCTTCATGACTTTCCAGATATCTTTTGATTTTCAGAAGTAAGAAAATAAAAGCTTTTTTTCCAATTGTCTAGATAGGAAAAGAAGTGGAAAATGCAGCTATCAAGAAGGCTTGGAAGGTATTTACATGAGCCAGAACTATGCCCTTGCAGCAGAGAAGGTGAATGTTACCCTGGGCTGCATTAAGCAAAGCATTGCCAGCAGGCACTCTCCTCAGCACTGCCAAGTGGAGCGTTGTGTCCGTTCTGGACTCCCCACTGCATAAGAGACATGGGCATACTGGAATGAGTCCAATGAAGGGCCACAAAGATTATTACAGAACTAGAGCCATCTCTGCCATGAGGAAAGGCTGAGAGATCTTAGACTGTTCAGCCTGGAGAAGCAAAGGCTCAGGAGAATTTTATCAAGTGTATATTATAAATACTTGAAAGGAGGGTGAAAAGAGGATGGAGCCAGGCTCTTTTCACTGGTGCCTAGTAACAGGACAAGAGCCAATGGGCACAAACAGAAACACAGGAGGCTCTGTCTAAACATAGGGAAACACATTTTTCATTGTGAGGGTGACAAAGCACTGACACAGATTGTGTATACTAGCATTAGTTTGATAACATCCACAAGTTTGAATTCCTGTTATTCTACCAAACTTTTTAAAAAACAGAATATTTTCATTGTATTAATAGAATTGTGAATCTTTACCACTACAATATTTTCTTCATACTTTTTACTTTTTTTTTTCTTTTTTTCTTTTTTTTTTTTTTCTTTTTTTTTTTTTTCTTCCCCCGATAGTCTTCTTCCAGCATCCTTTTATAATACAACCTATCCTCAAACCAACTTTGGGTTCTGGAGAACCACTTACTGACATTTCGATGGCACTGCAACAAGTCCGTATCCAATACTGTGATTATGTATCCTCACTTCTTCCAGCATTCATATACCCCTCAATGAAGTCTCCACAGAGCAACAAATCAGAAGGAACCAACATGCCTACAGTTCCTACTTATAGTCCAGGATTCTAACTAAATTATCAGGAGTGTGATATCCCTCATCTTTTTCTGCCTGTTCCACCTATTTAGGTTAGTATCACTAGCTTTACACTTCCTCCTAGATAAATGTATTGGAAATCATTATTTCCATATATTGCATCTTTTTTCATTCGTTTTAGTTCCCCTTTCACTGAGGAAGTTGTCCTTATACAGGTTTCATCTAAGATAGTTTGTATGACAAGCCCTTCTTTCCTTCGACTTTCAGAGTACAAGATACCCATAAAGCAAGCTTCAGCTACAAAAATTTCTATAGGTTTTCACCATTGGTCATTCACCTTGAGATTTTATACATTATGGAAACAAGAATATTCACAGTCATCTTTAACTACAGTATAATTTCTGTTATCCAGCAGCAAAACAATAAAACTGTGTGACAGACAGCATCAGAATGTAATTGTTCTGCTATTCTGTGTCTTGTTCATCAAGAGGTTTTTCTTTTTTTATTGTTTTTTTCAGCCTTAACACATTGCTACACTAGGATTAGGTGCACTGTGCAATCTAAGGTATGTATGTACATGTACATGTATGAACATACAAACACACACATGCCAACAGACGTGCTTTGTACAACAGTCTTCATAATGTTCTAACGTAGAGAGCAGTTGCCAAGTCCTGAGTAAAATCTGAAGTCAGAAAACTAGCAGGCTGTTCATGGAGAAAGTGTTTCAGGTACAACTCTCCTGACCTTCAGTCTTAGGCCTTTGCTCAGGTATGAGATTTTACTTCATCTTCTTTAAGAATGACTCACAGATTCCAAGCCTAGTTGTGCCGATTTATTTATTTTTAACCTTGTCAGATATTTAATTTTCACCGTTATCTTTGGTTGAACAAACTATTGCTTATTAAATAAGCTGGGGGGAAGAGGGGGAGGGGGGCGGGGGGAGAGGAGAGAGAGGGGAGGAAGGGAAAAGGAGAAAGCATCTAAAATTATGTCTGGTCCACAGAGCCAAAAGACATTATACCCTCATTTAAATGGGACTGTGATAGCGTGCCTGTGTATGGTACATGACTTGTCTTCCCTAATCAGCATTCCTCAGTTTGACACTAATATATCCTAACAAGGACAGCCAGAAGTTGTGTAAAAATAAAGAGAGATTTGGCAAAGGGCTGCAGGTGTCAATAAAATCTTATAAGCGACTCAAGGTTACTGTGTCGAATAACACGCTTCAGCTAGTGTAAAACTGCAAATTGACGTGGAGAAGACAAACAGTTTTTCAGAGCCCTTTCCTTGTCTGCTTTTAAAGACAGATTGCAGACATCTTTCAAACTGGGTGTTTTGAAATCTAAACACCAAAGTCTCACATTGCTGTCACCTACATCATTGGGCAGAGTACATTTAAGGATTCAGAGAAATCACAGTTCATTCAAAGCTAACATGAGTATCTGTTGTCCATGTAGGCATGACCTCAAAATGAATATATGCTCAACCACTATTAAAAATAAACTAATGAAAAAGATTAAAAATATAGGAAAGAGATACTGAACATCAGGGGTAAAATAACAATGCTCCCACATTTCATTCTGAAGATATGAGAAAGATACCAGTAAATAGTAGAAAATTCAGTAGTGCATTACTTTTAATTACAAAATAACAACAGAGGCTGCAGGTGGCATTTGGCTACTGTTGTTCACATGGCAAAATTGGAATAAGATTTAAGATGAAAAAGAAACTGGTTATTTGAAATAAGCTACAGGTACAGGAAAGAAAAAGAGAAGGTAAGAGCTGAAAATAAAAACTATAGCATAGAACGGCACAGGCAACTTGTGTATAAATGAAGTAAAGCATCTCTATGAATTAATTATTATGCAAAAGTCAAAACTGTGTGTAAGGATATTGACTCAGTAAAACAACAATCATTAAGAGTCATTTCTCATAGTTTTTCTGGTCACTATGGACATATGGAAAGTTGAGACCTTAAAAACCATCAAAGTATATTATCACTACAGTCCTATTCTTGTCTGTGCTTCTTTGGTCTAAGCATCTGTAAATATATGTCACTCAGTTTTAGATTTATTCTTTATAGTCAAAGTACGAGCAGATGCACAGCTCTTTAAAAAGGTCTAAGTCAATGATTCAGGGCGGGGGGCATTGATGGGGCAGCAATATACTGTTAATAAATACTACTGCATCTATTGGCAGCTTGGAACACCAAAAAAACCCCTGCAAATATCTGAGAATAAAAGATGAGTTTCGAATTATAAAAGGAAGGTTGGCAAATAAGCCCAGGTTATCACTATTCCATTAAAGAATAACATCATCCACACTTGGAGGAAAGAAGTACTATATCTCTGTGACATATACATGAAAATGTGTAACTGGATTCAGGAGCTTAAGTTGCAGGAGAAGTGTTACATCTTATTTCCTCTCGAGAGATTTGGTGTAGGTAGCAGCAGCTGTTTCATCAAAACAAGCATTTTGTAAATTAAGAAAAAAACCCAAACCAAACAAACAAATATTTGTAGCAGTTTAGCAACCTAATAAGAAACTCAGCTGTTAAAACAAAGTTGGTTTTGAAAAATAGAAAAGTCATTTTAAAAAAGGTAATAATATTCTCCTGTGTTGTTGCATTTTTCTCCTTGAAAAACTAGTATTTCTAATTACAGAAAGAAAAAAAAATAACCTGGTCTTATCTTGAAAGGAAGGAAAACAAAACAAAACAAACAACAAAAAAAACCCACCACAAAAACAAAGGAATAAACAATCCTTACTCACAAACAAAGATAAACAGTTTAAAAAGGCCATTCAAATTAATTTTTCTTATTTTTCTCATTATTTTAGATGATTTTGCATAACATCTACTGGTTTAGAAAATAGTTATTTTGCTACATTATTAGCAGATTTAACCATATATTCTGTACTATCCAGCACTGCTAATCAAATACCTGTTAGCTATTGCCAAACACTTAATGTCAGAGCAAGGTATATGAGCACAAGCTATTAATCTGATATTTTTGAACAATAAATAGATGTTCTTTTACATTTTATCTCTGATCAATCCAAAAGACAAAAGGGAAAACATTTGTCAAATAAATTATTCATTGAAAATTAGTCACCAAGTTCTAAGAATAAAGGGCTTACATGTATTATTATAGCTGGTTTATATGTGCATTTAAACTTTAGATGTGTCTCTGGAAACTCTTTAAAATTATAAGGTGAGTTTCCAAATCGATGGAGAACTTTAAGGCACACAGCTGGAGACACTTGGATTAGGATTACTTACGTAGGTGTATACCTTATACCATACTTTTCATTCTAGTATTTTTCTTTCTGGGAGTTACCATTGGCTAAATTATCCTGTTAAAAATGGAGACAGAGAGCAAGACACACAAAACCTCTTTTCTGCATTCTTTTATTTCAATGACGTTTAAGTATGTCATTTAGAGAATGAGATAGAAGATATAGAATGTAAATAGCATTCGCACTGAATTTCAGCTATATGTTAAATATTCCAGAATTATCTTAAAACAAACCTGGAGAGGAAAACTTCCCCATTAAACTGCTCTACAAATACACATTTTCATTTAATTTTCTTCACACTGCAGGTTAAAATTTATACAAGTTCATTAGTAGTCAAGAAGGACTTAGACTGTGCCAAATTGTTGCTGTGTGACCTCTGTGGTGTGACTACTGATCAGGCCTTCTAAGTGACAGCAACCAGAAAAACTGTATAGTTGTTTATATGTAGACTTATACGCATACATATGTACAGCCTTACACACACGTGTGAGTGTGTATTTATATATGTATGCACACCCAGTTTCTCAAGACTTTCTTCCTGATGAAATACTACTCAGCTGAGGGAAAAAAACCCAGATCTAAGAGCAGGTTATATGGTCAGCACTGGCTGCTTGCTGGAGCAAGTGCACAGTAGGACTAAATAATACTAAATAAGCAGCAATCAACAAAGTTTTCACACCAGCAAAAGGAAAATAATAGGTTACATAAGTAAAATTTTAAATGTAAACCACCTTCAAAATTATGTTATTGAAAGAGTTCATATCACAAATATGAAATCTAGAAATTTTAATTGACAATAAAGTCCTGTCAATATGCACTCTGAACTAGTATTAATACATGTTTTGTCTCCTTGTATTCTTGGAGAATTCATTTTCTTCCAGAAACCTAAACCACTTAGTGGGAAAACCATCCACCTCCATCAGTGGTAACATATTTAATTATCTTTATGGCTCTCTCTACCTAAAGAGAAAATAGTTTGGTGTTCCTAAATTCAAGCTGTATTTCTTTTTAATGTTTTCCTCTCCCTACCTATCAGATGTTTTCACTTCAGTATTTCCTGGAATCCCAATGGACATACACAGATTTTTTTAAATGTCATTAAATTCTCTCTTTTTCCCTTGGAGGCCAAGGATTCAAGTTTTTCTTGGACATACTACAGTTATTGGGATGTCAGTAATGTGATTTTCATAGGAGAAAATCTGCTTACAATGTTAAGCTTACTCATCTCATCTTTAAAAAAAAACCCAAACAACACAAACAAACAAAACTATGAAAACATTTCTGCACAGTTAGTTGAGTTTGCCCTGAATTTTAGAGATGACTGACTTTGAAAATACTGTTTTTCTTGAAGTGTACAAAGATGAAGTAATTTTCAGGCAGAGTACTTGCTAGAAAATAGGATGCTTACATTGGAAGTGTAAAAAAAATTAAATGAAGTCCCTGTAGATTCTCCTGCCATTTTGTTTTCCACCTTGAAAAAGCAGGATACATGTCACCTTAACTAAGGGCTCCACCAGTCAGTGAGAATGGTCAGTGAGTACAGGCACTTGGAATGTATTTATATACACATACACGTGAAAGATTTCTCCAGAATGGAAATATTTCTGGAAATGCAGAAAGCATTAAGCTTTAGGCTGCCCATTGAGAACCTTCTCTTTGGAAAGTGAAGATCCTGACTATGTCTGAGTATATGGGTCCACCGCTGCTCCTCACAACAGAAGCAGAAATGTCCTTGATTCAATACAAGCACTGCTCAGCAGTAATTAAAACATCCTTGTATTACCAACATTCTCTTCAGCGCAAATCCAAAATGTAACCCCATAGTAGCTACTATGAAGAAAATTAACTCTTTCCCAGCCAAAACAATACGAGAGGGTCCGATGCCTCCAACTCAACTAAAGCTACTACGCAAGACCTTCAAAAAACATATAGTTTGAGTTTCTGTTCCAGATAATATTAATAAGATATCCTTTATTTCAGATGTGGATGACAATAAAATCATAGTATCTTAGCACGATCATTAATTATGGAACAGCACAATAATAAAGAGGGTTTAAAATCATTTTTGTGTGTTAACAGACAGGATAAAAAGGATTAGCAATACTTTCTTAAACATAAGTAGGACTACAGAAGCAAAACAAAATACTGCCTGCAAAAAAAAATAGGACTAATTAGAACTCTTACAGTTATCACCTATTATATTAGCACTACTTGATTAGACCTAAAAACAACTGGTATGGTTTGATGTGTCCACCTCTCTAAACTCTTCATTAAATAAATGGTAACTTTGTAACCAGCTCAGCATTTAATATCACACCATAAATTTGTGAATTTTAAAATGCTGAAGCTTTGCTTCAGGAGTCAACCTTGTTTCAGCAAAGAATATACATCTAAATGTAATAAATATAGATGATTATCCTGAACTATCAGTCAATGTTTGATTTGCATGCAGAGACTAACATTAACTATTACATGTTGATGCATACCTCTGAAAACCTCAGAGTCACACTGCCTATTCAAGCAGCTTTCAAAATATGTTTATATTCAGGTTTACTATCTCATTCCGAAAACTTCCTAAGTCAGCAGCAACATGTGCGTTGTGTCTGTTACAAAAATATCTTAGTAAATGAGAGATTAGAGTCAGTCAAATTTAAAACAGCAGTAATAATGGTTGTACCTTCCTCATAAACTCAGACAGGAGCATTCTCCACACCTAAGACTAATAAATATAATTTTGTCATTAGTTGTGAAATTCCACAGGCTTTATGTTCATTTGGTCATAGTCTAGGTCCCAGGGGTTGGCCAGGCTGGCCTAGGCCTGAGCGGGGCTGAGCTGGGTTTACCAGGCGCCCCATGGCCAAGTGCCCATTGCCCAGCCTGTCTGAGCTCCAGCTCTGTGAGCACCACTGGGGAAGGGGCTGACAGACCCAGGCTGTCCCTGCTGGAGAAACAGCCCCGGGGATATGGGGAAGGCTGCAGGGCAACTTTCACCCCTTCCCTGGGACAAGCGGAAAGGAAGCAAGTGGGGATGTGAAAACATGTAAAAATAAGTCAAAGTGTACCCCAGCACTGAGGAAGAAGGGACCACAAAGATCACATTCATCCTGGTGAAGACACTGGTGAGTGGCTGTGACAGCCCCTACCTCTTTGCTTGGGGAAATCTCAAACACTTGACCATCAGACCCGGAGAGTTATTGAATGGGCAAACATGACACCAAAAAAGTTATCTTATTTAAACAGTTTTAATGGCATGATTATTAATGAGGCTTTTCTGTACTGATTTGGACCGTGTTTTTATTGCTGGACTAGTAACAACTATCATATTGTGATTAGGTCTTGTGATTATTTGTTAACAATAAATTATTGTTTCTCCCTCTCTTGCTTATGGTGTATCCTTTCTTGTCTGTAACAGTAACTTGTAACTGTGTACCTCTTGATTTGTTATATTGTACTATAGTGCAATAGCTCAAATGAACTGTATGTCCCATTGTGTTAGGTTTTGCGCATATACATAGAGAGCTCAAAGTTGCGATCTTATTAGACACAACAGGCGAGGGACAGGATAAGGCACTAAGAAAATAAACAACTGCTGTATTTAGTGAAATGAGGAAAAAAGATTAAATAAACTGCCTTATAGGAAAAAAAAAAAAATCATGTAATAAAATTGAACTAAAGGTTCTAAGTCCTTACCCAGAGCTATGCCTGTGCTGTCACCTCCAGTCTCACGGCAGTGAGGAATTGTGAAATTATTCAGAATCTTTGTGCTTTAACATGGTAAAGTCAACACGTGCCTTACTGAGAAACTAATTTGCTGCTTTCTCCCCTGTATTTTTTAATTCTTATTAAATATATTATAAACTAGCCTTTTCAAATATAAGGCTAGTTTAAGAAGTTTGTGCTTCATCACTGTCAAAATTGGCTTTTCATGCATGACAGCTTTTCAGCTTTGAAAAAAATCAAATTATGTTCTCCACAATAGGGAAAGTGAAGTGTCTAAGCTGGGTATTAAATTTTATGATAGAGGAGCAGAAGGCCTCTATTAAGACTTGCAAATGCCTGACCCTTTTGATGCAGTCAGCTGGATGTAGATTGACTTGGGTGGGACTGTATCAGCACAAACCAGCAACTTGATCATCTCATTAGGGCACAATACAGACCTCTCTACCCTGCACATTTAGGTGTCCTTTCAGAGGTTGAAATCACTAATGAGGATAGAAGAAAGCCTTGCCTCGAGACAGAGAACAAACACCTGGGACACAGCTTTTACAGCACTCCAGCATTAAAGTTATCCATTGTAAAGAGGAACACATATCTTACATGCCCAGCACGCTGGGAAGCATCTGTTTCAGTTTCAGCCTGTGCTATTCTGAGTCTCTTCAGAGGCTGGGTCTTTCCTGCTCAGACATGGTATCACAAGACAGTGTGAAGCTATTAACAACCACGTTCCCTGCAACGTGAGTGCAAAGAACTTGGTACTCTCCAGAGTTCCTTCAGTAGCTGTGCTGAGAAAATGGGTGAGAGGAAATTCCTGTTGATTACCTTTTAGTCAATGCGTTCAGACAGAACTGGAGATGGTCATTCATGTTCACAACTAAACCCAAGGCTCAGTGAGAGTGGCTCGGGCACCCCTACTCTGTATCTAGCATCCTCTTATCCATACAAAGAGGGATGGATCGAATGGCTGTGGCATCTCATCATCGTCTCTTTACTAACATGAAATCACACACCAAGTGAACAGACTCTGACGTGGTTTAATGTTGGATCACAGAAGAAGAGCTTATTTTCTGACTGTAATAAATAAATAAATAACAAAAAAACCCTCCAACCAAATAAAAAAACTTAAAACTTGATTCTTATGAAACAACTGTCCAGTAGTCCACTATCCAGCTTTTTCTTCTGCCTTCCTCTTCATTTTCTCCTGCTCATTTTTACATAGCAGTATGCATGTAACATATATTGTTTTGTATCTCTAGCCAACATATGTGTATACTGCATTTCTATTTAAGTCATTGGGAATGTCATTAGGATAATAACTAACTAGGCAGTGAAAACTTCTCCCTATATTGAGCCTCCCATGCTGCTGCACAAGAGGAGGATGTTAATTGTCTTTAACAAAAGGTAAAAGTCATTCTAGTGAACATTAAAAAAAATAAATGGGCTTAAATTAACATACTTTCTATATGTTAACTCTTGCACACTAGTAAATGTATTTTAGCTTAGCAAATATAGCACAGTTAGTTCAAAATGTATGTACATAAGTCTTAAGCAAGAGCTGCACTAAGAGGTAGACCTATTCATACGTCATCAATGAATATAAAGCACAAACTGTGAGGCACATAGCACTTCATCTTCTGCACAGAGCTTTTTTCCTATCAATGCAAGAGAAACCTCAGAGAGGTAGCATTATAAGGAATGGGTTATACCTGTACAAAGACAGATCTCCTGAAGTTAAGTCCAAGACATAAGACGTGTATGCTGAATTAATAGTGAACAGTGTCCATTATCCCTTCCATGCCTGTGGAGTGAGGCATAATGAAAGGCAGCCTATTTCCACACTCCTTAAATGTGGGTTGAATTTGGTTCCGTTAGAAAAGTGAAGCTTTGATTAAAACACTACTAGTCTTTGAATGCAATGAAGCAATTTACTTCCTTTCACTGTCAGTGGATTCCACAGCAGATCCAACATAGTCTAATTTGGGGGTTTTTTGTAGGTGATAGAATCTATGGTGGCTATTTAAAAATGCTAGAGACTGACTTAACTCATTTATGTTATGTTGGGACTCATAACAACCTCTCTGGGATTTTGCATATTCCTATTTTCATTCTCATGCAACATCAGAAACCTTAGCACAGATGGTTCATATTTATAATACTGTAATTGAATGTGTTTTGTCTCAGATGTTTTGGCAGTTCTGGATGGTCTGAGGAGGTTGGCTGGCACAAGGAGTCAAGCTGGTACAATATTGTGATGAAAAAGAAGCAATTATGATGTTTATTTCTGAAATATATTGTAGCGGGTGATGAATCTATCTTAATTCATGTGCAAGTACAGATTTTTCACACTGAAGAAATTAAACTGTTAAGAAAATAAACCAAAACAATCCATATCTATCTGTCTGCTGAAAACAGTCTGAAAACCTTTGCTTTGGGAAAGTGCTGTCTCTTCATACAGTGACAGATTAACGTGTAGTGGAACATAAACATATGGAAGAGAAGTCACACCTAGAGGCTGTGTGTAAGTAGTCTGCATCCATCCCAACTCAGATCTACCAAAAAATTAAATTATAATGCTATTATATTAAGTATTAACCAAAAAAAGGTATGAAATCTAGATATATGGTATATCTTAATTCACAAGCTGAAATGTCTTTTAAAGGCAATTATCATTCCTTGTGGTTTGAGATGCAGCATGATGTGACGGCAGCTTGTGTAAAAGTGCAGAGGCACAAAGGTAGTCAGAAGAAGACTGCAACTGTCATTGAAAATTTCTGCTATATTCTAATATATTCCTGATTAGTACATTCTGGCACCCACCGATGAGATTGGCAATCTCTTGTTAACAGAGTCCAAGTAAGAGACAAACAGACAGTGATCAATTTGGCCATAAAGAAGACACAGGACAGAAATGAATCTTAATATAAGTCCAAACTTATTTTCAGGTAGTATTTTCTATTACTAAATACACTGGGTTTGTTGTTTGTTTTGTTTGTTTGTTTTCTAAGTACTCTTAGCTACAAGGAGACAGTAAGTTCCATTACTATCTTAACGGTGTTACCTACTGTAGTGTTTTCAGGGAGATATTCAGAGTGCATTTTTCTTCTAGAAAATCACAGCCTGATTTGATCTCGCTTGAAGTGATATCAACTTTTAACAAAAGAAAGCATATAGGTAATCAAAGGTCCACAAATTAGCCATTTTTTTTTTAAATAGACACCTGTTATTTTACTATAGTAAAGAGAATTTTAAGAGACACGTATTACATGGTCATTCTGTTAGCAGGTCTAGTAAGAACCAAGTAAATGGAAATCAATTTAAAAAAATATATCAACCCTATTCCAATAGATAAGTGAAATGTTAAGTCAAATTAAATCATTTAACCCCTTTATTATGGCTTCCTGCAGTCACAGTGGTAGCCCACTGTGTACTAGAGGCCTAATCCATATTATTAGAGAAGCTCGAAATGCACTCAGGTAGCTTCCATGGTCACTGCTGACTACTGCAATACGGCACAGTTCCACCCAGCCAAAATTAATTGCCAATAGAAGGGATATGAGAGACTCTTCACCTATGTTATCACAGTGAAACACTATGCCCATAACCTTATACAACCTGTAGATATACTTATTGTAGCCTTAAACTGCCTCCATAAAAATTAAAATTAAGTAAACATTTACAAAGCCTGGGAGCCCACCATGATATCCTCTCCCAGTCCACCTAAGTGAACACATCTGTCTAAGGCAGCAGTTGCCCAGAAAAAAACAAGTACCACCAAAATCTTCTAATGATGCAGACATTCTGTTGTCCAGCATGCTGCTATGTTCTGCTTACTTGCTCAGCTAAATGATTGAAGTAAAACATACAAGTTCAAACACAACTTGCCTGCCTGACACATTTTTGAGATTGAAGCCGTGGAGGTATGTTAGGACCACAAGTATTGTAAGAACTGAAAGTCATGCAATAAGGTCATGAATTAATAGGTCCATGGATGGTCCAAGGCTCCAAGAAAAGATCTGTGCACAGAGGGGTGAAGAAAAAATACACGGTATGCTTCTTGTGTTTGTCTTTTTTACAATTAAAGCTCAACAGAGAAAAGCTAATGTAGTAGAATAAATATCCAATTACAAAAATTGAGCTTAATCCATCTCTAAGGATACTTTAAAAAACAGCCATAAAAAGGCAAGAGACAGGAAATATAATTTATCTGAACTTTGCAAAGATTCCACCTCAGGCAGGGCTTTGCAGCACACCTAGGTGCTACGTGGTTGTCAGTAAAATTAGAGAAATAGAGCCTGAGAGGAAGGAAACAAATTGCTCGCAGAAAAAAGGAAAGGTTCCAGTGACAGTTCCATGTTAATTATATAGGAATAGGCCGACATTATGCAGGTCATAATCCCAAAGGAATATTTGGAAAAAAAGAAATCAAACAAAATCCAAACTAAATAATAAGAATAAAGGCAACAACAACAACAAAACCCAAACAACAACCAACAAAACCCAACCAGCCAACCAAAAACGAAACCACACACTAAACTAAAGAACTACACAAAGAATAGCTTGGTTTAGCACAATTTGTCAATTATACCTTTCAGTGGCTTCACAGTTAATCAAGGCTGAAGAATGGAAAAAGTGAGAACACAGGGTTTACCCTCCTCTGCTTCTTTTCTGAAATTTGTTTTTAACAAATCCTGCTGCAGGCCTGTCAGTTTTCGCCAGCATACCAAGGTAAAGCAGGACCAGGACTTCACTGAGAATTTGAGACAGCTGCCATCACTGTGCACACACAGGCTGCCCATAATAGCTAAGCAAGAAATACAGCCACTGTATGAAATTCTCCCAATCCTACTTGAGATTAGGGAAAGAGCAACAAGATATATCCAGAAAGTTATGAAGAATTAGGATGAACCTCACCTAATCACTAACTGCAGTTATCAGTGAAAAGTATCAGATCAGGAAGTCTGCACATCCTCCAAAAATAATTATTCACACAGACATCTGCCCAGTCCCCCCAGCACAGCAGCACAACAAGCTAAGGTTTCCTATGGTGTCCATCTAACATTTCGCTTTTTCTTCAGGTCAGCATAATAGATCGCTCTCTCTTTCACTTGTTTTCTATTGTTTAAAAAAACCCCTGTTTTCTGCCAGCAAATTACCTTTTTGGTTTCATTTAAACTTCTCCTACTGTCTTTTCTCCTTGTTTATTTCCCTAATGTTCTAATACATCTTTTTCCTAACTCTACACTGTTTTAACTGAAGTCTTTCTGCTAATCACCTCAACCTTCCCACTCTTCTTTAGAATAAAATGCAATAAAAAATTATTAAACCCATAATTCTTGCCCTCAGTACAGATTTCCTATTTTTTCTGTCAGGTTTTCCTCCTCCACCCTCCTCTGCTTTCTCTTGTTTGACTCCTGATTTTTTGTGACTGCAATTGTGTTTCCACACCACCTCAGCCTGCTCTGAGCTTTTAGATATTGCAGTAATACAAGCTGCAGAATCTAAACAACAAAGCCTGTTGTTTAACCAGAAACAAGCTTGCCTGTTACAGTCCATCTACCAATAACTCATTTTCTTAGAAACAGGAGAGAATGCTATCACAACACCTAAACATACTTACTTCCAGGAAAGAGAGCAGCTGCAAGCACCAGCCATTTGCAAAACAGCCACATCTCACCTGCATTTGTTTAACAAATTTGAGAGGTTATAGTACTGCCCTCAAAAAGGCCTACTAAAAAAAAAAATCCTCAAAGATATTAATTCTGCAATTGCAGATATTTAAGTATGTTCTCAAGAAAGATGTTTTGGGAGATGCTGCTACTAAGCTAGTGTTTCCTTTGTTGTTACTGAAGTATTTCTAGGGAAATTTGCGTCGTCTGGTAGAGGGTTCTGCCTCTGTTTTCTGAACACTGAGCTAATTCATGGTTGCCCTTTCACACAGAAGTAACTGTCTGAACTTCAGAGCAATATGTCTCACAGAGAGCGTAATCTCTCAAGACAGCATAAGTTTTTGAAGCTAAGCATAAACATTCAGGTTTTCGTAATTTGATAAAGAATCCAGCATTCTTCGGGTGAAAGTTAATAATATCACAATCATTGACAACAGGTTTGGCTTGTCTAGCTTGCCACTAGAACTTCATACAGTGAATTAATCCTTTGCTCAGGATTTGGCTATTACCCTCATGCTCAAACAGTGGTAACAACTCAAGTATTAAACCGGTGACTAGTAATAGTTGTATTGCAAGAACCAAATGCTCTAATACATTAAAACACGAGCATGCTAACACTGCATGAAGAAGCAGGAAAAAGATTTCTCTGCCACGAGACCAAACAAAACCCACTTTTAATCTAAGGTTTAAATCTTGAAAACAGTCTATGCTTGTTCTTATATTTATTGTGAGTGGCCTCACTGAAATCAGTAAGATAAATGAGTCTATAAATCTTTAGCACAAAATAGACAAGGAGAGAAAAAGAAATATTAGTCTCTCCTGGCAATTGATTTGCTCAATCTAAGCAACTGGCAGCCAAAATGGAACTTGGGTCCTCTGACCCCTAATCCAGTGCTTCAGCCTTTCTCTCTGTCAGTCTTCTGCTCTTCTACTTAAGACTAATTATGGACTACAGGAAGCTTATCTCACAAGGATCTCATACAAAATATAACCAAGTCAATCTGCAAAGAGTACAATTAGTCTACTTGTAGCACTATACTTTTCTTAGCTAAGAAACATGCTTAACCTGAATTGCCATTGCCTGAGTGATCAACCTCTTACTGCTTCAGTATCTTGGCAATGGGCATTTCTCCAATACCCACCTGCAAAACCTTCTTTTTCTTTTTTCTTCTAAGCCTTTAACTGAAGGCTGAGAATACATAAACTTCTTATTTCTCTGTGAATTTTCTCTGTAACTTTGTAACTGTCTTGGCCTTATCAAGATCTCTGAATATACTTTTAAATAATTTTTCTTGTATTTTGAATAACACATCTGAAATACATCAGAACATTATGTATAGTGGCAAAACTGAATTTTAAGAAGTTGAGTCTGTTTCTGAAGACATCATACGTTGTCTGCATTATCAGTAATTCACAACAGTTGTTTTTACTGCTCACCTGTCAATTAAAGGGGGACATATCTTGTGGCCAGTGCACCAAACTGATTGATTCTTGAGATATCTAGACTAAATCTATGCATCATTTGGTGAAGTCTGGCTTTTTCTCAGCAAGAGACATGACTATATAAAAAATTTTCAGTGGTGCGCTGATATTAACAGGATACTGAACCATTTCCCCCAGGCTCAGTTTTTCAATACAAGGAGACATTTTGCTAATTGTTGATGCTGCCACTTTACATTTAGGGCAGCACATACCTAAGACATCTGCAGGATCAGAGCTTAAGGATACGTGGAAAGAAAAAGATACAGCTGAGGAGACTTTGTTAGGCAAAACATTATTTTTTTTCCTATGTATGGCCCCTCCATTCTTTGGTGTGGTTTGTTAGAGCTTAGGATGCACAAACACACAATCTAGCAAGTTTCCATGGGAATTCAGCCTCTTAGGACACTCTGTTTTATTGATGGTAAAACAGAAGTCACAGATGTTCCTCTGCCATTTCAGGGAAGTGGCTGAGCTGCATTGTCTGGGGTATACTTAGCCCGTTCTTCATCTTAGTGGACTACAAACCAGCCCATTTCATTGCAGAATGCGCCCAACCTGTTATGACCAGTTTCTGGTGGTGCTAACATGGTTATAAGACTTTTAGAAGCCTCAAAGTTTGGCAAAACAAGCTAGCTTCTGCTGATAATGTATTTTCCTGGCACATACTAAATACTTTAAAAATGTTGCACTCTTATTCTTTCATAAGAAAAGACTGTCTTTCAACAATAACATTTAGGGGGCTGATCATAATGGGCCTCAAGCTCAGCTCGAGACTCAGGATTCTACAATAGTAGTTTTTAATAGCAGTGATGTATTTTGACAGAAAAGAGAATAATAAATTGCAGGGCTGCTTGAGCATTATTCAGAGCTTCTATAATGGGGGGAAAAATAATTGATATGTTTCTTTTTGGCAATAAGACTCCTAATGAATCGGACATCCTTGACGGAAAGACACTTAGCAAAAATAAATGTAACTACAACACTTCATTAAAGTAAAAGTATCTTTACTATTAATATACAAATGGTGAAGAGTGACAAATAATTGATATACTTTAAGCCATACTTTCAATGTCTTTCATAAATACAAAACCAGCATCTGCAATATTACTTCTTTTTACAGTATATAGAGAGAGATATATATACACAGCATTTCATAGGGACATAAGATTTTGAAACAATAAACAAACTAACTCCAGTGGTAGCTAACTTATCAGTATATAATTCAGGTGGCATATATCGCAAGTGGGCTGTTGACAACGGGTGGAATAACAAAAAGAAGATATGGTATGCTTTAGCTTATACTGTACACAGCATACAAATACATACCAAGTGCTCATTGTAGCAGGAAAGCTATTTTTTTTTTTTATAAAACCTTGTCTAAGTAGTTCAAAATTCTTAGTGAAAACTCTTCAATATGAGCAACAAAATTATCTTCTGGGGGTGGTGTGGCTGCTTTATGTATTTGTCACTGATATAGAGACTCTGAGGGTTTGTTTTGCCTTTTCCCAACCCTGCATTTTAGGTTTAAAAATGTAGCCTACTTACATGGCAGAGTAAAAGGGTATAGCAGGGCTAATGTTCCCTCTCTGCTGCTTTTGTCAGCCCACAGTACTCCGCCTTTTGGCAATGCCCTCCAGCAGCCTCTCTTGTTTCAGTAGCTCCCCATTTCCCTTTTCACTGCTAACGAGAGATGTTCCCAGTACCCAAGCCATCTCTCAGCTCACTCTTTGGCCCCTGTTCTCTCTGGTAGTAGCTTTCTTGAATTCTGTCAGCAGTGCATCTGGTCATAGCACCTGCTCCTGATCTCACCTGTGACTTAAAAGCTGCCAATACAAATTTGGCAATAAATATTTATTTCATTTCCCTGGACTAAGAATGGCCAATATTCAAGTTTAAAAGTCAAACATCATGAGGCTTACAATGCCTGTTAAGAGGAAAGACAGACTGGTAAACTGTGATTTCTCAGAACCTGATCCAAAGCCAAATTTGACACAGAAAGGCTTCTTTTTGGCTCAAGTTCAAATAAAATTAATTAAGAACTTATTCAGTGGAAATATTGAAGATGACTTAAAACTTAGTGAGTGTTTTTCTCCCACCACTATAGAATGGCTGTCAAGTGGATTGGGTACTCCAGGAAATGATAAGAAAAAAATCTGAAAAAGGGGGTGGATCCCTTTTAACTATGGTAGCTTTGCATCGATCAGCCCAAGTATCTGAAGTTAAACAAAGGGATTTAAGAAGAAACATTACTTCTGAGAATGTTTTCATTCACATTTTCATCACAATCACAATGAATTATTTAGAAGGATGTTTTATTTCTGTGATTTCTGGGCATATAGTAATGTATGGGATAAAACAGTGATCAGATGTTTTTATCAACATTTCCTGATCAGTACAAACTCCTGATAGCAAAACTTTCTCTGGGCAAAATGTTAGCAGGACTCTGGCAGGACACTTAAGTTCTACTTTCACCTAGAAGTCCAATTTACAAAAGTGACTCAATCAGCCGAGTATGTGCAGAGCCTCCCTGAGATGGACAGGTGAAATTCAGGCCCCACTGAAGTAAATTTGTGCTTTAAACCCCAGTGAGACCTGGATTCCACTGTGGCCCTTCTTGCAGCACTCTCAGCACCCCTCCATAGATCAATTTGTAACAGGGGTCTTGAACTTTTTCAGTAAATGGTGTTTTTGGAGGTCCTTTAATCAGGAGTTAATGTCACCCAACAAACACAACGCTTACTCTACAAAGATATTACTTCCTATGACAGCTTACACAGAGATAAATGACTGTGAAACAAATATTCACTGCAGTTTTACTCCAGAGATAAAATGGTGGGAAGATGCTCCACATCATCTTTCAGATTTGAGAAATATTTAATGTTTTAGGTTTAAGTACCTAAATAGATCTAAGGACACTTTCTATCTAACTCTTCAACTTGAAAAATTGGTCAAAACACGCCTATGCACACTCATGTGCTCCATCTACTAGAATCTTTTCAGCAGTAATATACCCACTCTGACTCTCACTAGAATTGTGATCTCAATAGATTTTTGCAAATTCTGTGTTTAAATTTTTTATATGACTTGAGAATACTATCCCCAGTTTACTTTAGATGAGTATTTGAGCATATTTACGCAGAAAAGTATGTCATGATAAAGCTTTCAAATATTTTAAACAGGCTTTGTAGACAAATTATTGAAGAGTTTTCTTTAATAAAGCAGAGTGGCATGCTATCAAAAGGCACAAATACATTTCCATTACCCGGTCTAGGAAACAGAAAAATGGCATGATTATTATACTACAGTTTGATGATTGGCACTTAAATAAATAATCAAAGTAATTACCGTCATAAAAGGAAAGCCACTTTTTTGGATGAACATCAATGCAAAGGCTGAAGATAGCAGGTAGAATTCACTACACCATGGATGGTTGTCAAACAGCCTTTGTAAATGACTGTCACTGTGTAACAACATTATACATATCCATGAAGAGATAGAAAGTAGGCCAAATCCTGCAAGCTCTTCTATGAAAATACATCCATCCTCCTGCTTACTTTGACCCCACTGATGCCAGTGGGGTGCACTACAAGAGGTGTGTTCAGCCACATAAAATATCTTGCAAGACTGAGGCCTAAATAAATTAATCTTTGTCACATTAGGCATTAGCATCACCAGAATAGCAGATATTTCTGCAACCACAAAAAAACCTTTGAAGTCAAAAAAACAAATAAACAAACAAAACCATAAAAAAACTCTCCAGAGTACATGTATACTAAATTATAAAACATTAATTAAAATTTTTGTTACTATTGTGGTAAATCAGAATGCATGTCTACTAAAAAAATAACAACAAGAAGCTTTAAGTTATTTTATTTAATTTTACCCCTTATTTTTTCTTGAAGAGAGATTGTCACTGCCACATTCCATATTGTCAATAATTTTTATGGCTCCCTCCCACCCTCGTCCCTGGAGTATGTTAGTGTAACAATTCAGATTACTTTTACAAATAGTTATATTCTGTCAACTCTTCTGACATTTCATACTAACACTTAAAATTACTTTTAGACAGTAAAAGTGACATCTATACAGATACCTGTGGTTTTTTTTCTTTTTAGTCTAGAATAAGAAAAGAAAATAAAGAAATGATGTTATTCCAGTTCTACACATATCTTACAAATTACTACGCACTGTCCCTCATTGGGAAATATTTGCAAATATCAAAGGTTTTGAGCACTCTTTCATAGTTAAAGTTTGGCTTTCTCCTGCACAGCACAGAGTCAAAGCACAAGAGATAACCTATTAATCTACAAACCAAAAGGTATGCTTGGAACTGTCCATCAGTTATTTAGAACAGTTTAATTCTCAACATTCACATAGCCCAACTGCCAAGAGACTGAAGAGCAGGAAGGAAAGAAACACTTCTGGAAATAGCTTTTGATTTGTAATCCATTACAGTGGGAAATGCTTTTGCTTCCAATATTGAAATAATGTTGCAGTATATTTTACTTGTAAAGAGTAGCACAGGAGTATTAATAATAAATGCACTGAGAAGACCTCCTAAATCCTCTAATCCCTTCACATTGTAATTAGAGGACATATTAAGTGAAAAAATAATGAAAAAAATATGACACAAAACAAAACAAACCCCCATATATAGCTGTTAGGCCAAGAAGGCTTTTTGCGTGTGTGTGTAAATCTCAATAAGAAGTACTAAAATTTGAAATGCATCTACAGTTGAGGCTAGACAGTTAGCTCTGCCCACATTGTACAGGAACTTTGTTGTGCAAATTACCATGTTGGCTTCAGAAAAAGCACTGAATGCCTAGCAAAGCTTGACTTATGTGAATATGCATGGCACCACATAGTTTTGTGATGGTAGGCAGAAGAGTAAAGGATGTTTCTTAGCTTCATCCTCATCTTGGTAAAAATACTGCATGAGATAATGTGGGGTGCAGATGTCCAAGTACCAACAGCATTATTCTCAACTGCTTGAATTTTCCAGATTCCTTCCTTGCATTTTGATAGAGAGAGAAAGCCCAGTTGCAAATATGTACTTTTTAGAAAGAACATATAACAATATGTATAAATGAGGCAACTGGTTTTCTTAATTATAGGTTAGGAGACAGTCCTGCTTTCTGTGCACTTACTCAGAAAGAAACAGGACAGAAATTTAATAGACAAGCAGCTATTTGGTGGTACTGCTCACTCAGTATGTGGGAACAACAGTGAGAGGTCATAAAAGAATGTCTTTGTCTTTCCTTGACCCAGAAGTAGTGCCTTAGCATTTAAAGAGACTTCTTTGCAGCAGTTTTAAATTATTCTCTTTCATTACTTTCATCCCACATTACTGTCTCCTCTTACCCATTCTTTTCACTTTGGTTCTGGTTTAGTGGAAACTTGGCCTCTTATCCTATCCACACTGGTGGTTTGCTTCTGTCTGCAACTACTTGGTTCATTATAGGTATTTCTAAAAGTGAGGAAAAGTTGTAAAAAAACCCCATAAAATGACTTGGTTTTGAAAAATAAGAAAGACTTATGATTTAAATATATCCTCAGTTCTTTCATATGCACTAAAGCTTGGGTTAACAAGGTTAGCCTGCCATTTCCCCAAACTTAAGGACACTCTTATACGTTTCTCTTTCAGCTTTACTGCACGAAAGTCAACCACTTTTCCATGACTATGGAATATCAGCTAAGGCTTGATGATGTTCTGTGGGAAATCAGGAAGTCTAAGGACTTGAAATATGAGCAAAATACAGATATAGTGTGGAGAGGACCTAATTTCATGAGTAAAGCTACACAGAAACTGCAGGTATGACTTAGATGTGTAAAATCCACATGGTACTCTACAATTTACTCCTGACAAGTTGAATTTTTCAGTCTGGTTTTGTATATGGTTTATGTGCTTCTTCCAAAGCAAGACTTTGAAGAGTTTGGTAGGTATGGATACACTATGCTGGAATGGAAACAAAATATATTGCTCCAATTAGTGTCACCATTAAATCAATGATAACAAATAAGAGTGAATTTTTCATCAAATAAATTAGCTGAATTTTAGAGTACTGCATGTTGATCAGAATAATAAAAAGGATTCTCTTAAGGGACGTTCAACAGGAAAAAATATATTCAATCTAATACAAGATGCTATTCATTAATAATTTAAAACTGTTCCTAACTGTTTAGCCAAAGTCCTCCTTTCCATCTGCTCTAATGTTGTTGGAGTTTTGTTGTTGTTGTTGTTATTGTTGTTGTTGTTGTTGTTTTTTGTTAAGACAAAGGGTATAAAACCATAAAGGAACAAGTGTTACTTTAAAAAGTCCAACTTTTAATATTTCATGTACTGATTCAGGGAGAAAATGTATCTACTACACTAAAATGCAGTTTTATCCCGTGACTAAATGGTTAGAACTAAAAGAACTAATACTGTATAGGTATAAATATGTTGGGACAAATAATTTGAGCTTGTGTTTATTGTAAGGTTTCACTTGAAGCCAAGATTATGATCAAAAAAAAGTTTTGTTTTCACATCTTTGCTGGATGTTAGTTTAAATGCAACCTCCCAAATATTAATACACAAAACCTGAAGCACTGAAAATCCTACAACCTTTCAGAGTCACACTCATGTAGTTAGGGTGAGGCCCAATATACTGCTACAAATATTTTGGCTGATTTTATTTAAATCTGTACATCATGTTTATGAACTTTTTATTATAACAAAGAACCCAGGTAGAACTGCAGGTGGAGCTGGCTCTGTGTTGAAGAGTGTCTTTTTTTCTGTTTGTTTCAAGTGATAAGCACAGCTGGAATGACTACTGAGTCTCTGCCAGTGCTAAGGTCTTAAACATTATACTAAGACTGGCTTGCCTTTTTTTTTTTTTTTAAAGGCAACCTAAACTTTTGCTTTATGATAAATGGAAACAAATACAGCAGTATATGGCACTTTATGTAGCTTGCACTGTAGAATGTGGAGAGACCTGATGTGTTGTTTATGGCTAGGGGTGCTTTGTAAAGTATTCTTCTAAATAGATATACTTTGTCATATAATAAATTACAGTTCTTATTCTGCATATTTTTCAAATTTATACCATGGGACTTGGTGTCAGCAAAACTACATACTAAAAACATTAACAAAAAAAATAGAAAGGAACCGTAGACAGAAACTGTTTCATCATATGTACACATGTACTAACTATTCCAAGCTTAAGTTTCCCAAGATATTAAGGTCAGCTGTAAAGTTTTGGTCACGGGGTTACTTCAATCCAAATGCATTATCCAGACAGCTGTAGTTTATCTTATTACGCTTTGCTATCATCTTCTTTTGACTGGATGATGTCATTAGCAACTTTGATTTCTATGGTTTCTGGATTTAAAGCTTCTTTCCCATTTTCTTCCTTTAGTGGCAGCTTCCTGTCAGAAAAAAAGAGAATGGTAGCACATGAATAACATATAATCTGGAATTTAAGTCTACAATGTATGTATTGTTTATACAGTTCACAGTGTTTCTGAATATATAGTTTATTGAAAATAATGTATAATTACTGAGGTTCTTCACTTTTAAATAAATTGATATTGACTCTTTCCATTTCTACAAAGCCAGAAAATGCTAAATGCCACATTACACTAATATTGCTGCTGCCCAAAATGCAATTTCTTTTAATAAGACAACTGAAACAATAGAATGCCAAATAATACTGACTCAAGACAATACAGAGGTATGTGATCCCAAAGATACCATGAAACACAGTCAAACCTTTTGCTGATTCTAGATTATACTCTTTTTTAATGTCTGTTTCAAAATGTAAATTCAATTGTATTTGAAAGAAGGTATCTACCATTGGAGGTTATGCCAAGACATAAAGGAAAGAACTTCTTATAGCAGAAGGAGGTAATGGAAGTTATTTTATTATTTAGAAACTTTTACTATTTATTTTTGTAAGAGCACACAATCTAGTTGTGTTAATAACTTACATTCTTTTAAGACTAACACAGTGAAAAATCTGAAAAATGCCACAATAAGAAGCTGACTACTTACTTTCATCCCTGTCATAGAAGCTGTTCTTATTTGAATGTAAGAAGACTTTCAGATGATATTTTAATTTCAGAAATGGCCTAAACATCCCTTTGTGTTTTATAATGCTTAATTCCAATGGCAAAAGAGTCCCCATCCTCACTTTACAGGAAAGGCAAAACACTGATTTCATTCAAAAACGTCTTGAAAATCACTGGTTGTCTACTGCCAGTAGTTAGCTGTTAAAAAATATAGCTGTCAAAAATATGTATGGTTTACTAAGATGTTCCTGTAATAACATCTTGTGGGCATAACAGCTGTTTATCGTGATTCCAGTTTGGGTTTTCTTTCTGGTTTTTAACTAGGGAATAGTATGCATATGCCTTTTTTATTCATAACAACTGTTAAATATTTCAGTAAACTTCCACTGTGATTGCTTTGATGTCCCAAAGAGCAATATACTGTTCAAAACCAGTCTGAGGAATCCCTCAGGAATTTCTTGTAATAACAGTGTTTAATAACAACAAATAAACCAAAGCAATATCCCAAATCCCAGCCTGAAATGAACTAAGAAAGATGCTGTTTATCGATAGGTTAAACAAAAAGCACAACCTATATCTGAGAGAAAACAAAGAGAAGACTAACTTGTTCTATTTCAGTAAGATATGTGGGATACGTATGAGCTGTCTGGCTTTTGAGTGCAGAGGGAAATCTCTAGTAATTGTCTGTTTCACATGGCACACCCAAAGGAAACGGATTTTAGCCCACAACATGACGCCTGAAAGAATAGAAACAGCAGAATCAACACAAATCTATTTTTAAAAGAGAATAAAACAATGGGGCAGAGGAAGTACAGCTCACAAGATGCATTTTAGGTAAGCAGGCACCTGTGTTAATGGCCTGATAATACAAACCACTTAAACTAGTATCAAAAAAGACCTAATTTAATCTATTTATATATAAAGGAGGCAGAGTAATTTCTCCAAAAATGGTGCTGAAAGGGAGGAAATATTTAGTCAATGTAATAACTGGGCACTTGACAGAATATACTGTGTGGAAATTTAAATAAATTGTGTTTTGGAGAAGTGGATTAACAGCATGTTACAAGTAAGTTCAAATTATTTGCATGTGGCTTAACTGCAATAGTCTGCTGATACTACCCATACAAAACTTTAGCTGGAATATTTACTTTCCTAGTTTATAGGAAAATGGCTCCTAGACATTTTGATACTGGAATTCACCCAGGTTCATTAATATCAAGAAAAACTCAACCAATACTGGAAAAACAATAATGTCAGAGTAGGAATGTAATTATAGTGCCACATTGTGTGTGATATTTTAATCATATTACAGAAATGTAATATGAAATGCACAGCTTAAATTGATTTCCTGCCAGTATTATTAAAACTTGTTGACTTCCAGGTAAAAGTGATTTATGCTCATGTTCCAAACATGGATCTCAAACCTGGCTTTGACAAGAAACATCTGATTCAATGTAAAATGTAGATTACTGAATAATATGCTGAGCAATATAACGAAAACACTCCATTATTGTAAGAGGCAGTGATCTCTATATTAATTACTTTCCACAAATGCTTAAATTGCATTTAAAGTTCTGAGTATAATTTGCTAGCATTCAAAATAATTCAACTAATTATTCAAAATATTTAGTCTAATTTAAATTGAAGGTTTATCTGGTATACCTTTATGACAGCCATAATTAGTCAGAGTGAATCCCACCTTGTATGAACATCGCCTGCCTGGAATTATCCTTGAAACTTTTCCTTCCTGGAAGCTAAGCTCTTCCGTCCAAGATCCCCACTGGTCATTCATGCCCTGCCTAGCCTTTCTGGCTGATAGCACGTGTTGTTGACAATGTTTTTTGTGTTATTCCTACTGAGACACTTACTTTACCCTACTGCATCCTCCACTCTTTTTGTGGTATCTCACCCATACTTTACATTGCTTCTCTCTTTCCTTTGTTATGACTTGTATCTTTCCACGTTTCCCTAGTACCAGTGTCCCTTCAGATGTCCTCACTGCATGATGTTCTATTCATCTTTGGTTTCCTAAGTGACACTGTCCAGAAACTTTAGCTGACCTCCATCCAGCTGTACCTTGGGAGTGCTGTCTTTTGCCACTACTTGTGGGAGAAGAAATTACCAAGAAGGAAACTGTCATTATTATTAATATCTCTTAGCAGTCCTATTCTCCCAAGGACATAATACCCATCAAACTCCTTATCAGTTGTTCCTATCCTTCAGTTATTTTTCTGAGCCACCAGTGACTGATTATTTCCCTCTCCCCTAAGAAAATAAAACAGTTTTGATCTTAACATTCTCATATTTCACGTCTGTCAGTTGGGAGAACTGAAGTTACTCTTTCCTTGCATCATGTCCCTTTCTAGGTGTATCTTATTTGTATTTTCAAGATCTGGTGCTACAAATAGTCTTGAAGCATGAAAAAATGTGGAGTGGTGCCTTACTCACTAACATTTCCAAGGCTGGACTTGTACAATGTTTACAACTACATTCTCCTCACTCCTTAGATAACTGTGGGTTCTCTAGAATGCTCTTCAGTATAAATTCTAATATGAAGAGCAAACATATCACTAGTCTTTCAACAAATTCCATAATTATTTAATTGCCATGAGTTTGAAGTCTCTAGGTACGAGTTCTTTAAAGAATTATATAGCTTAATGTGGAGTTACTTAATACCTTTCTGCCATTTACTACAAATGCCAATGACAGCCAATAACACATGCTTTTTTCTTACTAAAGGTTCCGGTGTTTGCAGTTCTAGGTAATGGCAAGGAAGTAAATTTTTTTTTTTTTTGTATTTTCAGAAAGAGAGAAATACTTTTATAAGAACATCCTCTCCTTTTAAAAATCAACTGTGATTCCATCAAATAATAAACAGATCAGTTTCTATACTTAATACAGCTTTAAGATCTCATGAGGTAGGAGATTTTCACAATAAATTAAAAGCTTTGGGCTCAAACCAAAGACACCTTGTGTTTTCTTTAATAACTTCAAATCAAGCAACTTTTGAGACTCAGAAACGAAACTCTTGAGCAATAAGTTAGTGTCTCTTAACACCACTAGTTGGGTTCTTAATAGAAGGAATAGCACTGTCATCACCTTTGTTGAAATATTAGTTTCTCTTCAAACTAAATTTTCAGAAGGAAAAAAAAAAAAGCACATCAGAAGCTCCCATTGTGATAGTAAGCTTAGCAAAATACTTCTTCACAGTGAGGATGACAGAACACTGGAACAGGCTGCCCAGGGAGGTTGTGGAGTCTCCTTCTCTGGAGACATTCAAAACCTGCCTGGACGCCTTCCTATGTAACCTCACCTAGGTGTTCCTGCTCCGGCAGGGGGATTGGACTAGATGATCTTTCGAGGTCCCTTCCAATCCCTAACATTCTGTGATTCTGCGATTTCTTGTGCCCTGCCATAAATGTTAGTTTATCCTCCACACAGTTTTCAAAAGGTGCTATTCAGGTACAAACACCAGCCGCTCTACCCAGTTTAATCTGTTCCAGGGGCTGCAGTGGCAAAATGGAGGAGAGGACCTGACTGCCAGCACCTGGGATACCCTAGCCCAAGCCTGTTCCCTGGGACCCAGGAGGCAGTAAGAGCCTGCAAACCCAAGGGGGAAACTGCTGTGATCTCTGTGCTGACAATCGCTTGCAGGGATGGGAGGATGAAGGAGCTAGGTGCTGCCCTTCAGCACTGTTAACCCAATTACACCATGTAGTGAGCTAAGCTCTCAGTTAGGTGAGTGAAAGCAGGAAGGGACCACACAGTGAGGAGCTGGGTTTCTGGAGCATGGGATTATCGTGCCCTACGCACAGGGTGTGTGTGGGGATGCCTGTGTGATCCAACCTAAGGCCACTCCAGTGAGTCAGATTATTCCCACAGCGTGGTTAATAACTGCTGGGCAAGCCCTGGGTATGTAGTCAAGATCAGCTGCATCTGACTGAAAAAATCCTTGTCCTCATGCTCAGCCAGCACTGCAGGGTCAGGAGGGCTGATGGGTGAGGTGACTGCAGCTGCCAGGGCAGAGAGAGAATTGGGCAGAGTTGTGACCTGCCTCTGCTACCATGGTCCCCTCACGGGGTTTGGAGGGTAACTGGGAGCAGGGGAAGCATCCGGGCAAGCTTTGGAGCTGCCAGAGAGGGCAGGCAGGGACATGACCTCACCTTCCAACCTCTGCAGCAGGCAGAGCTGGGGTGTCAGCAGGATGCGGGTCTGTGACCCACTGGGGACAGGACTGGGCATGGACTGCTAATGAGGCTGGAGGTGATGTGGGCTCCTGGACCCTGGTCAGGGTGTATGGGTGCGCTGGGGAGGGTAGAGCAAGGCTGCCTGTGCCCCCCAGCCCTGACAGGAGGTCTGTTTTCACAAAAAGCACAGGGGGAGCTCCTCAGGAGTCAGGGCAGCAGGGAGGGCCAGAAAATTTCTCTAGATACTTGCTAGTGTCCAAACAGGTGGTGGCATAAAGATAGAATGCAGGATTGTCACTATCATGGTGTTGCCATCCAAGGGCTGGATAATACCCAGATGTGGATGTACTCTGGGTCACTGTCCTGGTTTTGTTAAAAACAAGACCAGTTCTCTTTTAGTGATTTTTCCTTTCAGCTAAGTTCTTCTAAGTACATTCTAAGTAACTGCACTTTTCTGAATTTAGTTACATGTTTTTTGAGACACTGTTCACTCTGGACTGATAAGAGTGACCAATGGAATGCAGAAGAAGCCCCATGTTTAGATTTATTGCTATAACAACCAAGAAGACTGATAAGATTTCACATGTTCCATTGCGAGAGGGGAGTATTTGCAAGGAGGGGTGGACGGAACAGGTGACTAAAACTGACCAACCAAGTATTCCATCCCATGTGCGTCATACACCCTATAAAAGAGAGAGATCACGAAGGTCTCGGTCTCTTCGACCATGGCTGGCATCTGAAGAGGATTCTGCCTGCCATGCCTGCAGTCCAAGGCCTGAGGACCCCGCATCCCTGAATCCAGTTCCAGTTTGCTGTGAAGTCCCACCCAGGACTTCCGGGTGCCTGCCCTGCAGCTGCTGGAGCCACACCAGCTCCCAGCTCCGCTGGAGTGATGCCAACTCCATATCGGGCAATGCTGCTCTACCCTGGGACATTCAAGATTGGTTTTGTATATTTTATGTATTTTCTCTATTTTTTAGTAACATTAGTACAGCATTTTAAAACTTTTTTCCAACTTGCGAAGTCTGTCTTCGTTCCTCCTTATCACTTTTTCCTATCTAAGGGGAGGGTGAGTGAGGGGATAACAGAGACCATCTGCCACGGTTCATTGTTGCCTTGCATTAAACCTTGTCAGTCACAGAAAGAAAAGAAAAATTGTTGTACATAGGGTACCATGATTTAGATTGACTACTGTAAAAAATCACACCGGTAAGCTGCATTGCCACATTACACCATTCTGACAATGCTGTGTATCTCATTCCCAGAGCACGGGAAGCCCAGTCTGTCCTCACAGCCGAGAGGAGCTTGTGTGAAATGCTGGGGAATGTCAGGCTACTTACTCTGGTTCTGTGAGGGGAGTTGTCTCATTTGGCTCATTTACTGGACTCCCATCTTCGTGATTAGTAATTCTTTCATCCTCTGTTCGCATTTCCACTATTGGCTCTTTTGATCCATCTTTCCTAAAAATTATTAAAAGCATCTCAGTCTCATGTCATCATATTAACCACATACATTGCACATAACTAATTACCAAGATCCCATCTCTCAAGTCAGCAAAGAAAAGGCAGAACTAATTATCAGTGACTTACACTACTGAGAGCATTTAACAGTGTGTTTCCAATTCCTTGAAGTCTTCAAACCATCCTGTATCCATGGTTACTTACCTAACTCTACAAACACCATGGATTAGCATCTCAAAAGAGTATTCTTTTTACGACTAAATAATAAGACGATGGCCTCTTCATGGGAATAGATGTAAATTTTCCTAGCCTAGCGTAATAAATATAGGTTCTTGATGCCTCGTCATTCTTGAACTTTTCTGAAAGTGTAAAGAGCCTTCATATACACACTGCAGAAGTGTACTTTAATCTCCTGAGGCTGTGGCAATCCCAGCTGCCAGAATGGGGTAAAGAGCTCTTGTATGATAAGAACCTAGCCCCTTCTGTTCACACTGTTAGAAGAAACTTTTTTTCTAGAATGTGTCATATTCCTCCCATTTTAGGAACAAATGCTAGTTTCTTGCATGTAAGTAAATGAATAACTCTTGTGCCCATTGGACAATGAATTGTAAGTAAGATGGAGAAGTGAGAACTGTCACTGCACTTTTGTATGGCCATGATATGGCAAGCACTGTTCACTGCTACAGAGGTATTAACAATATTACTACTAATTAAAAACTTGCATATAATTTTACTCCTGAAAGACAGATCAAAGGATATCCAAGATATATCTGTTATTTCCAAAATAAAACCTCTTTCCATGTCAACATTTCTTCCCTATTCCTGCCATCAGATCACAAATTGTTTCCTGGAACTTTATCGGCTGCAGTCTTGAAGCAGAGGGTAATTGAGATATAGACAAACAATCACTTTTATATTTAACAGACTATTTTCTGGACCTGTGATGTTCTAGAGAACAGTTAGACTGCTATGTGCCATAGCAAAGATCCAGTTAGACCCTTGTCTAGTTCATATCTCACATTTTTGTATTATTCCTCAGAAGATGATCTTTAAATGGGCTCTTACAATAATCCATTAAATCAGGAAGTATCTGGAAAACTCTACTATCCTCTGGTAGGCATCCTCAAGGAACATCTTTGTGGGGTAATAAGAGTATAGGGCAGGTAAATATGTAGCCAAGAGGTTGACTGTGGAAGAATTAATGGGTAGAAGTTGAAAAGATTCTGGTTATTTCTTAAAAAAAACCCTGCATTATTTGTGCTTATTCACATCTGCAAGTGAAATTCTACTTCAAGATACACAAATGGATACAATGCTCATTTCTGTAGATGATGCACATGACTGCCATGGCTACCTCAAATCTGTGAAAAGACTATGGATCATAGTAGGACTGGTGGAGGGAACTAAGTTCTACTTAGTTTGTCTGTACATCTACAGTCTTACAGACAAACATTATTGCATAACCAAAAGCTTAAAAAATATGTTATTAGTGAACAATGTTCACATAAGTTTGAGAAACTGATCTGTACAAAAGTATGAACTGTGTAACAATTAAAAATTCCACAGGCATGACAGATTGTGTTATTTCTGTTCCAGGTGGTTGTGCGTGTGTTACACACATTTTATCATCTACATTCATTACATATGGAAAATATTCAATGACTATATATATATCCTAGAATCAAAATGTAACAAATAACCATACCATAAACCCATACGAAAATCCAGAATGCAAATTGACATATTTAAAAGAGGGACATGTCTGTGTCTTTTAGGGAACTGCAGTTCACAGGAAATAAATTCAAATTTTGACTCTTCACACCTGTCTTGAAATTTTAGCCTGACAGTTTATTTATGCTGAGAACAGTCTCAGATATTTTATGATTTGACTGACTGAGGATCACCTCAACAAGGAAAGAAATGTAATTAAATAAGTTAGTTGTTCTTGCAAAAGAAGTGTCATTGAGGAATTAAGTAACCAGCTTTATGCTATTCTGGGACGGCATGGAATAGCATTTGAGTATGAGATGTTGATAGCAAGGTATAAACTGCTGTCAAGTGACATTTGCAGCTTTAGCTCCCTAAGATTTTCCCATTCAGAAAGGGTACACCAATTCATACGTGGTCACTTCTTGAATGTCAAATCAAAGCATAAGCTGAAGTGCTGTGCTCAACAGGAAAGGACAGCTGAGTCAGAGCCAGAAGCTTCACATCTCGATTCTATTAACCCAGGCATGCTGGCTTCATACAACAGGAAAAATGCTGTTATTCTTTCTTTTACTGTAAGCAGTGGAGAATTAGGAAATAGCTATTTTATGGCGTAACTTCTATTCAGAAGCATTATTTGATATAAATACTACGTTTTGTTCTACAGAGGTGTTTCAAAAAAGGATTGAGAACCCAACCAAGAAATGTAATCAAGTTACCTAAGATACAGTCTCTGAATCCCAATAGCCAAACCAAAAAAGACACTTCTACCTCCATTACCATCCATGAAGAAGCCCAATACAGCTATGAATAATGACGGCTGTGAAGTATGATCTGCTCTACAGGCATCTGGGGAAGGATGGATCTTGGAAGCTGCAGGACAATGAACTGCAAAGCCTGACTATTGGGAGAGCTACAGCACACAGGAACTGGACCAGTAAATGTTATTTACACCACATAAAGACAGCATTCTCATAGATATTACAGTGTATGCATAAGAAGTCTATCAGATGAACATAATGAGGAAATGATGCAATTTTTAGTTAAATAAGAGGAACTGCCTAAAATGAGGGACAATAAATAATCCTTTTTTCCAGCTTACCTTTTGTAAATGTTTGGTCTTTAAAGCACTATAGTTTTATGCAATCAGTACTTGAACTGTTTTGCCAGAGATCTCACTATCCACTCTTACCATTTAAGGAAACACTTTTGCACATAAATGATGGGTTCATTCAGATTTGTCTGATGAAGCAGCCACAATACAAGGGTATTTGTGAGAATCAGGATTGGGTTTTCCCCACTCATGTTTAGCAATCATTCACTGTTATGAAGAGCAATCACACTCACCAGCATTTCGCCCATATCCAACACAACATTCCTATTTTAAAAAATCAACAATACATTTTATTCCTAAAGACTATGGACAAAACCCAAGATTTTACATCAAGTGTTATATATAAGAAGAAAAACTCTTTCACAAATTGAACCTGATAATATGTCCTTTACTCCCAGATTTACTGACTGTCACAACCATATGCTGCGATTTTGGGTATTAACAGCTCAAAGACGGATCAGCAGAAATGGAGTCACAATGATCTGTTACATGTTCCTTACAGATCAAAGATCTGCCTATAACTATTAATCTATTAATGAATATGACTGATTTCCTTTGCCTCAAGCTGCAAAAGAGTGAAGTATGGTAAATGCTTTTTTTGTTGTTTTTCAGTGCATTTTCCTTTTAAGGCAACGTGAACAACTCTATACATTTCAGGGGAACACTTTTCCAAGTAATAGAAACATTTTAGGAATTCCCTTTGCCACAGTCCAAAATGGCCATAAAGTTAATGCAAGTTGAATAGCCAGCTTTTTCTTTTGATGTAGTTTCCAAAATATGTGATTAATACTCACAAGTAAGATGCCTTGCCTTCTTCCAGTTCTTTACTTTTTCCACTTGAACCACTCTTTTTCCCACAGATCCTCCTGGTGATGCACATTAGCAATCCACATTGTCGTACAAAGAAGCAGCTAACATCGGTCACAACCAGGATTAACAAAAGGGCTGCCACTCCCAGGCCAATGACAGCACCAAGTCCAAGACCATTAAAAATAGTGTCTTGAAGGAAAGAAAATTAAAATTTATTAATAAAATTCATCCCAAAGAGTACCATTTGCTAAAGCTTTTAAGCTGTAGTCCAGGAGACTAAAGGATGTTTAGAAATGAACCATTCAGAAATTAATGAAAATAAACCGTCCTGAAGATTAAGCATTTATACAACCTGATTTAAAAAATCTCACACACAAAAAAAATATTTTCTATACAATATTTTCCCATTGCTAAAATTCCAATAGGGTCACAGAGCGTAAATGACATTATTTAATAACATATAACATAACATTTTAAAATTCCAAGACCAAGAGTATCATTATGCAGCCTAAGAAAATAATTTTAAATGTTGAGCATATTAATAGCTGATATAAGTAGTCATTTTCCACATTTCAAATATAATTTATTAGCAGTGTTGCTAAGTACAATTACCAAAAGGTTTAAGAAAGTGTTAAAACAGTATTTATTCATGCAAAGGTCATTTTTTTGAATTAAAGTAGAATGATAAAAAGTCTCCAAAGAAATGAGTTCAAGCTGTTTAATCTGCAAACAGTTGTACACACTTAGTCTTAAATAAATTAGTATGAGGAAAACTATGTATATTATTAAATGATCATAGAGTTAGGACCTCATTTTGTATAGTCTTCTACCTTGAAAGTACATTCATATACTTCAAAACAAACCTGATTTTGCCTTCTGTATTTGCATTATGAAACCTGATGCTTAGCTATTTTTACTTCATTACAAATCTCAGAAAAAAAAAAAATAATGTTTTGACTCAGCTGACATTTCCATAAGAGATAAAAATGCTATGGATTGTTTTCAATAGTGTGATTCTCAGAAGAACAGCTATTGTGTTTGTGAACTCATATGATCCTTATGAAGGAAATTACTTGTATCTGATCAATAAACTAGGGAAGAAAAAGGTGCCACCTCAGTAATTGTTCATGCTAGTTCAAGAAGGTGTCAGTCTAGCTCAGAAATCTGCTAGTGACAACTGGCTGGTGTGAGGTTATGTCCTGAGCGAACTCCACAGGTGAGCGGAACTGGGTTTTCTGCACCTTGGTGTTGCACATCAGCACTGCATACTTAATGGTATAACGCCTTGGAGTCAGCAATGTAGTGGCACATTCCCATTTGCATCTATGCCTGTTGCCAAAATAAGAGCAAGATTTTTCTGAGAGGAAGTTACTTGAATCATGTCATAACAGACACCAAAACATAATATAAGGTAATATAATATAAATGTTTTAATTGGGCTATCATTATCATCTTCCTCTTCTTGCTCTACTCCTTCCTGATACAATGTGGACTGTTTGTAAATTGAGAATATCATTTAAGCTTTCATATTTCTGTGTAAGTAATTTTTAAGAAAATATCTATTTACCCTTTCAAATATAACATGAAAATTATTTTCTTGAGGACTTCTAAATCAGTGCATGCTAACAGAAATATATGCTTTGTTAGCCTATGTGACACTACAAATGGAAAAGTAAAAGCCTTTTTTCAAAAGAAGAACATTTTAATTCTTATGCAATTGATTCAATTGTCTATTGTATAATTTGGTTTCTTATAGAACTATTCTTCAGAATTTTATTGTACAATAAGACAGAATTCAAAGGATATATATTTACATGGATGGATAGGCAGATAAACTGGCAGATATTACTTCAAAGTTATTTTCTTTTCTTCAGAAAGACTTAAAAAGCGCTATGTAAGTAACAAAAATAATGGTACAGAAATGAAACAATGTATCAATTACACATTGCCCCATCAGCAGTGTTGGAAGTTGACATTTCACATTTTCTTTCTTTATACAATTTCTGATACATCTTCCAAAACTTACTTTATCCATATATCCATTCATCTATCTGATGACTTCCTTTCTAAACTTCAGTCATTTGTGTTTACTGACATGAATCATCAGGAAAGTATAAATATTTAATTCTAGTTTATTGAAAAGCTCATGTTTGAACAGATATAGAGTCCCGTTCTAGAGAACTTATATAGCAAAGTTTTCCTCTCTATACCATCTTAACCACTAAATAGAACTGTGGAGGATAAAAATTATGGTCTTTTAATCCACATTTTAAAGGGTTTCAGGGTTGTTTTCTTGCAGTTGTATTTTTAGGATTTTTTTTTTTTTAATGCAGTGTTAAGAATTCTTTACCACAGGGAGATACATTTTTTTCTGATGTAAACAGCATTTCCAATGTCACTGGAACATTGTGATGTGGCAAGCTTCCCACCCTGAACGATTCAGTGACAGAAAAGCCTACACAACATTTTCACTGACAAGTGAAGGGAATGTTTATAATACAATATTGCTCCTTTGCACAACGATATTCATATTCATTAGCTGTTGTGGGGAAGACTTTGTTTTTCATTTTCATTCTCCTTGGTATTGGTGAGACATCTGAGACCTACATATTTGACGGTTATATATTTTTCTATCTCTTTATGATTGATAATTTCCTTTGCATTCAGAGTTGTCCACCCTTACTACTGCCCTATTTGTCCCAAGTCCTATTTTTCCTACTTGTAACCCATCTGTTCATACAGGTATCTGTTTCACAGCATTTGAAAGTCTGATTTCTTATGATTGCCACTACTTTTCCAAATATTACATCTACATTTCTCTCCTTCACCTCCCACACCCCAAAGAGCGACAGGAACATGGCCACATCTCTGGCGGGGTCTGGAACATGGCTATCATCAGCCTTCTTGCCTCTCTTAGGCTCTTCATGTCTTTTCTTCTTCTGAAGACAGGCAGAAATTGGACCGACGTAAAAGTAATTTTCTAAAAGTTCATCTTTGATTTAATTCTGTTCTTGCTTAAATTACTGGGACTTTGTACTGGTCTACCTTCTTCCACAAAAGTCAGTTGTAAAACTACTGTCAATTACATTCAAAGCAGACTTTGGCTTGTCCTGACTGCTTTCAAAAATCATACCTTAATATATCTATGGTATCACAATAATGTGAATTTTTTTCTTAATAACTTATGACATTAGAAGTACTAATTCTGTGACTGGATGAAATGTTAATGTCATGCTGTCTGCAGCCTTTCATCCAACTTCGAAAAACACCTTTGTTATCAAAAAGTTTTTCCCTAAATGAAATTCCTATTAGCTTTACTGTGGCAGTTCTTAAACAATACCAAAAACCCCACCATAAGCAGCAATTATTTCAATTTTTCTTTTTTTTTTTTCCAGTGTTCCTTTATGTTGCAAATGGACTCAAAATACCAGTTCCACTTTGTGCTCTACAACAATAGAGTATTTATACATTATATACCTTCTTTTTCTAGTTGAAAACACATTTATTTTAAATCATAAAAGTTTAATGTTAATGGAAGAGAATCAGATCTTAACAGTTTTGTGAAAAGTCTTATTGTATACCTGACTTAGTAATTTAATCATAGGGGAGCCTTTTGAAACACTGCTTGGGAAAAAAAAAAAAAGAGTAACTTCAATAGTTCTGAATAAGTTTTAATAATAATTTGTAAAAAATATGCTAAATTTAAACTAATATGCTTTCTGTTATATAGAATGTGGCATAAACAATATAATACTCCTTGTCATGATAATGAAGGAAACTGTCAACTTTAAACAGTCACTTTATTCATCCACTTCTTCAAATAAGTTCTTGTCAATGAATAGTTATGGAAATAAGATTACAAAACGTTCAGAAATGCATTAAAAAAATGAGACAAGTTTCTGTAAATGGCAGGGAAAGTGCGGGCAATTTTCAAGTTCTCACTCATTTGGTAAGTTGCATTTCTAACTTCCAATAAAATAATTGCACATTTTTGCACAAATCATTATTTCAATAATGGAAAAGAGCATGAAGAACTTTGGCAAGTAAAACAGAATTTCAAAGAGAAACAACTGGAAAGATAAATTTTCTGGACCCTCAAAAGTAAATTCAGGGTGAATTCCTTTAAGGAGTCTCTGTCAGACACTCTAAACAGAAGCAGGCCCAAACAGAGAGCCAGCATCTACATTTGTGTATAGAGTGTAAAGATATGTTTTGTACATGGAAAACTACAGCTACTGGTTCTGCAAAAATAGCTGGGACTCTAATAGGCAACATTCATATATTCAGACTGATCTTATACAAATGTTTGTCCTTCAATCAAAATTTCTCTGTACTCTTACAGAAACATATATATTTAGTTGCTGGTACAATAAAATCATAATTGCAAGTGTTATACTTAGTAATCTGCTTGAACAGGGGGTGGTTGGACAAAATGACATCCAGATGTCCCTTCTAACCTCAGCCATTCAGTGATTTTAAGTTTTGTTGAAAAAAACAAAAGTTAGCACCTTTTTGTGCCTTTCTTCCATTCGCAGGCATGGATTAAAAGGATAGATGAATCTACGTAGCCCTCAGCATTTTACAGTAATGCAAATTTTTAAGAAAAAAAAGCAATTATATTAAGCACTTCCCTATGCTCTTAGGGTAGCAACCGGCAGCTACATTTGAAAGGGTGTGAATCCGTGCACGGGGATATTATGTGTAAGTTTGTCCTCTCTTTCAGGTCAATCTGAAGCTAAAGTAGGAACTGCTCTTGAGCTGAAGTAGTTGAAAGTTATGAGCTAGAGGATGAATGTGAAAATATTGCACTGGATAGTGGCAGAATTAAAAAAAAAAAAGGCATTATCTTTTTTATCACCTTCTTGAACTGCCCTGTTGTATTGACTCTTACAAAGGTTGTTCAACCATGACAGTTATTTTTGCACTGCCTATAAATGTTGTCTTTGATTTTATATCTGAGCTGGAACTTTTCTTAGAATCAAAGGCTTCCAAGTATTATATATTTATTAAAAACCTCTAAAAAGATAGAAAACATAGATCTTGAAAATTACTAGCCATTGACTAGCATCCAAACAATCATGACGTAGTATGAAAAAATTAAACAGCTTTACAAGGTTTTCATAAGGGTGGAAAGCCAAGACTGTTGCCAGAACAAGCACTGTGAAGCTAAAGATCAGGAGAGCAGAAAAGAAGGATACACATCCAAACAACAAGCACATAATGAGAAAAACAAAAGTAGCAACAGAAAAAGGGTTTGGGGAAAGGTTATAGAATTCCAGACAGGTAATAAGCATCTCTAATACAGGTCCATCCCAGATATAAAAATGTATACTATGAGGTGTGTGCTGGAGGCAGGGTATTGCAAATACCCAAAGGATGGTTCTTCCTTTCAATCATTGCAATTACTCATTTGTTTCAGATGCTTTTAAATGCTTTTTTTTTCTTTCTGTCTGGGGATGTAAGTACATTCAAATTTGTGCATAATAAGTGGAAATAATTTCTCAGTTGATAGCAGCTAAAAAAGAGTAATTCCTCTTTTAAAAATAATTGTGTCTGATATTTATATTTCACTGTCTTTTAATGCTTTGCATTTTCTCATATTGAAAATGGATATATATAAATGGTGGGACTTGCATAACTTCGATCACTGCCTGTCAAAACATCTTCTTCCTTCCAACAGGAAGTGTCCAAGAGGGGTTTAAAGGGAGCTGTTGTGTGCTCCAGCTCCTTTGCTGTGGGTGATCGGAATGCAAGGACTGTGTGGCACCCAGCAAACCTCACAAGTTACAGGTACCCAGAGTGAACTCCATCGTGGGTAGCATGCGAGGGTAGCATGTAGCCAACTTTTTTAGTGAGAATTGTATGATGCTGGCAGACTATATTAATTAGAAGAGGAACCACTTCTTAGCTTTGTACAAGAGCTTCCCATTACTATGCACTCCTGTGCCTTATTGAGATAAAAATCATGAGATGAAAAAAGGAGCAACCAACCACTGATCCCTCACCCTTACCCAAACAAGCTCTAGTAATTTGGCTGCCACAGCCAGAGCTGCATGAGCTGCTTTTAGCAATTTAAAACAATAAAACTTGGCTTTTAAGCCAGGTAAGTGCCCAGCAGTTACATGTCTACCTTCCAATGAAATAAAAAAGTCAATACAGTTGCAGCATCAACTTTTTTAAAAAATACTCTGATTCTGTGCAAACCTTTACTGGGGAAACATATAATGCAAAAAAGACCATGACAGTAAGTAATCTTCTTTTCTAGCCCGTTCCTTAATACAAAAAAATGCTAACAAGGCTATAATTGACATTAATTTTAATTTTTTTTATTCCTCAGGGATTTTTCCTGTAACTTTCTGCTAGGACAGATACTGCTGAAGGGCAGTGTACAAGCACACGATGATACGTGCTCTGTACTGCAAGACTGAATAATATGTTCTGACAGATAGGCTTGACGCACAGCTTCAAAAAATAAGGGGATGGTATTATTGATCCTGATTTAACTAACTAAAGAGAAGGTTTCCTCTAACTTTCTTCTACTCATAAATGACATATCTTCTTTGTCTACCATCTCTAATGAAATCTGAGCCCCATTACAGTGGAGTTTCAATGGTTCCACTGGCAGCAAGAGGAGCCATAAAGAAGAGGCTGTACACCACAGACAACGACACACAGAAGGGGTGGGCATTCACAGTCAAGGGAGCCTGTGGTGCCACCAGGATTATCAATTATAAGAGATGGGAGTTAGTGAAATCAGTATGTCTAAAATGGTTTCAGAAATGTTGTGCTTTTCTGATACTTATCTAAGTGAGGGAGATTTTCTTTATTATGGCAGAGATCCTCTTGCCAACAAATTTTCCGAAATGACTTTTTTCCTCTGAATTTTACTGGAAGATTTCTTTTATTATGACTCTTTCTTGGTATTAAGTAAGACAGACTTGGGTTCTCATTTACTTTAATGGCCCTTTACACCACTTTTCATATGAAGGTGTCTTAAACAAAATGTAAATAAAATACCTAAATAAAACAAATGTAATGTAAATATCAACTTGAGTGTCAACAGTGTCTTGTCTGTGTGTGCTGAGGGATAAGAAGAAAAGGAGGCGATGTTAACTAGAAAAAGTGTCCTGAGTTGTGAAAAATGTTCTTCGGAGTTGTGGCTTATAATTTTTTAAGCAAAGTTTTAAAAATTACTCCTGGCATCATCAAACTATCTCCAAGCAGCCTCTGAAGCATATCTAATGTGCCTAAAGAGTTCCCAGGTAGCTACAGCCTCTTCTTTCATGTATTTACTCAGTCACCATAGTAAAGAGAATTTTTTTACTATTGCCAACTTCTATGGGAAGCCGCAGAGAAAACTGGGCAGAAGTCCTCATTCTTTCTGTGGGAGCAGCAGACACACAAGGCTGAGAGAGGAAATAGACTTCTAGAACTGGCTGCTTCACCCTTCAGCTGGCTGATTGACACAATTTTCCTAGTATTTTCAGGGCAGAAAGTGGGGGAAAACCCCCAATACGTTTGTTGGAAAACAATGCCTTTTGCATTTGAGAAAGAATAACTAATGGGGAGGGCAGAGGGAACCCAGCATTGAGGGAGGAGAGATTGTGCAATGATGGCAGCTTTGTGGAGTTTGTGGCATCAGCTCCGTGCCCAGGTTTGAGGTGGCCTTGGGGAAATGACTCAGTTTCTGTGTCCCAGGATTCTCCAGTCAAACTGACAGCAGATTTACTGAACATGTCTCTTAGAGGAATTTCTAAGAAGCTGTGCAGATTAATTAAGATAGGCACGGGTATTGAAAACATACACTTACGTGTGGTTCCAGTACTGCTATTACATAAAAGGTTAAATTATTTTAATTGCATTATTTGGGAGAATTCAAAATCACACTGTGCACATACCACAGAGACCTGAGATATTTTTGCATCTTTATACTGGATGACAGCTGACACCAGAGTACTGTAGTCAGGAGACCTGAAAAAAAGTCAAACTATGTTGGGATTGTATTTGAATTGATAAAATATTTCAGGTTTGACAGCCCTTTCTTTTAGCTCTTTAAGACATAAGCAAATGTAAACACAACAGTTTTGATAAGTATTACTTGGAATAATATTTTAAATGTATGATTGTTTTACAGCATTATCTTTAAAAAGATGAGTTTATTATTATGAGTGCTGCCAGTCTATGGTGCATGTTTTCACTTGAAATAGTTACACTGGTACAACTGCAGTGTCAGCATCTGAAAGCGTTGTGTACCAATATAGTTTCTCCCAGTATAAAACACCTGCCTTTGGGATATAATTGTTTCGAGCAGGCAGATTAAATCAGTATGGATCAAGTGCTCAGGCTGTGTATCTATACAGACATTTCACATATTTGCTCCATTAGGGGGGTAGCATGGCAGCCACCCAATATGAATCAAACTAAATATTCGGGAATTCTACTTTTTTTTTTTTAATTCACTATTGGATAAAACACTGAGGTTTACTGTTGAAACAAGAATATTTATATAATGTTAAAAAGTCTCTTCAGCTACAAAATACATTAAGTAGGTAATACAAGAAAAAGAGTGTTTATCAGTAACAAAGAAAATACAGATAGAAATGCTTTAAGTCAGTTTTCTTTATTACAAAAATGAAGGCAAGTTGCAAAAACTAAAATGAACTTTGAACAACACATGAAAGATGCACAAAGTTACATACATTTCTTGACACAGTTCAGAAAGATGCTGAGGGACATTACATTTACACTATGCACACATTCTTCAGGGAGAAAGCAGAAAGATGACAGCAAGTACTGCATGCATGAAAGAAATCAGTGGAGCAAAGTGGTAGTGAAACATGAACGAGATGAAAAAAAATGCCATTGTTTCACAAATAAGAATAAACTATTTTAAATTCAGATTTTTTTCTTGCCTTTCACACTGTTTTTGAAACAGAAACTTACAGAAACTGCAGTGCTTGCAATATTTTTCACAGAAGTAGTTTTGAGTACATTGTATATATTTTCAAATGTAATTCTGTTGGAAATATACACTCAGTAAGATTTACTTCACTTGTATTACAGCTCACTTAACATGTATTATAATTAAAATGATACGAAAATAACATATTAACTAGAAATTGCCTCTGCAAAAATGTTAAACGTAAACCAAATATTCACAGCTATTAATATCATACAATGTAATGGGACTATGGTGGAAAGAATTGCTACTACATTTTCTCAGGACTTTAGACCATATAAAAATGAATAAAATGGATATTCCTACCTCAGTTATTTGATGTAGTTTTTGTTAAACATCTAAACTTAACATAGTTCTCAAGTATACAGCTACTGTTTCTGAGCAGGTAAAGTTGGTAGATTCTCAATACTTGATATTTTACACCATTGGCTTTATTAGGATGTTGTCATTGGCATCACAAGGAATAGGATTTTCCCTGTGAGTTTCCGTCACTTCTACCGAAAGGCTGATAAATGTGTACCAAAGGAAAACTGAAGATTCCTTATATGCCTGGAGAAATGGGATGGATGAAGTACAATGTGATAAGCTCAGATAAGCTCTAGATGCAGCAAAGATTTGAGTGATGTCATTATAGACCTCAGAAGCTACATTTGTCTTGATATTGTTCAAACTACTTCCTAAAAGTAAGAGGTTTTTTCCTTTTCCCCTAAAAATCCTGAAAAAATGAGCAATTAGAAATCATCAACATACTGGACAATGGGTAGAAGATTGCAGCTATTAGCACAATCACAAATTGTATATGAGTCTCCATTACTTGTTTTAAAAAATAAAATTGTTCTGTTGGGCTTAATTAATTAACTTTACATTTCCATACACAGGTGAGTGGAGCTATTCAATTTAGTGAATGAGGTTTGCATGCTGGAAAGTATACGTGGTAAGGTCCAGGAATCTAAGTATTTGTCATATGGTTATTTATTTAATTAAACCACTATATCTGTTTATCTGTTTTAAACTATCTGTTTTTCATATGCAAATTATATATTTTTAAATCGGTGCTTGGCTTTATAATTCCATCACAAAATTAAATTGAATGTTTTTTTGTTGCTTGGTAATAGTGTATTTTGTATACCTCATAAAAGCACACATATATTTTATTTCCAGTGTATGCAGTATATGTGTCTTTCTCTGGACAATATTTTTCCTATTTAGCTAGACAGCAATTTATATTCTAATAATCCTACTGTAATAAATGAAGAGTCACATTTGAAGTTGTATTATGAAATACTTTGATTCATGAATGATTTGTAAATGTTAGAAACTTGTTAAAACTCTGGAAACAAGAAAGACAACAAGTAAAATCTGATTAGGCAAGAAGCCACCCTTAGACTCAAAAGGTTGTAAATCTAAACATTTGAAAAATACTGTTCCTTGTAGATATACTGCTACATCACAGAATAATCATTATCCTTTTTAAGTTTCTGTGCCATCAATTTGGATTTAAGGAATAAGTTCAATGTAGAATATTTTAGGACTTCAGTCTTACAGACAGTTGAATATTAGCATTTCAAAATATGTAACAATGTTGAAAAAATTGTAACATTTTACACTGTCAATCATAAGACCTAAAATCCTTTTTACAATTACTGCATTTAAAGGAGTAAATTTACTTATCTAACATTTAAGTACTAATGACAGCAGAATATTAAATTCAATTTGTGAAGACATATTTATCATTTTAATGCAGTTTAAACTACAATTTTAAAGCTGTTCAGTTTATACCTACCAATTATAATTTAATTTGCCAATTTCTCTTTTCACATTTTCTTGATTCTTGTCTGTAGGAAGACAAGATCTTAAAATCTTCTTTATCTTCCTACAGATTATACAAAATATGGTAAAACAATCTTGTTCTCATTGTTTCTAAAGATAGAACTATGAAACATTTTAAAGGAGAAATAGAAACAAAACTGTGTTAGTTATTCATCTCAGGAGATACATGACAATCCAATGACATTATTCTCTTCCTCTTTTTATTTCTCATTACAAAGGTTTTGGGACACTGCCCAGAGCTGCCTGATTCAGTTGTCATAGAATCCCTATAATATTGGTTTAACTCATCCTTTTTGGACTTTGATGGGAAGGGTAGGGCCACAAGAAAAGGATGATATTAAAAGTACCTGATAAGCTCAAAGTGCATAATGCAGAAGAATATAAATTGGAACAGACCTACAATTTCTCTCATTTAACACGGGAAACTTATGTGCTTTCCAGATGAAGCTACTATCAGTTAGAAAAAAAGATAAGTGATCCAAATTTGTCTCCTTATCCCACTGGCATCGTGACACTGAGGATAAAAGCCAACTTGTCATTTATAATGTATATTTAGCTTCTAAAATTTCTCAAGGCTTTTCATTAGCTCTTTCTTAATACATTTGGAGATTTCATAATCGATCACTCCCTGTGCTCTAATTCCTGTCTCATCTTCTTATATACCTATCTGCAACGTTAGAATGACTTGCTAAGATAATAAATTTATAACTGGGAAAGAGTACTTCAAATATTTAACCAGAGTAGGACAATGACTTAGAAATGTTCATTTTTCTACTTTTATACACACCTGTAGTAGTCTCCTGCATTGCTTTATGAAAAAAGTAAGAACAGGGACAAGATATGACAGCTAAAATATATAACGAAATGTTTAGTAGAACAGCTTTAAGGTTTCAAGTTTTATGAAATTAGGAAAATGCTGCAAAATAAGGAAATACCAGAATCAGACTGTCTGTACAATCTTAATGAGGTCCTATTTCATGTTTCATTCTATGACACTACCTAAGTTTTACTGAAGACCTTTTAATCCAGTGGCAGGTGCTCACTAGTAGTGGTTTTATCTGCAATATGGTTTTCCTTATTATTGTGCCCACAAGTCAAAATTTTGTTTCCTTATATGTATCCATTCCTATCTTACAATGAGATCAGAATGCAGAGGGACATGACTGCAGTCAACACCCTCTTGAAAGAATTTGCTGCTCCCCAGGTCCAACAAGAAGCCTGAATGTTTGTGCCCCACTGTGCCCCTGCAAGCTGGGAAAGCGCTCCTGGGAGCAGAACGTGGTGGCTTGTGCTGAAGCACCCTCAGGAGAGATCAAACAATTTGCTGTTGACTAGATGTGAACTGAGATTTTCAGAGGCTTCTGATGAGGCCAGACTTGGTCGGGGATTTTTTTTTTTCCCTCCCCTTGGGAATACAGGCAGCATCTACTTAGTGCATATTTGCCAAATGTCAGTTCTCTGGTTGTGAGCAGAGATGTACTTGCAGGTTTTTTTGTTACTACAGAGAAAAAAAGTGTAAATAATGACAACAACAAACGCTTTCATTATCTAGTTTTTAGAATTGGTTAGAAAAAAAATAAAGCCTCTTGCAAAGTTCCTGCCAAGGCGATTCTTCCCTTAAGAAAATTTAGCATAAGCAATAGCACTTGTCAGAGATATACTCAATTGAAAATGTGTTCCCACACATGAAAGTTTTTAATAACTTATGTGTAGCTAGCAGTTACAAATCCTCTTTATCACAGTTAAAGAGAAAAGTTTCATTTTAAAAGATAGCTCAATGTCAACATCCCTATCCTTCATTAATGAAGGTCTGTAGGTTCAATAAGCACTTAAGCATTAAACAAATAAATAAGGGGGTTTTTGTTTTTTCAATAAGAATAACACTTATTAAACTAAATAACAAAGTCAATGCATACATTCTCATTATTTGTGCATGGAAAAACAGACTTTCACCCAACTGACTCTAACTGGTAACCCAAAGTTTCAACTCTCAAAAAATTAGAGTAGAAATGCTATTTCTTCACCATACGATGCACATGTCAATGTAATTCAGTTCAAATTAATGGCAAGGCATTAGGTTAAAGTGATACAACATAGTGGCAAAGGCTGTGGATAAATAGTGGCCCTCCTTAACACAGTGAGAGATTTTCTACAGATTACAATGAAGCCAATGTTTTTAGAATAGCATTTGCTGAATTCCAGCTACTTCGTTATACTAAATTTACTACATTAAAAAAAAAGGTATTTATAGAAATAAATTATGTCTTCAAATTTACACACGTGCATTCTGAAGACAGCTTACTTGTGACATAGGCCAGTTTTCTGAAATTATTGTTATTTGTTTTAGATAAGAAGAGGATTTATTAATGGTGTTTTAAAGTAAAGACTACCCAGAATGAAATGAAACTGGCAAAACTGACCATAACCACTATTTCTAAGAAATAAGAATATAGTTTACACTGATGAAGATACATAAAATTTAAATTTGACCAAATAATTTTGAAGTTATTAGATCATGGTATTAAACCCCAAAAGAAATTACCTATAAAGGGGAAAAAGTCAATGTATACTGTTAATTGATTATATTTATTATGTTTAGTCACAATTTGAAGGGAAGTATTTTAAAATAAATATTTAGTTCTACCTTAGCTCTAAAGCGTATTGCTTTCTTGGCGTATTCGGTATGCAATAGAGGAATGACCTATAAATTTAGTCTACTACGTAAATTCTAATATCAAATATATGCAGTAAAATGTCTCTGTGGACTCTTACTAAATTAACTTTTTTTCTGAGGTTTTGTTTACATTGTTCTAGTCACAGATTTTGTAAGCCATTCTTTTAACGTGTAAAATAGGGAAAACTACCTTTCTCCTTCCTTACAATAGGTCAAAATTGAGCCCCGTGGATCTTCAAGTGCAACAAATGCCATGAAATGGAATGTGTCACCATTAGAGTCACAAGTGAGTTTGGTGGGCAGGGACCTATTTTAAGTGCTGAGGCATGGCTGCAGAGAGGCACAAACAAATTATAGGAAATTAAATACTATGAATTAAAGCAACTCAGAGATTATAAATTAGGGAAGAAATGTTTGTTGAAGTCCACTAGAAAGTGTGAAATGTCTCTATTAAGTCTAGATTTTTAAGCACATCATGGAAGGAGCTAGTATAAGCACAACTCTGTGAAAAAGATTAATACAGAATCAAAATGCTCTCATGAAAGACCAGTTGATGGTGTACCATGAAAGCCATGTGGCTCACAATGGTAAAGTTTATGCATAGATTTCTTGTAATCAAAATATAGTCAAGAAACCAGAATCCAATCACATTGACCAAATTCAATAAGTCACATTCTCCAACTTGTGTCAGACAGAAGAGCCAGGCACCATCTGCTGAACTTGTCTCAGAAATTACAAGGTTTCTAAAAAGCTAGATGAAGAATTTTGCATGCACAGACTGAAGTAATTACACTATTTAGGATTTTAACTAGTAATGGAAGCTTTAGAAGAGCTATAGAAAAGCAGGGGTTTTTTTGTTTTGTTTTATACAGGTCTGTGTTTATTTTCCTGTAAATATAAAATTAAGAGGTAAAGGAAGAAAACATATTGCTTGCCTTAACAGCATTGTCAAAACATGCACCAGAAACTTATAACTACAATGAAAGAGAAATCAGCAGCATTCAGCTGTAGGGACTGGCCTCCATTTTCACGTTTAGTAGGTTCACAGCATCTATCTGTGTGGATAAGAATTGTTACAGAAAATCAAGAGTGTAAAAAAAAAAAAAAAAAAAAGAGAAAAAAGTAAAAAAGTTGATAAAACATGAAAAATAAAGTATCAAAAGGAAAAAAGTGACAGTGGGAAAGAAAAAAGAGAAAAAAATTTAATATTTACATTGTGGCAAAGACAATCACTTGAAAGACATTACTCTAATAGAAATGTGAAATTATGATTAAAGTTTGGATGAAATTGTAGCCATTAAAGTGCTCTGGGCAAATCTGGACAATAAAGTACTCAAACTGCAGAAAAGATGTACCTTAATAGATGCAACATGGTTCTCCACAGCAGCCAAAGCAAGAAACTCTTTGGTGTAACTTTAAAACAATTTAGTTAAGCATTTCATCTAAAGTATATGACCAACTCTCTTGTTTCCCCTCCAGGTTAAAAAATATTCAGCCAAGTCCAACCTAAATACTATCTTTCATGTGTTTTTCATGCTGGAGGTACTTGGAAATCAGGAAACTACAATGCAACACTCATCAGAAATAGTGAACATTTGAAGCAACAACAAACACCAGCTCACAGGCTGAAAGAAGAAACTATTAAAAAAGTCAATAACTACGTAAAAAGAAGGTTCTGATCATGCACAGGAATAAAGAAGAGAGAAACTTGTTTAGCTGTTTCATCTTGCCAATAAGTTTATCTTGTTCCTGACTTATCGTAGGAGTCCAGAATGGACCACTGTCAAACCCAGCATCAATAATATGGATATAAGTCCACCTAAAAAATGAATGACCAGTGCAATTAGCAGAGACAGCTGGGTAATTAGATATTGTCTTTAATACAAGGGTGGGAACAAAACAAAGTTCCTTTTCAAAACATGCAACTTCTTAGAGATTGAAGTCTGCACAGTGTGTCTAGATGCAATCCAGTGCAATATATGAAGTTTGAATATATATATTTTCTGTGAATATTTGTGTTGAAAGTTCACTTTTTGGCAGATAATACAGTCAAGTTCATGCAATATAATGTATGTTTACACATCTTAATCTCCTTGACTGGATATTAATATTTATTTTCAGCTACAGTGACACAGCAATTATATGGATAGTGACTAATATCAGTGTCATGCTGCTGTTTCAAGAGAGATTTCAAAAGAAGTTGAAATGTAGAAATCTCACGTAGTATGAACAATAACCTTAGTTACATCTTATTTACTTTTAAAAGTGCATTTTAAGATGTTGTAATGGAAATAGATGGAAACTGTTAAGCCCCCAGTTTTCATTTAAACTGTATTATATCAGTCCCTTATTATAATTACTTAAACTTTAAAATAATTTATTTAAGGTTAAAATCAGTGTAGAGGATGATTTCTGACATTCAGCAGAAATGTATTGGGGTATGTCTCTTATTCTAGAGAGCTCACAGTCTGAGGAGAAGGCAAGTGGTGGAAAAATTACCATCTCTTTCCACAAATATACAATCAAGACATGCAGAATATAAGTGCTACCCAAAATAAAAGGATTTTTTAGGCTTTAGGATTTTAATCTTCTGGGGTTTTTTAATTTTTTTTTTACAACGCACCTCAAATTTAGCTTAAATCAGAGAGCTGCTGTTTCATGAATACATAATGGACTTTAGCCCGTCCTCACACTTATTTCTACTGTGGTGTTTCCAGTGATATTCATTTTAAAATAAATTATGACTGTTCAAAATTCACAACCAGCTCCTTATATTAAGACTTAACTATTTGGTCCTTATATTCATAGCAAAAAATTCTTTGACACATTAAACTTCCGCAGCTATTTTAATAACACGGCTTTTAAATATTTTTAGAGACTATAGTTAACAATCTAATATTTTAATTGGCACTTAAGAGGTTTTTTAATTATAAAGCAATATGATGCTAGCAATTACTTATGACGAATATTCTAGGTGAATAAGAGTACCATACTTGCAAAGTGTGGCCTAACACAACATTCAACATCTATGATGATTTCCTTTTTTTCTCATAGCATTCAAAAACTAAGAAGATAAGCAAACTTAAATCCACAAGGTAAAAAAAAAAAAAAAATCAATTACTTCTGAAGCACAAGTTCTGTGAATACAGTGTAGCTCTTAGACTACTATTTCTTTTTTTTTTTCTAGCATTCTACTGCTTTTCTAGTATTCAGTAGCAGCTAATTTCTGTGATATCTGTACAGTAAGAATTATTTTTTTTAAAAAAATATTTTATTTCTATGAACATTTCTAATGGTACTGATAGAGTAAGACTTTTTGTCTCTCTGATTCATATAAAATAAGTTCTAGTTCTATCAATTTTAATAAGTGATTTCTATCCCTCTTCATGTAAAAACTGTTAATCTTTGCAAGGAATGGAGCAAACATAGCTGTTTTTAGCCCACAGCAAGAACATGCCCTATCACTGAAAACAATGCTCCTCTCCAGGATATGATTAGAAATGGCTCTTACTCAGCAAATTATAGTACTAGTTTGCAAAACGAAAGCAAGTAATTTTTGTAGGGGCTATCATCCTACTGAAGTTTTGGTTATTAATGGATCTGATTGGCGTGATTCCTACCAACTCCTTCTCTCAAAGCATGAGATTTTAAAGACACATTTGATCTCTTATCCCTACCCCCTTCAGAATTTCAGAAAATATATTTAAAAAAAATTAAAATTCCCATACAGCACTACATGCTGAAGACTTTGCTTTACACTTTTATTTCAGAATTATGATATGAACAAAAGTTGGACAAAAGTCTTCATTTTCAAGTTCTGATTTTGGAATAATAATATCCCTCAGCCTATGAGAAAATGATGCAGGTACTTCACAGGGTAATGCTACAGCTTTTCATTGCCTTTGGAATATGATCAGAGCTGCAACAACCTCAAGGCTTTCCTTTTTGACTACAGCATTTTGTTCCTCATTTTAGATTTAACTAAAAACCTAAATAATCAAAGCTGTAGAAATAGAGTAAGCAATCTTGTAATGTACAAAGTTGTACAAAAGAAGTACCCATTATGGTCTTAAAATTTCTGGTCCTTGGAATGGAAATTTTGCCTTTGGAAAGATCTTCAAACTCCTTCTGTGCTTTTCTTTTTCTTTCTCGGTTTAAATTTGTTATTGCTATCCAAGCTGGTGCAAGGATCAAGGGCCAGAAAGTTACAACTATTCTTTCCCCAATGAATCCCATTGTTAAAGGTGTGTAAATTTCTCATACAGTATTTTCCTTACTGAGCTACAGAGAATTTTACTTCCATACTCAGATATTTATTTTTTAAAAGTTTAAAAGAATGTATTGCTTTTGAAGCCTCTGTTCTCTGGAAAATTTAGTGAAATTGTCCACTGCACTGAAAAGTTATCAGAAGACACAAATTACTGGAAGTTTGTGCAGATATACATACACAAATACATGGATAGGCAGTGTGGTCATGAGCCATAGGTTGAAAATAAGGCCAAAAGTATTGAAAGTATGTATTAAAGAATCAGTACATAACATAATTCTAAAGTCTTTTTCTATAGGTTTAAACAGGCAATTTAAAGCCCCAAGTAATGACTTCTGCTCATAGCTTAGCAGCATTTCTAGCTTTTTCTACGGAAAGACAGTACAAAAGAAGATGATGACTACAAATGCCCACAATTCTCCTAATTTAACTTTTAATGATGTAACATAACTTTTCCTAGAACTAAGAATAAGTACCAGAAGCCAACTGCTGACATTACCCTACAGCTAACTGCCTCCGAATGTGGCTATATTTCAAAACAACACACTGGACCTGGAAAGGGCTTCTCTTCAACTGAGCTACATATGATCACTAATGACTAATTTTGGTTACCATCGCTTCTGCAAAATACTGAAGAGGGAATATCTACAGTCTTTTCCTTGTTCATTACCTACAGAATGGTCGACTAAGTTAAAAAAGCAGACAGTTTATATCTGCAAATGCACACAGGTTACTGATTTTGTACTGAAACAAAAAATATCACAAATAGAACTTAAAGCCAACCTGACCTGATTGTTGCTACTCAAGTGAAAGTGAGGAAGGAAGAAATTTGGCTTGGTTTTATGGGAAGATGAGATGTAAATAGAAACCTAGAAAATAAACATAGCAGAGATATCATTGCCTTTAGAAACGTAAGGACCCACAGATGTGAGGAAATTCTGCAGAAAGGATCAGGCCAGGGAATACTTAAGAAAACTGGGCGGACATAAGACCATGCACTTTTGTGGTGGGGTACAGAACAAGAATGAAGAAGGCTGCTTTTTGACTTCACTGACGCATAGTCAGGGTCAAGTCAACCCTTCTGGAGAAAAGGGAGGTTATGTCCACGTTCAGAGCAAGGGACACTGCCCTAGGGAGTTTCTTGCAGCCCAAGGGTCGGGATTAAAGGGATGTGAGAGACAAGGAGAGCACCTGCAGCAAGACAGTCTGCTGTTTGGCAGCAAGAGGTGACAGAAACAAAAATCTTCTGCAGCTACACAGTTGGTATCATATAGAATTTATTTCTAACCAAAAAAGTCAATTAATTACTTGACTAAGAAAAAAATTAAAGGGCCGACCCTGAGAGAAAATTGTAGACATCAGACAGACTTATTTCTATTTTTCTGTATTTCAGTTTCGGGATTAGAAAGTTCAGTATCCTAGAATCTATTCTAATGGAACACTGTATAGCTCAAAAGCCCTCTTTTTGTCTATGTAATACATCATAAAATGTACATACAGAAATTCAAATACATATACATGCATGCATACCTATGGCACTATAGAAGTATTTTTATTTTTCATTCACTTTGACACCACTGGAGAGTCTAAAGCTGCATTTTTGTACAAACTACTGATAAAAAATCATGTTTGCTATCATCTTTGCTACTACTGATGATGAAAGAAGATACCACATATTAGATCGTCCCTCTTCACCTATCACTAAATGATTTTAAACATTGGTGACAGATATGGGAAGGAAGGAAGGAGAAGGAAGGAGAAGGGAGGAGAAGGGAGGAGAAGGGAGGAGAAGGGAGGAGAAGGGAGGAGAAGGGAGGAGAAGGGAGGAGAAGGGAGGAGAAGGGAGGAGAAGGGAGGAGAAGGGAGGAATATGAGATGGGAATACAACTTTTCCAGGGATAAGGGATGTTAATAAAAAAGTATTCTGATAGTTCATGCAGCATTGGAAGTTAAAAAACAACAACAAAACCAAACAAACAGACAAACAAAACCCAAACAACCAATATTGCAAAGCAAGAAAAATAGGTCTAAGTGCTTATTATCCCCAAATGTTTTTCTCATTTTGCCACTACTGTGCCAAGTTATTAATTTATAATGAAGAAGAAAATTCTTCTGATAAAACACAACTTGCAACCACTTTTAATATATCTACTGGCCTTCCACAGAAACAGCACTGACTGGATAAAAGCCTTTGGAAGACGGCACCTGCATTAATATTCTGTTACTAATTTCTGAAAATGTATCTACCACTTGCAGAAAGTATCTTCTTTTAACACCTTCCATTTAATCTTCTTTTAAGATTAATTTAATATAAAACTGTAGAAGAGTTTTTAGGTTGAAATAGTAATGGTTCAGAATAACAGCTGATTTGGACACTTTTGTGCCAGCTGCATGGTACATCGACAGGATCTCTTTTTCTGCCCTGCTGAGAAAGAGCAAATGGACCCAAACAAATGGGCTGCAGTGTCAGCTCTGGGAGCTGATGGAGTTTGGCTGTTCTCAACAACACCAAGTCAGAGGGTTTGTTATGGCTGCAGAGATTAGTTAGTCTATGTTGTCCTAACATTGATAAAGACCTAAGAGCTAAGGTACACAGCTCCTTTGAGAATGCCATTTTTTATCACAAGACTATAGAGAAGCCAGAACAAAAATTTCTAAAATATCACAAATCCATACTTAAAATCTGATAAAGACTTAATTCAGAGGCAAGTACGCTGACGTCAGAGTAACAGCTGCCTGCAAGTACTGCCAACTAATATCCTTAGTCAAATATTGGAATACATAAACCACTACATTTAAGACCATTCCAATCTGTCTTCAAAGCATGATTCTTAAATACATGCTCATACGCCCGAGTAAAAAGTGAAATACAAAGATGGAATTGCTTACTGCAAAAAATAACTCAAAAAAGTAGGAAGTAAAATCACACATACATAGATATAATTTACAGTAATATATATATGCGTATACATTTACACATACATGAATATATTTATACATACATTAATTTAAAGTAAAGTGTTTTAAGAAGTTGGTTCACTGAGTATTTCTCAAAGTCAGTGTAAGGTTCCATTGGTAAACCCTTCAGAAAACCAGGAAATTTTTATCAAAAGGATTACAAATTCTGAGGAAATAATCACAAATTTGAGTGATTCAGTGAATAGTATGTGTTATAGGCCTAGCAACAGAAATTACAAAATCAAGTGGATCTATAGTTGGAGGTTACTGAGGCCAACCATGTAAAAATTTAAAGGAAAGTTTGTCCCATTTATATACCTCACTTATGCCAGAAAGTAATTTGCAGCCTCAGCCTCTTTCCTAGACCTAAGACTACTAATGAAAGATCATCATGTTGTGTTATTACAGAATTTGTCTGCCAGCCAGGAGCTGGTACTTGCTCACACTTCCCTAGCAAGCAGAAGTTGTGGTTCAGTGCCCATAGGAGTTGTGTATTCACTTAAGTGGAATTTTGGCTTCCAGTCCCTGACCTCAGGGATTACTACTTCTGCCTTATATTTGATGGGTTTTGAAAGCACAAACAAGCTCCTTCTGCAGGAATCAGAACCGAGGTCTTAATTCTTGTGACAACCTCTGTTTCCCGGTAAGCACTCATTAAAGGACACCAAATATATCTTTGCTTCCATCTCTCTTCAGTTCTCCGATTAATTGCATTAGCTTGTACAAATTTTCACCAAAATAGTATGTTAGGTATAACTAACAATCATGATGCTTAGGGGATCCCCAAATTCTCTTAGGATAATTAATATCCATGAGTTTGAATACATAGGATCTACAGATATCTTCTTTTTAAACTACGTTTAGAGCAAGACAGAAACACTCAGTTCAGCTGAAGTGCCATAGACCTGGGCACATACAGATGAAAACCTTCAGGAGACTTCAAAACTTTTCTAATAATTACATAAATAATCAGGAAGGGAATCTCAGTCATCAGAAGCAGCTAAGTGAGCACAGGATGCAGATTTCATTCAAAAGCCTACCTAATTTCACTCTTATTGCTTATGTCCTTATTTGGACCCAGCTGTAGATGCCTAGCTACAAATAGCTAAGCCTCAAAGCAGACAAATAGTGCATCATCTGAATTGACGAACTGATATCAGAAAGAACTATTCTGCTCAAAGTTAAGTATTTTATACACATTATCGATCAATTTTTTAAAAGTGTAGGTTCATACTTTTGCAACGATGTTATATATCTATTCTATTGCAATAAAAATACTATGCCATTTAGAAACAAGATAACCATACTAACTCACACATATGAACATTAATATTCAATTGATTCTAAGTGTCATTTGACATACTTTTAAAAATGGCCTAGAGAAAGTTCTTATGATAGGAATTTCACACTCTTTTCAGGCTTTGCAAAAACAGTTGTCAAGGAAACTAATTAGTTCCACAATCATAATTGCAATAACGATTTATATAAAGAACACCTGATGTTAAATAGCGTAACAGACTTCTTACAACTACTTCAGGGTTATAGGAGAGGAATGAAAATAAAAGCCACTAAACACCTATAAAATTATGTTCAGAGAAAAATGTTCTTTCTATCTGTCTATCTCTCTTCCTATCTCTCTACCTATCTATCTCCAGAAACTAAATTAACTAAGCTGCTTTTTACGTGAATGTCTAGAGACTATCTACATTATCACTTACTCAGGCATATCATGTTTCGCTTAGTTACAACAGCTGTGGCAAAAATATAGAATAATTTCAATAACTATAACAGGTTAAAATTAGATTTGCATTGAAAAACAAGATTTGTGTTTCAATTATACAAAATTGAAAAATGGCTTATTCATTACATTTACCTAAATAAGTTGTTGGGGTTTTTTTGGTTTGGATTGGTTTGGTTTGGTTTTTTCCTACTTGAAAAATATTTTTCTTTTCTTGGGACAACAAGCTTCCCTATATTTCCTTTTCCCTGTTTCGAACATGTAGTGAAATTTTATTTCTGAATGATGGCAATTACAATGCACTATGTTTAAAAACGCAGGGCCCTGAATTTTAGTCAAGATGAAAATCAACTCTCACTACTGCAATTCAAGTGCATAAACCAAATATTTATACTAGTATTGAATGTGAACCAATTAATGAATTAAAAATGCCTGTTCCTTTCTATAAATGCAAGTAAAAATGCTTCGAACACCAACAAATTGCTATGACAAATTAAAACATTTTGAAGAGATCTTGATATACATATTTACTAAGATCAATGCTTGTCACATGATCTGATTGAAACACAGGTATTGATATGGTTTACATTCTAATATGTTGGCCATTATACTTATTTGGCTAGATTTGAATTTGATTCAAATATTATAATATTTTATTACATGGCATACCGAAAATACTATGTTAGAGGATTTAGCACTTGACTTTAAAATGGTAATGATGACACTGAACTGATTTGGAATTTATTAGTAAAGATATCAACTTATAATTTGATAAAAAGTTTGAAATGTCATCCTCATAACATTTTTTTACAAAAATTAAAAATATCCATAATATATCAGAAATTATCATCATATTTTAAGTTTATTCTGAATGAAATAATTCTGTGTTGTTGTACTAAAATATAAGTTTACTTTGGGAAGCATTAAACTTTAACAAATTTGTTACTGAAACACACTCCTTAAATATCATGCAGTTTTCCTTAAAAAAAAACCAAACCAAACCTTCCTATTTACACACTTTAAAAAAAAGAACAACATTTCCTTACGTTTCAAAGCTTGTAAATAGGCCTAATAGAAGGCTGTATGGTCACCATGTTAGAGTAAATCAGTAAGACAGTATCTAAACAAGACGATTTGAAGCCTTAACCTCATCAGACACTAAAATAAATACATTTATTACATCGGTATCTTGAAGCACATGTAGAGATATTTTAAGATGGACTGAAATCAAGAATTCTAACTAAGTTGCTTGCAACAGACAGGCAGTACAAGGCAACTTAAACATGTATAGCACGTGTGTCTTAAATACTATATTTCTTGTTAACTGTCATCATCTGGGTTGAAGATTCAATGTTTCTTCTGTACTTAAAAATGACTTTATTATTAAGAGAAAATTAGGAAACAAGATTCCATTTAAGGTTTTTGAATCAAACCTTTGCTGATAATAGAGTATAAGGTCTTGGGCTTTGTCAGTTAAAGGAGACTTCAGTTACCTAATGTTCAACTACACACATTGGTGTACTACAAGTAGCTAACAGTTCATAGAGAGAAAACACTGTAAAATTAACTTACCTTTAATAATATTGGGCTTTGGTGGCATGCTGAATTCATATAAAGTTGGTTCAGAATAACCCAGTCTGTTGGCAGCTGTAATTTGTACTTCATAACCCATGGTCCACTGAAGATGCTCTAAGATGATGTGGTCTCTACTACCCTGCACTTTCTTCTCTAGCCACTGGTCTTCCTTATCTTTCTGTAAAGATGCAAATATTAGTTTAAATTCTTAAAACCTCTTGTATTATTTGTCTAAACTATGTGTCTACATGATGCACAAAAAAATATGGAGTTCAATTTACAGAGGTTATGAACAGTCAAATAATCGAATTTTTGAGTTCTGAGTACTCCGGCTTTTTGTAATTTTGATCACTCCTAATCATGTTTCTACAGTGTGGATTTAGGGATTTTGTTGGCAATCACTTTTAACGTCTTGGTTTCAATGTATGTTTTGCTCAAATACTGATGTTTATCTTGGGGAACAGTAGAATAATTATTTACAAATGCTGCTAAGAATAAATTCTGTAAAAGGTTTATTTTATATAGATGTTTCAATTACATTTCAATCAATGTTCTTTAAAAGAAACTTGCCATTAAATCCATATGAATTGTTTATTAATGCAAGCTGTGCTTATACCATATATTAGTTATATAATAAAAGCATACACTAACTGTAGCAATATGTGGCACATAGTAATGTTTTGTAAACCAGGTCGTATGCAACAATATAAAGACCATTGAGAAAGTATGCAGTCCTATGTCTACACTGGTGACAGAAGACATAAACCATTAAGATGGTGTTCTAGAGGAAAAAGGGTTCTTATAATTCAGATAATTATCTAAGACATCTGTACAAATGGAACAAATTAAGACTTCATTTCACAAATTTGGAGTGCTTACCTTTGCAATCACTCCTTTTAGTGCATAATATATTTAATTATTCTTTATACAAATGAGAATTACAAAATAACTAATAGATTAAATGATAAACAATATATGCTGTCAAACACAAAAACCATCTTGTTCAAAGGAGCAGGAGCAGCAGTAATGGTCAGTAAGAGTCCATGCAGTTTTTGTAAAAACCAAAAAAAAAAAACCACCAAAAAAAAAACCCAAAACAAACAAACAAACAAACAACAAACGAAAAAACCCCACGGCAAACAAAAAACCCCAACCAAACAAAAAATAAAAAGGCACCAAAAAAACCCACCAAAAAACCCCCAAACAACAACCAAACAACCTTACTTGTGTGTATGTTGAATTTAAATATAAGCAACAGACAAATTTACCTCAGAAGTGTCTAAAAGCTAGATTTGTAAGACAGCTGTAACCTAAGCAGCTAAACACCCTGACAAAAATGAGTAAATAAAGCAGTGTGAAACTCCAGTGTACCATGACTTGTCTGCTTCTCAAAACTGAGGGCATATGTGACAACAGTGGAAGTAAAGCCAATCCACTGTTTAGGCACCTAAATATTTACTAATCTAGAAAAAAACATCTCTTTAGTGGTCATTTTAGATTGTAGCCAAGATCACATTCTCTGGGATCTCATAAAAAGTGAGGAAAAGTGATTAACCCCCTTCAACCCTTTTGGTTATTCTTCATCTTCCCTAAATTGTTGCACTGAAAGGTCAGCTCAGACAGACTTGTTATTATGGTGGTCCCTGTGATAAAAGGGCAGGAGACTATCTTGAAAGCACTCAGGAAAAAATATCAAGAAATCCTCCGAGAAGGCAATCTGATTGTTTAAAGCAGTGACTTCACAAGAATTCATTACATTAGGATGGTGCTTTGTAGGTCTGGGTAATACAAGACAAATACTGAACAAAGCACAAAGTGCCTGATAACATACATAGTGCTAAAATGCACAGAAAATCCAACGATCTAGAAGGTATAGTGGAACTTAGAGATATAAAAACATTTAACTGTTTTATGGTAAGTATCTTGGAGTGGGAGTAAATGAGAAATTATCTCTTTTTAAATGATTCGTGTTTATGGAAGTTTGTTCTAGAACCTATCATAATGTAAGAAAGTGAACACAGTCCTCCATCAACATAGTCAAACAAGAGTGAAGCACATAACCTAGCAATCAAACACTTGTCACAACAAAAATTCAGAGCATTAATAGGAATGCTGTAACAGGTCAACATGGTGAACAACTTTTATGCCTGCAAAAAATAATCACTCCTCTAATGTTTCCTCTTAACTTTACCATGGACATAAAGGAAAAAATAAATTAAATACTGGTTTTTTTCAGAATAGGATTTTTAATCAATTTTTCTTGCTTTTGTGGGAAGTTTATAATCTTAAAAGATGGATAATTTGATGATTTAATTCTAATTCCAAATTTTTACTGAAACTTGGTATGCCAGGGAAAAACAAAACCAACATCCTCCTTCCTTTTTTTTTTTTTTTTCCTGGACTACTGTTGGCATTCTGTGACTTTAAAGTATAAAAATACAATTCCTTTTTCCAAACACTATGAAGCCTATTTCAATACTTGTTTTTTAAACATTACAGACTAACTCAGGACATGGTACCAAAATTGTAACCGAAGGCTGGAAAAAAATCTCTTCAATATAAAAGACTGGTACCTATTTGCAGAGAATGGTGGGAAACATTATGCACCAAGCACTAATTCGTAATTGCAACATGCAGCTACAGAGTATCTACCATGGCCAAAATGCACTTGACCAGTAGGCACAAACGTTTGCTTGTGACTATGTGAGTCGTGTGATTATTCCTGTATGATGACCACACATAGTTTCTTGTGCTAAGCTTAAACTGTGTACCTTCCAAAGCTTGCTTTGTAGCCTGCCTTTCTCCTGTAGGTCTGCGCCTGGTCATCCACCTGCCCTGAGCTGCTGTGGCTGTCTCTCCTCTGTATCCCAAGTGCTTCTTCTTCCCGGACTTCTGTACCTCCTCACCTTCTCCTTATTCTGTGCAATTTCTTCAACCCTCCCCTCTAGTTTTTAATGTATTACTATAGTACTTGGAAAATAATACAGCCGGTAAGAGCCATTTACAAGTTCAGCACACATTTCCTCAGTAATTTGCATGCATAAAGCTTAACATTCACGGTGCAACATGAGCACCTCACCACGTGTGTCACAATCTAGTGCCGTAAGTAGGAACAACCAAAGGGGAGCTTGAGTCTGTCCTCATAAAAATTACACAGTTACTATGAGAAATGTGCTTGGGGGCCACGTCCTGCATCAGACAGGATCTTTGTCTCTGGAACTCTCATCACTGTTCTTTCTGGCTGGCCACTGGGGAGCAGTTTTCCCTTTTCTCTCTCTTCTATTTTTTCCTAAGGTAGCTTTGAAGCCAATGTATGCCATCAGCTTCAGACTCAATCAACAAAGCTTTATAAGACCATCTAGACTGTCTTTGTGCAACAGCATGAGTCGATTTGAGGCTGCTACTTATAAAAATTGCACAGTACCTACTCTGAAATACAGAAGAAAACATGAAGCTCCCTATTTTCTGATTATAGTTAGCAATTCTTGCCCATAACATGAATAAACTGATTTTAGGAAAGCGATATTTGACAGAATGAACATGTGATTTCCAGAAAAATAAAATTTACCAGTTGCCCTAAACCAGGACACAGTATTGCTATATCTTAAAGGCTGTCATTCTCCCAGTTAAAAACAAACAAAAAAAAAACCCCCAAAACAAAACAAACCCACAACCAAACACACACACACCCCCCCAAAAAAAAGACAAAAAACCCCACAAAAATAGCAACAACAACAAAAAAACCCCACAAAACAAACAAAGAAACGAACAGACAACTCCATAAAACTTAAATACAGGTGAACTTACACCTAATAAGACATAAGCTGTTACAAAACACAAAGAACAAGCCTGTTATCTAATATGTGATTTAAACATAGAAGCAAATACATTGGTCCAGGTGCTAGTAATGAGGCTGTCGAGAGTTATAGGAAAGCTAATTAAATACAACCAATGGGGAAGATAGAAGAGAAGGAGTCAACAGATAATTAAGAACTTTAAATAGCATCATTCATTCTGATTAAAGCACCAAAAAATTATTGTGCTTTTTTGTTGTAGGAAGGCCTTTAATTTAGTCAAATTGCTTTTTCAATTGGAAGCTTAAGGAGATATGGATTTGAGGTCCAAGTAAAAACTATCTTCTTCTGTAACCTATTAAGTTTCCAGTTACTGCTTAAGCTGTACATTTATCTTTCAACAATACACATGAAAAGTCATCTTTTTATACTACAATATTGCATCTTAGTCAAACCACTAGATCAAAATCAGGTTTCCAAAAATATCCAGGATAGATCCAAAATCATTTAGCTTACTTAAATCTCAGAAACTGGTTAAATTCCATATACTGCATGCATATATTATACGCAAAGGGTTTATTTTTTAATAGTCTCAATTCTAAATTCTAAGAGGCATTGTAATCTAACTGGGAAGCTCAATCCCACAAAACTGTGTTGTATCTTGTATCGCATATTTTACTACTTTGTCTCTTCTTTACAATTACTTTTATGCCAACTGTACTCACTGGACTGAAAGTCATTTAGGAAGGTCAATTAAGATTTAGGGATCAGTGATATCAGAATAACTGCTCATTATTTCCTTGGGCTACTCTAAAAAGCTCTACCAAATTTTAGCAATTGATTTGGAGCTACTAATCTTCTTTGGTTATACATAACTTAGGAAAATTATTTTACATGCCAGGTTTAGCACTTGGATAATCCCAGAACTATGATCAAACAGTTACATTATAGGAAATACCAGGAAATGTGAGAAGAACTATTACAAATTCAGATAGTTGCTTTTCATTTTTGGGAACACTAAAACAAGTTCTGCATTTAATTTCTCAAAGATCGCAATTTCTGTTACAGTCCTCACTAACTTGTGTTTAATATGTCTAAATATCTGATGTTACATTCCCAATCTCTTTTAGACTCTCAAAAAAGACATGTAAATCTGCTATTGTACTCTGCTACAATGTCTTTTTGCTGGGTCTAGTCAGATAAAAGTAGTATAACCTTCCTAAAAGAATGCAAAGTAGTTACTAGAAAATGCACACTTTTAAGTTAAATTCATTGCTTTTGCCAGCTGTACAGTTACTTCTTCAACCCAATCATTTCTAAACATAGTATACCAGGAAAGGAAGGATATTTTAGCTACTTTAATAATAAAAAAAGACACACTTTATTTTTTGTAGAAAAATAAAGTACGCAGTTCAGAAAAGCCTGTTTTCTAAACTTGCCAGATTTGGAGAGAGAACACCAAATCAGACTCTAGCTGATAGAAGACCAATAAACTGCATGATGGCTGTTGAAGAACTGATATATACACTGAAACTCATGAAAGTCCTAACAATTTGTCAATTATTTGGCTTTTTGGAGCTCAGCCTTGGAATCTAGGAAGATAGAAAAAATGAAACATGATCAGATAACTAATCTCATTTTAAAATAATATAGAGCACTAGAATTTATCTTTCTATCTCTAGGATGCTATCAATAGAGATGCATTTTTAACAGGTTAATAATTTGCTGTGCAAACAACCCTTAATTACGTAACTTTAATGTCTGCTAATTTACTGCACTTTTGAGAGCTGAACACAAATGTTCCTCATATACTATGTAACAAAACAGATAATATAGCTTTCTTGTCATAATGAACTTACAGTTAGAATCATAGCATTATTTAGGTTGGAAAAGACCTTTAAGATCACCAAGTCCAACTGTAAACCTAACACTGCCAAGTCTGCCTCTAAACCATGTCCCTAAGCGCCACACATCTACAAGTCTTTTAAACACCTCCAGGGATGGTGACTCCACCATTTCCCTGGGCAGCCTGTTCCAATGCCTGACAACCCCTTCCATGAAGAATTTTTTCCTAATATTCAATCTGAACCTTCTCTGGTGCGACTTGAGGCCATTTTCTCTTGTCCTATCACTTGCTACTGGGGAGAAGAGACCAACATCCTCCATGCTACGACCTTCTTTTAGGTAGTTGTAGACAGCAATAAGGTCTCCCCTCAGCCTCCTTTTCTCCAGGCTGAACAGCCCCAGTTCCCTCAGCCGCTCCTCATCAGACTTGTGCTCCAAACCCCTTGCCAGCCTCGTCATCCTCCTCTGAACTCTCTCCAGCACCTCCATGTCTTTCCTACAGTGAGAGGCCCAAAACTGAACACAGGATTCGAGGTGGGGCCTCACCAGTGCTGAGTACAGGGGGATGATCACTTCCCTGGTCCTGCTGGCCACAGTATTCTTGATGCACACCAGGGTGTTGTTGGCCTTTTTGACCACCTGGGCACACTGCTGACTCATGTTCAGCCAGCTATAAAGTTATACCTTTAGGAAGAATAGGGTGCTTCGCTTTCCTTTTTTTTTTTTTTTTTTTTTAAAGAATTTGGCATTAGCAACTTAGTCAACATATAATACTGTATCTTCTTCTTGTAGTATGCAAAAAATTTTGTTACATTTCAAATCATATCAACAGTTTTCTTTATATTAAAAGCAGGTATCATTAAGCAAAATCCACCTATTAACTGAAATACTTACACTTCTGTATTTGACAATATATTCCAAAATAGGTGCGCCTCCATCATCTTGTTTAGTTATGCTAAGTTTAAAACTCTTGCCACTTCCTGGTTGTCCATGAATTGAAGGGGGGCTTGGCTCCCCTAAACAAAGGAAAAAACCAGTAGATAATAATTCAGCAATAAGATAAGTCTTAAGTTACAGCTGGGAGTTTGTCTACAAACAAAATCTTTAAAATCAACATGATCCTGCCAAGCACTGCAGAACATCCTTAACAAATGTGTTAAATATTTTGCTTAAAGTATGTTCTAAAGTAGATTAATTATCTCACACAAGGAAACAAAATTATGAGAAGTATGAAAGAACTATTCATTTCTTTGAGACTTTCAGACTTTTGACATTTTCAAATGTAAGTTACTTCAGAAATGATTTAGCCATCGGTTCAGCAAGGCTGGTAAGCTGCTACTCACTGAAGTTTAAGAGTAACACTACAGGAAAACTTCCTTAAGCATGAGCTTTAGTCCTCTGTGTGAGATCTAAATTGTAGTCCAGATATTAAGTAAATTAACTCTTCCATAAATTTGCAAAGGCAAAATTAGATATTTTTATAATAGTCTATATAAAAAATAAATGTAAAGAATAAGATTTCCAAAAGCAAAAACAATTTTCTCTGTAATGAAAGAATTAAAATAATCTTAAATGTACAACTGAAGTGTTTATAGCCAGCTTAAGCCACTTTGCTAATGGAAATAAACAGACTAATTATTATTTCTATATGCAATACCTATTAAAAAGTTTTAAATCAGATCCTAAATAAATGTGTTTTCATACTAAAGTGTCTTATCATCAAAATATCTGTAACTTTGCATTCTCCCAGAGAGATAGAGTTCCTTTAGAAATATTTGTAATATTTGTGTTTATCCCTTATCAAAGTAAAGATAAATTGACTTAGATATTAAAATAGTATTTACTTAGCTTTCCATCAGTTAACATACATAGAATTTCTATCAGTTTCTGTAACTTTTCTAGCAGGCATAATGTTCCATACGAATAGCAGCAAATTATTTTATCTGTCGTTCAATTTATTTAGAATATGCATATGCTTAAATCAAAAAGGAATTTGAAAGCTCCCACATTACTGGTTTTAGACAGAAGAAATGTATCAATAGGAATATAATATAATGAAATGGAAATATTCTGTGTTCTTTGTAGTCATGTGGCTTTTATTGTTTGTCCCATTAAGGCCAATATTCTTAACTATACTAACACCCTACTTAAAAAACAGTTCAGTTTTAACAGATTTATGAGAGACTAGTCTAGTGATAGTTGATGATGTATTTTCGTATATCTGTTTGAGTACTATACAGTGTCATCTGGTAGTTCCTTTATTTTTCTTCTCCCTTTGTGTTTAATTTATTTATTATTGTTTCTATTTGAAAGCAATTTGAGAATTATCACTAGCCCTTAATATTTTAATCTGAATTTCTTGCAAATAAAGGTTGCTGCAAATGCAGAATTGGCTTTGTAGCATTTATCATTTGCATGTAATCACAGTTAAAATAATGCTCATTTTTGCATAGCTTAAGATTTCTGTTTGAGGCTTGATAATTGAAAAACCTGTAGCATCATAGTTTGCTGAAGAAATGTCTCCGGAAAGTGCCAATTCATTTCTCACAGTTTTTTATAAGATCCTGGGTGTAAATGAGAAAAAGTTCTTAATCTAATATCTTTCATGGTTTATGCATTTGAATACAAACCAAAGATTTTTCTAAGTCTCAAAAATATAGATAATGGGATAAATTCTCCAATTTAAGTTCATTCATAATACTTGGTCTGCAGGAATAAGAGGAACAAAACACGATTTCTGAGAAACAATGTAAAGACTGACATTATACACTGGGAAGTAGTGTAATAATATAAAACATTCACAGTGAATCATACTTGAAATTATTAGCTGACCTGGATGTAACATGTTCTAATAATCATTTAAAGTTTCATTTAATAGCACAAGTATTACTCACGGACAGGTAAGGTCTGAAACACCTCGATTTTGCTATACTCTCCTTGCCCTTTTCCATTTACAGCAGCTACTTTGATTTCATATGTCGTATTTGGTTCCAAATTGCTGAGAACAACCATTGCTAAAGGAAATAAAAAATATGGGAACAAAATTTGATGAAGCAATAAATTAAAAAAAAAAAAAAGTCAGGCAATTTCATAATTTGTTTGCTTCACTTGCAACTTAGAGTCCCATTTTCTAATAGCCCAGTGGTTCCAAGCTTAGCTTTGTTGTTGAGTACTAATAGTCCCTTTTTTCCTCTGCATGCAGTAATTGTTGTGACTGAGCAAATTATGCTTCTGAAGGAATTTAATGTCAGAGTTACAGAAGCCATAGGCAGTGTTACAGAATCCTGAGGCAAAAATTAAAGACATTGGTGGGAATTGATATCTTGTGTTCAGGTTATGAACACAGGAGACATGAATCTGGCAAAAAATTATGGAAGTTTCCTTTCTCCTAGCTGGCAACGGGCACCTGATGCTCATTCAAGCCACCTTCATACAGTTCATTACTTGTGATTTTTCCCTTGTGGAGAGCGGTATCAACCATCTTTAGTCTACATTCCTGGAGACAGATAATGTGCACATTAGTGGTGAATTACTGGTGCTACGTCCTGCCAGTTCAACCGTGTGTTCAAGACCTAAAATGACAGGGAGTTATGATGACCAAAGGAAGAGTTCCGAGTTATCTACTAAGAACCCAAAAGTGAATTAGGCATGTTTGTACATTTTTAAGAGGAGGGGATAGAAATGCATATTAAGTGATAAAAACAACAAAAAAGTACTTGGGAAGCAAATGGGTTAGAACGTAGGAGGTGCTTTCAGCAATCAAGACTGAATCCCTGGCAGCAATCTTTCACACAGCCTGAACCTGTCTCTATGATTCTACCTGGAGATGCCATTAGAAGCAGAAAACAGGAGGAAAATCTCACCAAAAAAGAATATTGTACAGGACTGAGAATACCATTGCTGTAATATATAGCAACAAATCTAGAAACGAAATCCAGGAAAGGATATGGGATTCCAGGATCCTTCATGGGAATGCAGTATTATATACTACCATAGCACTGTATTTTATTAATAGTGATGTTGAATATGCGCTTGATAACTTCTATCCACACAGAGTTCTTGGACCTTTAACCTGCCTTTACAAGAAAGCTTCCTTTTCTTGTTTCTATAGCAATTGCCGGCTTGCTTTTTGCAAGCTCTGCAGTGAGCTCTCCAGATGTCAAAATCATACTGGGGAATGGACGTCAATTGGATGGACTTTATTTGAAGCACATCAATGTTTGTCTTACCCAGAAAAGCAGAGGCTGTATTACCTTACAGAAGGATATAGAATTGTAATGTCTTGAGAAAGAGCCAGTAGTCTCTTTCTCAGTTTCTAGGGACCATGGGTTTTTTCATGATAGAGCAGTATTTTAATAGTTGCTTTTCAAGTTATATATTTAATGAAAGTATAATTATTTCTGACAGTACTCTTTGTTATCCTTTTGAGTGCAGATTTATTAGAACTTCTACTTCTTTAGCTTCTGCAGCAGAGGTTCGTTTACATATGGAGCTAAAGGGATTTAATGAATTTTGGAAAAACCGTAACTTTTACATTTCACACTCTATATGAACACTTTGCATGAATTTACCATTGAAACAGGATAACTGCTTTCTTGTAAAGAAAACAGTAGAAGTGTGTGTCTTCCAGCACAATTTAGCTTTATAATTTTCATGAGATTTACAAATATCAAACTATAAAGTATAACCATGTCATTGAAAAAAAAAAAAGTGCCATCATGAGAATAAGAACAGAATTTGTAGAAGAGAAGGATTATGATATACAACATTCAGTTATGGTAAGATTAAATTAAAAACCTAAACCAAGCAGTGGCATTGTTTGACTTGTATTTCAGCCATGATTACTTTCCAAGGCTGAATAATTTCACTGAAAATAAACCTTAGGGCATATTCAAAATTAGTGTTACTGTAAATGTTTTTAAAATTTAAACAACATTAAAGCATAAATATGAGTCTACACTTAATGAAACGTGAATGCGTTAACTACATAAAACCTAAGGATCTGATTCCATAAACACTTGAGTTACTCCTGGGGCCTATCTAAATGAATAAAATTGCTTATATATGCAGTATTTAAATAATCAGTGTCTACTTTAGAAACTCCTGCACAGCATTATGTGTTCAGATACAATGTCTCTTACAACTACATTTATGGAACTAACCCAACTAAATCTGATACCATACTATGTCCTCAAAAACTCAAAACACTTGGTATCAGTGATGGTATGATGTGGCTATATTTTACACATAAGAAAAAAATACAACAGTGTCCTTCTGTAAAACAAAGAAAAGAACCATTCTTGATCAGAATACTTTAAATACTCCACTTGTAAAAGAATATTCAGAATAATTGAGTAGCATTAAGGAACAGTCCTGCAGTATATAACAAAAGTGAAGGGCTTAAAAGTAATCTAAGAGTAGTGAAAGACTTCACTGCTTCCTAAGTGTTTTACATTTTTGAAGTATGTTGAGAATGGAAAAGTATATTTAATAAGCTAGTTAATTTTTTAAGGTACTTATCTGTCATTTAAGCATAAAATCAACTTATTCATCTTTCCATATACAAATGAAACTCAACTGACAGGAGTCCATAGCTCACAGCGCTGGCCACAATAGATATTTTGATTACAGCTTTCGATGACTGCAGAAGTAATTAGCTGTAAAATTTCAAACAATATTCTGAAAGAAATATAGGACTTTCACTTCCAGTTTATTAATGTGAAAAAATTGGTCCACTCCTATTGGCATATTCATTGGCATATATCAAGTCATAAATATACTGAAAATACCTTTATTTCTTTCAGAATATGATTTGACATTTTTAAGTCTTTTTCTACCTGTCCCAAATACCTGCTTGTGTTTTTATAGTGTCTTTCTAATCACAGTATCTGCATGCTTTATCGGAAGAATTCAATTAGACTAATCGATTTTGCTGGGATTATTCCATAGTGACTGGTTACATTGAGGAGCAGACTTCAAAGAACTACTCCAAAGGAGAAAAATCATAAGATTCTGTTGTGAACTCTGCAGGTATTGCTGGGCTCAGTTAACACGAGGTACAAAAGCTCAGTCTTTCCCACTTGTGAGATAGACAGCGAGGCTTCAAATCACATTGTACCCTTGGAGGAGACTGTGACACAAGAAGTTACCAGTTACTTTGGTTTTGGCTTAAGGTACTGTACAGAGAGTTTAAAATTATAAATATTTTTGACAGTTTTTCAAGGAACATTTTCTTTTTGTAAAATTTTGTAGACAGAATCTAAAAAAGAAACACAACCAAAAAGAATTAAAACTTACTGCATAGCAAAATTCAGTTTAACCTATTGTGTGACAAGAATCCTAAAGTTCAAGCAACATTAAAAATAAATTCCTTATTTCTTATTATACAGAACCTTCTAATTTACTAGCAAATCTAAAACATTCAACAATGAATATGGTACAGAAAAAAATACAAAAAAGTATATATTAGATAGATAGACAAAAATGCAGAACTCCATACTATTTCTAATACAAAGTATAAGCATTTCAACTAGAAATTTAAATTTATTATTGCAGAATTTTAACTGCTATCTAGATGAACCATAGGAAAACAACATCTGACATTTGCTGTGAAAAATATTGTATCATAAATCTGAGTCAGTAAAACCAAAAATCTCCAGCTGCTTTTCAGGTCCAGGGGTAGGTTGTTTCTATAACCTTATTACAGTAGAATGAGAGGAGAAATGTCTGGCCTATTAAATTGGCTTTTCACCACAGGGAATCTACCTCAGAAATCTTCTAAGGTCTGTGATATATTACATAAACCATCACCCAAAGCAAGGAAGGTTAGGGGAACTAATAGTGTGGTTACAATACATTATTCCCAAAGTAGATCTTATGTGAGCTTAATTAACAGAAATATCATGTCAATTCATTGTTCTCATTGGAGAGTTACCTGTTACATAGAACAATGTTCTTCCAGTTCCAAATGGAATTCCTTGAGGATGCTAGATCTAACTAAAGTATGATATAAATTTATTTTGAAACAGAGTATCTGAGATATATCACTGCTGAAATACCATTTGTGCTCATATATATTTCAGATAGTGGCAGCAGTGCAAAATATCTGTCAAAGTAGCATTACAAATTTTAGGACTGACTTTATTTATTTATTTCCCTCTAGTCTGAATCTCTCTTCTTATGCAGTCTGAATGTAGATTGAATACAGTGAAGGTTAATAAGTGGAGTGTTTTGATTTAGCAGAATTTTGCTGCACCTTTCATTCATTTTTTTACTGCTCTCAAGGAAGAACTGAGTCCCCTGGAAATGAGTGAATCTCTTTCAGAGGAAAAATGAATAGCAATTTTATGAAGCTTAAACAGGTTTCTCTTTGTGATGATGAATCATGTTCTTTTAAGGACAGAAGGAAGAGACACAGGAAGAGAGCAATAAGGAACTTATGGTAGTAGGACATGCGAGGAGAACGGTGAGGAAACTACGGTAGTATAGAATTAACATTCTGTACAAATGTCTCACAGTTTTGTAGATGTCACACAATCCAAGGAACTTCTCCCAAAACCTCTGTCTGCCTGGGATGAGCAACATGGTTTTGTTTAATCTATTTTTGCACAATACGAGGAAGAGTATAACATTCTCTTTCTAGCTGAGCCTTACAGAGTTAGCTCACAAAAGGGCTGACAAAATGAAGTTAGAAATTGCCATGGAGGAGAAATTCAGGAAAAAAAAAAAAAAGGATCTTGCTACACAATCGGCAAAATGTTTATTCATATGCAGAAACAGTCACACTGTCTCAGTTCCATCTGTCTGCCTTGCCCAAATAACAATTAATTTCATAAATACTGATGCAAGCATCTGCCTACAGTGTCAGAATTCAACTAACACAAATAAATGAACTTTAATACTGGCAATATTTCAAGTTGCATATTATATGAAAAAAATAATGGTAGCAAAATCATTGGCATAGAGTTCATTAATATATATAGAGACAGGATCAAGCCTTAAGTCATTCCCTAAATACTCAGAAAAAAATGCAACCATCTTAAAAATCAGAGATAATGGCTCTGTCAGGAATTTCCATCATTCTTTGCACTATAATATATAATTATTGCATTATTCTGGAATAAAAGTCATAGTGGCTTAATTAGAGGTGAATAAAAAGATCACCTGTGAACAAAGACATATAGCATAGTAGATCAAGTATAATTAATATAACATAATCTTCACTAACATGAATAATTCCCTTATAAAATAACTTTCAGCAGTTGATATAAAAAATGCACTTGGCAAAAACTGCTTTAATATTTTGTGTACACCCTGCAAAACATAATTACCCTGCTAAGCTCCTTTTCTCAATATATTTAATTTTCATTTTTAGTGGGTAGGATTCTGAGATGTCAGGTATATAAACAAAACCAGAAGTAGCATTAGCACCCTACAGTCATTCAGAGGATTATCTTTGATACCTATTTTTATTGAAATAAAACTAATAAGAAAATACTAAGTAATTTATGATACAATTATAGTTATAAAATGTACAGTGCTTTAAATTAATGAAAATAAAGCAAGCAAGAATGTAATCCAAAGCCCCTGGGAAAAGAGTAAATTTTTGGATTGACAATAGCTTATAATATATTGAATCAGCATGAATCCAGAAGATGGGGTTTGTCATTTAACATACTTAGGATGAAACAATAAATAGGTTTTCTTTAGAATTTCATTTTCTAGTTTATTTATTTAAAAATAAACCTTCATTCAACCTGTATTCATTCTAACTCATAGCATAGCACACAGTTTAGAGAAAAAAAAAAAAATCAAATCCTAGAAGAAACATTCCTGGAAGAAAACCAATTTACTGAGATGGATCATTGTAGAAGTAAACTGTCCCCATATCCTTACGCAAAACAGAGACATACTTGCATGAAGTGTATATCAAATAATTCATTTACACAAATCAGTGTTAAGAAAATGCAAAATTATTAATTGTATGTAATATTTTTTAGGCTATAGGCTTTGAAAAGATACTTGTACTCCCATAAAAGCCTATATTATCATATCTTCTTTAAATTTCTGTGTTGTATCTATTTGGCAACACCACAGAATATTTTATGAACAAATTCTGCCACTTGCACTGATTAGCCTCTTATTCTATCAAAAATCCTGTGCAACTAGGATCTAGCTTTGGTAGATTTTGGTTCTTATCAATAAAATGGAATTTATTTTTCAAATGCACAGTTATTGCAAAGCCACTTTTAATCATCTTTGAAAGGTCTTGAAGAACAGGAGAGGTGCCTGAGGACTGGAAGAAAGCCAATGTCACTCCCATCTTCAAAAATGGCAAGAAAGATGATCCAAGAAACTACAGGCCAGTCAGCCTCACCTCCATCCCTGGAAAGGTGATGGAACAGCTCATTCTGGACGTCGTGTCCAAGCATGTGGAGGAAAAGATGGTTATCAGTAGTCAGCATGGGTTTGCCAAAGAGAAATCATTATTGACCAACCTGATAGCCTTCTATGATGGTATAACTGGCTGGGTGGACAAGGACAGAGCAGTGGACATTGTCTACATTGACTTCAGCAAGGCTTTCAACATCACCTCTCACAATATCTTCATAGGCAAGCTCAGGAAGTGCGGACTGGATGAATGCACAGTGGGATGGATCATGAAGTGACTGGATGGCAGAACTCAGAGGGTGGTGATCAACGGTGCAGCCTCTGGCTGGAGGCCTGTAGTTAGTGAGGTTCCCCAGGGGTCAGTGTTAGGTTCAGCCCTGTTCAACCTGTTCATCAATGACCTGGATGAAGAGACTGAGTGCACCCTCAGCAAGTTTGGTGATGATATCAAACTGGGAGAAAGGGCTGACAGACCAGAAGGCTGTGCTGCCATTCAGAGAGACCTAGACAGGCTGGAGGATTGGGCAGAGAAGAACCTAATGACATTCAACAAAAGCAAGGTGTAGGGTTCTACACCTGGGGAGGAACAGCCCCAGGCACCAATACAGGTTAGGGGCAGACTTGCTGGAAAGCAGCACTGCAGAGAAGGACTTGGGAATTCTGGTCGACAACAGGTCGACCATGAGTCAACAATGTGCCCTTGTGGCCAAGAAGGTCAATGGTATCCTGGGGTGCATTAAGAAGAGTGTGACCAGCAGGTCGAGGGAGGTTATCCTCCCCCTCTGCCCTGGTGAGGCCGCATCTGGTGTACTGTGTCCAGCTCTGGGCTCCCCAGTTTAAGAAGGACAAGGAATTACTGGAGGGAATCCAGTGCCGGCTATGAAGATGATTAGGGGCCTAGAGCACCTTTCTTATGAAGAGAAACTGAGAGAGCTGGGTCTGTTCATCCTGGAGAAGAGAAGGCTGAAAGGGGATCTCATCAATGCTTATAAATATCTCAAGGGTGGATGTCAAGAGGATGGGACCAGACTTCTTTCAGTGGTGCCCAACAATAGGATGAGGGGCAATGGGCACAGACTGAAGCACAAGAGGTTCTATCTGAATATGAGGAAAAACTTCTTTACCTTGAGAGTGACAAAGCACTGGAATAAGCTGCCCAGAGAGGTTGTGGAGTCTCATTCTCTGGAGACATTCAATACTCGCTTGGACACATTCCTGTACAATCTACTCTAGGTGAACCTGCTTTAGCAGGTGGGTTGCACTAGGTGATCCCCAGAGGTCCCTTACAACCCCAACCATTCCGCAATTCTGTGATACACTAACCTAAAGGACAGGAACGTATACAGTCAATTCTCTGGGCCCATGGTACTCCAGTACAGTGTAAATCCCAAGAAAATTTTCTTCTTTCTATCTATCCCATTCAGTTCCAGCATCCTATATAGTAAATCTTCTTCTGTCATTTAGTTAAATCTGACTACCATAATCAAGGTCTATTCTTCTGGTTCTTATATATGTCCTTTCTTTCTTTGTAAAAGGTTTGAAGATCTTTCCACATCCTTGGTCTGATGTGTGTGCAAGGCGGGGTAGGTCAGGAGAAGAGATTAAAAATTGTTTTATTTTTAATGCTAATATTTTTAGTGCACAGTTGTGAAAAGCAAACTTTCCATAATTATAAATTGCCAAAATTTCTAGGACAGCACAAGACATACCGCTGTTCATTCCAACTTGCTAGTCTTGTTTTCCATACAGAAACCTTCTAACAGTATACGATGAGAATATATAAATAGATAATGAGGATATATGAGAGTATGTCACAAGTATACTGACTATCCATTAAAAAATATGGGGTTTTTTATCCTAACTTTCTTAAATTTTTCATACGATCAGCATTAAAATTCAGGTGGGTGAATTTTCATTTCTCCTTAATTCACTTAATTTCATTATATTCTTATATAACCCAACATTCGGCTCCACAAGTCAGCTTCCCTGTCTTCCTGTTTCATACAGCACTGCTTCTATTCAATTCTTTCTGCACTGTCCTTTTATGAATATCCTGTTTTGCTATTTTGATTACACTACATATATGTAAACAAACATATCAGATGTTGATTTAGATTTCAGTAAGAAATATCTTACTTACAAAATAATATTTTTTGCAGCAGAGAGCAAAGCCAACGTATTTTTTTTATCATGCTAACAAGATGTTCTTCTTTTCTTCAACTATAATAACACACATTAAAATATATAGATCCTCAAAGCTTTATTGAGTATTGGGATGAGATCTCTTTTGAAAAAACCTCTCACTTTCCTATGTCTTTCTCTGAATTTTTAGTTTTCAAATTTCCTATACTCCCTTTATGATGTCCAAAGCCAACTGCTTCGTAACAGATCTTTAAAAATGAAGTTAACTTCCATAAATGGTACTTGTATCTCTTACAGGTGAGGAAAATGGAGGAGAAAGAATAGGAAAGAGAGGAGAGAGAAGGGAGGGAAGGGGAAAAGAAGGGGAGAAAGAAAGAATTGACAATTAGAAATTTACTAGGTACTACCATATTAAAAGTTTGGGAGAGAGAATGCTTGAAAAAGTCACTATTCCCACTAATCTTGTTAAGCAAAACAAAGGCATACTTAATAAACCGATTCTTTATACAATTCAATAGGCTAAAATGGGAATATGTATTGAGCTGTAAAACCACACAATTTAAACACATTTCAAAAATAAATGCTCTTTGAATAATGTAACTTTTAAAATGCCAAGTCTCCTCCAAGTACTCATTGCCCTTCATTCTATCATTAAATAAATAATTATTTCAGAACCAGCTTTTAAGACTTTTTTTTTTTCTAATGTAGGATTATGGGTGTTCCGAAGTGCTGAAATTTATCTGATGATAAATTAAATAACTTTCATTGATGGCTAATCTTTTGTCATCCTAAAATTTAGAAGCATTAACTTAATTGAACCAAAATTACGAAAATTAATCTCTCAGAGACTGCTGAACTTTGGCTCAGTCCTTAGAAGAACTGATCATACTCTTGTAGTTAACACATGCAAGCCCAAGTCCCAGTTCTCTAATTCAACATAAGGAAAAACAGCTGCAGAAGTAGAGACTGCAGAGTCCCATCTGGTTAGCTCTACTCATTGATGTTCACCCATGCAGGCTCCAAGAAGATGCCAAACAGAAACCTCAGTTAGTTCAAAGATAACTGTAGATCTTTGGGACAAGGGTGAAAGGGTCCTTCAGGTCAGGCTTAAAGGCTCGCATAGGAGTAGATGCATGCAGCAGGCCAGCACATGCAAACAAAGCTGCATAGCTCATTGTCACTAGCATGGCAGATTGTCTACTTAGGCTATATTTGGAGCTGGGAGATTGAGGGAAGTTTACTGTCCTTCTATAGTTAGTGCTGGTAGGGCCAAACCTGGGATTGTGTCCAGGAGAACAAAGAAACCAGACAGGGTCCAGCAGAGAGCTACCAAGAGAAGCCTAGGGCACATGAACAAGAAGTACATGCTGAGGTTTACTTAATCTGATGAAGAGAATGCTGAGGGTTGATGGAGTAGTCATCTACCAGTGGAGACAGAAACAATGGTGTGAGACTCTTCTCAGCAGTGGCAGATAGTATAACAAGGGCAACCATCACAAGCTGAAACCAGGCATGTTCAGACCAGATATTAGAAAACAATTATTCACTGGGAGAGAAACGAAGCATTGAAGCAGGTGACACCAAGACAAGAGGGTGATGAATATCCATCCTTGGAGGTCAAGACTGAGTTAAACAAAGCCATGCCTGACCTGACCTAGGATTGGCACTAGTCCTGCTTTAAGCAGGAAGTTTGGACCAGATAAACTCCAGATGTTCCTTCCAACCATTCTTTCCATGATTCTATACATTAAAGAGGAATACTATCTTGACTCTTGGAACTCCGTTTTCTCCTCTGCTATAAATCTACTTTACACTTCTTAATGCAAGGATTTTAAAGTCCACTGATCGAACGATCAGCTAGCTGCTTGAAAAGGACTACACTTAGAACTTTTTATGAAACAATAAAACAGTACAGTAAAATCAATGGGCATTTGGACTGCTACCAGATATTTCCCCAATCATGCAAAAAGACAGTATTGTTCAAAATGCTTTCTATAATATGACTAATGTTCTCACTATAGCAGCATGAAGGTTCATTGTTAAATATTTATGTGACGGTAATTGCTGCAATGTTCATAGTACAACTTACACAAACCTCAGACTTATTGCTAAATATAAAATCTGATGAAGTTAAACCTTTCTATAAATCAAATTTATTTTCTGTAGACATTAATTTTAAAATTCTCCCATAAGAAAAATTTCTAGGCCACTGATACACCTGAACTTCCATTGGCAATATAAGCACATAAAGACAATAGAATTAAGTCTTCTAATACTTTACTGAGTAAATATACTATACTACATTATGTAGTAAAGGAATAGCTGTGTTAACCTCATTGCACAAGGGCAATCAAGTCCCTTATTAAGAACTTTAACACTGTTTCATTTGTCCATTTTTTTTCTCTTTTTGAACAGCCACCAAGGTTAAAAGCAATGCTTACTAGGAGATGACCCAGAGAATAAATGAGGGTCTTCTAAAGGGAACAGGGATTCCATTTACCAGGATACTGCAAAGAACATGCTGGTTAAATTTCAGCTAAAGCCACTATGCATTCCGTGGTTTATATCAAGGTCTGGAATCCACCCTGGATTGAAGGAAGGAGTGTAATTTGAGGGGGGATGCTGGGGATCAGCTATGAGTGCATACCTTCCTTTCTTCTATGCCTGCTACAGTTACATCACTTGCTCTCCTTCAATTGTATAAATCAAACTGTATCCCATCACAGTTTATCTCATATATAGAATCATAGAATCATTTTGGTAGGAAGAGACCCTCAAGATCATCAACTACAACAACTAACCTAACTCTAGCACTAAACCATGTCCCTAGGAACCTCATCTATACATTTTTTAAACACCTCCAGGGATGGTGACTCCACCACTACCCTGGGCAGCCAGTTCCAGTGCTTCACGACCCTTTCCATTAAGAAATTTTTCCTAATATTCAATCTGAACTTTCCCTGGTGTGACTTGAGGCCATTTTCTCTTGTCCTATCACTTGCTACTCAAGAGAAGAGACCAACACCCTCCATGCTACAACCTCCTTTTATGCCAGAAGCTAGAATCTCTTGCATGGCAGAAATAATTACTTTCTTTTTTTCCTGCCTGTTTTTCTGTTGTTCCTACAATGCAGATCCTGCTGTGAGCCAATACCCCAGTTGAAATTTGTAACACAAAGTTGGAGTTGAAAAGGGCTTCCTACATTTAAAACTCTATCTGTGAGTTATTTGTTACTGAGAGATCTTGAGAAAAAAGCAACGTAGGCCTCATTTGAATTCATAGTAGCCAAACCTTGTATCTTCTAAGTACAAAGACCACAGTAGTTTCTGTGAAGCGTCTGGAGTACATTAGGTCGAATGTGTATACACTAACTAATGGTGTAGTAAGCCCATATAGTTCTGAAGACCGTATTAGTGTTTGAGAAAGGCAAGTATGGGAGACCTTGGTATGCATTCTTGCAATACACTGACATTTGGTGGGTCTGTGAGCCTTCCCACGTGGGTCAATATTGACTCCACACTTCTGCACCACCATCGTCACCGGCAAATGGGGCTTTTCAGTCTGAGAGCAGAACTGTGCCAAGATGCACAGCTTTAGTTGGAGTTTGTCTCCCTCTGACTGACTTCACAGAGTGAGCTCCAATCCTTTTTCAAAAGGCTGTGCAGATAAGTTTCTTTCAGTGTGATACAAATGCCACTTGAAACTGGTAAGACTGCGTAAGCTCCTGGTGACTGCTCTTAACAGAGCAGGATATAACTCAGATCTAAATAAATGACTTATCCTCAACTAATAACTGATTACTGGTCCAAAGGTCTTCACAAAAAACCCCACAGAAAATGCCTTCCAAGAGTAAGAAAATAATGACAGCAGTTTACTTTTAACACCTGCACCTTTTTCCTATTGTCAGCTGAGTTCTGCAGAGCTACAATAATCTCTTTGTTCCTTTGAGACTTTGCAACAGATTCAAGACATCTCATGCAATTCACGAGTTTTCTTATAGTGTTACAAAGCTCCACTATGTTAGAGATATACAAATAAAAGATGACCTTTCTTAACCAGATGGACCTAAAATACCTAATTAATTACTCTTTAGTCATTACTACGAAAATATTAGTACTCTTACAAAACTCCAAGACAGATGTCAAGAATTCAAGAATTCTTAATGCTAAGACAAAGGAATATCTACAGAGCACAAATGAATGAAATTTTCTAATATTATGCTTAGAGAAGTAGAGATTATTTTCTAGGCAAACTAATATTTTAGCAAGCCTTGCATCTCAGATGAAATTGCTCTTTAAAATTCCAACACTTTTCAATGTTATCATAATTCTGTGTACTAACAGTAACAAACAGAACAACATGTATAAAACCTACCTCTTTTGTTGTTTTTACCTATGTACAGGCAATTATGTACTATAGCATACCACTGAATTCATTATTAGAAAATGAACGCATGATTTTCTCTTTTCTAAACTACTTATTTTACTTGCTCAATTTTATGTTCCAAACAAGCCACTTAGTCTGAATGCCAACAAAAGTAGTCTCCTATGCACTTCTCTTGAATGGTATGTTATTACTGGCAAGATTTTTTAAACTGGAAGCTCTCATTAATACTAATTGTCCCATGATCAAGGTATGTTGCCGCAGCCTTAGGAGCTACCTAGGAAGCAGGTTATGACACAGGAGTTCTGCTTTTCGTTCCTCTAATCCATTAAATTTTCAACTCTGGAGCATGTAAAGTATGAGAAAAAGTCACTCTACTTGCTCTGTTACCAAATGCAGGAGGTGGCAAAACCTGAACCATCACAATTTGAGGTAAGAATAAACCAGTTCCTGGTGATTGCTATCATCAGACGTCATCCTCTCAGTGTCAAGCAGAGAGACTAAAATCTGATCTCAAATGTATCTTTTATGACATTCACTGCTGTGAAAAAGCAAAGACCTCAAGGCTGATGTGAATGATGATTTCAACAACAGTTCTTTTGCTTCTTACATGCGAAGATAATTTTTATTCCTGCCTTTTTCTTCCTCATCCCCATCCTACTCCTGCATACTATACTTTATTTCTTGCCAATGGAAAAAGGGAAGAGAAAAAAGTGATAAAAAGGAGATTCATTTAATGATACTGTGAAATGTAATACAAATAGGGCTACGCTATCTCTCTGTTGCTCACTGTTGTATTATGTGGAAGAAGGAAAACTCCATTCATAACTACTCTGTCATTCGATGACCTTGAAAATACTTAAAGAATACTTCATCCTCCAGGTACACTTTTCCATTTTGTATTACAAAAGGCAGCAGAAGTTTATATATGCATGAATATTCCATAAATGTACTTTACCTTTTTGCAAGCAGATTGGCACTCTAAAGTAAATGCAGATGAATACAATACAGATTTGAAAGGCAAATTTGCAGCTGCATCATGCATCTCATTTGTCAGTTATTCATATCCAATATTGCATTGCATCACTCTTGACTTAACAAGATTTATCCCATGACACAGATCGGTAACACCTTTACATCAGATCAGCATGTTTCCTGAAAATTTATTTGAGATTGGGCCATCATAAAAAGCCTGAAAAGGTCTAAATAGTGAGTAGCCAAGAGTTATTACAACAGAGAAAGAGCAGGTGAAATACATTTGCAATAACTGATTCTCCATTTAATTCTTTATTAAAATATTTACTACATACTTCTTTTAATCAGAGTATCTTGCATTTGTTTTTACAGATTTTGAAGTCTGTGTCTTTAAAAAAAACCAAAACCTTGAACATAAGTCACATTTAGCTATGAGCTTTGACTGTTTGACTAAATGCAATTGCAAACACAGATTTACAAGCTATTGGAGAGTAGAGCAACCTCAGATATCGGCAGTGGTTATATCTGCATAACACTCCATTGCTTTTAGTTATGAACTCATGCTGTGAACTAAACTGCCTGGGTTCTCTTCTCATGTTATTTTATTCACTTTTGAATGTGAAAAATGCATTGCATTCAGGTCTGTATAAAAACCTGAAATATTTAAACCTAGCTTTCCCTTTACACCTCATTTTTCAGTCTCTCTAATCCATCCACGTAATTTAGTTTAAGACATTTATTTACAATTCAACCTTTCCATCCACATGAGACTTTTACAGCAAGGATTAAGCTGGATGGAGGCCAAGAATAGTATAGAGACAGAATTAGAGGGCTAAATAACTTTCTTACATGCAGGTATACACACAAATTAATTTGGATAATAGGTGGTCTTTCCCTACCACTTAGTAGCAATCTATATTGGTTGTAAATTGCATCCATTTTTTCACTTTTTATATTTTTTTAATTGTATGACATGTTGCAAATTGTATCATGTCATTTTATTCCAAGAATTTAGATTTATTAAAATCAAGGACTTTTTATTTTTTATTTGTATTGCATCCTTTATCATTATAGCTTAATAACATACATACACATATATATATATATATATATATATATGCAACTCCTGCATTCTTATAATTTCAAAGCTGGTTTAAGTTGAGGAAACTGTTTTTGAATCAAGCTAAATATCCAGTTTCTTTTGAAAAAGAAAGGCTTAGCTGTAATATCATAAGTATATTAACTAATATCAGGAAAGACCTAGGGGTTTGGGGTTTTTTTTACAATATTATCAATTACTGCCTATTGAAAACAGACAATTTCTTAAATTAAACTACTAATTTAAGTCAATTTGGCAATGTGACAATGAATGTGACATTTTAAGATTCTCCATATCATGCACCAATTGTTGTGGTACTAGTTGGGTATAAAGTGACAAAACATGTTTTTATCCTTGTTTTCACCAATCTTAAACTGCCTGCCTAACAGTCTGCTAAATGGAGAACCAGATTCTAAAGCTCAATTCACAACTCAGAAACATTTTCTGAATGACTTACGGAATCATTTAACATGTACAAAAATCTCTGAGACTTCAGGTACTTCTAAATTTCTGGAGTAAATACATGATATTCTAGAAATGCGGAAACGCTACTCAGAAGTAGCAAGTGTCATTTTAGATCTGAATGTGATCACAATTCATGTCATAGGGAGCCAAATCTGATAGATATACCAAGGAATTCAATGTCTCAAATATTACTAAAAATGTATTTTCTCACTGGAACAGGCTAATGAACACATTTTTCCTTATGCTTTAGCAGCTTGCACTAGATATTAATGAACTCTACCTTGAAGATTTTCAACTATTAAAATAATTTTGAATGCAGACTTAGCCTTACAAATATTTGCAATTTATTTCTGTTTGATTAACAAATAATACATTCCTTAAACTTTAAAATCATTAAGAAAATTATTGAATTACATGGGGTTCATGTTTCTAAGAAATATATTTGAAAGTCTTCCCAGTTTAACGGTGAAGCCTTGTTACACTGGAGGAAGTGTTTTAGTAATCAACGTGGTGCCTACTTTCATGCTTCGCTACAAAAGAAGTAGGAAGTACAAACCTGTGATGGTTGCAACTCCCTCTCACCCTGGAAATCTAATAGACAGAGCGGTTAGAATTCTCATGTACTACATCTTAGGTCATAGGTTTTTGTGGTGGTTGCAACTGCCCCACCCACTCCCAGCCACTTGAGCACCTGGATACCCAGGCAAACGGGGCATGATGGGGAGAAACAATTCCCATTATGCAAGTGCAGTGAGATGAAGCACTGAGGCACCCCCTCTGTGCTCTCCAAAACTCCTGCTGAATGGGAGAAGTCTCCCCTTCTGCCTGAGAAAGGCAATAACCATCAGTCACTCCTGACAGCTGAATGTACCCATGGCTCTCCCCGTACCTGGGTCATAGCTCAAAAGCTTAATGTCTGATGACTAGTAACTCTTAATCATGAGGTCATTAATAAAGTGATTTAAAATAATGCAGTAAAATTTGTTGTAACCAAGACAGATACTTAATTAAGGATTTGATGATGGTAGGGTCACACTATACTTACAAAAGAGATAAATCAAGTAATATTCACATGAACATATATAAATATATAAATATATAAATCTGGGGATGAAACACACACATACAGCGTTATAAATCACATGCACACTAAATCACACACACTAATGCACATTAATCCATGGATATGTGAATATATAGATGTGTAATATATGTGTAGGTATACCTATTGCTAACATTTCTCTCTCGAGTTTAGTGAATTACTCACTTTTAGTGCAGCATTCCCAATGAGTACTTGTTGAATCTTGAGAAGTGTGCTGAGCAAGGCCTTTGGATCCTCACGGACTCATCAGCAGATGATTATCGAGTTTTCACAAAGTCAGCTCTTTGAGCATGCCCGTCAGAGGGAGATGCTGGTCACAGACCACTGCAATCCGAGAGAGCTCAAAGGGTCTCACTTTAGGATTGCTATTTATAAGGTCGCAAGATCGTTGACTTTAGTCAGTAAATTTCCACTCTGGCCTCACGTAGGATGAGGTAATTTTTGGTGCTTTCCACTGTTTATCTATGTCCAGATCTTTTTAGATCATACAGTTCCACATCATCCTGCTTGGGCTATGACCCAGGTATGAGGGGAGCCATGGGTGCATTCAGCTGTCAGGAGTGACTGATGGTTGCTGCCTTTCTCAGGCAGAAAGGGGTCTTTTCCCATTCAGCAGGAGTTTCAAGAGCATGGAGGGGGTGCCTCAGTGCTTCATCTCACTGCACTTGCATAATCGGAATTTTTTCTCCCCAGCATGGCCTGTTTGCCTGGGTATCCAGGTGCTCAAGTGGCTGGGAATAGAGGGCGGCAGTTGCAACCACCACAAAAACCTACAACCTGTAGTACATGAGATTTCTAATGGATCCAGCTTTTAGATTTCCTCCCCATGACAATAACAAGGTATAGTAATTGCTATATTTTAGCATAAGAAAGAATATCTTTTTGCACAGCGGTGTTTCTGAAATCTTAGTGAAAAACCATGCACTAAAAACTTCTAAAGTCTTCTGAAAGAATGACTGTTCATGTGTTGTCTATCAAAAAATCTTACTTGAAGATAGATAATGAAGTTCAGCATTTTTACCCAAAACCTTGAACTGCACAGACACACACACACAAATAAAATCACCATTTCATTGCTTGGAATATCATATATATTATAAAAAGTAAAAGAGAAATTGGAATGACCTTATTTTAAATTTACGGAATATTTTCTTACTAGAGGGATTATAATAAGACTTGCCTACATACATGCATGCTTTCTCACGAGTATAGCCATTTCAAAAGTAGGAAGTGTAACACAGAGATAGAAAACTTCGAGTTTTAATTACCTCAACACTAGCATGTATATAACTTCCTCTAACTTTAAGGACACAAAGTAAAAAGAGCATCATTACAAGGCATAACAGACAGCAGAGCAGTTTAAAAACTTATCTTGGTTAACAGAAAATCCTTTATCTACTATAATGTGCCTAAAAAAAGTTAAATGCACACAAAAAAATAGTGCAGACAGGAACTTGTTTTAAAAAAACTAATTTCACAAAAAATAATGCAGTTTTTTTCTCATGAAGTCTTTGCTGATTACTCAGAAACTGATCATCAAATGTCCTTTTTTTTTACAAAATAAAATTTTATAATTTTTTTTTTTATAAAATAAAATTACACAGAAGATTGTGGTAAGATGATTTTTCCCAGCACAAGTATCTGTATGTACAGAGGAAAGCAAGGTAAATGCTCTGAACTGATTGTTATCCCCTTCTTGACGATGGATGGTGTATGGGAATATAGCACAAGATTGGCGAGGAGGTTAGTTAAATGTAAATATGCTCCAAGTGACTTGCACCTGTCTGTAGAAAAAGCACATACATCACACTAATTGTTTTACTGACCTTGTGGCCTTGATGAGTAGAACCTCTGTGTTAGATAACATAGGCCTGTGAGAAACTCTAGGCACCTTATCACTATGTCTGAGATTCCTGCTTTGTTGTGGGAAAGAGCGGGAGGCTGCGCCTGCCTGAAGCCTTGAAATACAGGCGAGCTCAGCAGGCCCAGCGATCTTCCAGCAGGGCTGAACTTACCAGCGCCTGCGTCCCCGCTTGTGTCACCTCTGCCTGGCAGCTTAGGTGCGACTTCGGAGATCCCCCAGTAGAGAGGTAACTAAAATAAAACTTGCTCTTTGCAATGCATTCGTGGCCTCTGGCTCTTCTTGCGACGTGCCTGCGTATGTGTACACAGATGGGCAACACCCCACGCTCAGGAGCTTACTAGCTGTCTGGTTGAAAGGATGCAAACTCTCTGGGGAGAAAGAACCTTGCCAACATTATCTGCGTTTTTGTTACTTCAAGATTAGTAGGCTTCTCTGCACTACTGACAGGCTCAAAAATGTCTGGGCCCTGCGGGTACTGTTGGCCCTGAGGGTACTGTTGGCCCTGCCTGCCCCTGCCCGCCCACCTCTCCTTGGAACTCCAGGCCACAGGAGCCATAACATGAAACCATAGAGAGATGTGCAGCTAGTCTGCAACAAAACAATTTTCATATTCAGAAGAGCACCTAACAAGTGCAGAAAAATCTGGCTACGATTTGCTCACTGATCTCTTGGTGAACTATGATAGTGTTGATTATGACTTTTAAATCCCTAAGTAGCCTGAAGTTGGTGTATCAGAAAGATTGCTTCACTTCTGGTGCTCTCCTTCAATAGCTGCAATCAGCACAGACTTTCAAATGAAATCTTCATTATAAAAGACAAAGGGGAGGGAACAGGGAAACAGATATTCTTGGCTACAGCTCCAAGAGTCTGGAATTTTCTCCTTAATTTGATCTGAAAACAGCTCAAACTAGTACAGTTTGAGACAAAAGCCATCTTTTGAGGGATTCTTTGAAGAAACCAGCAGCGTTCTTCCTAGATGAAGAGAATTGCAGAGCCTTTGAATAGATTTGCACAGAATCCGTTTCATACAGCTTAATTTTTGTGATTAAAAATTATTTGCATGTACTGGATGATTTCATATATAAGAATGCCTACATAACTTTGATAAGTATCTATTGTATTTTTCATATGAATAAAAGCAGACAATTATAATCTTATTTATAGTAGGTTTTATCCATCATTATTGGGTCATAAGAAAATTAATTACTTGTTAGTATTAGGAGCAATTCCTTTCAACAACTTTTTGAAACATCTATTAACCATTTATTAGGACTTTATTTATAAGCTAACTTCTGAAGGCAGATTTCCATGATGTTTGTTTCATTTATAAATATAGTTTTCACTCATTTTATGAGTTTATGGCTGTTCTCTGTGACTGTATGAAGACAACTACGCTATTCCTTATAGCCATAGTAGTGAGGGACCAGAAGACCCAGTTCAGCCTTGGCAGCCTCTATATTGGAAGGCTAACAGTTTTCCAGGCACAAGTTTCTCCTGAATGTATGTTTTTCTGCCTCTTTCTTTTAAAAGATGGTCTTGGAATTTACTCATTACCAACATTGTGGCAAGAAAGGGGTGCAGTGCTGTATTACCACTCCTGAGATAAATCAGTTAGATAAAAAGACATCCTGTAAAATTTCAGCAAACTGAAAATAGGGATGTAGGAGAGGATATCTCAATGTTATCCTACCACAACACTATAAGCAGGCTAAAATATGAATGGAGACAGTTTTAAACAGAAATTTTAGAAAACTTCCTGAAACCCTCTGAAAGCTCAGGAAACAAGGAACAGCTAAATTTTTCAGAAAGATTCTAGTTATGTTTAGCAGTATTTTCTTAAAAAAAAAGAAAAAAAAAGGACACGTTTTTTGACATCTCCATCTGGGAAGACTTTTTCTGCTCTGGGCTGTTCAGTCTGTGCTTTGGTAATGCATCTTATTTTTCTGATTTGGCTCTACAGTACTTCACAAATAGAACAAGATTTTAGCTCATTATAGAATATCTGCAAGAACTTACGATAAATGCAACCAGGTCTCTTTTGAATTCCCTATCAAATTACATAGTGAAGCACCAACAAAATTTAGTTAAAAAAAAAAAAAAGATGCCTCCTGCTCAGCAAAAGTTTTGAATTCTAAAGTAATTTTTGACTTCTAAAGTTGTCTAGAGATAAATTTAGAGAAATACAGGATATACAATCTCAATCTTTCTATGCAGGGGTATACAAATATAAATATTTCACAGAACAGCATGAATTAATTATGGATCTAGAATTCACTTTTAATCTTGTCCACTGTCCTCTCAGTAAAGTTTACCTTCCCAATATTTATCTATTTACTAAGTCTTTTTATTTGTAGACCAAGATGACTCTTCAGATTGTTTTCATGTTTAGAAGTTTTTGTCATACTTGGAGTAGTCTCTGATTATACATGCTATTAAGAGGTACCTTTAAGATGGCCAAAACCAGTGTAAACTACTTTGTTTTTTCAACAAAACCTCTCAGCATTACAGTTGGGGGACAATGAAATGAAAATGTATGCTTGAAAGAAGGTAAACCCCCTGAAAACTTCCAAGCAAGAAAGGAGAATAAACTGAAAAAAATAAGGAAAATTGCACAAAAGGAGGATGCGGGGAAATAATGTGACAGCATGTAGCAACTAACACAGGCTTTTTCTCAAAGAAGTGTATATTTGGTTTTAGTAGGGATAACAGCAGAGATCTTAAATACTCACAATCTATTTCACAGTGATACTGCGTTTATAAGGACTGCAGGTATCTGTACCTGCCACTCTGTTTTCAGAATAACTTTCCGTATAACTCACACAGATATTGTACTAAAATAATTCCAAGATCAACTCATGTTGCACAGAAATCTCCACGATGACCTGTGTACAACTTAAAAATATGTAATGCTGAAAGAATGTTTCAAAATTGAAGTGTGATCTTTTGAAGAAGGCAGCTCCAAAAAATTCCAATAAGAAGGGTCTGTCAAGTTATACATCTTCCCTAATGTAATCAACTAATCTTTTCATAAACTTCACATTAATAGAAATAATGGGAAAGAAAGTTTTATGGGGAGTATGGTAAACACACTGTTCTACAAAGTTAACACTGAAGACTTTTTTGTTTTTGTTGTTCTGGCTTTACATTTGAATTAGGAATCTGTGTGACTGCACTCTGTAGTCACTGGGTCTGTTCTCATTTGAGTACATTGCACCCTACTACACAGACTGGCCACTTCAGGTTTTAGTATATGGTATACTGTAGTTCTCATCATGGAAATTTATTGCCTCTTCATTGAAAGTAGCTATGAGAAAAAAAGTCTCAAACTTCATCTGAAACATAACATGAAAACAAGTGGAGAGGTACACTAATGTCCATAAATATGTATGACCTGCAGGTAGAGGAAACACATTGTATTCTTTAGATCTTCTAGTATTGAACAAAATACAAGCTATATTGGACTAAAATGAATAATATTATGATTTACAGCATTACTTTTATACACACAGTTACTGTGTTTGGTTAAGAAAAACAAAACATAAAAAGCCATTATGTTTCTTTGAATATATGTTAACTACATGTTCACTGCATGTTTCTTTGAAATAATTCTGGTTTCTCTGAAATAACTGTGTAATTTGTAACATGCTCTGCTTAGTGCAGAATTTTTATGTGTGGATTATGGGATATGAGAGGGAAAGAGACACACATTAGATCATTTGCTACATTTTTTCTTGCATCACTGTGCTGATATCTGAAAAACCATTCACCTTCTGATGTATAAAACAAGACTGTTGGGGCTGCTTTAACTTGCACTATTTGCTAAAAATATCAAAGGGTAAATATGGATGCAAGGGATTACTGAAGGTATTTTGTTAACATTACTCTGTATAAACACGCCACCTGAGAATGTACTTAAAGAACTCTTGCCTGTTTGAGCAGGCATATACTCTTCTCTGCCTTTAGAGCAGTACAAAGAAGGCATAGATCTGGCAAGGAACTGGCCCCATTCGTAGCATCTCTACTAATATAGTAGATAGATGACAAATGTAATATCTAACAAATTCATTTAATGTTTGTTGTACAATATAGATATGCTTTTGAAACAGACATAAATATTAACAGGTGTGTAGAAAGGTTACTAAGTAGCTCAAAATCTGTATTTAATGCCAAGGATTAAATATAATGTAATAGCTTACTTAAACTTTCTAAGTTAACTGCATATATAACGTATGCTCTCAAACTGACTCCTCCGTGATTTCTATTTTCTTTGAAATTTCTAGCTGCAAAAATACTTTTTGTATCTCCTTGAGTGGACAGTGAGGAATACAAAATAATTGTAAATTTGTTCACCAAACTTTTTTAAAACTAAAAAAGTAACAGTTGACTTGTACAAGATTACAGTAAGATTTCTAATTGGTGTAAAGAGATTTGACTTCATTAACTGAAGATACAGCTACTGGGCTAAAACTAATGGAGAAACAAAGAATCAGTAACATATACTTGCATTCTTTTCCCTTGACATTCTTTTCAGTTAAAATACTTCCATTTATTTTTTGTATACTTACTTTGAACTCCATGGGAGCGAACTATTTTCCAGGTTTCTGAGGCTATCTCTTTCACATCCACTTGGTAATGATGAATGGGCACACCTCCATGTGAATCTGGCTTATTGAATGAAACTTTGGCAGTGGTTTGTGACAACTCTAAAACTCGTACTCCATAAGGATTTGATGGCACATCTAAAAAAGTATAGATATCAATTAATAATCAGCAGCAACTAGATAGACTGAAACAGTCGATGATCTTCCTAAAAAAGTCTCCTAAGCATCTTGAAGAGACAAAAATTAATATTGAATATGACATAATAATGTTTGTGTTAGACAAACAACTTAAGCTTTCTGATACAGAGCTGTAAGAAAACCACATTTATTTTCTTGTATGCTAAAGTTATGCAAAAAACATTTTCCATTTCTGCTTTTGTTTTTTAATATGATCTTTTATAATAGCTATTTTTGTGACAGGCTGTCTACTGTATAATTTTGTAAAATTGAGTAACAGACTTTAAATCAAATTTACCAAAGCAACAGTTATGGCTAAATGGATCATTCAGAGTCTGAATTATTCTAAATTAGATTATGATAAAAAACTGTACAAAAAATTTGGCCATTTTTATGAAACTCTGAAATACAGCTGAAAACAAGAATCCTTTTTTTCTTCTTTTGAAAGACTGGTTTCCAAGCTACTAGCAAGGAATATTAATGGAAGGTTTCTATTATCTTTTCAGTTTAAGAAATTATTTGCAGAATAGGTTGAAAGAAACATTTTCTCTCAAATCAAAAGGAAGTGCATATCTTTCAAAGTAGAAAAGAACTATGAAAATAAAGCAGGTGTCTGTAGGTGTCGAGAAGCTAGATGTGAAACAAAAGCAAAAAATTAACCTTGGGGTCAGTACATCTTTAAAAGCAGAAATATTATGTTACTTTTACAATGTATGACTGAACTAACGCATAGAAGACAAAAGACTAACTGTTCTAATTGTCATACATTTTAAAGTGTTATAATTACAAAAAATTGTATTGAAAATACTAGGAAGAATTTTAGTTCTGTGGACAGGAGACCAGAGATTTGAAACACCATTAAAAGCTTCTCTTCTGATGCAGACAATTATTTGCATATCTGCTTACAGGGTTGACATTGCTTTTGTCTTCATGGAAGATATTTTTATAAGGACATGCAAGAATTTGAGCCAAAGCCTATCATTTTGTTAGCGGGTACTGAACCATTCACATAACACATAGTCTTTATTCAAGGGCTGTCAGACAGCTGGGAATAAAAAGAGAATCAATCTGAGCTTCACCCAGTACTGATACATGAATGAAAATGAGCCAAAAATTCCTATGAAATATTAAAGAATGGGTTTAAGGATATGTTCAGGCATGAATTCTCAGGAAAAGGACACCTGCCAAAGCTGCTCTAAAGGGGCTGATTTGTATAACCTTTTAATGATCAGGCACCTAATTTTTTTCCAGAGGTTATCTAACAGCTGTCAGAGTGTCTTAATGCTAATATCACACCTTAGTGAATTCTTACAGTTAGCATTTCTGAATATAGGTCTCCTGAAACCTCCAATGCTTGGTGCTCATTGGGTTAAACCAGCATAGATTTGTTTACGTGGAAGAACAATTTTAATATCTTCTACTTAAAGACACAATTATGTGAATCCATGATGTTAAAGATTTGAGTAGAATGAAAATCTCAGCTTGAGGGATTCAAACCTCAAATCTTTTCTTATTCCAGGGAACACTTTTTTTTTTCACCAGGATATGGGATGTGTAGGAAATTTTCACCCTTTTTAGTGAACCTGTATTGCAGAAGGAATTCGAGATTCATGGTCAGACAGAATGTGGCCAAGTATACTATACATCCAGAAGAACACAGACCAAGGTTTTGAATATTTTCCTAAATTGATCAAAAAGTTGGGAGTTTTAGGAAAAAAAAAAAAGTTCCATAAACATTACAGATTTTCTTCTGTAATCACACAGACAAAGAATGAGTTATGTGAGTTGCTTGCTAAGTAAGCACAGATCCCAAAATTAGAGGAGGATAAAGATTAGAACCAGCTTGTGACCCCTCTCCTCAGGATTCTTATTATACCTGAGAGCAATATTTTTTGCCCTCTTAGCAACAGTACTGTAAGCATCGTTCTGTGTACAGATTACTTCCCTCCCTAGCTCAAATGACTATTCTGAGAGGAGTGGGAAAAATACAACAGAAAATGCCAGCAGAGTAATCCAGGACAGCCAAAGCAAAGCAGCATGTCACTGTATGAGTGATGTGGATACCAATCACCCAGGAAGATGAATATAGCTCTGCAGTGCTGAAGATGAACACTCTCTGGATTTAATTTCAAGCTAAAAGCTGCTGTGGATACCTACAACATAACAAATAGTTTCTAAACACTTTCATTCATTTTCTGTTGTTAAAAGAGTGCAAAATGAAATGAAAAATATTTAAGGTTGAATGAATATTTAATTATGCTCAGACTTTTTATGTTAGTTTTTGTATGTTCTTTTTACATGGCAATTAACTGTTACTCCAGTTCGGATCAAAATAATTATTTGGTCAACAGTATGAAACGAAAACATGTTCTTTACATATCCACTCTGTTCTTGACTTCCAAATGTTAAGGAAATCTCTTTTCTTTGTGTGTTTATGTCTGCATATGATTAACTATAATAAACAAGGCACAGGGAAGAAGACATCCTTCAGGAAGAACCTTATGTTCTCTACTGCAGATTCAAGGATAATTTCTGCCAAATAGAGATATGATTCCATTTGATTATAAGCACAAAATGAAGCTCCTGTGAAAATCCAGTAAAATATTTTGTACAACTAGCACAACACCATATATTTAAAACTCATTTAAATGTGAAATACATCCACAACACCACTTTAAATATGCATCCCACAGTTCAAGCAAACCACACATGTAGATAAGTTTTATGCAGTTTTCAGAGTTGAACTACATCAGTTCTTTAGATTGAATCACCTGAAGAAAACAGAACAGGAGACACATTCCTAGTCAAAATCAGAAACAAATACTAGCAATTCCATTAAGACAGAATAAAAACACCTACTTTCTCTTTCAGAATAGGCAAATCTATAACTTTTTCCCCAAAGAAGACCATTAGCAGCATAATGAACTGAATCTAATACTGTAGTTCCCTAATTTGTATGAATTTGATCATGCAAGGTAAACAGCCCTCTAGTCCTGCTCTAGCTAAACATTCCAGCATTTGCGTCATTCCCTGTCAGCTGAAATTATTTGGAGCATTGCCAGGTTTTTTGTGTTAGAACTGCAAGGCTTTTGCCTCAATGTTTAGCAGGGTAAAGAATAACTTGCAAAGGTGTGTACTCTGAAGTCTGTGTCTGGAAGGATAGAACTCTGGATGGTTCTTGTTCTTTCTCCTTTAAAACCAAGCAACCAAATGAATTGTACAGGAGTTTAGCGATGGACAGTGATTACTCTTTCATATACTGTTACAGATATAAGTTGAAGGACTATACAATAGAAAAAAATAGGGGATTTCTTTTCTATGATCCAAAGATCACTTAGTGATAGAACAGATTCTGGTAGACTTTCTTAGAAGTCCCACTTATATCTTTGTTGTCATCCGATGTCAGAGCAAGGGATAATTCACCAAAAGTTCAGCCTTTAAATTAACATCAGCCATTAAAAACCACAAGTGTCAGACACTTAGTCTATTTCATCTTCTTGCCACAGTGTCTACTCCTCTGTTCAGTATGTGACTGTATTCACATATGATATTAAAGAATTCCTTAAAAGAAATTTTTTTAAAAAGAAGATCACAGAATCATAGAATGGTTTGGGTTGGAAGGGACCTTAAAGATCATCTAGTTCCAGCCCCGCTGCCAAGGGCAGGGACACCTTCCACTAGACCAGGTTGTTCAAAGCCCCAACCAGCCTGGCCTTGAACACTTCCAAGGCACCCACAGTTTCTCTGGGCAGCCTGTTCCAGTGTCTCACCTCCCCAAATAGTAACTGTAAAACTGCACTTGATGTATTTTGTATTCAGCATTTCGAGCTGGTTAGCACAAATGAACTTTATGATACATTGGTCTGAATTAAGTAGTATTGGTTTGGTTCCAAAAACATTATTGCAGCTGATAGAGAAGTACACACAGATTTATCTCCACTGATATGTAGATGTTCTTTCAAGTCTATTACTATTATTACTCAAACTTTTCAATAGATGACCACCATTTATCACTGGGAATTTTCCATTCAAGATTTTTTTTTTTGGATAGTTTTATGGAAGAAAATAATTTTTCTTCTGAGAGTTTACCAGTCCTGTTGTAAATGGATAAAAGGAAGCGATGGTGTGAGAGTAGGTAGTGGGGTCAGAGATTTATCTTCCAATTAACTTTTGTTTCATATCTCCTGTCAATATGTTCCTAGTGCAGTTCTGCAGTTTTTTCTGTCTCTGTATATCTGGGATATATATTGACTGAAAGTAACTATGTCTAAATGCTGAATGTAAGTAGGATCAGGACAATGGCAGGGAAAGAGTTGGGGCTGGGGAGTAGGTCTTTGGAGTCAAAGACCTCCATGAAATAGGTCATGCTTGTACATCCTTAGAATGGAGAAAAATTTCAATATTAAATCTACAGGTTAGGCTTAGTCTTGCCTTGATGTCCTTACTTGGGGAAATCTACAACAGATTTCTTGTACCAAATCATTGGGAGCTCTGGAAAAATAGGGAAATAATTAGGAAACAGACCACAGCTAGCAAATAAATACATAAATTATAAGTGAAAATAAGATACACGCATACAAACCAAAACACTGTTGCCATGTTGATGGTTTCACACATGTGTTTATTGAAAATATGTTTGGTTTTGTTTGTCTGTTTGGTTTTTAAATAAAAATCCTCTAGCTGATGCTGCCATAGATGTGAATGGCAAGTTTGAGGACAAAGATCTAAATTTTAGATCTCCTCATATTTTTGTGGAGGTCAGTGGGATTTTGGCTGCAGCAGGGGAAAAGTTATACAGAGAAAGCAACCAAACAACCCTAAAAAAAATCTTGGTAAGATCCTATAACGCTATCTTGGAACAAAACATGATTATCTATTTTATTGCATTATTCTTCAGGGAAAGTTAAGCCCTGCTTCTTTGAATTTATTTTGCCTATGTGAAAACACCAATATTTGGAGAAAAAAGGAAGAACATCCATTAGCCAGCACTAAAGTGTCAGCACCAGAAATCCAGATTAGTAAACTGTTAAATTTGATTTAGTCCTCATCAGTTATTGATCAATATTATAATATTTTAAGTACGACTTGATTCTGTAAAACAGGTTAGAGGATGCAGTTTCTGTGAAGCCCAATTATTGTCTTTCCTTTGTCTTCATTTGCTTTTGATGTCATTATTCCCCAACTTCACTTTCTGTGTACACAGGATGCTTAAAAGACATGTAATTAAATAAAGTGGCATGGGAAATCTCACTATCTAATGAGATTATAGAATATATTTTAATTTTGCTTTTTAATTCCCTGTAATATTGCTGTAGAAAGGAAACAGACATAGCACCTCTCATTTCTTTAAGTATTCTTATATGTCACCACCTGTACATGCTGTAATGTCTTTGATGTCCTATAATATACTGTATGAAACATGTAACAGAGATGATTTGGCAAGGCAAGTTTGAAATTCATCATCAGAATTGCATGATGTAGCTAATTTGTAAACTGTGTTCACTGTCTGTTGGTACAGTTTCTGCCAGCAGTTGATCCTCTTAACACTGAGTCACTATAAGTCTCTGTGCTGAGCTGCAGTTCCAGGCATGACGTGTTGAGATCAGAATCTCAACTTTCATCAAAAATGAAAGTGTCCTTTTATGTGCAAAGACTGAAAGAAAGAATGAGGCAAAAAGGTAAATCAGGCTATTTATCTGACCTTTTTACCCCTTTGTAGTCCCAGAATAGAAGAAAAAACGGGAAAGGGAAGTCTAGGATGAGTAAGGCCACGAGAGTCATAGAGGTGAACCATAGTTTACTTTTTAGGGGCTCTGGATTCAGTCCAGCTATACACTGTTATGTACAAAATACACATCAATATTTGAAAAAAAAAAAAACAACTTGAAAAATCCAGTTTAACTCTGTGTCACGACCTTAACATTCACCATCTTAAGATAACAAATTATCTCTTCCAACAACATATCCTAGATTACTGATGGCCGTACAATTTTCTAATTATATATACAAACACATTTGAAATAATGATACTGAGATCTGAACAAAAAGAAAAAATGCTTTGCTAGTTAATATAGTCTCCCTGCATATTGATATTTCATATAAATTATGACTAAACTAGATCTGGGAAAATCTAGGAATATCTCTGCTCACCTCAGGCTCTGAAAGCCATTGGGACAATCTGCCAGGCCAAAGCCTAAGCCTGTCATAGAGAAAAAAAGAGAGTATAAGCAGCCTTCTAAAATAAAAGTTGTGGTTGTGATGTGAAGTAATTGATTTGCACTGACAAGAAACAAAAAAGACCGTGGTTCTTTTCACATTCTATGTGTTACTCACACAGCATTTTAAATGCTAAAGCAATGAAAAAGGCAGATGTTAACCATGTGGTATTTTTCATAGTTGATCATCACGAGTGAGGTGGTGAGCACAGCTGATAGAGCTTTCAATAAGCACTCAAGTTGCTCAGCATTTACACTTATGGCCAGCACCTTTCAGTGTGAAACCTTAAATAGGTTGCAGTTCTTCAATTGTTTTGAAAGTTTTAAATGAAAGTGTCTGCAATTCAGGCTGATTCAGTAGCTCTGTATAATTTGAGTGAACAGGTATAGCTTTCCTGTAATACAAAATTGTATGGTTGCAAATTGCATCTAAATTCTGAAAGAAGTGTTTTTCTATCATCAATAAGTCTAATTTCTTAAGGAGGGAAACAGAAGTAAACATAATGGCATTGTGATAGTATGATCACTTTTTAACTTGCAGTAAATTAAAAAAAAAGGTAGTTTAATTTTGTTAAAAGCAGTAAAGTGGAAAAATAGAACAAAACGTGAAGCAACAAGTCATTTCTGCAGAATTTTAAGAGACAACTATTCACTAAAATGATCGTTATTTGTGAAATTTACCCTAGAAGCATACTTTGCTTAATACTGTCTCCCAACTAGAAATATTATTTATTTTTTCCTGACAGAGCCACTGTGAAAGTTTGCTATGTCTCACTGTTAGTATTTACAACCAAAGCCAGAAAGAAAATGCACAAAAAATTGTGTAGGCTTTAATATGGAAAATATCAGTCATTAGGACCTCCTAATCTACAATACCAAAGTGAAGCAACAGAAGTAGTAAAACTAGGAAGAAAGCTGTGTTTGACATTTTTAAGCTGTAATTATTGGTATGTTTATCCTCCATCTCCCCAGTTGTTTTTTGTTTCCAGCTGATGCTAGTTTAAGTGCAAAAACTGTAACATTAAGCTACTTTTGTCATTTGCTGGTTTTTGTTTGTTTGTTTTTTAAAGTCTATTTAGATGCAAATGTTAAAAATATAGTATGTCAGGATACTGAATATTATGCATTACACTACTGCAAGTAGTGCCTAGCATAATGGAGCCCTGACACACCCAAACCCAGTGTAATACTACACTACAGATAGCTTATGTTAAGGATACCTGTTCATTGTTATCATTACTGCAAAATTTGAGCTTGTTCTATTTTCTGCATTTCATATAATTATATAGAATGTCCATATATAACTCATGCTTCACATAATAGCTTCCTATAATTCTTTATTCATCACGTATTCACTAAATACAGCTTGATCTTTTTTATGTTTATAACTACATTTTTTTCTTAAGTGTTCATCAAATTTTCTGAAGAATTGACTGAAAATCTTTAAGCAAACTGTTGCAAAAGTAGAGAGTAGTAAGCTGTTTGAAAAACTGGTATCAGTAACAGCTCTGATATAGTTGTATTAGAAGGCCAAAACAGGATTATAGCTTGTATAGAGGTATGTACTCTCAGTCACATTTCCAGGGGCTCTCAGGTGAAAATTTTCTGAAATACAATGCATAATCAAAACACCATGTTCTTTTTCAATTAGTAATGTGAATTACTCTGTACTAAAATGAATTATTTATTTATAAAAGCAGGAGAGAAATACATAGCTAAAATAATCATTAGGCAGTATCATGCATTGTGATGGGATACTGTTTTGCAAATCTAAGAGAAAAATCAGCAGATACAGAATATCTGCTGAGATGCTCTCATATACATCTTTATGAAATAACAGCGCACACCGATAATCACAACCGGAGTTCCTCTGTTTTCATTGGCATAATTGCTCTATTTTCTCATCTCTTTCTGGTCTGAGAGGTAAGACACCACAGGGATGCAAGTGGGATTTTTTTCTTCCCTTTCCTATTTTGGCAGTATGGTATGACCTGAGTATTACATGATGAAAATGGTCCATAGCAATGCATCACAAGGGGTGTATAGATTTGAGTATAGCTGTACCTTTGTTACTGCAAACTGCATTATAATTCCATAGACATCATTAAAGCATTAAAGCATCATCTAAGTATGTAGATGCAAATGTTGGGAGACCTCAAAAGCTTGCTGAACAAGCACTAGTCCGTTCCAAAAGAAAATGTAATTGAAAGAAATGCTAAGAAACCCTCATTTAGTCTCAGTTAATAGTTATTTCTGCCAAAAACCAAACATACCGTCATATTTTTATATTTGCAAAACAACAATAGATGGACCTAAAAATATTCCGAAATTCTGTAACAATTGGTTATAGAACATCTCAGATTTAAATTAATTCAATCTAGCATTCTGGGTCAAATTCAATTATTCAAATAAATAAAAGTGCAAATGAAGATCAAAATTATTTACTGAAGTATTTCAGTCTTTTGTAATTCTTGCTTTATCAAGAAAATAACAGGGATAAAAGGGAAAAAGACTTTCCTAATTCTTCCTTATTTTTACTGCCTGCAAACCATATGCCTCTTCACTGAAATAATGAAAATACACTTACAAACATAGGAAGTAACAAGGGCAAAGGAAAAAAAATTCAGACTAATTCATTTTTTTCAAATTTCAGAAGATTTTAAGATTAAATCCAAAGAAAATTCCTATTCTGAGGGAACAGGTTTATTTCGCTTTATATTGCAATTCAAATTTTAGAGAATTAAAATTAATTGCAAATATTCCATTGGAATAAAATAAACAGAGAAAAGTGTGTCTGAACTTAATTTTGATTAAAACAGAAAAATATTTAAAGAAAAGGAAACAATTTTTTTTAACTCACCAGCTTGACCAAGTGTATACTCCTGGTATCGTGTTCCTATTCTGTTTGTGGCTGTACAATTATACCGTCCAAAATCACTGTCAGATGTGGGAGCAATCTTTAAAATGAATACAGTTTGTAAATATTAGTTTCTAATCAAACATCAAAGTTCTTTTAAAAAAAATTCAGAAATGCAAATATATTTTCCTTAAGCAATACGCAGATGCATTCTTACTTCAACCTATCTACTATATTCTCCAAATACAGATCTAAAGACACCCTTTTTTGTGCTAAACTCCTCCTTCTCAAATTCAAATGAGGAAACAAAATAGTGGAAAGTGGTGACATCTTTACGACTTCATTTTTAAACAAGGAAAAATGCAAGAAACTTTGCTTTTTTTTAACAGATTTTATTTGCACTAACTTTTATTTTGACTGAAATAAGCAATAAAAGATCTGAAAATTGCTGATTCCTATAGATGATGCAAGAATAATATTTTACTTATTATTGTTTGCAGGATTCATAACACACCAGACATTTGGGGAAAAAAAAGATGTCAGGAATGTGGCTCAACTGTAAACTCAGGTGAACACTCAGAGAACCATAGATTGTAAAACGTATTTTGTGTTGTTAAGCTTTACTTAAAATTTAAAAAAACGTAAAGATGACCTTCAAACAAGAGTAAGACTGCATCTCTGTAAATAAATATCCTCTGCTACAAGAAATGAGGTTACTTGTCTGGACTTTAGGAAAAAATAAAACAAAATAACTTTTTTTTTTTTTTTTCCAGTGCACCATACACCTCTTGCTTGGGATCTGAACTACATGCCCCACTCTGTTCAGCCCTGTGACTTCTCAGTTTTCTTTCCCATAGCAAGTGAGAAGCTCATGCTCAGATAGAAGCCTGATAATAGGTCTTCCACTTGTGGAGGAAGACAGTATGTCATCCTTGTAATAGGTGAGACCAGGGCTGGAAACACTGGTAACAATTTGTTGTTAAATAATTAATTAAGGACCATGATTTGCTATACGCTATTGCTGAGTAGTCCCCTGTTCAGTCAAGGTAATAAAGTAAGTGGATACATAAGGTCCACTCTTTGTGTCCTACCTTTCTCACATTTTATCATTATATGTACCTTTTAGAAAACAGAAGGGAGCTTCTATTTTTTCCAACGTCTCCATGAGGTAACAGTTGTTACCAAAGACAGCTGCAGCTTATTATCACTTTACCCTTCTGTTTTTTTCTTAACCAAAGCCACAAAAATAGTTTTTTATATACCAAGCACCTACCAGGTAGTCACTTCAATGTTCAGAATTAACCTGATGGTTTAGTTTTATATTTATTTATTATATGTTTTTATTGACTTGCAAGAAATGCAAGTTACATTTTTGTTCACTGCAGATGAAAACTTGTGCATGAGCCATGCAGATGAGGTTTATTTTCTAACTGCTCACGAGAAATGTGGAGATAAATGAATTCATAAATACATGTGTGTGGGGGTATTTTTTTAAGAGCTGTACTTATTAAATTATAAGTCTTATCCTTAAATGCACTCTATAGTACTTGCAATGGTGCCAACCCGAGGAAGAAATTAATTAACGTCACCACATTGATTTCCGTTTTAAGCCTTACCTCTAGAATCAGCTTTCTTCCTGTACTGTAGGTCTTCAGATGTGTTGTATTCTTTACTGGTAAAATTAATTTCCCTCTTCTCCACTGAACTGAGGCAGATGGATTTGCTAGCACTTCACAGCTTATATTGATTGGATTGCCTTCCCAAGAGTAATACATGGTTTGATTTGACACAAATGTTGGAGCATCTGGAAAAAGGAAGTAGTACACAAATATATTAACTGTTTTAGTAAAACAAGCCACATACCACTATCTAAGCATTCATGTTCACACAGAAGTTTAAATTGATTGCTGTATCAGTTTATTAAGGACCATGAAAATATCAGTATTCAACACTGAGTTTCTGAAGCCTTTATTTTGGTAGCTTTCTCCTCTCCTGAAACTGTTTCAGCTGAAATTCTCATGAAGATAATATCTCCTAATTATATTCAGCATTGGGGAACATGAGGCACTTAAAAGACATTATCTCAGAAATTATAAAGAACATTTCTTCCTGAGGATGAAAAACTCTTCAGCCAGACGCCTGAATGACAAAGGGAAGCGACCTATGAAACTTACATACATAAGCTATTCATTTGCTGATTTTATAGTGTCATCTTTTGCTATGGAGAAATTACATTCACTCTCCAGATTTTCATAGATGTGTAAGAGCTTCACCTATTTCTCACTAGAACTATTTTATATTTCATGAAATCTTCCTAAAGAGAGATGTTTAGTTGTACGAATAAACTTAGAACAAAAAATAATAAAAGAATACCTAAAATGTTGCAACATATTATACCTACTTCAGAAAAAAATATCGTAACAGTGCACTACGTAGGACAATCTTTATACCAGTTAGTTATGAAATCACCAGATGACAGAAAAGCAGAAAGAAGGTGCATTTTCCCTACAAACCTGCCTATAAATGGCTAAGTTAAACATATAGCCAAACACTGAGTCTGATACAGAGGAAATCGCTGGTTTGCAAACAGACTATGATTTTCATATCACATTGCCAGTAGTGACAAGAATTATCTGTTCTACCCTCTGCTTCCCTGGATAGCAGGAACAGTTTTATGGTCTCTTTCCCTGGGCATCTACTTATGCCTTATGTAAATAATATTTTTTGTCTATCACATATTTATCTGTAAATATTTATTTTAAATTTTAATCCCACTCTTATTATATTTAAGAGTATTAAGAAAATATTCTTTATATTATTGGAAGTCAGGGAAATTCTCTAGGACTTTAATTCCAAAAGAGAATTATCAATTATAGCTCATGTCATGGTGTCTTTTTTTAATATTTAAAATATATATGTCTATATTTTTATTTTGATAAATAGTTCCTAAATCTTTCTAGATGTGTCTCTGGAAATTCTATTCTGGTCTTCTCACAAATAGTTTAGCTTTAGGTTAGAAAATTGCTAACAGGTATATCAGAGACCAGAACTGAGCACATTTAAAAAGCAGTAAAATTTAGCTTCAGGAATAGTTTAAAACTACATCCTTGTTTCTGAAGTGCACATTTTCAACTTCTTTCTGTGTTTGCCTTTGACAAAAAGCAGAGCTTTATGGTGACATTATGCTGCTGCTGCATGCATGCATACAGGCTTTGACTGAAAAGAACTGTGGATCCATCCAAATAAGTATGTCTATCTATGCATTTATTTACTACATATAGGAGCTCATCTTTCTTTTCTGTATGTTTAAATAAGTAATTCTAGTGCTCCTTGATTCTCATAGACCTTTAAAAAGCTCCACATATTAATCCTCTAAACACCTTAATGCAAAAATGGACTACCAAAGTGTCCACTGATGTGGATAGGACACTTCAGACTAGTGGAGCTCTATGAAGAAAAATGCAAACTGCATATGCTCATTTTATAGATAAGTATGGTCAGGAATCTCAGAACACCAAGAGTCAGAGCCTTGGCTTTTCCTCTGGAAATGGAGTTAGTGGTGAGAGCCACTCAAAGGAAAACTGCACAAACTGACTTCAGCCTGCAGACAGTTTTTGTATCTAATGTGTTCAACACATGGATCAGAAATCTCATCAGAGTATTCATGAGACACAGAATGTGGTTATTTCACAACAAATTTTAGATAAGCACTGTCTTCCAAGGCACAATTTCTCAGACTAACGTCACTCCATTAATGCAACACTGCCATGAATGTGGAAGAGAGAAAGACGTTCTGTCTGAACCTAAATTTCCTTCCTAGGTGACATCATGCAGTTTGATGCTCTCTGTTGATTTAAACACATATGTGGCAAACTTGTATCCTGTTTTAAAAGTCTTACAAGTGAAAAAGTAGTGTAGACTTCCATAATGCAGGCACAAGCATTTAGAAGAATAGAGACTTTCAGTTCAGACTGTTCTCTTTTCTCAAGGTAGATTTAGGATGCCTATAGTGTCTGTTTATTTATATTTTAAAGTAATAGATGAGTTATTGACTACCATCTATACATGACTACAGATACTAACAGATAGTTTTAACATCCTAAACCACAAACAGGACTAAAAGTCCATCAAATGAAGATATATCCCAAAATTAACAACTCCTAAATGTAAAGCATTTGTAAACAAAGAGAGCTTCAAATTTTTCCTCTCAGAAACTCAGGGTAAAAGGCTTTGGAGTAATTTCCCCAGCAGTTGAAAGCTCCAATATAGCAAAAAGAAGAGGATGCAGGATGACTGTACTAATGGCTTGATTGAGGCAAATTATCTTAAATCGGATGATTTTTGATTTCCTAGTCAGCAACAGATTAAGATACCTAGACTGATATTTCACATGAAGAAAATAACTCTGGAAATATTTTTTACAGTACAAATAGAAGTTATTTTACATGTCTTATAAAATAATAAAAAAAAATATATAATAGTTGGAAGGGAATAACTGGTTTACAAAGAGATTTTGCTTTTTCCTTGCATGGTCTTCATCACTAAGTATAGTATATTACGCTTACATGGTAACAGAATAAGTATTTGTCAAACTGAAACACACAATATGTTTAATGTAAAATAGAGCATGAAAAAATAACAAATCTTAAAGCCAAGGCTTTGAAAACATAAGGTTGACTATTTTATGTCTACAAAATCTGATCCCTCCAATTTTCTAGAATAACTAAGAAAAAAATGAAGTTAATAAACAGAATATTTATCAATAAATTCTATCATCTAAAAATGAAATATAACCAAGTAGAAACGAGAAGGTGGACCTTCTCATATGTTAACATGTGTTAAAAATACTTAAATGAAATACATGCACTGTATAAAAAGAAAAAATCTTCCATGCAGATCAGTGAGAAAGTTAAAACCATTAAAAAAATCAAAATATGCTCTGCTTAGCTTTTATGTAACTCAGGATTAATTTACACCTGACAAAAAATCAATTCAGGGTGTAAATGAACTGTTCTTTTTCAGCATTTGTACATAAAGCAGAGCCAATTAAGACAACATATCAGAATTCTAAATACCTAAACGCAAAACTAGGAGCTTGAATACACTCCATTTATTTATTTATTTATTTTAAAACAACCCTGATGATATTTATTATATCTGAACCTTACGGTGCTCTAGTGAAAAACAAAACAAACAAACAAACAAAAACCCACCAAAAACACAGCAAAGAAGTACAAAAGCTACTGTTCATGTTAATATAGAAATATAATAAATCATAGAATGGTTTTGGTTGGAAGGGACCTTTAAAGATCACCTCGTCCAGCCCCTCTGCCATGTGTAAGAGCATCTTCCACTAGATCAGGTTGCTCAAAGTCCTGTCCAACCTGGCCTTGAACACTTCCAGGGACGAGGCATCTACACTTCTGTTCCACTGTATCACCACCCTCATTGCAAAAAATTTCTTCCTTATATCTAATCTGAAATGACCCTCTTTTACTTTAAAACCATTGCCTCTTGTCCTGTCACTACAGACCCTGGTAAAAAGTCTCTCTCCATCTTCCCTATAAGCCACCTTAATGTATTGAAAGGCCACAATAAAGACTGTCTGGAGCCTTCTCTTCTCCAGGCTGCACAACCTCAACCCCCTCAGCCTTTCTTCACACAAGAGGTGTTCCAGCCCCCTCATCATTTTTGTGGCCCTCTTTGGACTCACTCTAACAGGTCCATGTTTGTCTTGTGCTGGGGACCCCAGGGCTGGACGCAGTAGTCCAGATGGCATCTCACAAAAGGTGAGTAGAATCACCTCCCCTGACCTGCTTGCCATGCTTCTTTTTATGCAGCCCAGGATCCAGTAAAGTTCATAAGTACTGTTATAACCTTGAGTGGTGAAAGATGAAGTATTATTTTTGAGAGATGAGACAATCCAAATTAAAAAGATGCCTAGAAGGAACAAAGACTATATTACAAAGGTACAAAATTAAACGAAACTATTCTATAAGAGTAGGATTCTCTAAGCAACTATAACTTTAGAATAGCATTTTAGAATACTTAATATTATGGTACCAAGATCAGCTAAACTCAAGCTGTTCATTTTCCCAAACAAGAAAGAGACTGGCAGGTCAGCACTCCAATTACAAGAAGTGGTTCTGGATAACCTCCATAACAATTCTATGTAAGGGAAGCAAACTCTGACTTGAAAACTGTCTCTAGCATTTAGGTACCCTTATTAGGTATAATGTCTGAGAACAGTGATTCAAGAACAGACTAATACATCATCTGTCTCCTGCAGAAGGTAATTCAATTAACAACTTCAGAGATCCAGCTCTGGTGTATGTTTGACATTATACACAAAATTGGATATGGCAAATTACCTGATTCAGCACATGTGTCCAGACAGCTATAATAGCAAACTAGTGTACAGAATCAGATTTGCACTTCTTAATTTAAGGACATAAGTTTCAAACTTTTGGTTATTTGTTCCTCAAACAATTTGTTCTACTTGATCATACAATGAAAATATATGACAGATTGTTAGGTCTAAGATGCTGGGACATTTCATGCAGTAAATTATTAGAAGCCTCTCTCTTAGGTGGCTAATACTGGCATAAGTTTCCCATCATCAAAGACTTTAATAAACTACATCCTCTAGCAAATCCAGTACTTTCCTTGCCATCCATCCTGCACAAATACCTTAATTTTTAGAAAATCTGCCACAATTTGGTTAACAGACTTCTATCTTTCTCTTACATTTTCTCCTGTACACCTGTTTCACAATAGTTAATATTTTGGAAGGAATAGCTTTGCCTTGGAGATAAAGTGGAAGAACCTCTTCAGACAGGTACAATAATTGTCACATATTCCTTGTAACAACAAAAAATATTACATAGACTTAACAAATGAGGCCAGGTGATTAGATTTTAATCTATAATCATCCTGAAAAGGAAGATAGGAACTCCAGAGCCTCAGGGTTACTAACTTTAACTTCATTGCTACTATCATGATCATACAGCTGCAAAGAAAAACATGCAAGATCTGCATGTGAAGTTTCCAAACAGAAAAGCAAACAAAATGTATACACTAGGTTTTAAATTGCCATGATTATTAGCTAAAAGCAGAATTCTTTTTCAGAATCCAACTTATAATTTTGAAAGTTTGAGATCAGCAGTTTTGCAGAGGTAAGTGTTTCTTTCACAGCAAGTGTCAGGAAGCTCCACTCTCAGTAATATTTCCTTTCCACTGACCCATTCTCTTGGTTCCTGTCAAAAACATTGATATTCAATAGTATAACAGACTAGCTAGTAATTATACAGTCTATGCAAGAGTAAGAGTCCTCTCTTACTGGCAAGCAGTACTGGTCCCTGATAACCTTGACTATTATATTATTTTTAACATGCAAACACCACACTGGTTTCCACATTTCCATAAACATAGATAAAAAATTAATTATCATGAAGATAAGGTATCTTAGATGCCAAGCATGTAGTTGATAATGGCACCTTCAACCTTAACAAACGGTGGGCAACAAACACATGCACAGTTTGGGTGCTTTCTGCTGCCAGAGTCGCAGAAATTCATTGTATATATTTACTTTCGAATTGTACTAAAAATACAAGAAACCCACCCCAAAACAAAAACAAAACCAAAAAAAACCCCGCAAAACTCACAAAACAAAAAACTCAAGGAATTTTAGTTTCATAGAAATATCTGTTTTGCATGGATAAACATCTAAAATTATTGAAACCTGTGTAAAATAGGAGAAGAAATTATAAAGAAATCATAGGTAGGTAAAATAAGTTAAGTATGTCAATAGTGAATACATCTGTCCGAATACATCTGTCATTTTTTATGTCAGTAAATCCCTGAGAACACCAGCCATCGGAACTAGAACAGGAAGACTCCCCCTATGGATCTCTCACACTAGCAGTAATTTTGATTTTAGTAATAAAATTATCAGATGTTGCCAATTACTGATACATTATTTTCATATGGCACCAGTCTGTATCAAAATGTCAACATTCCTGGACAGAATTATTGAAATAATTTAGGATGGCCAGACTTCTAACATCCTATATTAGATCACATAATTCTCTTATAGCCAAAAGTGAAAAACTGCAATGCCTTTCTCAAATCAGGATCCTAATCTGCATCTCTCTTCCTATCCTACTTGTCACATTTTCAGAACAAAACCCTGCTTCATATCTTTACCTTCCATATTTTCCTGTCATCTTTACCTCCGCAATGTGCCTCCTATTGATATCTTCCCTCCATTCCCTAATCTCAATCTCTCCCTCTCCTGTATTCCTGAATCATAATTGTTATTCCTTTATGGAGCAGGGACTCAGCCTCATTATCTCTTTACTTAATTTTTTGCACACAGTACTGTCCAGAAAAACAACAACAACAAAATGTCTAAGAAATTTTAAGGAACATACCAAAAATCCAAACAGCATTGCTACAATTACTCTGTATATCCAACTCCATTTCCAACACCTGGTCCCCCTAAACCTATACCCTGTATCTCTCAGATCTCCAGTACAATGTACTCAAACTCACCCGGTATTTCCCTCTTCACTTTAGCCCTATGCTGCTCCCAGTGTGTGCGGCAACAGCAGCTGAGGGGTGGGCTTGGTGGTGCAGAGGCACTTGGCCTCAGATATTGCAACCAAAGCTCCATGCCTCACGTTTACAGTAAACGAAAGAATTTGCACTTGGTGATGCACAGCAATCCGAGAAATCAGCATCTTACACAATGTGTACACCTAGGAGTACACAATTAAGTGCTGTGAATACTTCTGATGGTGTTAGTGACAGTTTGAACACAATGAAAGGAAAACTTTAAGGGCAACTTGAGAGCCACTTGATCATAGCCACAATCGCTGCTGATCATTACTGGCTTGTTTAAATCCTTTCCAACTTAGTAATGCCATCAGTGCATCCTAACCAAGAATAATACTACAAAGAAAGTTGATCCAGCATATTGAGCATGTAAAAATAATGTTTTTTCATTCTCTAATTCTAATCATTACAGTGAATAATGTGGTTTCTCATTAGAATTTTTATTCTTTTAATCAGACCTATATTGTGCTTGTTAAGATTCCTTTATATCCCTAGCATAAATTTTTCAGAATAATTACGTCTCAGCTAAAAAGACAAAAAATACTATATAGAAATGTAAACATCTGCATAGGAAAACTGAAAATTTGAAAGGCATTTAACGTTATTGTATGTACAAATCAAGTTATAATTCACTGGGATTTGTACATTTGTACATTTAACTTCCACAGGCAATTGATGAAATCCATTAGTAAATAATATTTACAATGATATCTTTATTTTTCATGTCATTTTGATTTATGTTGCATACTTAATATAAGGAAAGCTAAGCTTGATGAAATACAAAGATGACTTTATAGGAAGAAATCCTTATAAATAGCTCTGGGTTCCCTACAATTCACGTCCATCTAGCATTTACTGCAGATAAAAGGCAGGGTTAACTCTGCCGAATTGATATCAAACCTGATAATCTCTTCCTGTCCTGAAGAACTACTCTTATCATCAAAAGAAACCCCAATAGAGAACAAGGATAAAGTACATAAACTGAGCAATTCTGCTGTCAGTTTAAGTCTCCAATAGGGTTCAGGAAGTAAAAGGAAGAGACAGAGACACTAGAGTGCTCTGTGTCTCCATTAAGCCTGTTGAACTGCACAGACATTTAAGGATGTGACGGGGGTCCTGACTACACAAACTGTCAAATGTACTAAAACATAGAACCATAGAATTGTTTCGCTTGGAAGAGACCCTCAGGATCATCAAGTCCAACCATAACCTAACTCTAGCACTAAACCATGCCCCTAAGAAGCTCGTCTAAATGCCTTTTAAACCCCTCCGGAGATGGTGACTCAACCACTTCCCTGGGCAGCCTGTTCCAATGCCTGACAACCCTTCTGGCGAAGAGTTTTTTCCTAATATCCAATCTGAACCTTCCTTGGTGCAACTTGAGGCCATTTCCTCTTGTCCTGTCACTTGCTGCTTGGGAGAAGAGACCAACACCCTCCATGCTACAACCTCCTTTCAGGTAGCTGTAGAGAGCAAGGTCTCCTCTTAGCCTCCTTTTCTCCAGGCTAAACGGCCCCAGCTCCCCCATATAAAGAAAATACCTGTAGCTTTTTTATTAACTTACAGAATGGCATAGGTGCATTGATTAGTCCTATCTAGGAAATATGGAACAATATAAACAATTATATCTTGCTTATTTATTGATGTTTTAATGCTAAAATAGTTATTGTGTTTTCTACTAGAATACTACTAAAATGAATTAAAATTCTACTAAAATGGCTCACTAGTGATTATGCAAAAACCAGCCATACCTGAAAAACAAATATTCTTAAAATTGGTTTTGAAGAGTACAAAACTAAAACAGCTGAAGTGAAAATTAAAATATTTTGAAGAATTTTATGCAATGTGGTATATGAATATTTAGGAAAAAAAAGTAAAAAACACAGTCACAATGTTTGTAATGTACAATTCACATGCTGAAAAACTAGCACTTGGAAAATAATACAAGGAGAGTCAAATAATTTATTCAATACTGAATTCAGAGAATCTCATAACAATTCCCCCCATTTTCCCATTTTGCTATGAGAATACAAACTAGCTGTTTAGTTTTTGAACCTGTACCTTTTCCTGAATGTCTCCAGCCTGCAACTTACAAAGCAAAATAACTGGAATGAAAGATAACTATGACACTTGCTTCATAAAAGAACATATTTGTAGTGTCTATCACGGCATAAATTCAGACTTATTATGCTATTCCATTTTCTCACATACTGTATTTGTTTGTTCCCAGACATATTCAAAATTAACTCTGCCATATCATAATTAGAAAATGTTACTTTTAAATTCTTAACATATGTTCTAAAAATTTCACCCTGAAATTTATCTCAGACTATAATAATGTATTAATATAAATCCAGAGATTTTGTTATACCCTTTAGTGTGAGGTCTGTGCCTCTAATAAATTCTTAAATTTCGATTGCCCATGTTTCATAAAATGTAGTGCATCCTATAGCTCTCTTCTATAATAAATACAAAATATATTAATATTTAATTAAACTATAATGGCTTTGTAATCAAACAATCTATTTCATGTCACTATGTATAGAGTAGGACAGGATTTTACAGAATTTTTACAGGAACTTCACTGAACTTGCATTTTTATCTAGTAAAAGGTTTTTTCCTTTATACAGTATTTCATGTCTATTAAATGGTAGCTATGTTAAAGCTATTAATAAATACTGTATTTACTTCTTAGGTCTTCTGGGTTGGCTAATCTCTTGATTCCTAATATCCAACTACATACCTGATCTTCCTTTCAGATTTATTTCCTATGTCATAATGCATTGCTTGCCTGCCAAAAAGATGGAACAAGCAACTGTACATCTTTGGCACTGTCTGAACTCCTCAGGAAATCACTCAGCTGACAGTCTGCGACCATTACTTGTCTTTCTGTGTTACTGATCCTGTTCCAACTTCTATCTTCCCTGTGGAAAGACTTTTTATATTTAAAGTCTCGATCTCAAACAGGCTCACTCAAGCTATCCTCCAAATGTGGAACACATTCCTAGAAAATCTCTAGCAAAATAGAACAATGATGAAATATAAAAGAAGGATTTTTTTTTGTTTGCTTTAATTTTTTTGAAGACCTTTGCTTCATTAATTTGAAGAACAGTTTGAAGAGACAATTTTCCAATGAATTTTTGTATGTTTTAAATTCATATCTTCTGACTGGCTTCTATAGCATGAGATTCTTCTGTAGGAAAAAATATTCTACTTTTCTCCTGGATAAAATTCAAGAGCTTTGAAAAAGCAGCCTGTCCATAAAGCAGCCTGTCTAAAAGAGATGGCCACAAACTTGTGAACTCCAGGAGGGGGTTATAAGTAGGGCTAGAGACTTATTTAGGATTAGTAAACCAGAACTGGGGAAAAAACAGAAGACTTGGTTGAATCTTGGAAAGTTAAGCTCAAGGCTGAGCTGTTACTCAAATCAGTCCTTACCTTATCCCACTGAATAACTCTTTAGCCACAGCAGTCTCCACTAGCCTGAAATCTGAAATTCTTAAGCTTAGCCTAAAGTAAGTGGGTAGTACCACTGCAGTATGATCTCAGATTAAATCCTGTCCTGCTTAAAACACTGACAAGGGTCTTGTCAACTTCAGAAAAGACAGGATTCCTCCACAGAATTCAGTACCACCAATGACAGAAGGACATGTTTTCTCAAATTATGCAAGTTTAAACATGAATTACCAGGAAAAACTGACCTTCCATTAAGAATGTACTTTTTTTTTTTTCTTTTAAAACAAATTTAAAAGAGAAAACAAAATATTAGAACTTACATTGAATATCAAGGTACATGCTCTTTTGGTGCCCACCAATTCTACTTGCAGCTTCACAGTCATATCTCCCTGAATCTGACAACTTCACATCTTTAATATGCAGTGACGATTTTCCATGCTGCCCTTTGACTTCTATACGGCCATCTGGGCTCTGTTTACATTGATTCAGGAAAAAGAAAGGTTTTTTATATATATATGTATGCTTATATATGTTTTATATATTAAACACCATTGATAAGTATGACTGAAAGCATCTCTTCACCTATGGTGAATTTATTACTGACAGTTAAGTAACTTAAACTAAAAAAAAATATAGAATAAGATGCTCTGTTTCTAGGCACTATAATCAAGGGAATAAGTACATGCTTAAAGGAACATTGTCAAGGTAAACCACAAAATATATCCACTTAGAACTGGAATAGTGAATTGCATACTCAAAACCTGTTTATGACCTCACTCATTTTGTTATGATGCTGCAGTTAATGAAAACACATGTATGAAAAATCATAGTATCTTAGATTACAGTTAGCATTATCTCTTTTGTCTTTAAAAATGCAGCTGTGAAACTGAATAGAAATACTGCCCCCCAAAAATGATCAAAACACAAATCCAGTCATAGATTTATTTTCATTATTCACATTTTCTTGTCAGAAGCTCACATTTGTAAAAAAAAACATGATCCATAAATTCAGCTGGAATTTCTGGATTTCATTTCCATGTCATTGCATGGAAAAAGGCAAGGCACAAAACTTAATGCTGGCATCTGATTTTCTAGAACATAAATTTTATATTGAGCGACTTAATAAAAATCCTTATCCATAACACCTCCCCACCCACCCTCAAAAACTGTTTGAATTTCAAGAGTATAAAATATTACAAAAAACTAAATAAAACAATTAAAAAAATTCCACTGCTTGACACTTGAACCTTCATGGAGTAGCATACCTGAGGAAAAAATAAGTCATTTTTAATCTGGTCTACTCTTTACTTGTTTTGTAGCTTTGGGAAATTTGCTTTAACTCTTTGTTTTACTTTTTTTGTTTGAGGAAAAATACAGATGGTAAAAAATACTGATATTTACCTACCTTCATGGCCAAGGAAGTTGGAAAACGGAGGGAAAACCAGTAATTATTTCACTGCATCACATTTAAACTTGAAACATACTTTAATGTTCAATCCTACAAATACGTATTTTCAAGTTTACTGCTTTTTACACTAAATACTCACCAAGTGGCAGCTGATACTTAAGTGACTGAGCTTTTAACTCTGTACAATATTTTCTTCACTGAATACAGGAAAAATGCACACGTTTTAGGTCTTAAAATACTTGACATAAAGCAGTCATATAAAGCATTCTGTATATCATAATTGCTATGGAAAGAAAAGTATTCTGATCCCACATCAGAATCCAAGAACACTAAATTCGGTTTCCTGTGAAAACCTCACAGCACAGGTACATAAATTAAAGCTACAGAATTCTAATGCAAGAGCAAATCTAAAACCCCTGGGTTGGTAAAAATTGGTAGCTAAGACCACTTAGTCATCTCTTAAAAATTTAAAATGCTGAAAATTCTATTTTAATTATACCTTTAAAAAAAAGGCAAGAGAAAATTGATGAACTTACTAGTAAACATGCTATAGTACTGAATATCGTTTTTGGAGGGATTTCTTGGGATAATTAAAACTCAACTTCTTTAAAACAATACATTAAGCAGTTTTCTATTTTCTCATATATATATAGATAGATATAGATATAAATACTTTGTATGACATAATAACAGTAATATTTTCCTATGGATTATTCAATTCTTTTTTTGAAACATCAAATATGTAATACAATGGAAAACCTACATTAATCTTACCTAAAATATACATACAATTCAGCATTTTTTTTTCTGATTTTACCTTAATTACAAATACTTCCCTAAGAAGTCACATTTGAAACTGAGAAGACATACACCGAAACAACCTGTGACTATGAATCACAAATACAATACTAAATACCGTACTAGTGATTCAATAAGAGCTGTCCTCCTAAAGCAGTACAGTAGCTGTATACAGTGAAGAGTACTAGTAGAGAACAGGTATTTTGAGAAAAATATTCTCTTTGCCCTTCCTTATTGTCTATCGCAAAACTACAATGAGGAGCCAATTTTTTTCTTAGTACCTCCTCCTTGCACAATGAAAGGTATCTTTCTGTGAAATTATATTATCTACAGCTGTAATGACAAATTCACTTAAGTTCTTTCACCATGATTTTCTTAATCACTACAGAGATTATTCAGCTAGCTCAATTTTCTGTTCCCAGTAATAGGTTATTAGAAGCATATATGAAAAAGAGAAAAAAAAATTAAAATATATATTACAAATAGGAATTCGTCACTCTCTGAAAAGTATGTACTAGTTGTACCTTCTGGGCAGTACAGTCAATAGAATTCCTGTAAAATAGTTAAATTATTTATAACCCTCACTAACCTAACTAAAAGTATTTTTACATAAGTATAAAATTTGCAGTGAATTTGCAGTGAATTTGAATTCAATAACAAAGGAAAATTTTATCAGTTCAATACTAATCCTAAATATTACAATTCACTGTATAATTCACTATATATTTCACTACAATTAATTCTAGACATTCCAAAGAACAGATATGTGTGCCAATTGATGTTTTTTAAAAAAGGTAATGAAAATAAGCACAAAGGTCCTTAAAACTAAATAGCTTTTACAGTAACTTCTCAATCTTGTTTTTATTTTATCCAATTATTTTCTAATACTGCTGGAAAAAATTACTGTGATATGCACACATTTGGTCTGTATTCAAAATAACTTCCTATGTTGTCATATATGAGATAACAAAAAATTATTCAAATATGGATTACAGAACATATCTTAGGTTTACATGTAGGGCAAAAACCCCCACCTAATAAATACTCTCAATGACAGGAAATTTTTGCATGACATCATCATCTGTTCTCATCATCAAATATATAGTAAGGAGCAGTTTGAGAGGAATCTACTAGGTTATGCAAAGTCCACAAAACCAAATAAAATATGTAACAATTGTGGGGAAGAAAATTTGGCTCAAATGATCATAAAAAAATGTACTTACTAAAGTTAATTTCCACGTTTTCAAAATTGTCTGAAAATTATTACAATAGTCTCTTTGAAATTGCTTAGAATGTAATGTAAAATATATAATGAGATCTTGTCTGCTGCATTGCTCAGAATGCTTTTTTTCCTGTGACTTTTTCATGAATACTTTTAAAATTCCTGTTCCCTAGTCCTATTCTTCAGACGGATTAATTTATAATTTCAAACACAGTGCAATAACTGATTAAAAACGTACTGTTTGGCTGATACTTCTGAACATGGAAATATGTGAAAGAAAAGCAGATTGCAAATACAGACCAAGAAAACTCCAAAAAGACAGACAGAGCTAAAGAGAGAGAGAGGAAAGAAGGGAGGAAGGGAGGGAGGGAGGGAGCAAGGAAGGAATGAAGGAAGGAAGGTCTTCAATAATACTTCAATAATACTAGTGTAGCTGTATCATATTGTATGTGATATAAATAATATGGTATAAATCAGTTAATAGAGATCTGAGTAAATAAGTCAAGGATATATTATGACACAAATTCGTACAATAACATTGCAGTTATGCTGAAGCACAGTTAGAAAAGAACATTAGAAATAGCAGAAACAGGAAAGTTGACTATGGCAAACAGCAACGAAGAAGCTGGAACAAAAAATTTTTATGCAATGTTAGCCTGAAGCAAAATTGAAAACATGCTGGTTATATTTTTTGATTCTTGTAAAGGGCCCTATCAAGACCAGAACACACCGACAATGCAGATGTCTGCATTCATACTGATCCATAACATCAGCCTTCTTATTTAACTTCAAACAGCCAACACACAATGTCAACACACAGTCTTAACTTCGGGGTCTACAACCACCAGAATTTTGTAACCCTGGTAAAATCTTTCTGAGGCTTAGTTCATTCCTGCACTAAGCATGGAGACCACACATTAGCACCATGTCTGGCACCATAACACCCCAAACCGGAATCACAGAATCACAGAATGTTAGGGATTGGAAGGGACCTTGAAAGATCATCTAGTCCAATCCCCCTACCAGAGAAGGAACTCCTAGATGAGGTTACACAGGAAGGCGTCCAGCCGGGTTTTGAATGTCTCCAGAGAAGGAGACTCCACAACCTCCCTGGGCAGCCTGTTCCAGTGTTCTGTCACCCTCACTGAGAAGAAGTTTCTTCTCATATTTAAGTGGAACCTCCTGTGTTCCACTTTGTATCCATTGCCCCTTGTCCTGTCATTGGTTGTCACCGAGAAGAGCCTGGCTTCATCCTCGTGACACTCACCCTTTACATATTTATAAACATTGATGAGGTCTTCCCTCAGTCTCCTCTTCTCCAAGCTAAAGAGACCCAGCTCCCTCAGCCTTTCCTCATAAGGGAGATGCTCCACTCCCTTAGTCATCTTCGTGGCTCTGCACTGGACTCTCTCAAGTAGTTCCCTGTCCTTCTTGGCCTGAGGGGCCCAGAACTGGACACAATATTCCAGATGAGGTCTCTCCAGGGCAGAGTAGAGGGGAAGGAGAACCTCTCTCGACCTACTAACCACCCCCCTTCTAATATACCCCAGGATGCCATTGGCCTTCCTGGCCACAAGGGCACAGTGCTGGCTCATGGTCATCCTGCCGTCCACCAGGACCCCCAGGTCCCTTTCCCCTACACTGCTCTCTAACAGGTCATTCCCCAACTTATACTGGAACCTGGGGTTGTTCCTGCCCAGATGCAAGATTCTACACTTGCCCTTCATTAAGTTTTTCCCCACCCAACTCTCCAGCCTGTCCAGGTCTTGCTGGATGGCAGCACAACCTTCTGGTGTGTCAGCCACTCCTCCCAGCTTGGTGTCATCAGCAAACTTGCTGACAGTGCACTCTATTCCCTCATCCAAGTCGTTGATGAATATATTGAATAGTACTGGTCCCAGTACTGACTCTAGAGGGACTCCACTAGATACAGGCCTCCAACTAGACTCTGCCTCATTGACCACAACTCACTGGCTTCTTTCCTTCAGCCAGTTCACAGTCCACCTGACTACCTGATCGTCCAGTCCACACTTCCTCAGTTTAGCAGCAAGGCTGCTGTGGGAGACTGTGTCGAGTGCTTTACTGAAGTCAAGATAGACCACATCCACTGCTTTGCCATTGTCTATCCATCTCGTTATGTCCTCATAAAAGGCTATGAGGTTGGTCAAGCACGACTTCCCCTTGGTGAAACCATACTGACTGCCCCAAATGACCCTCTTATCCTTGATATGCCTTGAGATGGCACCAAGGGTAAGTCGTTCCATCACCTTTCCAGGGATGGAGGTGTGGCTGACCAGTCTATAGTTACCCAGGTCCTCCTTCTTGCCCTTTTTGAAGACTGGAATGACGTTTGCTTTCCTCCAGTCCTCAGGCACCTCTCCTGTTACCCAAGACTTGGCAAAGATGATGGAGAGTGGTCCAGCAATGACTTCAGCCAGCTCCCTCAGCACCCACAGGTGCATCCCGTCTGGACCCGTGGATTTATGGATATCCAGATTACTTTATTGCTCCCTAACTGAGTCCTCATCAACCAAGGCAAACTCCTCCATTGTCCTGACTTCCACTGGGGCCTCAGGGGTACGGGGCTCCTCAGGACAGCCTCCGGCAGAGTAGATAGAGACAAGGCATTCAGTAACTCTGCCTTCTCTGTATCTTCTGTCGCCAGGGCACCCACCCCATTCGTCAGTGGGCCTACATTGCCTCTGGTGTTAGTTTTATCTGCCACGTATTTGAAAAAGCTCTTTCTGTTGTCCTTGACCCCTCTCGTCAGGTTTAATTCTAAGGAGGCCTTAGCTTTCCTAGTTGTGTCCCTGCATCCTTTAACAACAGCTTTATATTCTTCCCAAGTGACCAGCCCCTCCTTCCATGATCTGTAAACTCTCCTCTTCCACTTGAGCTCGCCCAGCAGTCCCCTGTTTAACAACGCAGGTCTCCTGGCTCCCTTCCTTGACTTCCTACGTGTCAGGATGCTCTGATCTTGAGCTTGGAAGAAGCAGTCCCTGAATGTTAACCAACTATCTTGGGCCCCTTTACCTTCAAGTACCCTTTCCCACAGGATTTCCCCTAGCAATTGTTTGAAAAGTCCAAAGTTCGCCCTGTTGAAGTCCAAGGTTACGATTCTGCTTGGTATTCTGTTCCTGTCACATGAGATCCTGAACTCCACCATCTCATGGTCGTTGCAACCAAGGCAGGAAGAGGCAGCACACATAGCAGCATGAAGTACACTGCACCTGCCAAGTAGTCCTCAGTAGAAATGCCCCATCAGGAACCAAGCATTAGAGCTGCCACTGATTACAAATTAAAATAAAGATATAATCTCTATAAATTAATAATATCTGTAACTCTCAAGCCTGCCTGTAATAATAATGGACACCTACTAAACGGTAATATTTTTTTTCTCCTTTCAAATGTTGTAGTGCAAGAGATGTAAGATATGTACCATGGTGTTTTCTGCTAGATTGAATATAGTAGCCATGCTTTTATGTCTTGCTATTAATAAAGAGCATAAAAAATAGACAAAAGAAAAACCTAGACAACCAGAACAGTCTCTGTAGTTCAATACTCATGATTTCTGCTCATTTACTGCATTGGTCCGTATCACTGTGGACCATGACTAATCAGTGAGGTCTGAAAACATACTTGGCCAACACAGTTCTATACAGATATATATGTTGCTTTAGAAAGATCAATAAGCAAGTATGTTATCAGGTGGTCACACTCTAAGACACGGGAAGAACAATTTCAATAAACAGATAATTGTGCGTCCTGAAAATGGTAAAGACAGACGAGGTCTTCAGAAGTTACATTTTAACAGTATTTTGGAAATCATAATGAAATCTTAAAAAATCAAAATATTTTTCATCATTAATATTAATCAGAGAATTTAATAGAATTCATAAATAAAACTGGGGTTTGGTGGTGGGCTTTCCCCCTCCCCACAACCTCATCATTAGCATAAAGCTAAAACACAAGTGACAAGTCTTCAGCAGAGACTTTCATAGCTGCAGCTCAGGTACAGCTGACTTTGTGAGTTTATTGACATAAAAAGCATATTCTCTAAATCAAAAATTTAACATTTCACAGAAAAACACCCTTTTTTTTTTGAATACAGACAGCAGTATAGTTCTCTGTCCTTGTTAAAGAAAACAAAACTGTTATATACAGGTCTCCAAGTAAAGTTATCCATAATGACACCTCTGAAGTATCAAAAAGTGCTTTCTGAAAAAACCAAACAAACAAAATATCAAAACCAAACCAAAACAAACAGCCACACATTCAAATAAAACAACCAATCAAACAAAAACAAGACACCAAAGGGTGACAACTTTCTGCACTTGCAATATTCTTGCTCAGAATATGTAGCTTAACACAAATGAATTCTACAATAATCATAAAATGGAAGATATCTCATCAGCAGAGATTCTACAGATTCTGTAGAAGTAAACATATCTGGTTTATTTTGAGAAAATTTTTGTCATGCTACATATGCTATTCTGCTACCTGACTTCTTCTGTCATGCTTTTGCTTCTCACATGATTTGTAGTTCCACATGTGGATATTCCCCGAGTCCTGACCAGCTGATGCTGACCTGACTGGTTGACGTACAGCTCCAAAACCACATTCCAGAGCTCCCAAGGCAGTACCAGAATGATGATAACGGTGTATTTCAAGGGTTCCACAGACAGAGAAGGTATGCAGTTTTCAGGATATGATTGCTAGAGAGATTACGGATGTGATGAGAGTACAACCTCCACAAAGAGACAAGAACAGCTTCTGGGACAGAATAACATATTCAGGTACCATGGAGTGTCCAATCTGCACAATTCCATTGCCATTGTAGTTCAAAATGTGGAATTTCTCAGAAGGGAGCATTAGCTGCTTATGATGCTGAGAAATTGTCATTCTTTTTCAATTGTAGAAAGCTGTACTCAGGGAGACGTGGATGGTGTGATTAGTGGTTGAGTTTGATTTATTAACCATTTCTCCAGCTCCCACTGAGGAACTGTAGCACCAAATGAGACGAAATTGTATGGCTGCCAAAATGTGCATTTTGAGTTGGCTGAAAGCAAGAGGAAGGTGAGAACAGATGCAGAAATTGGTGACTCATTTGTAGCTGGATTTTGATAATATTACTTGGATGGTTAGAGCAGCTGTGGCTTTGTGTTGATTATATTCCCTCCTACAGAGTTTACCATTTGGCTGACAAAGTACTCCTTCATTCCTTCAAGTCCAAGTGCAAACTGCAAGCAAAAATCCTTACATTTAAAATCTAAACAGTTGAAATACCTTTACTTGGTTTTCTTCTGATGTTTAGACCTTATTTGTAATCAAAGTGCCATTACGATCCATAGTTACACCACTGCAGGTCAGTTTTTCCTGTCACATATTTACCAAATATGTCTTCTATCACCTTGTGAACTTTAGTGCTATTTTGGACATGCATTGCATGTGTTAACAACAGAAGAGATGAAGAAACAGTGGCTTAGAACTGAGAGTGTTGTTTCTTTTGTAACACACAGTGCAATAGATGCAGAAAGAGTCATTGTGAGAACATAAAACAAGTAAAAACTGCAGGACATTTTCAAGTTCCTCTAAAGGAGCTGCTGCAGATGTACATGGTAGAAGATCCTCACACAGTGGGTGGGGAAGGAAGGAAGAAAAGAAGAGGAAAAGAAAGAAAAATAAAAAGGGAAAGAAGCTGTTTTAATTTTATGCCTAGCTCATGCGTCTTCGGATCAAATTGTCAAAAATTGCCAACTCTTTATGTTGTCTTGGTCACATTGTGAGTATGCATCACTGAATTTTCAAAGAAAATACAAATATGGATTAACAGAATCATCTTTGGAATTTCATGAAAAACAACTTTTTAAGGAAGCTTTCTGATTCTGGGTTGTTTTGATATCCACATGAGAGGAAAACTTCAGATCACATATTCAGGCTGATGTTTCTTTTATGTGAGATTAAGCAGATCACACTTGCTCATGAAACTGTTCCTTGAAGCATCAGGAAAGACAAGAACTTTTGCAACCTGACATGCTGATACTAAATGACGATAAAATTCCAGAAGTCTATTAAATGTAAGTGACCAGTAATTCCTAGTCTGAAAATCTACCTTTGATGATGAGAAAGGGCTGTTAGTCACAACAGCCATCATCGTGTAGAAGCTGATGGAAGCTCCCTTCTGGATTATGGATGGTATATTCACAATATTTCCCATTCTCTTCAGGTAAATGTATTCTATCCATGCACCTGTTGGAGACAGCAGAAAATTCCAGAGTATTGCTACGTGCACATGCCTTAGTGTCCAGTGAATCAGAATAATGCTACAGCAGTGTCTTGGACTTCAGTGATTTTTATAGAAGAACTTGTGATTCTTTTAAGAACTGCAGCTCATTAAATATTTATGTCAGCATGCTGCAAATTCCTGAATTTGTTAGGAATTTGTTTTTCCACAAAGAAGAAATTATTGAAAAACCTACTGTTGGTAGGTCTATAGTGTAACACCATGGAAGACACACCAAAAAATAATGTTGAAGAAAAAAAATATCGTTGTTTTGATTTTCTGTTCATCTGCAGACATATCAGTTACTTTTAAAGAATTCAGATCGGAAATAGTAGTGCATTCTATGCAGGTTGTGAACAGCGTGTACAGTTTCAGGAAAAATGTATTCTTGAAAGCTTCATGTAACGTTTATAAATTATGAACTGCTATTTGATTGATTCATGCTGGCATTTCTTTCGAACTTAAGTTGTTACACAATGAGATGACACGGGATATCTAATACACCAAAACCACTTACTAAGACATGAAACAGAAAAACGAACTTCTTTCCTTGATTGGTTTTTACTCACAAAAGAGTATGAAAGTAAAATAACACAGAGAGAAAACATGATGATCAGCCATTCAAGATTACTTCTGCTGAAGATGCGAATCACTTGAAAGAAAAGGTTGATGGTTATTAATGCAAAAAATATCAGCATCATATGAAAAAAGCTTGTAGAAGAAAACAAGCATTAGTGTTGGCCATAAAAAAAAATAGTAACCACAAACAAGTGTCTGTAACAGTAATATTACAACTGTAATAACTGCATATGTACTTTGCAATTATAAGTTATGATTCACTCATAAATACTGTATTTAATGGATTTATTCCTAAGAATTTCGCTGATCTGAACCTACTCCAACACTGCTATTACACCATTAACATGCGTGACTCAGAGGGATTCAGAAGAGCAAAATTATCAGGAATAAGACCATTAAGTACAATGTTCTTATTCAGTACAGATCGCACATAAAATGGGCCACTAAAAATAATGATTTTACTATACAATTACATCTTACTTTAGACAATCAAATGTTATTGTAACTTGATTCTTTGGATTAATGAGAAAGAGACATAGATGGTTATACTCCAGCTTTGTAAATCTTAAAAATGGTTGTGAAGCATTTGTAACATCAGTGCAAATAGGAGTCACGAGGTCTTCCTGCAAAGGATGAGTAAGGGAAGAATCTAGCATAAGCATAGGGTTCCAAACGTGTATCAATATGGGATCTAGGACTTCTCAGACTTAAAATACTAACTGTGATTTGCCACAATTTATTCTCCAGTGATTACTCAACCTCGGTGCATCTGAAGAAGAATAATCACTATTAAATATATACAGCATCGGTAGGAACAAGTATGGTTGTTCTGACTAGGAACTTCAACCTGGTCCTGTTTCTGTTCGAGTCAGTTAAAATCTGAAGTAAATATTACTTCAGCTGTAGAAACAACTATGTAGGTGAAACTATACCAACTGTACTACACCAAACTGCCCATGCAGAGTGAGTTACAAAGCTGCAAAAGAACAAGGAAACATCAAGCACTAAGATCACAGCTTTCCTTCTGACAGGGATTGTAGCTATTAAGTATGATTCTCCTATTACCAGTAAAGGCTCTGCCCTGGTCCAGCAGCACAGGGTCATAGGACTTGCCAGGGGCTGCCTTGGTCTGAGGTAATTTCAGTTTGCTTTACGATTGCAAGTCCTTAGTCATCAAGTAACTACCCAAATTTGTTTTCCCTTAGCTCTGTGCCAGGTGCCATATACGGCAAAGGTCTAACTAACTCTTTATCTTAACCGGCACTGAAGAAAAAAGAAATCAAAACAACTTGTAGCTGGAAACCTATGAAGACAAAACATGTAAGCTGACTACAGTACAAAATGGACAAAAATAACTTCCATTTGATCCAAGGCAGGGAAAGAAGCATTGTTCTGCTTAGGTTTCTTTTTAAGGCATTGGAGTGGGAGGTTAAGTATTTGTATTTTTCCCTGGAGAAGAATTTAGGATGCTGATGAATTGTCAACACTTCTCTGTCTCTCTTTTTTTTTCTTTTTTTACCTCAGGTCTAAGGAAAATATTACAAGGGTAACTATAACAATGAAAATAAAACTAGGTTTAGCTTTAGTTGCAGGAATAACTGATGTGGTGAAGGTATGCAGTTACATACCACAGAACAGCACATACACAGCATGGCAATATGTACTTTCTTTGGTGGGGAGAAAGAAAAAAAAGGGATCACAATTTGAGTTTCTCTTACGGGTTTGTTTAGTAGTTTCAGGTAGCTTGAGATCATTTCCAGTTTTCTGTAAAGGTGATGTATATTTTATTAAAATGACTATAGCTAGACAGCAGATAGGGCATCTGTCTGGAAATGGAGATGAGGTGGAGCCCTGCAGGTTTCCTTAGGGGAAGGAAAGGCACAGAAAGCCAGAAACCTGAGTCATGAGGAGCAGTGGAATTGTCTCTAGGGACACAGATCAAGATCTCACAGACCAAAAAGTCTTTGCTCACAAACCAGGTAATTCTGCAGGGCTTTTTGCAATTGAAGAAACAACAGGGAATTATTGCAGTAGCATGCAAAACGGAGAAAATGAGCTAACCTGGACATCTCTGAAAAGGCACGGAAATATTTGTTTTCAAGTCATTTTACTTAATTGGTATCATCCAATAGAGTTTACTTACTTACATTTCTATATTTTTTATATGTTTGGTTATAAATAAGATTATGCTGCATGACAGTCAAATTGGGTCAAAGCTATTACAGAAGGATGTGCTGCTCCTGGAGTTTGAAAGAAGCTGGAAAGCAGAGGTTACAACATGGCAGCACAAAAACCTATGTCATTCTGCCAGGGAAATTATCACTGAGAAACAAAACTCTAGAACCAATCTATAGCTTATTTTCAGTCAGTTTACAGCATTTCCTACTCAGCTGCACAAATTAGGAAACTCAAGGAGTATATATTATTAAATGAAATTATCAGAAGTTACACATAGTGCATTGCTGAAGAAACAGATCTGTAACAACACATAAACTGAAGAGAACACATGGATAAATTGATCGCAGCTAAAAAATTAGTCTCAGCTCCAGGATTCTTAGGTATGCAGGAAAATTTGGAGGGGAGAGGGAGGCTTGGGGGAAAGTCATCAGTTTCTGGGTGAGAAAGGAAAGGAAAAAGAGTAATGAGGAAGAAAGTGTGAGAAACAGCCCTGCAGACACCAAGGTAGGAGAAGGAGGCAGGGGGGAAGGTACTCCAAGCCCAAGAGCAGAGATTCCCCTGCACTCCATGGAGGACCCCACGCTGGAGCAGGTGGACGTGTCCTCAAGGAAGCTGCAACCCATGAAGAGCCCACTCCAAAGCAGGCTCCTGGCAGGACCTGTGGTCCGTGAGGGACCCGCTTGGAGCAGTCTGTTCCTGAAGGACTGCGCCCTGTGGAAAAGAGCCACGCTGGAGCAGTTCTAGAAGAACTGCAGCCCACGCGAGGGACCCACATTGGAGCAGAGGAGACTGCAATCAAATGTCCTTTGGTGTGCTGCTGGTAGAGGTAAGTGTTTTCTTTCTCTTTTGTACAGCTCCCAAGGTCCTATCCAAGAAACAAAGTTACCAATAGAATTTCCAAAAAATACGTTTGCTCAGGATATCTCATGAGCAAAAACCCCATGTTATTTTGTATTTTGGCATTTGCTACAGGGTGAATGATACATGTGTAATGTTTTACGACCACACAATTTCATTTTAACAAATACAATGACAAAAGTAATAAAGACAAAATTATTAATCCATTTATGTAAATCTGTGCATTTTCATACAGAATTTGTAAAGACTTTTAAACATAATTAGGAGTTCAGGAATTCTTAAAGAATATCCACCAGTCTTAAAGTTCTTAAACGTCTTACATTTAAATGTTTATAGTGTTGCTTTTGTGTGAGATAGAGATACTTTTATCTCAATGGAGATTACTACAGTTTTGGTATTACTGAAATCATTTTGCATCTGTGATAAGGACACTATTGTAAGAAGAGGAACTTTTATAGAGTACTATGTTAATTCAATCCTTTTTTTTCCCAAGTGATATGACCCTGAGGGTTTTAACACTACATATCAGCTACCTATAAGATATAATAAAGTACGTTAGATGATCAGCTTGCAGTAAGGTAAAGATTACCACATGCTATTAATCCATTTGCCTTTGGCATAAATGTCATAACTTGATTTATACAAGCAGAAATCTATAGCAAGAAAAAAAAACCTGTTGATACCATTATTTATGCTATTGCAACATGTAGAAATTTTAATAACACAGCTTACGTCCATACGTAGATGGGAATAATTTTCACCATGGATCAGAGCTCAAACCTATAATTCAGTTATGCAGTCCAAAGAAATATTGTCTACTGAATTTCAGAAGCTGTCAGTAAGGGATGGTGCAAACAGTCTTGACTTTTCCCAGTGCAAAGCAATAAGACTCTTGCATTTTGGTTTAGGTTAAATTGCACAGGTCTCTAACTACCATGAATGATGGACACAGACTGGTCCATCAGCATTGTCATGTTAAACTGCCATAACTTGACTGTGTTTGAAATCTGAGAACTGGAATTATATTAATAGGAAGATAGTATATTTGGTAGATGCACACGGGGAGATGGTACAGTGAAAATGTGATAGAAAAATGTGGGGTTTTTAACAGCATACTAAGGACATTAATCAATTACTAAGAACTTATTATTACACAGTTTAGATAATTGGTTAAATGAAACAAGCAACAAATTGAAAACCAGAATCCAGGTCACTTACTTTCATCCTTGTTTTGCCAAAAGTCTAAATATCTATTTTCTCCTAATTTAAAAGGGTATTCAAACTGCCTTTCAGGTCAGGAAAACTACTGGCAGGTTTTAATAGCGTAAAAAACATTTTTGCCAGCATTTCACTGCCAGTTGTGCCATTTCCTATGAGTTTCCACAGTACCTAGAAAATGTAACATTTCTGAAATCTCTAGAGAATCAGCGAACACTACCAAATGACTCCAGTCTATAACGTGTGGCTGTATCACTTAATGTATCATCAGATGCAGGATCTCTATTTCACCGGACAAGTAACAGCTATTTGAAAGTTATTAAACCATTAGCAGATAATACAACTGATACTTAAGCAGAAGCTCATGAAATTATGTTTTGTGCAGTGGCAGGAATGAATGAATATTCAAGTCCAAGCAGCACTGTATTATAGGGAATGTTGGTCCATAAAAGGTTCCCTAGTAATTTCAGCCTTCATTAGTGTAACAGATGAAATATCATCACTGATGACTAAATGGAAAATGCTAATATTGGAGGGAAAAAAAAACCAAACACGCCATTTCCAAACTTTTATGGCTTTATTTCAGCCCGTAAATGCAGCACCACGACCCACAGAAAGTACCAAAAAATATGTACCTAGGTAGTACATAAGCAAGTAGATTCAGTGGGAGATAATTTTTAAGTTTGAAATATAAATTAGGTAGAAACAGGACTATCCATTTACAGAATGGATAAAAACTTCATACTTAATTTAAGTTTAGGTATCATGTTAAACAACTGACAAAATTAGTGATGTTCCTAAATAAATATCTTCCTTTCCCTAGGTTGTTTAAGCTTTTAATAGAGAAAAGGTATTAAATTTTACATTTTCTTGGGGGCTTTTTGTCATCTTTAAAGAATCAACAACTTTGTCTCTACCTACGTCTGTCCCGGTGGAAAGTGACCTTAAAGTTTTGCTGAAAGGAAAAATTTGCAGAAATGAAAGAATTCTAAGCCAGTGTAACAGTAATACAGCCATCCACACAACAGGAATAAAGTATGGATGTGTGTATGTAAAGCCATTTGGTCTACTCTGGCTAACAGAGCATTTAATTTCTCTCCCAGAAGAGGAACAAATCTGAAGGGCCCTCTGGCCCATGTGGCTGAGATTCAGTATTGAGTTGTCCATATAACGATCAACCAAGCCTACATTGAGGAAGAGGCTATCAAATAATTTTTGGCTTCAGTTTTGGCTTCATTTACACATCACTGAAGGTGTTGTTACCTAAAGGACTGTATGGAACTCAGACGAATGATTGGGCTACTTAAGGACTTTGAAATATCTACATTGGCTTGCAGCTTTTCCTACCATAATGCTTTCTCAGCTCACCCAGGAAAGCTGCTTTTTGTTTCTAACAGCATGCGTTACCCCCCAAAATCAATCTTCCTACTAAAATACTGTCACCTCCCACAATGGTACACTCTACTTTTACCTCCTTCTAGTTAACAGAAGAGTTTGTCCCAACTCCATACTAGTGTAGCTGAACATGCCATAGAGAAGATGAAGACACTCCAAAATATATGCAGACTTCTATGGATCAGAAGACTGGTGCAAGCATACTATTCGGTGCCCATATGTGCTCCATGTTTTGCATATGTCACAGAATAGAAATCTGTATATTCTCAACTGCACTAATTACCTAACATTTAAGGCCACCTGCTTTATAGTCACTCTCAAGTCCATTTATTTACCTTCTCCTTCCAGTCACAATATTCTTACTTTTCTATTTCATAGCCTTAACATGTAAAGCCCACCATGATTTATTTTAGGGTTAAAAAGCAAATTTAAAAAAAAAAAAAAAAAAAAAGATACTTGATTGATTTGTTTGCAGAGTGTCTCAATTGCATTATCAAATGCAATTGCAGCTGGCTACATAAATTGTTCCAGTCTGCATGCCTGTGCAGGTCTGTGCTAATAATACAATGGCAAAAATATTCTATGATCGTGTAAGCAGAAGCTATTCAGACAACATTTAGGTGAAATAGGTTATAACACTTTTCATCAATAAGGTAAGGAGGCTTGCCCCTTATATTTTTCCAAGTATTTAAAGGAGAAAAGTTCCTGAGACTAATTTACGAAGACTGGGATTCGTACAGCTCAGAAAAGGAAAGAAATCTCCTGGAATCAATTAAAATACCCTAGATACTTCTGTTTTCTCTTTTTAAGTGATTCATTTCAAACAAAGAGCTGATCCTTGATGAGCAAGAATGTAGCAGAACTCTCATTACTATTTCAAAACAAAGGCAACACAATTTGCTGACACTTTGACACTTCTTTTTGTTCAGTGACAACAGCATAATACAGGGAGTAAAAAAAAATTTCAGATTCTTTTTATTGACATTTGTAATAGCTGAAGTGGAGTTAACTGGCTTGGGGAAAAAACAGAGTTTACCTTTCAAAGAAAAAGACAAAACAAACCCCAAATCCTTTACCTTTGTCTACTGCCTGATCATGAAAGCTATGAAAAACTCTAAAAACTCCAAATAGTTATGATTTGCATGCCAATATAAAGTTAATTCAAACTTGGAAAATAATTTATCTGTTGGTCTGAGCTCTGCTATGTTTAGAAACGATGTCATAGGAAATTTGATGGGGACACTCAGATGGGTAGATGGAAGGATGGAGAACCCAAGCTACCTATATAGTCTTCATTATAAAGTTAACAATCAGGTATTTTTTTTCACTTATGGCTATAAGAACAATAGTGTAAGGTATTTCAAAGACACTTAGTGAATCTGTATCAAATATATATAAAATACAGAATCATTTCATATATCTTAAATCCAACACCCAGGCTGCAAATTATCTTCTTTTTTTTTTTGTTAACCAGTTACCCTACACATGAGGCATTATCAAAACTGCACTGACTTCTTTCATTCATTTTACATGCTTAGATGATAAATTCTTCACAGTAAAGATTGTCTCTTTGGACGCATGCTGCATACAGTGGAGCTACTATCTCATATCAAGCACCATCTGTTATTGTCATTTGTATTCCAAAACAGGGCTTGAAATGGTAATTACAAACAACATTGGTCAGCTTTCATATTTCTGCTAGAATTAGATACCAGAAAAGTAAAGCGTGAAACTCTGTGCTCACACTTCTGCAGCATACACAGAATGCACAGGCATCAATGACATTTTTGTATCTGAGAATCAGGATATGGTCTCCTTCAGAGATGTGCGTAGATATGTGTGTGCATGTCCAAAATCTGTTTTATGAGTGATTACAGCAAATCAAATCCGATCACTAGCCTTCCTTCTGTTCTACAAAAAAAAACCCCAACTCCTCTCCTGCTAGGAGAGTTAACTAGGAGAAGGGCCAGGCCTGCTGGGTGCACAGAGGTCTGCAGGAACATGCCATTTCCAATCACAGCCAAAAGGGGCATGGCCAGGTTGGCACATCTGTGAAATGATTTGCAATGCTGGAGAATTGGGGACTAGAAGTGCAGAGGCAGAGCACATACACCAAGCAGGGAGTTTTGGCTTGACACCGCAACAGCAGATGAAGCTCTGTCTTGGACTAAACCTTCATTTCCATTTCCAAAACTTTAAGGGTGAGACAAACACCTCCTGTCATGCACAGTCATTCATTTACCCCAGTTTACCCACTCTTATGTATGTAGGAGATATAAAGCCATAAAAGGATTACAGAGGTCATCTAATGTGACCTACTGGAAAACTTTCCATTTAAACTTTCAAGAGAGGTCAGAGGAAGTGGAAAACCCCCTTTATTTCAATTTCTCGCTGTGTGGTACACTGTTCCAAAGACTAGCTGATAAAAGGGGAGAGGAAAAGGCTTCTTTGCTTCTGTTTGAACTCACTTGGCTTCAACTTTCAAATACACCCTTCTGATATACTGAAAATCCTTTATAAAAGCTATCTTTTCCTAAGAGAGAGTTATGGACTTCTTACTCATCAACATTACCCTCCTTAAGCCTAGATGGTGATTTCTTTGGTCTATGACTTTGGTGCATATTTTTCATTATATTGGACATAATAATTTCAAAATTCAGAAAAACCTATGTCCTTTTTAAAGAACCAGGAAATAAAACATTTTGAGTCCATGTAGGCTAAGAATCATCTCACATTCAGCCTTCTTCCTTATCTGTACAAGGTATGCTTACTTTTTAGCAGAACAAGAATAACATGACTGAGGAGCTGCACACTAAAAGCAATAGAAGGATAATTAAATATAAGAACTACACTTTCTGTGTTTTATAAGCATGATCCTGTTAATATTATAGTTAGAACAGTTCTTCTACCTTCTACAGAAAAAACCTCTCACCTAAAAAAAGTATAGTCTATATCAAAAATGCTTTAAAACTGGCAAAACATTCAAAAGATGAATTCTCTGAATGTAGATGATTATTTTTGAATTTATGCAAGTATGTCTAGTGATTGAACATCGCTTCAAAAGTTATCACATATAAGTAATAATTTCAATTTAAGACTATGCTACACTCGCCACCCTCCATTTTCTTCAATTTACTTTTTTCTGTGTGCAAAACATTGCTGTATTATTCAACAATTATTCAGTGACTCAATCACTGCCAATTTTGTTCCCTATTCACCTAATTTGGTAGGAAAGCACAAGCCAAGACTTTGGCACCCTAAAGCCGGAGGACCACAAGGCAAATGCAGCAGTATATCTTATAGCTCAATAACATATAGAGTATTTCAGAACATCTATTCAACATTCAACAAAAACTCTCCCATGAGCAATACACATAGAGTTATTTCATTGGCAAGAACAAAAGAAAACCATATGAGCGTATTCTTTTTTATCTTACACACGCAGTATGTCAGCACACTAGTAGAAACTGAATATAGGTTTTAATTTGGTTGTCAGTATTATTCAGTTGAACCACAGCTGAAAAAATGCTATAGTAACATGTCTAGATAGTTTAACCATTGGCAGTTTGAATTAAGAATGTAATACTGTCTTATATAAACACTGGATAAATTTCAGGTTTCAACTGGACCAATATTTTTTAGCTTATTTCTGCAGCTTGCTTTCATTTTCAATTTCTGATATAACACAGTTATTTTAGGAACATTCCAAACACAAGTGAAAGGCTACATTTGTAAACTTTGAACTAAGTGTAGTCTGTGGGTCAGAAAACTGACCTTTTACTTGAAATATTTAAGGAGAAAAACTCTTCTGTTATAATACAAAACTATTAGAAAAAATACAATATAAATACTGTTATGTTGCTCCAAAATGGAAATCACAGAGCAGGAAAATGATAGACAGAGCCTCACATAAACTGCCTCAGTTCCAGGAAAGGTCAAGTCAGAGACTTGACCAGACCAGATGTTCTCCTTCAGAACACGGGTAATGGAAGTACATGATTCCTTATATAAAGAAATTCCCTATAAACTGAGTGACTTACTATGTATCTGATTTCCTCATTGGCACGATTGCTGTATAGGTTTGTCAACTGTTTTTTTTAAGGAAGAGCTATGAATATACGAACATCTGCAAGAAGACTGTCTATTTCACTACTTGATTATCTGGAGTGAAAATTTTGAATTAACCAGCCAGAAAGATGGTATCTCATACTTCTTAACCAGTGCAAATTTAAGTTGTTTCTGTAAGTAAATTAAGAAGAAAATACTTGTTCAAATACTAAAATAAAATTATTTTTTTAAAAAAGGGAAAAATAAAAAGAGTTTTATAGAATCAGCTTGTTATCTACATGGCTAGGAATGACATTACACTGTTCCCTTTTGCTTTCACCATTCACCATTCCCTCAGTAACTGACTTTCTTCATTGTCGTATGTAATCCTTCTCTACTCAATTTACTTCTGTAAGTAAACATGAAAATAGAAAAAAAAAAGGGGGGGGCGGGAAATGGGCCTAATTTGGAGTTATAGACTACTTGCTCTGTGTGAGGAAAAATATAAGAAAAGAGAAAAATAAGAAGAAAAATCAGAAATGGGAAATAAAGAGTTACAAAGTATTCAGAATTTTTTATTTCAGATTTCTTTAAGCTCCATTGCATTTTAAAGTACTGGACAGAGTCCAAATATAATCAAGAAGGACTATGCAGAGCCATTAAGATCAAGATGAAATTTAAACCCTTACTATGAAACCCTATGTATGAAAATCTAGGCCTAGTAAAGGGAATTACCTTTGAGCACTTTGTTTTGTTTTGTTTTTTTCTTTCAATTTAAAATTTAGAATCTCCACGTCCCTCTTATTACCTTGGAAAGCAGCAATTCCTTCCAATTCCAGAGGAATCTAGAATTAATGTATCTCCAAATTAATTTTCTGCTTATGAAAATAAGATTAGCCAGACAACACATATTTAGATATTTTAGACATTAAGGCTGATTTACCTTATCACCTTCAGAGAAAGTTATTCCATCAATGGCCCTTTTCCAAGTAATCTCTGGGATAGGTTCTCCTTCAGCTTCACAGATGAGGGTGGCTTTCCCATTCTCAAACGTGGTTTCATTTTTAAGTTGTATTATTTGAGGCTGTACTGTTAAAAATACAAATTATATTACTCATCCTGGACAAAGAATGTCATGTCAAAATCTTTTAATCCACTCTTTTTTCTTTTTCAAAAGCACACTCATGTTTTTTTACATAGGATTAACGTTTTAACATTACCAACCACGAGAGCAATCAACCTTTCTGACTTCAAGTTGCACTTCAACCAGTTGTATATGTCTGATGACCTGGACTCCCGGCTCAGTATGGCTGACACCCAGGCTGACTGCTCTCTCACTGGCATAGTATGGGATGGGCCCTGCCGGACAAGGCCCCTGCCTTGGTGGTTGGGTTCATGTCTTTGCTTCTGGCTCGCTGTCCCTTAGGGACCGGCTAGACCTCACTGCTCTCTGGCACTTCAGGAATGAAGCAGAGATTCAGTGTTTCCACCTCCACCTGTGCAGTAACACTGCCATGCACCAGTGCAGGCTGGGGACCAACTGGCTGGAAAGCAGCTCTGCAGACAAAACCTGGTGGGTCCTGGTGAACGAGAAGCTGACCATGAGCCACCAACATGCCCTTGAGTAGAGAAGGCTCTGGGGTATCTTAGCCACGTGTATAAATACCTGATAGAGGCGAGGACAGACAGAGACAGAATTTTCTCAGTGGTGCCCAGTGACAGGAAAAGGGGCAATGGGCAGAGGGTGAAACACAGGAAATTCCATTTAAGACGATGAAAAACCTTTGTTACTGAGAGGCTTATTAAACACCAGAACAAGCTGCTCAGGAAACTGTGGAGTATCTGCCCTTGAAGATATTAAAAACCTGACTAAACACGGTTCTGAAACCCCGGCTCTGAGCAGAGGGTTGGTTGTAGACGGTCTCCAGAGGTGCCTTCCTGCCTCAGGCATTCTTTGATTCTATGATAATCTGTGTTTGTCTTCAAATACAAATTATTTGGAAAAAATACAGAGTTATTAATATTATTGTACTTTGATCTTCAGAAATACATTCCTTATACCAATTACTGAATTTAACATAATCTCCTGACGACAAACATATTGTACTGACATTAACACTATTAAGAACTGATGTGTCCTCTGATACAAAGCTATATTCATCCTGACTTACTGAGTAAATAGGTAGTAAAATACAATTTAAAATTTCCAGACATTGTTTGCATTCTTCAAATCATTCATTTTTATAGCCACAAGTATACAGCAATTACAAGTCTCAATCTATACTGTACTCTGTCAGGTTATTTACATACACAATACAATTTCTGGTTACACATGAACACGTTTATTTAGAGGGCTTATCTGTACAATATCATACAAGGACTCCATTGCAAATACTATTACTTTCTTCCACGACATTCAAGTATCTTCATAAAAAATGTTTTGATCCTATATACTCACTCATAAATGACCATTAGTAAGTTTCTCTGGACCTATCCACTTTACGCGTTGAATGAGACACTCATCCCACTGGAAAACCTAGCATGTAATCATGTCATAAGAATATGATTCAATATGTTTACACCAAAACCCAGTGAATTAAGTTTACATGAGCAAATTTTATTTTGGGAGCTCTACATTAACTTTGTAAACAATAAGGACATTTGTTGAAAATAATGTATTTCCAATGTATTGTTCCTCAGTTTTGCTTTTAAGGAAGCACTACTATAGTATATTCTATGAAGCAGAAAATAAACAGAGGTTTAACCTATTTTCTAACCATGTTATGAAAGTATATAGTACACAGAAAAGTCATATTGGCTTATGTTAATGTATCAAAAGGGAAAAAAGAATCATTCAGGTTGGAAGGAACTCCAGTAAGCCATCTTCACCAACCTTCTCATCAACACAGTGTGAACAGACCCTGTTCAGACCAGATTGCTCAAGGATTTGTTAAGCACTATCTTGAAAAATGCCAAGAACAGAGACTGCAAGGCCTTTCTCACCAGCCTGTTGCAGTGTCCAACTGCCTCACAATGAAGAATTCCTTATGTCTAGTCTCCTTTTTCATTTAATGAACACTATTTCATATACGACCATTGCCTCACAGATGCTGCATTCAGTAATACCAAGAAAAATAATAAAACCGGGTTCAAACTGGTTATATTGAGACACAACACCTACCTCTCTTCTATGCTTCTCCACCACACCATTCTTGGTCTCATTTCTCATTTCTTATCTCCCTACTCCTTCTGTTGCTTGTCTACTCTCTGTTCACCCTTGACTATTACAAATAATCTATTGTGTGTTTACTACATAGAGATAAAAAACAGGTCATATTTTACCTAACAAAGCACTGCACTAATATCCTGCTTCATTAAGATATAATCTATGATGAGTGGCACTGTGTGTGGAAAGAAAATACCAAGAGTGATCAGGCCCTCTTGAAATGTCCACTGGATCCAGCTTTATTGGTTGCAGTAGAAGGCAGCAAGCAAAAGCATTACGTAAAGACATCGATTTTGCTGAGAAAGCTGAAACTCTCTTCAATAGTATAACAAGAGATATCATTTGAAAGAGCTACAAAAAATTTGAGATAAAACATAACCATGTGAAATGTCAAAATACCTTCAGTTATTACTCTCACTTTCAGTATCATCCAAGTGTCTATGAAACACTCTACTTTGAGTAATTCAGATATTCTTCTCCTATAGCCATATCTCCTGGCTACAACATAATCTGTTCTTTCCTTTCTTTCCTTTGATCACCACTGGAAACAAAGAGCAAGCTTTGGCAGTTATATCATTCATTAAAAAAAAGAAAATCATCATACATATTATTTAATGTCAGGAATTAGCAAAATTTGGAATTACATTATTTCCATCAGAACAAGAGGATTTCCCCATCTGGACATGCTGAAAAATATAATCTTCTCAACTTGATGCATGTTCTAAAACATATAAGTAATACTCTTTAATTTTTAATCTTAGACTTATCTTCTAAATTTCTTTAAGGTCTTCCCCAAATAGATCACAAGACAAAAAGTTTTAGCTTGACATTTTAGACTTCAGCGGTTGACATTTAAAGGAATAAGCACTGATTAATCATCAAATATATGTAACTGACAGTTATTACTAGGAAGAAGAAGAGAGCTCAAATGAGGGATATTATCTAATTGTTTCATTTTCATAGGTCACAAGTCACAACCTGGTATTGATTAGAAGTTTTTATACTGTTTGACTACTTTTTAATGACATTCTGGACATAGGAAATTTTTTTTTTTTGGTACATGTAAATAACAATATTTACTTCAGAATGCCAAGACTAGTTGTAGTGGGTTTCATGGCAAGGTTTTCATAGCAGCAGGGCTGCTGGGGTGGTTTCTGTGACAAACTTCTAGAAGCTTCCTCCATGGCTGACAGCATCAATTCCAGCTGGCTATGAGAAGGACCTGCCACAGGCCAAGGCTGAGCCCATCAGCGATGGTGGGAGTGCCTCTGGGACAGCATGTTTAAGAAAGGGAAAAAACTGCTGTGCAACAGCAGCTGAAGAGAGAGGAGTGAGAATATGCGAGAGAAAGAACTCTGCAGACACCAAGGTCAGTGAAGAGGGAGGGGGAGGAGGTTCTCCAGGTACTGGAGCAGAGATTCCCCTGCAACCCATGTTGCAGGCACTGGTGAGGAAGAAGGCTGTCCCCCTGCAGCCCATGGAAGACTCCATGCTGGAGCAGGTGGATGTGCCCAAAGGAAGCTGTGACCCCATGGGAAGTTTGTGCTGGAGCAGGCTCCTGGCAGGACCTGTGGTTCCATGGAGAAAGGAGCCCATGCAGGAACAGGTTTGCTGGCAGGACTTGTGATCCTGTGGAGGACCCACACTAGAGCAGTCTGCTCGTGAAAGACTGCACCCTGTAGAAGGGGCCCACACTGGAGCAGGAGGAAGAAGCAGTAGATGTGTGATGAACTGACTGCAATCCTCATTCCCTGTCCTCCCACACTGCTAGAAGGAGGAGGAGGTAGAGAAAACCAGGAGTGAAGTTGAACCCAGAAAGATGGGAGGGGTGTGGGGAAGGTGTTCTAAGACTGAGGTTTTATTTTCTCATTATCCTGCTCTGATTTTGATTGGTACTAAATTAAACTAATTTCCCCAAGTTGAGTCCAGTTTGCCCATGATGGTAATTGCTCAGTGATCTCCCTGTTCTTATCTTGACCTACAAGACTTTCATAATATTTTCTCTCTCTTGCCCACTGAGGAGGGGAGTGATAGAGTGGCTTTGGTTGGCACTTGATACTCAGCCAGGGTCAACCCACCACACAAGTTTTCACTGAAATACCAAAAGTTTCCCCCCTCGCTTCCCCCTCCCTCAATTCTTTAACTGTTCCTTCTAAATTGGCAAGGACAGTCTCAAACTGAATTGGCATTTGCTTGCCTTGCTCCAGGAAATATGAAACAAATGAAAATATAGTGTCTTGGAATGTCAAACCAGGAATCCTCCAGGTCTTTGCTGTTTTCTTCAGTCAAAAATATTGGAAAATTCATATTATAATGTACTTAAAAATTCTAAACTGAGTGACCTGACTGAAATGAAAGAAGGCTTGAATATAGAATTTAGAATTATGCTTATGATTCATTAAAAGCATTTTATTTGGAAGGAAAAAGAACTGCTCATTACTAGACATGCATTTTTGAAATATTAACAGAGTGATGCTGCCAAACAAAGAGACAACATATGCTGGTTGGAAAGTTTGCTCTCTGAGCAGAGAAGGTTGGTGTTAAGTTCTCAAACACTTGCCCAATAAACAGTTTCTTCCAGATTCCTTCCCTGGTCTCTTCTGGATTTGTCTCAGACAAGGGCAATACCTTTCTAACAGAAAGTTTAAGCTCATTGCTGTGTACCTTGCAGCCTCCCCCAAAAGCTTAAGAAGAACATTGATGGCAATCTGAGGTTCTAGATTTGTTACTGGTTGCCTACAAAACGGTACACAATTTATTGAATTCACAGAGTTTGACCCATATCTTTGACAAAAGAAGTTCTTCAGACATGGGAAGCAGCAAGTATATAAAGCTTGAGATATTCCTGATTATATCTCATGAAAATAACTGCTTTAAACAGCTTGTTATTAATACCAACCTGGATTTACTGGTGAGAGGCTTAGTATATGTCTGTATCGCTGCCTGATAGGATCTATTGACTAATGTGACACGAGGAATCATACTCTTATGCTATCTTCCTGCACAGACACACTTGTATCATGTGGCAAAATTGCAACTGCGTCTTCCTGAAAACTGCTGGTTCAGTTTGAATTTAGTTAACAAGCAAGAGTCCAACAAGGAAATATCTAAGAAACTGATTGCTGAAACTTGATTCCTGACATAATAAGGATTCGCACACACACCAATATGAAGTGTTGACTTGACTTAGCACATGATACACCTGAGTCTTTGTACATGTTAAAATGGTATAACTACTTCACAATCAAAGAGATTTGAGACTCGTCTTCTAAGAGAACTGGCATCGCTGCCTTTATAGGTTGCATCATTTTTATGTTAAAAAGTAGAGGTTTTCCAAACAGGTAAAGAGGTAAAAGGGAAGAAGAAGGAATATAGAAAATGCATGAAGTTTTGACACTACCATCTTTAACTGATGAATTGCACTTGATGAAGCTGCGGTTGGTACCCTTGATAATACCTGGAATGAACAGATAGTTTCATATGCAGATTCATGGGATTCTCTTTCTAGATATATCAGTGACTTTAAATAAGGAGCTTCCATATATGTTTTGAATAGCATCTTAAAAAACAAAACAAACCAACCAACCAAAAACCAAAATACCAAACCACAAAAAAAACCCAAACCAAAACAAGAAAAAAACCAAACATACACAAAACAAAAACCAAAACGCCACAGAAAAATAACCAAAGCACAATTAATTTAGTTATTAATCTCAAAGGAAAATTAACTAGGTGTGCTCCAGGCACTACAAATAGAAAAGGAATGCACAGTCATTAAGCCTGAAAATAATGGAAAAAATTTAGGTAACATCTCACCTCGATCTCATTATAGATTCACTGCAGCCTCTTTGGTTTCATGATGCATGGCTTTTGAGGGCCTAGATTAATCTAAATCTTTTGAATTTTAACATTTGGCACACATCTGAGGGGGATAAGACAGGAGAGGTCTCTTACATTTCTTTTTATCTGCCTGATGACAGATAAAAAATGAATAATAGCATATACTTTTCTCAAAAAACAATAAAAGTTACATTGAACACAGCTGCAAAAACCTTCCTGCTATATAAGATGCAGATTATACTTCTAGAAAATAAAAATAGTATGTGCTTAAACTACACAATAATTACAAAGGGTCTTCTGTAATGCCTCTTGAGGTATTTTTCCCTGATTTGGCTTTCATGAAATCAATTGTCAGAAACTACTGAAACACCAAAGAAATATTTTTATAAGCTCAGACTACACTCTCATTGACCATGTAGGTAAACCAGCCCTAGAGAACTTCAAATTAACATATGCTAGAACTCCTTCGCATTTTTTTAGCAATTCTGATTAAAGAAAAAATGTTTCTCTTTCTAAAAATAGAAATTTATAGACATAGAAATTTCTCTTTTTATGGCATATGTACAGAAGAGAGAAAACTTGCTGAAAACCTCAATTGTTTATGTATCATAGAATGGCTGAAGAAAGCACTTGAGTGATTAAGGAGTGGAATTGAGCAACTAAAGAGCACACAAAATGAAGATACGAAAACTATCTTCAGAATATCAGCACTATTCTTATAAAACATGAATATGCCTTTAATTAAAGCTAATTTTGATTCATTTAGCCTGATTAGATTTTTTTATTATTAGAACACTACTGCCATCAGTCTGGAGAAGTAATGATGAAGAAATATATGTTTAGCTCAGAAAATGAAGTGATGTAGGAAGGTTTTAAGGGACTCAATTTTCTTGACTCCTCTTAAATCGCTGCTTGTTTTTATGTTATTTTGGAAATTTTTGTTAGACTGCCCATAGCTGTAAAACTACGGTATTTCATAATTCAAGATGCTTATTCACATGTATCTAAACACACACATATATGCATATGGCTAATTGCATCACAAAACAAATAAAACAATAAAACTGAACAGTATGAATAAAAGAGGTACAAACAGCTACCAAGCAGAGACAAATACTGAAAATATATTTTAAAAATTCAAGGAAAAACACTTATACCTTCGAGCCATTCAGAAGGACTAAACATAAATGAATTAACAAAAAGCTTAGCACAAGTCCTAAGCATTAATATGGATGAGATCTTTTAAACAGTAAAAGATAATGACACAGAGAGAACCATAGCAGATAACAGGATGACAGAGATTACCAAATCATGATCAGTAAGAAATCGTCCAAGGGAAATGGTTTTATTTAATCTTCTAAGTCTTAATTGGTAGAACAGATAAAATGCACTAATAAAGATGGAGAATTGGGGACAGCAGGATATGTGCATATAGTGTTAGTGTTCCGCAGAGTAAGAATTTGATATGAGGACAAAATAGCTTTTTTAACACTGATACTGGAAAACAAAAACATGTTGAACAAAAAAAATCTAGGTCATGGACAGAAACTAAATATATGCAGGTGTTAGATGGCACCAAGATGGGTGTGTCCATTCAAAAGTCCAGAATACTAGAAATTTTAAATGCTGAATGCTATGATGTTACTGTTATTTTTATTGCATTATGGTTACATTAGTGCTATTACAAGTTTCAACTTTGCCAGAATCTTGTTGCAGTAGAAACAGTAGTCATTGCCCCAAGGAGTTTGCACTATAAATTAAAATGAAAGGTAGCAAGTAGGCGAGACAAGCAAGCTAATGGGGTAGGAAAGAATAATGTAATTTAACAGGTCATTTTAACACAAACTGGCTGTTTGTGTACTATTTAGCCATGATAGTCAGCCATCTGCCTTGCCATTTTCAGGTTGCGGTTTTCTGAATACATTTAAGGGCATGAAAATTATAAGTTGTTGGCTGTATATACAACTGGGAGTTTAACCTGTGTGAAAGAAACAAAAGAAGAAGTAAAGCCCTTTGTAGGAGAAAATACAACTCCGCTGCACATTTTCAGACTGCAAGTAGAGGCGAACTTTGTAAAGGCAGTATTAGACTAAAAACACACTAGCTTTAGAGATTACAAGGAAGGTAAGAGGTTTCATTTATGATACTATTCCCTAAGGTCAAACTAACAGCACAGAGATTATCATAATCTAATTTAAATGTATCCAACAGGGAAGCATACAGGAAAAATAATTCTAAATATACATCCTCACTGATGTGCTCTAAATTAGCTATAACTGCTCAGGAGAAAGACCTGGGAGACACTGCAGACAGTTCTGTGGAAACATCAGTTCAGTACTCGGGGAGAGGCAGAAAGAATGTGAGGGATGGCACCGAGACCCAAGCAGAAACAGCTCTGTGCTGCTGTACAGCTGGGTTGCCCCCGCCGACATGAATCCTGCCTGCCATTTAGACCCCACTTGGAGTACTGCACATTCAGCTCTGGAGCCCTCGGTACAAGAAAGACATGAACCTGTTGAAGAAAGTCCAGGGAAGTGCGACAAAGATGATCAGAGGGCTGGAACACCTCTCCTATGAGGACAGGCTGAGAGAGTTGGGGTAGTTCAGCCTGGAGAAGAGAAGGCTCCAAGAACACCTTATTGCGGTCTTTCAGTACTTAAAAGGGGCCTATAAGAAAGACGGGGACAGATTTTTTAGCAGGGCCTGTTGTAATAGGACAATGGGTAATGGTTTTAAACTCAAGGAGGGGAGATTCATGCTAGAAACGAGGAAGAAATTTTTTACAGTGAGGGTGGTGAAACACTGGCACAGATTGCCCAGCGAGGTGATAGACGCCCCATCCCTGGAGACATTCAAGGCCAGGCTGGACAGGGCTCTGAGCAACCTGATCTAATTGGAGATGTCCCTGCTCATTGCAGGGGGGTTGGACTAGATGGCCTTTGAAGGTCCATTCCAACCTAAACAATTCCATGATTCTGTGATTCTGTGATTCTTGCCTTACCATTTCACAAACAGGGGATTACAACTGCAATGGTACAGGAATGCATGGTTCAGAGATTCAGTATGGTTTCCACAGTAGGAGAAACTAAATAGACTGGAAACTCGCAGCTTAGAAGACAAATGAACTAGAGAGATATAAAGCTACATTTGCTGTAAAGAGCATCTGGAATTATTCTTCACTTTTTATCTTAAAATGAGAATTATGAGCCAAAGCTATGAAAAGGCTCCAAATTTAAACATAAGAAATAATTTTTCATGCAAGAAATAAATCATTTAAGGAATTTAGCACTTTAGGATGACATGGAAGCAAAAAGTATGTTTAGGTTCAAAATGGATTGAACAAGCTCATGGCATCAATTAAATTATTTGGATTTAACTTTGGGGAGTCCCCAGAATAGTGGTTTATAAAGGACTGAAGGATCTATACAGGTTTCTCCCTTTCCCTATTCCTTGCATTAAAAAGTTCTTAAAATTACTTAGATAACATGCAAAATTTCTTTCTGAAACTTCTCTAACTTAAATAAAAATTATCAAGTCTTTTCTATTACTTCTTTTTTTTTTCTTTTTTTTTTTTTCTCTCTCTCTTTTTTTTTTTTTCCCCTCCAATTTTGGAAATACGATTGAATAACATGCTTTGATTTCTCCACAAAAATCTTCAAGATGCTCTAGTTCTTGAGGCTGGGATTAAATCTAATATGGTATTTCACCTTCTTTCCTTTGAAAAGTTATAAGAATAACTTTCAAGTACCTCAGAACAATGAAGTAGCCCAATGGTTAGGCAACCCATTTGGAGTAAGGAGCACTGGAGACAGCACAGCATGGAGGGCTATGAAGAGTTTCCCAAACAAGAAAGGCAGTGGAAGACAGGCAGACACAGCTATCCTATTCACTTCAGGCTTCAGCCTTAGGCTCCCAGATCCCAAAGGACAGCATTATCCACTCCAACAGTTTAGCTCTTCCAATGCAAGTTACCAGATTAGCCTCTCCTATTAGAACTGTTTCACTTAGTATAAATTAATATTAGTTTTAAGCAGGACCTAAAATTTATTTTTCCATAGTCTTCAGTATGTGCTTTAGATGTTCAAATAAAAATGGTCTTTCTACTACAAGCTATAGTTAATGTAAAAAAACCCCAACACATTACTTTTTTTTTGGTAAATTTTTAATAACTAAGCTACAGCATTGATCCTGCGCAATGATTCTGCGGAAGGTTTTCTGCATTCTCACAGACGCCTGCTCTCACTAGGTCATAGCTATACAAAACTTCAAAGAAATGATCAGTTCTATGTAAAGGTGAGAATCACGAACACAGATTGGGTGATAGAGCACAGAAAGAGAAATAAGATTTCACATTATTATTTTTATCCTTTGAAACTCAGATTGGACAATATTTTTGTGACTACATCTGCAATAAAAACCAAGAAAAATAAATTAAAAATCAGGAACACCTCTGCGTGGTGTCTTCTTGTTAAAAAAACAACAACAAATAACACAAACAAAAACCAAACCAAAAGAAAAACCCCACACTGCTTAGATATACAAATGACCTGTTTTTTCCCCTTTCAGAATTTCCTCCTTTTTCTCCTCTTGGTTTTCCTGCAAGCAGCCAGCTTTTAAAGGAAAGCCAGAGTGAATTAACAGTTTAACACTCTATCGTACTGTATCTGAATAGTAGAAAAGCAAATGCCAAAGATAACCTTTACAAAATTAAAGTCAGGTGTAAAGGCTAAAGTAGCCAACAGGGAGGAAAGAGCTGTAAAATTATACAGAGAGAAGTTTGCTGCATCAGTAGACGCCTTGCAGCAATACGGTTCCACTGAAAATAGCAAATTATAAAATCAGTCCTCTACTGTTTACATTTAAAAAGGAAAGATGGAACACACTATACAGTACTTACCAAAAACTTGAAGAAATGTCTGTTTTTTATCATTTCCTGCTTTGTTTTTAGCATTACAGATATAAGGACCTGCATCAATATTTCTTATATGTCTTATTGTTAGTTCTGTATTGCTTCCTCTCAGCATATATTTTTCATTTTCTTCAATAAGTTTACCGTTTCTGAAAAAATAAAAAGTATGTATAAGTCAACCAGCAGGTTCCAAATACTGAAACAATGTGCTATGGAAGCATCAATATGTTGAAAATAAACTCTGAGGGAAGAGTTCACTATTATGCTAGCCTCAAAAATACATTAACTCATGCAGCATAAACTGGCAGTATGTGTAGAAGGGAGTTGATTTTAGCACAACTAAAACTGTTCTGCAAGATGACTGTTTTTTTCATAAGAATATGAACAATCTATACATGAACAAAGCATTCTGAACTGCATTTTGATGTTCAAGACTCTAATTACATGATTTTATTTTCAGGTTCTAGAATATACACATATTTAAAACACTATAATATCTTTATTCTTAGATGTTTAATATTGACTTAATGTTGGAAAAATGCATGTGAATAGAAGTCATTAACAGATGGCTTCCACTCAAGGAAGGATAGAAGGAAATGAGTCATACAAATACATACTTGTATGTGGGAAACATTTAAAAGCATATTTTCAAAGTGTAATTTTTGTTGCAGTTCACATTAGTAACAATGCACTGACTTCTAAAAAAAAATATTTTCAATGGCTTCAGAGTCTATTGGCACATAAAGAAGCCTTCCGAATTATTTACTCTTGGTTGTTGTTGACTAGCCACAACTCAGTAAGCAGTCATGTCTCCAGATGTTAAAATGAGTTCTGACCAGATGGCACAGAAATAATAAAACCTGTGAACAATTCTGAGGGCTGATCAAGGCTTGAGCGGTCCATTTGAGCACTTTGGCATACACACAGTTATCAAAACAGCTTCTTTTTTAAAAGTGCAATTATAACTTATTTTTTAATTTTTTTCTCTCATTCTGCCTTGTTTGCAGTAGGCTTCGTTTGATCTTATTTAAGGCTTGCATTTTAGTAACATTTTTGTAAATAGCTCTAGTCCACTTCAAGATATTATTGTGATACTTGTTTATCTGCTTTCCAAAGCAAATGATAGAAATTGTTTTGCAGAAGAGAAAAGGCCTAATTTTCAACATAGGTGGTTTCACAAAAAAAATTTAGTGATTTCTGTTAAGAGACGAAAGTCTATACTTCAGGTCAGAAGTAGTTTCCAAATAACTGTTATTAAAAACATTATCTATATCCATGACAATTTCTAAGCAGAAATGACATTATGAGCATTTTCCTGGACCTTCTAGCGAACAGGGGAGATTCAGATTGATGCCAATAACTCAGAACAGGAAAACATGAATAAAACATTAAAAGCAGATAATTCTAAGCCCTGCAGTAAAGACAAGGGGATCGACCTAGCTGAACTTTACTCGTTTAAATTATCTCCACAGATGTAAATAATCATCACATTTTCAGTAGGACTATTCACATGAGTAAAGATTTCCAGTTCATGACCTGTACATTTGGGTCTTTATTTTTCAGTCCTGGCTAATTTAATTCTATTAGTGTTTTGATTCTCTGCTGGTTTGATTCTCTACTCTACACTAAGTAATATCAGCTTCAATAGAGATATCAGTTAAGTGGTGAAAGAATTAGATTCAGTCCATGAAATATAAACAAAGTATATATGCATATTAAATAGAGAAGCAAATAAACCTTGCTGACCTTTCTTCTTGACTAGGTATTTCAAACTGAAAAATTGATAAGTGAACTAAAGCATTTTTTGAGAAAGATTGACACATTAGTTCAGATGCCTCCATTTTAATTTGACAAAATCTTAGACATTTTCAGCACCTGGAAATGAATAGTGTCAACATAAATAATAAGCTTTACCACTTTAGACACTGTCTTAAAGAGTTTAAAGCTTGAATCTACCGCACCCAGCATCTTGTTTACAGTCAATACAGAGAGATGTATAAGCCACCTCAATAGTACTGTCATTTGATTTTGAGAATATAGCCATTTTTCATGCCCTAGCTGAAGCTGACCTGTTAAATCAGTTCATTGGAAACCAAAAAGGAAACAAGATAAAAGAGAATCAAGAGAATTTCTTTTTTAATTTACTCAAATATAAGTGGATTGTAAGGAAGGTAAGACTACACAATGAATGGAAACAAATTATGAGGCCTTGCAAAAGAACTGGTCTCAGAGCATATATTAAAAGACAACAAAGACATGAGAACACATAACTATATATCAAACAGGTCCTTAATCCTGATGAACCATCTCAACATACATGGATGTACTTTCTATGCAGTATAACAAAAATTCTCCAGCATAATGGAATCATTCCAACCCTTTTCATCAGAGCTTTTCCTCAGCTCTCCAGAAGGCTAAATACACTTTTGAATGTTTTACAAGGAAACATTATTCTTTGTTATATTAGTTTGTCTCTCTCTAGACTTTTTTCGTTAGGATAGTTCTGTATTCAAAAAATAAGTCACTTTATTACATGTGCCTGTTTTAGAAAGGGTTAACATGAGGAAAATTAAATAAAATAACTGAACTCACATAGACAAATGGTACAGCTGGGAATAAAACTGAACACATGATTCCCATAACTTGCTGTAATCAAAGGTTACAATCCTTCCAAAATCAGCATTAACACTTAATCAAATTCAAAATGTAATTACACTTGTTTATTAAAAAAAGAAACACTTACATAAAACTGAGATTAATATCAACTTGAGCTCAACATCAAAAAATACACTAAACAGCATGAAATTAGGAATATGACACCTTGGCCATTAATTCCAATAAACAGGTTCTAATTCTCAATGGATGACGTGCAAATTAATATTAAATAGACTTTACTATCACTAGCAATGCTTTCTACATTTTTTACAAAATCAAGAAGGATTATGTTGATCTAGTTTTCTTACACACAACCTAGTTTCTAAAGAAAAAAAAAAAAAACAACTAAAATATTCTAGAAAACGAAAGGTTTTTATCTTGACATATCTGCAAAGTCCAAGGGCAACGACAAGAGCCCAGTCAGCATGGGTTTATGAAACGCAGGTCCTGCTTGACCCGCCTGATCTCCTATGACAAGGTGACCTGCTTACTGGATGAGGAAAAGGCTGTGGATTTTGTGTACTTAGACTTCAGTAAAGGCTTTGACACCATTTCCCACAGCATTCTCCTGGAGAAGCTGGCAGCTCACAGCCTGGACAGGCATACTCTTTGCTGGGCAAAGAACTGGATGGATGGCGGTCGGAGTCAAATCCAGTTGGCCATGGTGGTCATGAGTCGTGTTCCCCAGGGCTCAGTATTGGGGCCAGTTCTATTTAATACCTTTATCAATTATCTGGACGAGGGGGTTCAATGCACCCTCAATAAGTTTGCAGATGACACCAAGTTGGATGGGAGTGTTGATCTGCTGAAGGGTAGGAAGGCCATAAAGAGGGATCTGGACCAGCTGGCTGGATGGGCTGAGGCCAACTGTATGAGGTTCAAAAATGCCAAGTGCCGGGTCCTACCGTTGGCTCACAACAACCCCAGGCAGCACTACAGGCTCGGGGAGGAGTGGCTGGAAAGCTGCCTGGCAGAGAAGGACCTGGGGGGGATGATCAACAGGTGGCTGAGCATGAGCCAGCAGTGTGCCCAGGTGGGCAAGAAGGCCAACAGCATCCTGGCTTGTATCAGGGATAGTGTGTCCAGCAGGACTAGGGAAGTGATCATCCCCCTCTACTCGATGCTGGTGAGCCCATAACTCGAGTCCTGTTTTCAGTTTTGCGCCCCTCACTACAAGAAAGACATTGAGGTGCTGGAGACTGTTCAGAGAAGAGCAACAAAGCTGGTGAAGGGTCCAGAGAACAAATCTAATGAGGAGCAGCTGAGGGAACTGGGGCTGTTTAGCCTGCAGAAAAGGAGGCTACTTCTCCCAAGTAGCAAGTGATAGGATGAGAGGAAATATTGTGCGAGGGAAGGTTCAGATTGGATTTTAGGAATAATTTCTTCACAGAAAGGGATGTGAAGGACTGGAACAGGCTTTTCAGGGAAGTGGTTGAGTAACCATCCCTGGAAGTGTTTAAAAGATGTGTAGATGAGGTTCTTAGGGACATGGTTTAGTCTCTGAGTTAGGTTAATGGTTGAACTCAATGATCTTGAGGGTCTCTTCCAACCAAAATAATTCCACGATTATATGACAAAATATCAGCAGATTGTGAATCCTTTTCATTGGCTACCAATATGTAAATGAAAAGGGACCTGAACAATTCAGGACAGAGATTACAGTTATTTGATGCAGAAATTTAGTACTGGAATACAATTTAGAATCAAGTTTGCTTCCTCCAGAAAAAATTATTTAGCTCCTCTCATCTTTCTTCCCTGTTTGCATATCAATGATAATATTCTGTTACAAGGACCGGGGGCCTTTTCCACTTACCACTTTACAACTCCTCACTGTCAGCGAATTAGATATCAAGAATATTTTCTACTGCCAAGAATGTATAGCTCAATAACACAAAATAAAAACACAATAAAAAAAAAGCAAAACCAATAAAAAAACAGGAAAGGGAGGCACATAAGCCAATATTCCTCACTATGAGAGGAATTCTTATTCCTGAAATAGGAACAGAACAGAAGCTTCACAGAATCACAGAATCACAGAATGTTAGGGATTGGAAGGGACCTCAAAAGATCATCTAGTCCAATCCCCCTGCCAGAGCAGGAACACCTAGGTGAGGTTACACAGGAAGGCGTCCAGGCAGGTTTTGAATGTCTCCAGAGAAGGAGAATTCACAACCTCCCTGGGCAGCCTGTTCCAGTGTTCCGTCACCTTCACTGAGAAGAAGTTTCTTCTTAAATTTAAGTGGAACCTCTTGTGTTCCAGCTTGAACCCATTACCCCTTGTCTTACTGTTGGTTGTCACCGAGAAGAGCCTGGCTCCATCCTCGTGACACCCACCCTTTATATATTTATAAACATTGATGAGGTCACCCCTCAGTCTCCTCTTCTCTAAGCTAAAGAGACCCAGCTCCCTCAGCCTTTCCTCATAAGGGAGATGCTCCACTCCCTTAATCATCTTTGTGGCCCTGCGCTGGACTCTCTCCAGCAGTTCCCTGTCCTTCTTGAACTGAAGGGCCCAGAATTGGACACAATATTCCAGATGAGGTCTCACCAGGGCAGAGTAGAGGGGAAGGAGAACCTCTCTCGACCTACTAACCACCCCCCTTCTAATACACCCCAGGATGCCATTGGCCTTCTTGGCCACAAGGCCACAGTGCTGGCTCATGGTCATCCTGCTGTCCACCAGGACCCCCAGGTCCCTTTCCCCTACACTGCTCTCTAATAGGTCATTCCCCAACCTGTACTGGAACCTGGGGTTGTTCCTGCCCAGATGCAAGACTCTACATTTTCCCTTGTTATATTTCATTAAATTTTTCCCCGCCCAGCTCTCTAGCCTGTCCAGGTCTTGCTGGATGGCAGCACAGCCCTCTGGCGTGTCAGCCACTCCTCCCAGCTTGGTGTCATCAGCAAACTTGCTGATAGTACACTCAATTCCCTCATCCAAGTCATTGATGAATATATTGAACAGTATTGGTCCCAGAACTGACCCTTGAGGCACTCCACTAGATACAGGCCTCCAACCAGACTCTGCCCCATTGATCACGACTCTCTGGCTTCTCTCCTTCAGCCAGTTTGCAGTCCACCTCACTACCCGATCATCCAGTCCACACTTCCTCAGTTTTGCCGTGAGGATGCTGTGGGAGACGGTGTCAAATGCTTTGCTGAAGTCAAGGTAGACCACATCCACTGCTCTGCCATCGTCAATCCACCTTGTTACGTCTTCATAAAAGGCTATGAGGTTGGTCAAACACGACTTCCCCTTGGTGAAGCCATGTTGACTGTCCCTGATGACCCTCTTATCCTTGATATGTCTTAAGATGGCACCAAGGATAAGGTGTTCCATCACTTTCCCAGGGATGGAGGTGAGGCTGACCGGTCTATAGTTGCCCGGGTCCTCCTTCTTGCCCTTTTTGAAGACCAGAGTGACATTTGCTTTCCTCCAGTCCTCAGGCACCTCTCCCATTTCCAAGCTTCCTCATTTAAGATCCAGTATACAGTACACAAGCCTGTGAAGCTTCTGTAAAATCTCTAAAAAGATATTTCATGAATGGTTTAAAAAAGTCAGTTGCCTCAGGGGGTGGCAAACAAATAGAAAATCTTTCAGTAGGCTCTGATCAGTAGACAGACACTTCTCTCCAAGACACTTAGCCTGTGGACGTACTGTAATATTTATAAAATATTGAAAAAACCCCAGAACTGTAAACAGAGATATCCACAAATTGTGGAAATTTATGTGTTCTTTCTTAACAATATAAAACATTAAGGTTGGTTTTCTTATATCAAGGCCATTTAGGATACCAGATTTCAGACAACTGTCAAGAATTTTGGCCAGATAAGACATATATTGTAAACAAATACTTCAAAGACACTAAATAATCAGAATATTAAACCTCAGTTTGAATTGAGTATCAATTCTTTAATTTGGGCTCTGCATATTTTGTTTTTCTTTTTCCTTCTCTTCACTAAATTTTGAATTCTAGGGCACAGTAAGGAATTAACTTTGCATTCTACTTATTTACAACTCCTGAGATTCAAATTGCACGAGAGAGAAATTTAAATCCACATTTCACTTATGGCATGTTAATATAAAGGTGTCAGCCAAAGGAATCTAACATTTAAAATGAATCTAATATTGTTCAAATATTCCAAAGGAGATTAAGAACTGATGGAAATTCCTTCTACATCCATTTTAAAAATGCAGTGACCTTTTAATTCACCTGAAATAATATATGTAGATGAAAAATATTCAGGTCTAAAATACAAATGTGCACTGGTATGAGGAGTCTGAGATACCTTATATCCCAGGACTCATGCATAACTTTTGTAAAAATTTACATATCTACACACTGTGTATTCTTTCAATTCTAACAATGTTACATGCTAATTGTTCCCAAAAGACATGGCTATACTATGTTCATGTCATTGATAAAATCAAAAAACACATATGAACTTTAAAAGCAGTTCCATTTTTAAAACATATCACAATTTTAAAATGACATAAAATACACTTGAAAATTATTTGGTGAAACATTCCCATAGCCTAAGGGTGTCTGAAGTCATACCACCTTCTGAATCTCATTGAAATTGAATCTCATTGAAATTGAATCTCATTGAGTTAGGGTTAGAAACTGTTTTTACAAATGGGGAAAATGTTATTTTTGTTATCAGTACTGCTGATCTATATTGGATACTTATTTATTTCATAATTGCATATGTTTTTACCTAATGCATTTATGTGCAAAAATTGTGAGATTTTTTGCTTGTATTATTTTTGAGATATGGACTCATTTCTTCAGCTTTGTTTCCCCCCAAATATGAAGAAGTCATGTCAATATGGTACTTCAGTTACTTTTTACATTTATCTCACCTGCTGGTAACCTGAGGGCAATTGAATCTGTGTGAGTTCATTCACTTATTAATGCTGAAACTAGCTTTAGAAGTTAGAACACAAATGGACAGCAAATGCTATTAAAATTCAGTAAAGAACTCAAGGTTGCACAGATTAATGGACTGTGATAGAAAATCATGACACATTAAAACAATGTGCTTTGATGTGAAGACCTCAGCTGAACTTACCTATACCAACTGATTTCAGGTGGAGGTGATCCAGCAGCTCTGCAGAATAAAGTTACGGCCTCTCCTCGATCTGCAGTGGCATTAAAGGTTTTCTGTGGCAGAGTAATTGCAGGAGGAACTGAAAAATAAGACATTAAGTCCTATTAATGGAAAAACAAAAAAATAAATGACTTTATGTGTTTCCAGAGAAATTGAAAGCACAGGATAGGATCCTTGTTAATTGGAATTATGGTTACACTTAGGGATCAAGACACAATAGGAATCACTGTTAGTAGTATTTCTTTACTTTTCCTAAACACAAGATTTTTAGTATTATCAATACTCTTATATATATTTTTTTTACTAGAATAAATTTTTTAAAAGTTTTTTTCAGCAGTTCTTTAATTTTCTTACAGAACATTTTAAAGTGACTAAAATTACACCTTGAATGTATAAGACATGATAGAGTTGTGATTGGCACTAATTTAACTATCTCAAATTAAAATGTATCTCTACTCTTTTTAATCTTTCTTTCAATTATAAAGCTGACATACAACTATGTACTGATGTCAGACAGTGCTTTTAGAACAGATGCCAGTATGTAGTAGTCTTGATTATGCATATTTAATTCTTTTTACTTAACTCCTGCATATTTCCTGGGCAGGAATATAACCAGCTTCAAAAGGTGAAACATGATAGTACCCAATGGATACAATCTATTTTTGGAAATTGTGTCTTCTGACAGTTACAAATTTTGTCTGTTCTTGATGAGATTAAGTTATTCCTAAAATTGTAACAGTTCACAGAGATCCTCAACAACAACAACAAAAAAAATAGCAACAATAATTAGAACAACTTACAGGTTGATATTTAATATTTCTGTTCATACGGTAATTTTAAGACAGCTGTGCTAAATCTGTTTCCATTAACTGTTAAGCAAATAAACAAATAAACACAATCTCAGCAGACTGGAAGAAGATACGTGGAAATGAAGGAATGTCAGGGAAAGCAAGAGGTAAAAGAAGAAAAGATCAGAGCTTCACAAAATATAGGTCTCTGCTAGCAAGAACATCCTATCACCAGAGCAAATCAGAGTTGGGTTTTTTTTAACTTTCACTAGAGATAAGAAGGAGAAACAGGTAACCCCAATGAACCTGTCTTTAACTTCCCATTGCACTTCCCCAGATAAGTAAGGTAAATAAAGTTAAGTACCTTTCGCACTTTTTAATGGAGTGCTTCACAGATCACTTCTTTCCCATCTGAAATTGCATGGGCCATTACTCAGCAGAAAACCCCCTTATGTTGTACAACATCTTCCATGAAAAAATGTCACTCAGAAAACACTATATACATTTTAGCCATATTGCAGTGCGTTCTAATGTCTAGAACTGAAAATATACTCGTAACATGAGGGAATGAAACAAATTTTTGTGAGCAGTAGCAGGTTCTTCACTGCTCACAACTAAACTACAGGAATATGACTCTATTCAGCATATTACTTAAGCACTTCAATCTTCCATGAGATACTTCAATGACAATGAAATGAAACATTATTTTTCATTTCAAAAGTCGAATTTTATTTTTCTCATCATCCTTTCTGGGAAGAGACCTGTCTATCTTTACTTCTGTTCTTGTATGTATGTAGGATGAAACTAAAATAAAGTGTGAATCTAAAAGACGAAAAGCCAAATGAAGCTATACTTGGCAAGTCTCTCACCTTTCAAACGTAAGGCAAAATGGTAAAATCCGGTCACATTTAAGTGAAAACAACTCTTTTTCATTTATGTGTAGTTATAAATGCCTACTATTTAACCCCAAGACTAGACTATTTTAAGTTTCTGTAATGATTACAAAACAAGAAATTTCTTTTTTAATATAAGAAATTTATTAAAAATTAATTCTACTCACTACTCCACTAAAAATAAGGAAAAAAAAAATCCAAACAAACAACAACAACAAAACAAACCCAAGCCAAAAACTTAGAGTCACCTAATTTTAGTTTCTTAGTCATTGTTAATAAGGAAAATAACATTACATACAGCCATCTAAGTTAGAATTCAATTCATTTCTACTTAGTCAACATCACCTGCACATGCTGCTTAAATAGCTGTGAAAATTTCAGATACTTAAGTACCTAAATATGGGTACAGCCACCTAACTTCAGGCAAAGAAATACTGAGTTTTTGCTATATGTTCTTAAATCAATTTGGGGAGTGGCTTGTCACCATTTTATTTTGGTGGTTGCAAGGTCTAATCCTTCATTTTATAGTAATAGTTCTAATAATGATTACTGGTTTGTTTATTTTTTTTTTGCTACTATATTGCACAACAAACCACTCTATAGGCAAGTATCATCCAAAAGACAGAGATGACTCAATTATGATCAAAATGGTTCCAGAGCGAATATACTTCTTATTCTTAAATATGAGAATCATAGGTTTCCTCCTGGGTTTAATTTTCTCCTCTTCTTGAGAGGATTTGATCCCATATCATCTGCCTCTGAGAGACTGGTCTTCATCAGCTTGGTGTAAGGCTCTGGTGGGGCATGTCACAATATCTTTCCACTCTCTCTGTCCTCCCTTTTTAGTTGGACAGAGAGGCAGTAACAAATAAAGTACTCGCTCACAGAAGAGGTGATCTTAGTTCAAATCTTTGCCCTGGAAAAGGAGACAAGGTGGAAATACAGCCATGTAGCTTCTACTGGCCTGCATATTGCTCCTTTTTTTCTTCCTTTTCTTTTTTCTGATACCAATTCTTTCATAGGTTTCCCTTTTCACCAAAGTGCACTGCAATTTTTCTTTCCGATTTTTAATATTACTCTAAAAGTAATTCTCAGCCAAGTTTAATATATCCAGCTTTATGTAGGAAAATCTATTTATTCCTATAAATTAAACAGAAAATACCTCTTAATTGATACCACTCTACATGAGCAATCATGTCAAAATCACTTAATGGGCAACCCCTTCTCCTCTCAACACTCTGAACTGAAGTCTAGAGGTGTTAGCTTTCCTGTCCAGAATCATAATAAATATATGAAGAATTAAATTTGTGTATATAATTCACCAATAAAACATGTGAAGGCCAATGACAGTTTGCAATCTGACGTTTTAGGTTAAATACAGGCTTGCTCTCAGCTCAGCCTCAAAAATCAGATAGAGGTGAAATGTGTTCAGAATGTAGGTTCATATCGATGAACATAAATGGCAGAACTGTATGTGACCAGGAGTCAAGGTAACCCAGCACCACAACATATAGAGAAGAAAGAAATTTGTTGGAGGTCTTCACCGTGCATAGGCCACATACTGTTACATTCTATCACAATATGTAGGATAATCACTGATTTGCTTGCTGCTGTCTATATAATATGTACACTAATCTAAAGGATTCTGCTTCAAAGACTGCTGCTTGACTATATTAATTAAATAATACCTATGTTGGAAGTTGCTCTTTCTCCTGAAATTAACTGAGAATTCTACTTACATAATTACTACTGTAAACTGAGGTTTGCTGAGAAGGACCAGTCAAGGACAAAGCATTTAAAACTCAGAATCTAATAGGCACGAGGGAAGCAATTTCATTGAAAAACTGACATTAAACAGAATGCACAAATAAAAAATGCCCTTTAGCAACTGTGTCCTTTCTGGACAATATATGAAGAGAGATTTATTTTTCAACAGGTCAAACCTGAATTTAAGAGAGAGGTTGAGCTAAATGCTCCATCTTGTCTTAATCCATTCATATTCCTTCTTAGAGGTTTATTTTTAACTGATAAAATGTATAATGCCAGTTTTCAGATAACTCGTTATATATTCTACTCCTCATAAAAAAAAGTTAAAAATCTAAAAGTACTACTTTTAATCTTAATAAATCTTAATAAAATGTACCTGTGACTTTTGAGACAGTTAACAAAATATGTTCAATGCAGTGAAGGTGAATAACTATGAAAAATCAAGTGTGTTTTTCAACAGTAAGTGACAAAACACTGAAAAATACTGAGTGAACTGAACTACTATATATTATAACCTAAAACTCTAGTCTTGCAGTGATTGTTAATGTTCCATGAATGATTAAAAACAATAATCTAGCTTTTACATACTTATATGCACTGATAATAAGAAAAGCAATTAATTCTATTTACACAGTATAGTACAGTTTTAAAAAATATTAAGCAATTACATTTATAGGAAAACAATACTAAACAGCCATGACAATTATATTAACCTGTTTAATCATGATTTTATAGTAGCTGATATATTTTAAAATAGTCTATGATAATCAAGTAAAGCAAGAAGTCAATTAAAACACTTTTGCTCCTTACCATTCACAATAACAATTATGTCTCGAAAGTCAATTTCTCCTCTGGCTTCCACTCTTCCTTCACATCTGTATACTCCTTCATCACTTTTACTGATGTTAAGAATTTGGAGATTATTGTTTGCTAATACTGCAAATCGACCTAGAAAGGCAAGTAAGAGATTCAGTTGTATTAGTAAATCAAGATAATAAGAGGAACGCTCAAAGAACACAGAACGCTCACTGACTAAACATTTGTCGATTTAAGAGTAGAATGTCAGTCAAGACTTTTTTTTTTTCCCTAACACAAAATATATTGCCATTTCCTAAAATTCAATCTGGATTTTCCATCCATAACTTCCTACTTACTCTGAAGAGTCATCAAATGTAAGTTAAATTTATAAATTATTGCAAAATGAATGGAATATTCATGAACACCTACACAGAATATAAAAACTATTAAGGAGATGGAAAAAAGATAAATCAAGCAATTTTAGCAAAATAAGAAAATGTTTCTGCCTTCTCTATCCAGAAGAACCAACTGTATTTGTGTCCATTTTACAGCACTGTACTTCATAATTTCTCAGGTTGCTTGCTCTCCTTCCCTCCTCCTGTTCCTTTGCTCGTTCACTACTACTCAGCCAATGATGTATCTGACCTTCATCTAACACTTCATAGAAATGGGTATGGAGACATTATCCAACAAAACACTCCACCTTCTGTGTAGCCCAGCATAAACTGAAATTCAATAAGCCTTTTCAGTAGATTAAGTTCACTGAAGAAAACAGATTCTGAACAAGCGTGCATACACTGTCCTGCACATGCAGCAGCAAAATTATAATCCACAAGAGTAAACTGGATCTGAATTATTTTTTCTCCTTTCTGTCTGAATTAGCATTTGAGGTATATGTGGCAAGATGCTGGTAGCAGGGGGCTGCAGGGTAACCTCTGTGAGGAGAGGCCAGGGCTGTCCCATGCCAGGCACAGTTGCCTCCAGCCAGCTCCTGCCAACCTGGGCATGGCTGAGCCCTGCAGCCAAGGTGGTGGCACCTCTGGTAAAGCTTGCATACAAAAAGGGCAAAAACCGCTGTGCAGCAACTGTGAAAGAGACAAATGAGAAAAACTTGAGAGAAACAGCCCTATGAGCACCAAGACGAGAAAAGACACTGGAGCAGACATCCTCCTGCAGCCCCAGAAGAGAGCAGAGTGGAGCAGACATCCACATTGCAGTCCATGGAAGACCCCATGCTGGAGCAAGTTTATCCTGAACAACTGCAGCTCATGGGAAGCACTCACACTGGTGTTGTCAGGGACTGACCACAGCCCCTATTCCTCATCCCTCTGCAGTGCTTGGGGTGAGAGGGACAGAGGAGTCAGCAATGAACGAATGAAGTTGAGCCTGGTAAAACAGATGGGGCAGGTGTTGCTTTAATTTTGTCTTTGTTTCACCATTCAACTCTATTTAACTGGCAATACATTTGATTAATTTTCCCCAATTCAAATCCTTTTTGTTTGTGCTGGTAATTGGCAATCTCCCTGCCTTTATCTTCATCCGCAAGCTTTTTCATCTCATTTTCTCTCCCATTCTGTTAAGGAGGGTGAGAGAGTGGCTGGGTGGGTGCATGAAGCTGGCCAAGGTCAACCCACCATAACTAGTCAATATTAATGGACTCTTCTGAGAGGAATTACTTCCTGCAGTTCACTGTATATGTTTTTTTGAAGAACCTGCATACATGTTATTCAGCTGTCCTTCTCATTCAGTTTGAACCAGCATATTACAGGATGATGAGATTTACTAGCTTTCAGTTTTAACTAGCAACCAAGTGTCATTTTTCACTTTGCTTTCCATTTTGATTCTGCTAGATTTTTAAAGCATGCTAGATTTCCCACAGCACAAAACTGATATTCCAAAACAATAATAAACAACACTTCGTAGTAAAGCTTTTATGTAGTTACACAGCTAAGAGTCTATTCACAGAACATATGTGCATACATGTTTAAAATAAAACAGCTTTTTATACCATGTGGGTTCTGTTTCATTACAAAGAACTCTATCAGAAAAATGGAAAAAGAAAATTTAATTATGCTTCACCTGGTAGAGGTTTACAGGACAATGGCCTCAACACATTTTCACTAATTATTTCTAGTTTATTAAAGTCACGCTTGAACATTAATGCCATTTCACACACTGCCACATACAAATTACATAATCTTTTTCTTTCCTGTCCCTGCACAATTCCCAGAAAGCTGTGCTTAAAAATGTTTTGAAAAGGTGAGATCTAGCCCCTCTTCGAGCATTGGTAACCTTTTGATTTTTGTTAACATAAATATTTAATGTGTGAGATGAACGAAAGGACTGGAAATCACCCGTTTTTTTCTTTAAATTGCTGAAAAAAATGAGGGCTCATTTAGCAACAGGAAATGAAAACTGTAGATGTTGGCTGGATATCTTTTCAGCTTTCATTGAAGAATAATATAATGGATATAGCAGGAGATATTCTCGTGACTACGTTAGGTATTATAGAAGAAAAACATTGTGGGTCTTTTTCCACCACTAATACTGTCCACATACAGAGAAAATTTATACATGTCATATTATAAAGAAACTTAAAAAATGGTATGTGAATTGAATGTATGACTTTGTTTAGAAATTGTTGCTCTTCATGTTTTATTCTTTGGTAGGCTTGTGAAAGAATGGTTCATGTCAATGTAAAAATGCCACTAAGTACACGATGATGATGCTTTTCTCATTCAGCAAGAACCAATTGTGAATAAACCAGATGGGTCAACAAATGCACTGAAACCTTGACAAGCAGAAGTTGATCTTGATGGACTCACGTGTTCTATGGAACACTCAGGAGGTTCAGAGCAGTAAAGTAAAATAGTAATACAACATGGCACATAGAGATGGTGTGCACGCAGATAAAGTTCACTGTCCCATGGATACCATAATAAAAATTGTGTCCTATACTAAATGGATTACAGTTGGTGGATGTAGACAGTGACTGGACACTACCCTCCTCCAGCTCATCACTCTGTTTTCTGGACTCATCTCACTCAACTTCAAATGTCTAATTTAGAACAGTCATACCACCTTCCCCTTCAGTCAAATCAGATGTTAAGTGGTACAGGTGACAAGAGGGGTTGCCCATGTCTTTTCAGTGCCTCACAATCAGAGCTTGAGGAATTTTTGGCTTATGGTTTGCAAATTTACTGTGTTCTAGGGTATGTAACAGGCTATAACCCACAATGTCTAACAAAAAGGTTAGGCACAGCTGTTCATTCTAAGACTAGGACATGACTAAACACCTGTTGAAGAAAAAATCAAAACTTTCTGCAAAAGCTGAAGACCAAGACTCCTATTCAATATGTCCCTCATACAACCAGACCAGCCACTCTTTACAGCAGAGACTGTTTTTCAACGCCATAATTTCTTCTTCTAGACAGAACACAGCATATTAACCATCTAAAGCTAACACTCACCTTTGCACATCAGTTTACACAAGTGTATTTAGCAGGTCTATATTGGCTCTGCAGAGCAATGGCACCACTTTTCTAGTACTGTAATTAGAACTGCACAAACTACTGACTTGAGTGGGAAACCTATTAGGTTGGTGCAAAAGTAATTGCAATTTTGGACCGTGAATTTTAAATCATTATAACTAGGCTACACTGAGGAAGGAGCAGAATTGAATTGCCACAGCCTAACCAATATGATCTAGAGGGTTAGTCTGGTTCATTTGAAGTGTTTCTCATCTAGTCCTTTAGAATAAGAGAAAGCTTTTTCATTGACCACACCAACTACAAGATAACATGTAGTTCCCTAGAATTGTAACTAGATAGATTTTCAAAAAGTAAGTTATTACAGTTTTCCAGAAGCTTTTATCATGTATAAATTTTGGTCTTTAAGAGAATCATCTTACATAATAAAAATACCTATGCAGGGAAAAGACAAACAAACAAACAAACAAGCAAAAAAACCCAACAAAAAACAAAGAACAAAAACCAAACCAAACCAAAACCCTAATAGAACTGCATAAATGAGAATGTAAAATGCTAAGATATATCAAAGCATACAGGAAACATGAAAGATGCACCCATCCCAAATATTTTCTAACCAGTCATATACAAGATACAATTTTCAACGTGCACTACAGTTACATACCACACCTACGCTATGTTTATAGAAAACTCCGAATCTGATAGTAGAATTCTGACATACCTTAATGATTTGAGCAGTGATGGAATAAAACATGCATATTTATATAGATAGTGGGTAATTTATATGTAGCATATTTGTATTAACAGAGGCAGCTAACTTTCTTCCAAGCTTCACTCTAATCATAAACTAATATACAACTGTCTGTACATAAAATTTCTATATTTGCTTTAAGCACTGTAGAATGAGTTGCATTTAATGTCCTTGGGAGCCCCAGGATTCTGCAAGAACCGGAGCAAGTCACTTAGGATTCCAGATAAGATCTAATAAATGAAAACAATCCTATTCACTTTCATACTTACTAAAATGTCCCTGACTCCCATACAATGGAATTATGTCATGACAATTCATCTCTTGATAACAATAGAGAAATTCTTAGAACACTCCCAGAAAATTATCCTTATATATTGCTCTATTAAACCTTAAACATACAACGCAAGGCCATGAAGAGTTTTGGAGGTCATTGTTCACCTCATGGTGGGTTTTTGTTTGTTTCTTTTTCCTCTAATCAAAGAATGATGGACAGCCACTCCCACAGTTTCTTACATCTTTGTTTACAGAACTCAAAAGAGACTATATATCTTAGTATGATCTAGCAATGGAGTAGATAAGGTACCAGGAATATACAAGAGCTAGTTCAGAATGGTGAGAGGCTATTTCACCTGCAGCTATTTCAGCTACAGTCCTACTACAGAGCAAAAATCATTACATTTTCACTTCTGATTTTGTGCACAGGCCTCCTGGGAGAAGAAATCAGTCTTCTGTTCAAATGGAACATACAAATACAGATACTAGTAACTGTCAAGAATTTGCAAAACTGAAATAGTCAAAAGTGTGTGCTGCAAAAAATCCTACTAGTTGTAACATATATAACAGAAGAATGGCCAAGAATATAACAGAAAGCCATGAAATAAAAGTGATGACATTATGTCATATCTTTGTATTATGCCAGTGACAGAATCCTTAAAATATAAACTATATTCTCATGCCCCACAAATAAACTGCAATATACATTTTAATTTGGATAGGAAATTATTCAGTATTTTATCTTATTATGAACAAAAACCCAACAAGAATAATAAGTTGCTTCATTTTTAATAGGCATCATTTAAAATGACAAATTTGATGTTATTTAATTTAAAATTATGTGAATAGCTTACAGGTACTAATCCTTCACTGGAGATTTTGATACATGAAGGAAACCATTACATATGGATTCTGTACAGACTACAGAATCTGGTTAAATTCTGCTCAAGCAGATGGGCTAATCAAAATCCGTCCTTCACTATAATGTGATTATTTTTCTTTTATGATAATATTTTAATATTAATTAGAATGCATAACTTCAAGAGTTACCAAAATACTAACTGTCAGCAGTAGTCGTGACTTCCTCATTCCGATACAACCAGCTGACAATGGGAGCAGGTGAACTAGTAACACGGCAAACAACCTCTGCGTCTTCTCCTTGCCTGAACTCTTGTGGAGATATTATGTCTCGGAAAGTGAGCTTTTCTGAAAAGGAAGAAAACAGTATATAGTAAGAATCTTCCAGTTAATTTAACATTAAAATTATATGTTGCACCAAATCACATAAAGATGACTATTACGACTTCTCATTGTGACAATACAGAATTATTTCCATAATATAATTTTCCCAGATAAGAGTCAAGTGATCCTGGACACGTAACTTTCACTCTGCCTGCAGAAATGATTTTATAATAATTTGAAAATTGATTGTAAAAAAGCTTTGTGAAAATCCTTGTTTTATTTATATAAACTAAGCATGTTTTATAAATATTTTAAATTGTTCTCAATGTTCCAGAGGCCAGTTTTGAAACTCTAGTTTTTAGAGGTCTATATATTCAGGTTAATAGTCTATTTACTCTCTTGTGTGTTTTATTCCTCATGATCTTATTATTGAATTAAAACCTCATGTTTTTGTACCATCAAAATCTCCAAAATTATTTGGAAAAGTCTTATTAAGAAAGTAGAACTTAAGCCCCACTGACTGTGAAAACCGTCAGCTGAGTAAAACATAAAATCTCAAAAGCCAATGAGAAAACATAGGAAAAAAAAAATTAAGTCATAAGGACTGGTAGCATTTTTTTGAGGAAATAACAGCCTGATAAGGCTTTTAATTATTCCATCCCCAAATAACCAGAATTAGTATTTATTCTATTAGCAGTTTGAACAAGTTAGTATTATTAGAATTTAGTGTTAGAAGTCCAAGGTGGCATTAATCCATGATCTCATACAAGATCTAACGCAGAAACCAACTGCCTGACAAAAAATGCTGGAAGATTTTCTTGCACACAGAAGAAACAAACTAACCCATGTTCTCTACGATCAAAGACTGCCAACTACATTTCAGAGGATGCCTTGGAGAATATAAGTTGGAGACACAACTACATCTTCACCTTTTTGCATTGATACAAGTGCAGGCTCAAATAATCCACAGAGTTCCCACAGTACAGGGAGCACACTTTTGTTATATACATCTCTGGTATAATTTTACTAAGTATTTGCATGAAATGTTTGAAGTGTCTGACCATATGTAAGTCAAAAGAAAAACTCTCCCAGACACCAGGGATTATTAAACCAGATCCTAGGAGAACAGTGTATCCTGCTTTTTCCTTACAATACATCACAAAGATAAACAATGAAACTTTTAAATGACAGTTCTCACAAACCTTTAACATTTCTTGCATAGGTCTTCAGGTTTATCTAAGCTGAATTATTAAAATTACCACATACAAACACTTCAAAAGATTTCAACCTTGCTCAGCAGTCTCCTAATGGAGTGGCTGGCAGTTTTAGGTATAAAATTATTTCCACAAAACTTGAAATCCTTTGAACTGCCAGCTTTCAAGCCATCATGTAAGCTCTTGTAACTGCTATCACCATTTTAAGGATTGTTTTATCAATCGACATTTTTTTTAATTGTATGTCTTTTGTTATCTGAGTTATCTGCATGTAATAGGAGCAGTGCTTTATGATTCTACTCTGTATTTTCTGTCTCATTGCAATTCCTTAGAGTTCAGCCCATCCACAAACAAATTTTTAATGAATGTTAAAAAACAATTCTCCAACGAAAGTACAGAATAACTCAGCTGAAAGGCTGCTGGCATATGCCTCACGCTTTCACCAACAAAGACCTTGTCTTTTATCTTCACAGTGTACTTGTTTAATGTACTGCTTTTAATTTTTGATTGATCAAAATAATATAGTACAATGTAAAGTTATTTAACTAAATTAAAAAAAAAACCTCAGAGAATTTCTTACCACAATAGAATGCATTTACTTTTCAAATATACTCCTCAATTAGTTGTTGACAGTTGAAATGCTTAGCACATTAAGCTTCCATGTTTTATGGCAAAATTTCATTACAAGGCCAAGGAAAAGAAAAGACTGACATAAAAATAACTAATTCATTCTAAACTCCACTTTTTAAATGACATATAGTGCACTTCCTGCACTTTTGTTTATGCATATATTTTTAATAGGTTGTAGATGTATTTGTATCAAGAATTAGGTTGACTTAAGTTTTTTCTCATATTTCCTCTTTCCCATGAAGGCCATACAGCACACCCACATAGGATGGCATTCTAAGATATGAAGCAAAAGTAATCTACAATATTACAAAGTGGCCATCCATTTCATTTATATGTTCCTCATAATATCTATTAACTAAACTGTAGGAGATTCAGTGATTTGGAAGATAAGGTTCAGAGCCTGGGAAGATATTTTGATACACTCCACTTTCTCAATAGCAGTGGCTTTTAAAACATAGTCCTTCATTTGTTAATTTCTAATATTTTACTTACGATAAATTTCCAAAACAACAGTAGCTTCTTGAGTTTGTCCTTTAGCATCTGTTGCTTGACACCGATATATACCAGCATCTTCTATATCTGCATTATAAATGGTTAGACGTGATCGAACACCTTCTTTCTGAACAACCACTCTTTGACTGGAAACAATCTTCTCTCCTTGTGGGTTGTACCAGTCTATGTTGTCAGGCTCACCAATGGCTACAAACAAAAGAAAAAACAATCCAACATTAGAAGTTCGGGCAGACAGTATGCAACACATATGCCTACCCAATGCACAATGTCTATGCAATGTCAGAGAATTGCTAAATTATGAGAGTTGTGAGAAAGTCTATAGAAAGATAAGCAAGGCAAATCTGTACGCAGATGTATGATTGTTGAGAAAGGATAACTAATAGCTCAAGGATTCAAGAAGGAAACATAAACCACAGAAAGGTATGAAGTCTTAAAGGAAAGAAACAGGATGTTCAGCAGTCACTGAATCAACAGGTCAAGTCATCAGTCAGTTGGGTTGTCAGTGTAGTCAGGCCATGTATCATTGTCAGTGGAAGATGGCAACTCAGAAACATCAAGCATCCACATCAGGCACCTGCAAATGCAAACCCTTCTCCTCCTGACTGATATCTGCCTCACCAGAAAAGACTCTTTGGGTGTCTTATTAGGTCGGAAAGGATACTGAAGAAGCATTCTAACAGATATAAATTACCTGTACTGACACAGACAATTCAAATTGAGTGACTCAGAGTCTGAAATATATAGTTTATAGACTAGAAATGTGAAGCCAGTGAAGATCTATTATTTATCAGAATTCTCACAAGTCAATATGAACACAGAAAAATATGCTAATTTAAGTTAATATTGTGAATCAATTAATTCAGTTTCAAATTATGTGGAAGCTTGAAAATCTAAGAAAAAATACATACTTAGAAGTAAAATTAATACATACCTGTGCATGTGAAGAATTTGGATTCACCCACACTGAGCTCAACTTTGCTAAGTGAAATTGTAACTTGAAGTAGAGCTGAAAAAGATAAAGTAGGTTGTGAATAAATTTTGGTATTTATCAGTTTAAATTTTATATTTTCAGGTTTTGTATTTTCTCATTCTATACCACAGAACTTGTTCAACAAGTCTGAGAAGTTTCAGCTAAGCATTGTAGCTTTTGAACTGAATTATATAGAGAGGTAGAGAAAACAATAAAAATAAAGATGTTACATGAAGTATAACAGCCTCACATCCCAAAACTGAGGACGAAATTAAAGAAGTAAAAGAGACAGATCCAAAAACTCAATGAGAATAAAGCGAATGGGAACACTCAGCATAGACCAACCAAGGGTAAATCATGCCTGACCAACCCCACTGCCTTCTAGGATAAAATGTTTACCTTTGTGGATGAAGGAAGAAGAGTGGGTGCTAATTACCTTGATTTTATCAAGGCTTCTGACACTGCCTCCCACAATATTCTTGTATTCAAGTGTATTGGGTATAACGAGCAATATTTTGGTAGCAGGGGATGGTTAAAGGGGTGATTTCTGTGGGACGTCGGTCAGGCTTTGAGCTGTGACAGACACAGGCAGTTCTAGCTGGCTCCACAACAGCCCCACTGTAGGACATAGTGGAGCTGGTTGGAAGAATTTGTGGCACCTCACAGAACACCAAGACAGAGGAATAAGAAGGCTAGAACAACAGGAGGTGCTCCATGGCACAGTTGGTAACACCCCTAGAGAGACTGCAGCCCATGCCAGAGAAGTTGAATGCCCATAGGTCTGTGGCCTGTGGATAACCCACAATGAAACAGAGGAAATGAGTCAGGCAGAAGGAGCAGTGGAAAAAAAACACTAAGAAAGAAGGAATGGCAGAAAGAAACCACTATGTCCTCATCCCAATCTCTGCAACACCCATCACTTCACTGAATGGAGTGTGATCACGCATTGATGGTGGTAACAAGGGGAGTGGAGACTAGGAATAGGCAAGGAGAGGTATCTGAAACCTGGGAAACGGAAAGAAAGGTGTTTTCCCTAAGTGTGTAAGTTCCCAGTACCCAAATCAGTAATCGAATGTTTATGCTAATGGTTGATACATAGAGTTAAATTCCCCAACTAGATTCTGTTTTGCCCACAACAGTTATTTGCCACTGATTTTCCTGTCTTTACCTTGACCCATGAGTTTTCTCATTCCCAGTATTTTCCTGTTTTCATCCCTATCTTGCTGGGGGTGGGGGAATGAGCAAGTGGTTGTGGGTGTTTGGCTGCCACCTGAAGCCAACCCACCACACCACATTAGGGTGTTACAGTTTGGACAGCCAGGCTGGTAAAAACCTAGTTGGATGGCTAGACTTAGAATGCAGCAGCTAGTAGGTCGTATATGTTACCTGGAGACCAGTAACGAGGGGGCTATTGTAAGGTTCTGTCCTGCTTAACACCTTTATCAATGGCATGACATAGACTGAAAGGTCATTGACATAGACTGAAAAGAATGTATCAACAGAAACATGATAAAATTCAATAAGGATAAATGCTAAATTCTGCACCTGTGAGGGAATAACCTGCGGGGAGTTATACAACTGGTAAGGAGACGTTGGGGAGAGCCAGTGTTGTTCAATCTGTAGAGAGAGCACTGCAGGGGAACCTAACAGTCACCCTCCCATATCTATGTGGAATTCATCAAGACAGAACCAGGCCCTTCACAATGGTGTACAGCAAATAGATGAAAGACAAGTTGAAACAAGAGAGGTTCGGGCTGAGCACAAAGAACAGCTTTTTTATTATGTGGACTGTCAGAAAATGAAGCAGACTGCCCAGAAAGACTATGCAATCTCTGTTCTTTCAGGTTTCAAGAGGCGACTGGATAAAGCCTTAAACAATTCAATCTGTCTTTGTAACTGATCCAGCTTTAAGCAGGTTGGACTAGAGACCTTCTTGAGTCCCTTCCACCTGGAACTATCCTGTGGTCCCATGACCTTATGAATGAACTACCCAACACAGGCAGTATTACTGGTGAAGGGCTTATTTATGCAAAATCATTATGTACTCTTCAACAATCACAATTTCAGCATTATCATCACCCTAAGTAGCTGTAGCTCTTTAACATCGATTACCTTACAAAACTGGACAATAAACATTTCTGAACCAATAACAAGGATAAAAAGAGTCATGTTAATTTCAAGCTCTAATCAAGACAGAAAAAGTCAGGACTAATTTTTTAGACAAGAAAATATCTAATTTTTCATTCAGTGTTATAAGTAGTAGAGAACTGGGACATACCTGAAGTTTAAAAAATATTGTTTCAAGAATCTGGGGTTTTCAGTCTTGAAATATAACAATTATGGTTTATTCTGTGTATGTGGAAATATTTCACCTTTCTGAAAACTGTAACACAAAGTTCAGTGTAATACTGACTGTCCCATGCCCACTAGATTACTTCTGTGTAATTGGTATGGAAGTCCAACAGGACAAACATCTCTAGAGGAGGGGAGGTATTAGATTTCGAACTAAATTTTCGGTGTGACAAATTTTATCCATGAATACCTTAGAACTGTAAAACCTGCTAAACCCACAATTGTTCAGTTCTGTTTATAGTAAAAATTAAAGATGAGCACAGAAACAACAATTATCTAAAGAGTATTCCATACATATTAATGCAGCGACTATTTCAATTAAGGGAAAAGTGTCATGAAATAGATTTGCTGTTAATTGATTAATTTCATGTTATCAGCCTGGATAAGTAAGAATTAGACCAGAATTTAATTTTTTGTTCAATACTCATATGAAAGGCCAAACCAGGCAATGAAAACTGAAAATGACTTCAGTATCAGGCTACCAAACTAAATTTAACAGAACTAAGTATTTTCTACCAAAAAAACCCACCAACACCAAAAAAAACACACACACACAAAAACCCAAAGAAAAGAAACAAAAAAACCCAAACCAAAACAAACATCTGTACAGTAAATAACATTTTACATGAGATGTCCTGAATTGTGGATACTTTTTTGAGGAAATCATCACAATTGAACTTACTCCTTAAAAAAAAAATATATATATATATATGTATATATATATAGACCCTGCATCCCATGAGAAAATAGCTAAGAATGAAAACCACAAAAAGCTCCGAAGAACACATCCTGCTTCAGGCAAAACTAAATATCTGTGTGTACTATGTTCACTAACATCAACACTTGTCAGCCCATAAAGACTGTCAGGAAGAGGGTGTGACTGGCTAGAGGTGAGGAAGAAACTGAAGCGGACTATAAAAATGTTGAATCTAGTACCAGAACAGGTACTAGCACTATTCTTATTGTAATAGCAAGGAACACAGTGAAGGCTCCTTTAGGACACATGTAGCACTGTCAGAGAAAGAGACTAATGTGCTTGTTCTCATCTGTGGTCTTTATGTCCATGGTTCCAGAAGCAAAGGACAAGCTTAAGTATTGGAAAGGAAGTGAGTTTCAGACAAAATTTTATTTTTGTTGTAATAAGCATCAGGAGTAATAAATCATCCAGGAGGCTACTCAAAACCTCACTTCTTTATTTGCCTGTCAGGATAAGCTTCACTTTAACCTCAGGACGCATAACTCATGGCTGGAAACCAAGGTGCTAGTAAATTCAGAAGTTGAGGAATTTCAAGAGATTAGAGCCTGGAAAATTTATTTCAAATCACAGACTCACTTTTAGGTCCTATGTCACCATTTGTCTAGTACTATATTTTTTTATAGAGTTTGTAGCCTTGTAGACTTGCTTCAAAAATGTACACGTTAGCATTTCAGCAGTACTGCTTCAAGGACAGTTTCACTGCACAGTTCCAATAACTAGTAACTGATGTTGAACTACGTAAATGTAACAAATTAAGTAATAAATGTCAGGTAGAATGTAAGGAACTGCATGATGAGAGATGAAAAGCAAAGTAAGAGAATACTTCTCCTTCATGAATGAACTAAATATTTGAGACTATAACACAGTTTTGGCAAAGGGTCGAACTCAATTCAAAATTCTTAGCATAAATGCAATTATAATCTCTGTGGAGACCTGCTAGCTACATCTCTGAAACTAAAAGGAAATAATATTTTCTATATATGGTACTTAAATACTTACAAAATAGAAAAATATAAGACTGTCTGTCTAATTTTTCCAGCCTCTTTTTCTTAGCTCTGCTTCATGTAAATAGAAAAATATTACTTCATGTGAAATACATTGAAAAATACTGCCCAAGTGATTAATCTAGCAATCTGAGTTTATTAGCTTGTCGGGCAAATAGTCAAGTACTACGCTAGGAGAAGACTCCTTTATGGATAGTAAAATATTGCAAAGAGACAACATATCCAGAAAGTTTTACATTATTTTCAAATTTATTTCAAGAGGAACTACATAGATGCATTAGGTTATTATAAGCTCTGATGAAGATGTCACACAATGTGCACACAGTTCAGGTTATTGCTGTACACTATCAGCTAATGCATTAATATAAAAGGGAGTTGATTGTACCAGACTGGTCCGAAGGTCTTCGAACACACAGATGAATGCTTATTTTATCAGGTCAGTGAGGATGACAAAACATTCAAGTCAGTAGGGACTGTGTCTAGGTATGTTAAAACAAGCCCAGTAATGAATAGTAGCTTCTTCATAGATCTGACAAAATACTGCTTCTTCTCATGTTTCTAAGGATATTACCTAACTATCTATAACTGAAAAAAAAAAATATATATAGAGAGAGATTTTTAAATAAAGGCAAGATCTAGAAGATCCGTTCAGTTAGAACACAGTGGAGTGTAATGCTACCATAGTAGAGGTGTTCTGGGAAAAAGTGAAGTCAGTCAGTGCTTCACTGAGTCTTCCATACATGTGCAATTTTATAACAAAAAAAAAAAAGCACTATTAGCAGTAGGTGATATAACCAATCCCTTCCCTTTTGATCATAGTAATTATAAAATAATTATTATCAGTTGTACTACACTAAGAGGATTCCGTCAAATTATTCCTCAATGGGTTTGAAATTCACTTACGAAATAAGAATAATAATAAGAGGTCCATTTGTTCTGTTAAATATGGAGACAGATTACTCTGTTCATAAGACCTAATATTTAGTAGACTAACTGATTTCAGTCCCATTTGCACAAGTACCCTTCACATTTCAGAACTACCCTCACAAACCTGTCATGGCTCTGTCTCCCCAGATGATGACCTAATGCAGCAGAAGTGAGGTGTCATCAGTGAGAACTTAGAAAAAGTGTAAGTCACTCACATATGTATGTCTATTGTCACTTAGCAATATATCAAAACACATTAAATGTGTATACTATATAAATGGATATTTAAAACATATATATAACATATATATATAAGATATATAAGATACTGAAAAGGAGACAATATTTGAATAAAATATGAGAAAAATATTAGGTAAAGCTCTGCTCAAAATAGTGACTCCATCAGCGGCTCCTTGACAATTCCATTTCTTAAAAAAAAATCCACTCAAACCCTCCAAAAACCAGAAAAGCTTCTTTTTGCTTGTATTGAAAGGTATGACACCAAGCAGACACGAAGAATCAAAACATATCATATTCTGCCCATGTTTCCACAATGCAATACATTTTAGAATTTACTTTTGAGCAAGAAGACAGCACTCTACTATGGAGGGGTCTTTCTACACCTGTTGGGCTGCAAACCCACTGAAAGGGAGAGGGTAATGTGAAGGCAGTGAAGAGGAAAGGACACAGCTTTGAAAACAAAACAAGGCTTGGGACCAACATGGAACTAAGGAGAGGAGTGACAGCTACAGAAGATAATTTGGATGGCTTTTGCAGTGGCTTCCAAGAAAAACAAGTAGGGTACAAGATATAGCTGAGAGAAGGACTTTATTCTTTGTGAAGGTCCTAATTCTCTTTAGCATAGGTTCTCTAACCATAGTTACAACCTGTAATGCTTTGCCTTCATGCAGTAAACTTACCTGGGTGATGTGGTTTTGCTTTTAGTAAATGACTACACTTAGTATTTAACATGCTTAGAAAACTTGGCTTCATTATTCTTGAGCAGAAGAAATTAGTAAATTTTTAATTGGCATCAAACTCAATCCCAGAACAACCATTGACCCAGTTACTCTTTTTTTCCCTTTATTATGCAGGCTTCTGAGAATATTATCTTTAAATTCACTGATTCCCAGATAAAAGTGAATGGGCTTTGAATGAAAATTACACTAACACAATCCTTGCAGAAGTGGATTCTCTCTTAAATTTCTATTATTTTCTAGTTTTGAACAGAAATTAACAGAAATTATTAAATGTACACCGAACTTGTTAAGTATCTGTTCAAGGGCATTTTACCTTAGGGAAAATGCCCTTTTAGGTTTTGTTTTGTTTCTAAATCTCAGTAAGTTTTTTCTACTATTAATTCAGCAAAGTCAGAAATACAAAAACATTACGCAATCCATGAAGTTACAGTTTGGTAAGAGAAAGTCTGATTTCAGCTGTTTCCATGAGTAATCAAACAATCAGTAACCATACACCTCTGCCTTAAAGAATTCCATTAAAACGACAGTACAAACTAGAGCTGAACTAAACTCTGTTAAGGTGTTTGCTCTTCCATCACCAGACGGAAATAATGTTCAGAGATATCTTAAGTCACCTAAGGTACTATTTTTTTTTTCATAGACAATGAAGAAGACTCACACATTGTACACTTTTGTAGTAAGAATGGCATGCAGTGAGATGTTACACAAAAGATGACCACTAAAGCTAATGGTCACTATTACAATTATAATCATTAAACAGCAAACTCAAAACAAAATGCTAGAAAAAATAAGATTGTACCACATACTGTCACATCTCTTTTATATCCAAGTGAACTGCCTGTGGGGAAGAAATCCTATCATCTGCATACCCACTGAAAAGGAGATTATGTTCTTGTTGAATTTGTAAAGTCTACGAGACTTGCAGTGTTTAAAAACATCTCATACATTTGTAAACCTTCGGAAATAAAAATAACACTAAAGAATTTCTTTTCCTATGTGTGTGAATCTATAGTAAAAATTCAATCCAAACAGACTATTCAAACATAACTCACTCAACATATTATCATTTAAATGTACTTTTAGATGTTTTCTTTATTTGTTTTAGCAGTTTAATAAACTACATAAAGTTCATTCAGGCAGTATTCTGATATCCTGTGAGCATTATAACATTTTTTTTTATTTTTCTCTTATGAATAAAGATATATCAACTGGCCTAATTATAACCTGTCTTCCATTCAGTGGCCTTGAATCCTTGTCTGTGATTTGTTTTGTAGAAATATCTGAAAGACAAACTGCATCTGCAAAGCCAAGAAACAAAAATGTAAATTCTATGGGGGCTGGTGGCTGGTTATTGTTCAACTTTTTAGTGGGCAGGCTACTACTAAATCATAACATACCACTTCTCGAAGGTATGACGATACTGAGAGATGTTAGTTACATTTTTAATTGCTTGACATCAAGTTTCATGATTAATTAAGTAGTTCAGTATAACTGAACTTTCAATTTCATCACATTAGCATTAATTTGGATTTGTCAGTAAGAAACAAAGGCCTGATATAAAGTTCTAAGGTTTTATCTGAAACATTAGGGATTCCTTTTCAAATTTCCATCTTATAGAATAGATAGTGGTTTATTTTTAGGTAGACAAAACACCCTTTGTGCCATCATTAATTCATTTCCTACATCTGTGTCATTTTCCCTGATGAGAAGAGTTAGAAGTCAGAGAAAGTCCAAACTGCCTTCTGGGGCATAACGGACGTCATAGGGGTGAAATGCATGATGAAAGAGAACCAACATGATCCTGCTTTGTGCAACAATGGCACAAACACTGAAGCATAATCAGAAAATCCTCTGTTATAAATTATTTTCCATGATACTTGCAGCAGAAAAAGTAAAATAGATAAGCTATTAATATCTGAGCAGAGACAGTATAGAACTATAAAACAGGACATTGCTTAAACAAAGTCTGCGTGTTACAACTCTATTTGCAAGACTTATCTCAAACAGAAGTTACTCAGTACTGCCCCTGCACCCCCAACTCAAGCAATCTACAGCTTAGGAATAAAATATATAAGTGTAAACATTGTGAGTTTTATCGAGACTTCCAGGTAGGTTGATATTGGGAGCTCAGCTCTCTCAAGAGATGGGTTAATGATTTAAATATTCAAATATAGATTTACAAGATCAACCTTATTTAGTTTTAATCAATGTTTAATCCATATGAACATTTTCTAGTCATGCCATAGTAGCTTATCACAGAAAATCAAGATTAAAAGATATCCAAACTAAAACAAAACAAATAAAAATCAAGATACCTAACTTTATTCACTTCAAGTCTGGTTTTAGCAAGAACAATTTTCTGTAAGTGAAATGCATGAACTTTGGAAGACTTCAGCTATAAAACGGGTTCATTCATGCATGAGATAATACAGATATTTAATCTTACTTAAGCTATTTCAGCTAAATTCAGTAGAACTTATGAATGGAGAGAACAGTCAAGTTTAAAATTCATGACTTAACACAATATTAAGCTATTTTAACTGTAGAGAAACACACTGAAGAATCTTTATCATATATTGATCTCATAAATAAATAAATATGTAGGAAAAAATAATATACCTACACTTTTCAAAGCTTAACACCGCCTTAACAAAATCTTCTCAATCCAAAAATGTTTCTTTTTGGCAGCAATAAACAGAAAGGAAAAGTATTTCAAGGGCCTATGGATTTTAAGAATCATGCTTCCCAAACTGAAAATTATGTAGTCAGTTAATTCTCGATTTCATAATTTCTCCTACATTCAACATAGAATCTTCTAAAAACCAAAAGTACATCAATAAAAATAAACCTGAAAAATTAGCATCTTAATCTTCAACGTGACAGTTTGTAAGTAACAGTAAGCTAGGATTTTTTTAATGTAATCTAAAATTGATTTAATAAAAGTTGCAAAACTTAAAAGCTTTTAGGCAAAGAGAGTGATGCAAGCTGACTACAAAACATTAGAAAAAAGCATTTCCCTTAATAAACAGAAATCATTGATCATAGAGCTGTTAGTATTTAGTTGAACATGAATATTTTTAATCTCAATAAATTGAAAATGCATTTTAATATATAATCTCCTCTCACCTACTGTTATGAAATGATGGTACAGGCCTTCACAAGAAGCACTTCATAAAACTATATCCTAGGGACACAGTCTCTATCACAGATGTGCTGCAACTTCAAGACACCTCTCACCTACGTGGAGAGGCTGAGAGCGCTGGGACTGTTCAGCCTGGAGCAAGGAAAGCTCAGAGGGATCTTACTAATATGTGCAAACACCTGATGGGCAAGCAAAGATAAGGGAGCCAGGCTCTTCTCAGTGGTGCCCAGTGACAGAAGTGGCAATAGGCACAAACGCAAATACAGGATATTCCATTTAAACATAAGAAAACACTTTTTATTTTTTTTACTGTGAGAGTGGTCAGACATTGGAACCAGTTGCCCAGAACAGTTGCTGATTCTTCATCCCTAGAGATATTAAAAACTTGACTGGACATGGCCCTGAGCAACCTGCTCTGGCTGACCCTGCTCTGAGAAGCGGGTTGGACCAGGTGATCTCCAGAGGCACCTTCCTGCTTCAGCAGGTCCATGTGAGTCAGTGTGATCTTTCTTACTTAAAAATCTACCTTGCTGTCCCCATGGTCCACTGGACAGTCTTTTATTATAGAACAGCAAATCAAAGACAATACAAAGAAAAACTAACTTGAGTGACATTTATCCAGGACTGTAAACTTTATCTTAAAGCCACAAACCTTATAAATGTTGCTAAAGAGAAGCACTCATGCTATAAGAGTGCCTCGTATTTCCTCATTATATTTAATTTGGGTTTTGCTGAGGCAGAAACTTTTGAAAATTGCATTTCTCCATTGCTGCTTGGTAGTCAGCACGAGTTTGATAACATGCCAAAACAGTAACTGAACATGGACACCCTAACTGAAAAGTACATTCATATTGCCTTCAGAACAGCAGCAGAAAACATGGGACTTGGACCAGAAGCTAGAAAGAAAGCCAAGCTGAATCACTGTCAAAATTCTTTCTTCAAAATCAGCTAATAGCCTAAGTAGTCCTTCAAATTGCAGAGGAGTACTGGACTAAGGCAGCATTCTTTCTAAGTACTTGGCCTTTATAACTTAAATCCAAACAACACATCTCTCAAACTTAAGCCGAAGGTTGTATGCGGTGCTTCTGTTGAATGCTGAACACAGTAATGCTTCAAATGATCATAAAACCAATTCAACATCACTAATCTAACAAAATGAGGAAAAGAAACAATACTGGAATCATCTTTCTGCACCAACAGGCATAGCATTAGGAAGGTTGTTCTGAGTCGGGCAGACCCTGCGAGACCATTTCAAAATTATATCCTAAGGCCTGGACATCTCAAAATACCAGTTAATCAAGCAATGCTCCTTATGATTCTAATGAGTGGTATAAAACTTTGTGAAGAAGGGATTCCTCCATGTCTCATAGCAGGAACCAAGAGTTCACCCATTCTTAAACAATACACCACCCATCCTTACAAAAATTCTACAGAGGACACATGCAATGTTTGTTTCTAATGCATAGTATATATTAAGAGATTTCTCTAGAAAGAAAATATGGTTGCTAAAAGACAGTACTCTAACAAAGATAAGGCAAGAAATCAGGCCACATAGTTATGAAAACAGTGTAATCTTGACTGATTTAAAAACAAGAGATCTTTGCAACAAAAGGTACAATCAATCCATTCTCCTCAACTCTCACCAGAAAAACAAAAAAACCTGAAATTAGCCTTTGAGTTCAAAAGATATTAGGTGAGATCAACAACTAGGTGGATGGCCAAATACAGCAACCATTGCAATTACATATAACTTGTCCTTTGGCACCTGTTGCTAAAAATGTAGTAATCTCCGTAAAATGTAACAGGAGGTGGCAATTAAGTTAAACCAGAACAATGTATAAACTAAAGTCAGCAACAGTAATAGCAGTATTCTCTTAATTACATCTTGAATAAAACACACTGAGTAATCAATGTCTCTGTAGCTGAACAGAAAGTATTTTAAACCTGATTCTAAGAACCTCTATACAAACAAATGCATTGGCTTTTCTCATGGATTTGTCTTCTTTTTCTTGTGAAAGGCAATACATCCTAAAATTAACTGTTTCAGACAAAACGACAGATCTAGCAAAAACATTTTGTGCCTCAAAAATCAGTTACAGTCTCTGTCAGGATGTTTCTTTAATACAAGTGTAAGGAGTTCATTCTCATTTCTTGGAACTGCATAATCAAATTGGACTATAAACTTCAACTGCACAAAACCCCACATTTTTAACTGTAGGAATTGACACAGAGATCGTGGAAATGTGACCCAAGGATGTCTGTTTGACCTCTCAAGAAAATGAATTAATAGCTCAAAGAGATCCATCATCCACTGCTCAAGTTTTTCATTATTACTATTGCATGCAAGACTTGAAAATATTATTTACAGGTTTGATCTTAAGAACAGAAATAATGTCTGCATCGGCCAACTAAGCTTCCTTACTTGTAGGATATGAGGAGGGGTTTGACCTTGATGAGAAAGGCCTGTGCCCTTGAAAAGCAGAAGGAGCAAGTTTTGAGAAAGCAACAGCAAAAAACAGGATGTAGTTCTGGAGTTGCAGCACTGTGTGGACAAAAGACTTTAACCAATACAGTGATAGAAGAATACAAACGATTGCAAGGCTTTACCCTATCAGCATAGCACTGATAGTGTGTGGACAGCAGAAAGAGCTATAAAGCATAGCAGTTTGTGTAAATAAAGGTTTTTGGTCTGTACCCTGCCAGAGTCCGTGTCTTCATCCTCCACAAATGGCGTCCAAACAGGGACTTAAATCACGGTAATGAGTGACCTGTGGAGGAGCCCAGCTGAACGACAAAGAGCAGCGGAACCAGAGAGCTGCAGTCCAGATGATTCATCACCAGATATAAGGTGAGCAGCTGGGAACATGAAAGGATGGGATCACAAATGTCCTCGGAGGAAAAGGTGATTGTGTGTATTTTTGTTAACATTTTGAATAAGAGAGGAACTATGAGGAGGGCGCCCTCCGCCTCTTGCTAGCATGGTAAAAAGCAAGGGACTTCCGACTGATTCAACGACAGCTTTTCAATTATTGATCTGGGAAAAAGTAGACGAACTTCTGTGGGAGGCAGCAACAAAAGAGGAGTCGACCGCTACCAGGGTCCTAATGACGTGGCGGTTGTTCAAAGACACTGCAATAGTTAAAATTGGATCGGGTGGCTACAGCAGCTGCAGCTGCTGCCACAGCGCCTGTGACTCTTGCAACTTGTGCAGCGCAGGCAGGCTCATGCAACGGTGTAGCAGAGCAAACGTTGGGAGAAAATGACAGAGTAGGTCCTCCATGGCCCACTGCCCCTCCATCAGCACCAGTGATAGACATACCGTCTGAGGTGCCACAACTCCCAGGGTTCGAGTCCCCCCACTCAGGTGCGACCAAGCCCACAAGAAAAGGACTTGATAGAGTGGGAGGATCCCATTCCCTGTCATGCACAGTCAATTAATTATGATCCTGCAGTGCATTGGCAATGCTTGACGGGGGCTTTGATGCAGCTACAGCACTTGCCTGCCCAGTGGTGGTGCGAGACCAAGGGCCAAATAAGTGGCAGCCCCTGAATTGGGAATTGATTAAGGAAGTGCGCAAAACTGTCATACAATATGATTTTATATCCCCATATGCACAGGGTTTGTTGAACACAATTATGAAGGGACACATAATGACTCCTTTTGATGTTAAACAGTTGGCAGAACTTATATTTACTCCTGCAGAAAATGTTTTGTTTATGTCTCACTGGAGAGATCTAAGTAATATAGCAGCTATAGATAATCTAGGATGAAATGATGGGGATCCATTGCAAGGGGCGGGTATCCCCCAACTCTTGGAAGAGACACCAATCGGCACACCACAATTACAGGCATGATTAGTTCCTGAAATTCTGAAGCAGTCAGCAGACCTTGCATATCAAGCTATTATAAAGGTGCCTGAAACTGGCAAAGCAGCCAAATCATTTACGACCATCAAACGGGGTCCCAGTGAGAATTACATGCAGTTTATTGGCTGTCTTCGAGAGGCCATCAATAAGCAGGTTGAAAACCTAGAAGTTAAGGAAGCACTGATATTGAAATTAGCAGTAGGTAATGCTAATGTTGACTGTCAACATGTTATCTGTGAGTTTTACAGTACACATTATGTGCTTCTGTGCATTGCCTTTCTGAAAACCAAGCAGTTTGTCAGGAATGTGAGTTAATTCTTTTACCGGTTGTTGTTACAGTTATTTCTTTGTGGTATTGTTTGTGTAAGTGCGCTGTAAGCCTTCTCCCCACTTCTCCCGCTCGTGCTGCAAGCAGCTCTGTGCTTCTGCCTCCTACCCCCCTCTTCTCATGGTTTTTACTTACGAGATGGGGCTGGGAATATCTGTTTTCAGCCATGTTCCTAAGGAATCAGTATTGGGAGGTGTTTTAAAACACAGGAAAGCACTTGGAAATATGAGGAAAGAGGATCTTATGAAATACTGTAATCAATGGTGACTGCTGTATAAGTTAGATGATTAGGAAAAGTGGCCAGAGAATGGAACCTTGAAGTATAACACTTTGTTGCAATTAATGTTGTTCTTAAAGTGAGAAGAGCAAGACAAAAATAAATCTCTGCAAAAGATCATTAAATCATTGCAGTTTTACAGGCAGAACGGTTTGAAATTCAACAAGCTGAGAGAGAATTAGCTGATAACAAACGAGTCACAGAAAACTTGCAGAATACTCTGCGAGATGCTTTTTATTATTAATCTGTTTCTTTGTAGGTACCTGTCTAAATGTATTACAGTTTTATAAGTCTTTGCCTGTTATATGGTACAGTAAGTTCACAGACTGTTAAATCAGGAGAATCCATGGATCCAAAACGTATATTTTGTGATGATACAAAAGACCATGAGTAATTTAGCTCTTTACTGCGTGAGTGTGGTGATACGGTTTTGCGTGCAATAGCTGTTACTTTTCTTTCTAGCATGCTAGTTTTAGTCCAGCATCCAGACTTGTGCAACTCTGTGATAGGCTGTGTCTCATCTTGGTGTACTAAATTTGGCTCTTGTGTATGCACATCGGATAAAGAATCCTGGTTTTGGGATAACAGTTGTAGCACCCCAGATGAGACACTAGTAAAAGCCTTGCCCAGTCCAGCTTACTAAGAACAGCAGGGGGCAGGTGCCAATTGGGCTCCAGCGCGCACTGACCTGTTTTGTCAGGGAGACCCAGTGGTACCTCTACCTGGCTGAGCAGTAAGCGGCTCAAAAGTGCAATGCTAAAATCAAGATATTGTCTTGAATAAGTGTAATTGTGATCCATTTGCATATTTGAACTTGGTATTTGGTTTGCGTATCTGAGCTCAGTATTTCAGTTTATATATATATTTGGTACCAAAAGAATTTTGTTTGGGGACATAATTACAAAATGGGAATGGGTTCCGCTACTGAAGTACCACCTTGCTCCCCCTTAGGATGCATCCTTACACATTAGAGTAACTTTGTGGGGGAATCCTCTGACAAAAGATAGTTGAAACAACATTGTATTCACTTGCGGCTTGAACTGGGATTCTGGATTATAGTGCTGTATTGCAATCAATGTTGTTCTGCAGAACTTTGGAAAAAATAGGATGAAGTACAGTACTGTAAGTTAACTTGCTCTTATTGTTATCTAATAATTTTGAGACCAGAAAAGGATTTAAGTTGTTAAACTCTGATTCGCATTGAATTTACATGCTAGTTGGAGATATGGGAAAGAAAACCAAATGGTATGATGGATGTGAACTTGGGAGAGGTTGTATTTAAAAGTTGCTAGAATATGAACTGATTTGAATCTAGGAAAATGGAAATAATGGAATGATGGTTTATATGCTGTTTATTGACATCTGTAAAAAATTGCAAGAAGTAAATGCGACTGAGGAACGCCACTATTGCTCAGCTAATTAGAATTGCATATAAAGTGTATAATAGCAGGAATGAAATGGAATAATAAAAAAGCAAAATATCCCAGGCCTGTTTTGTACAGCTTGAACATAAATTTCAGGCCTGTGTCAAATTGCAATATAAAGTTAGTTCATTGTAACCAAGGAGTCTGCCAGAGCCTCACAGCTCCCAATTGGTACCAGCAATTATGCCACCTGCGTGGCCTTGCCTGTACCTTAACTGCAGCAAGAAGAGAAAGAAAGAAAAAAAAAAAAATAGACGAACCTGACTGCTCGCTGCTGAAGCGGTGAAAGGGGGGCTTTATTTCCACACACTTCCCCCCTCACCTCCCCCCCCACCACAGCGATGTTGCTGCTGGAGAACTGTAATACTGAATGAAGGAGTCTGAGGGTGAAATTTAAAGGCATCCCCAGCGGATCCATAGTTCTAATGAAGCTGGGAAGTTAAACCACTTTTTTTTTTTTTTTTTTTTAAATAGACTTATTCTGTGGTAACTAGTTTTAAGAGACTTTTTAGTAAATTCGCCATGCTAGTTTTTGAAGTCATGGGAAAGAAAAAAAAGAAAGGCCATTTTTAGAAACCAATGGAATGCCAAATTTGGAACAAGGTTTTAACACTTGAATCCTTGTATTTGCCAGAAAGCCCTATACCTCTCTTAGGGCAAGATTTGTTAAGGAAATTGTAAGCTCAAATAATGTTTTCTGAGAATTCTGTTTAGTTGCATGACCCATAAGAAGATGCTTGGAAGGTGCAGAACTGTTTGCTGCAAGCAAGAAATCTCCAAGGAAATTTTGGATGGTGTATTTCCACTAGTACTGGCAGCCGAAGTAACAGTAAAGCCAACACTACACTGATAGAACTGAGACAAAACTGAAACGGGACTTCAATCCGGTAAGGAAAAACAATATCCAAACAACATGAAAGCCAAAATGGGGTTAGAGAATTTGACGAACAGCCCCACAATTTGCCAGCTCATTGTGAGTACTGCTGTGCAGCCTACATGTGAAGCATTCACAGAGGCTATAATATATCATTACATGGATGACATCTTAGTTTGTGCTGAACAATCTGATTATCTGCAGAGTGCGGTGACACACTTGCTTCAAGCTATGAAACTTTATGATTTACAAGTTGCACAGGAAAAAGTGCAGACTGTGCCTCCTTGGAAATATTTAGGCTGGATTTTAACAGAAACTATGATCAAAACACAGCCTTTGACAATTAATAATGACATTAAGACATTGAATGATTTACAGAAATTGCTAGGTACAATTAACTGGATACGGCCCATGCTTGGAATTTCTAACCATGAACTCCAGGATCTGTTTAATTTGCTAAAAGGAGATTCAGATTTAACATCTCCTCGCACTTTAATTCCACAAGCACAGAGAGAATTAGAGCTAGTAGCACACAAAATTACAAACTTACAGGCTGACTGCATTCGACTGGACTTGCAGATTTGTCTGTTTATAGTTACAACACAGAAACAACCTGTGGCTATTGTAGGACAGTATGATGAGAATGCAAAGAGACTGATATACTTGGAATGGATTTTTTTTTCCCAATTCTTTCTGTAAAACTATTACTCAGCTTCTAGAATTGACTGTTACTCAGATCAAAAAACGCAGAGAGCGGATTCTGGTCTTAATAGGCCATGATCCTTCTGTCATATATGTACCATTTGTGAAATCTGATTTTGATTTTTTTTTTATTCACAATCTATGCCCTTGTAAATTGCACTAGTCAATTTTCTTAACAGCATAGCTTTTGGCATGCCTAAATATAAATTGCTGCAGAATATGCACATCTTGACATCAGGCCACAGACCATACTTGTATTTCGTCCAGTCCCACATGCTCACACAGTTTTTGTTGATGGATCAAGGAAGTCTCATAAAGCTGTAGTGGTCTGGCATGAAGATAACAACTGGCATCATTCTATTAAAATTATTGATGGCTCAGCCCAATTAGTAGAACTTGGTGCAGCTTTACATTACTTAGAGCTTTTTAAGGAGGTACCTCTAAATTTGATTTGTGATTCTGAGTACATAGTCAAAGTCTTACCGTGCATCCCCTCCACCTTTCTTAAAGAAATCTCACAACAGCAGCTCTTTGAAATGTTTGTATCATTGTAAACTGCATTGCAGCTTTGCAGACACCCATTGTTTGTTACTCATGTACGGTCTTATACAACTTTACCAGGTCACATAACAGAAGAAAATGCAGTTGTGGACTCTTACACTGTAGCTAGAGTTGGCTTCCAGTCTGCCAGGGCTTCACATGTTTTTTTCCATCAGAATGCTGCTGATTTAAAAAAGATGTTTTATCTGAACAAGTGAAAGACATAGTTCGCTCTTGTCCGGAATGTCAAGGCCTTATTACAAATTTACGCTCCCTTGGAGTTAACCCTCGTGGGCTCACAGCTAATGCCATTTAGCAGACCAATGTTACATATGTCTCATTTTATGGCCGTTTGAAATATGTACGCATTTCTATAGATACTTTTTCAGGTATGCTTTGTGCATCTGCTTATACTAGTGAAAAATGCAAGGATGTTCAGTGCCACTGGACCCTCTGTTTTGCTATGCTGGGTGTGCCACAACAGATTAAAACTGACAACGGTCCTGGCTACACTGCCAGATCCACGCAATATTTTTTAAAGCAATGGAGTGGTTCGCATGTCACAGGTATTCCACATTCTCCTACTGGACAGGCTATTATTAAATGGGCACATTCCACACCAAAACAAATGTTAGAAAAACAAAAAAGGGGGAATATGATGCCTCAGGAACAATACAACATGCAACATTACAAAATCGAGCCGCCATAGATTTTTTGTTGTTGGCCCATGGCCATGGTTGTGAAGATTTTGACGGAATGTGTTGTATGAATTTGTCTGATCATTCTGTATCAATCCATAAAAGCATACAACAGGGAATAAAATATTACGGGTTGACGATGGATGGGATTGGTTAAATGGTTTGCTTCAGGGCTGGGGATTAAGCGGATGGCTGTTGTCACTGGTGAAAGGAGGGCTATTGATTGTGGGAATGTTTTTATGTGTCATGTTGATTATGCCATGCTTATTGTCATGTTTGCAAGGTATGATGCAGAAGATGATACAATGGGTAATGCTTGTAGAAAAACAGAAAGGGGGAATTGTAGGATATGAGGAAGGGTTTGACCTTGATGAGAAAGGCTTGTGCCCTTGAAAAGCAGAAGGAGCAAGTTTTGAGAAAGCAACAGCAAGAAACAGGATGTAGTTCTGGAGTTGCAGCACTGTGTGGACAAAGGACTTTAACCAATACAGTGATAGAAGAATACAAACGATTGCAAGGCTTTATCCTATCAGCATAGCGCTGATAGCACATGGACAGCAGAAAGAGCTATAAAGCATAGCAGTTTGTGTAAATAAAGGTTTTTGGTCTGCACCCTGCCAGAGTCCATGTCTTCATCCTCCATACTTACTCTAAAAAAATTCTGCTGAGAAAGAAAGGTATTAGAAGCATAGGATGTAATTAGTAATTTTGCCATGTTTTCTCTACATATACCTTTACTTCCTTCTTCTAGAATTTACAGGAAAACTAATTAAAAAACATCATATTACATAACTTAGAGTATTCAGACAATCTTATTCAGAAATATTTTGATACATAATTATTTGTATAAATATATATTTAACTTTAATTGAAACCTTTTTAGAATATTATCAAATTCAATGGCACACCAACCTAGAATTATTGTTGCATATAATTTTATCTGTAATTTAATGTTATCCTATTTGTAAACTATAAATAAGTCAGTGATTAATTTGATACTATAATACTCTGTATTGAAAACCCATTGATATATATTAAGAAAATCATAAATTACTTGAACAATGCTAAAACATGCCAGATGATAGCATTTAAGTTGATGATTCTTCTATTTAGCAATCAACTCAAGATATTCAACACTCAATACAAATGAAAATATTTCAGAAAAAATACTCCTCCATCACGAAGTCTTACCTTGAATGGTTAAATCCTGAAGAAACAGGAAATCAGATCTAATAAATACCTATCTAAAAAAGGCTTAAAAATCATTGTTACAGAAGTGCCACTGTTTGAGACATCACACCTATTCTGTGCAGAATGTATTTGTCTCTATAGCTGTTAACACCTCAGTCCTTTGCAAAGGTGATACACTTTTGTGCACAGAACCTGCATAATGCTGAATCCTCCCAAATCATTTTTAACAAACAGCCTATCATTGCGGAAAGTATTTTAATTTCTTTAAGAACTTGTCTTGCTGCCTGATTATATAGATCAATATATTAAAAGGATATATATATTAAAGTATATAAAAGAAAGGATAATCTATGCACAGAAATAATTAGCTCACAGGTAACTATTTCTTTTCAGCATAAAACTGCTCATCTACATAAACTCCCAGGCTAAATCTGGGATGGTTTAATTGAGCTGTAAAAATAGATTTTTTTCTTTCTATCTCTGAAAAACTGACATAAAATCATAGAATTATTTAGGTTGAAAGTGACATCTGCAAGTTATCTTATCCAACCTCCTGCACACAGCAAGGCTTACTTCCAAACTTACATTAGTTACCTTGATCAAATAAGAAAATTTCCTTTTCATGTCTGGGTTAGTTTAGAATCTTACATTAAAAGCTAAAAGAAATAGAGATGAAATTTTAAATATTTAAAATCTTTCCCTCGTATGTCAATTCATTTAGGACTTGCTGAAAGTATATATCCATGAGCTGGACTAAAATTCAATTGAATGTAAATTTATGCTATAAAAAGAGGAAGTATCTTAGAAAAAATATCAAATGACAAAAAAAGATAATGTCCTGATTTATTTAAAATTATCTGAAAAAGCAGAATAATTATTTCTGAATGACATCCAGGCAGCTACTTGGAATGAATCCTTCTCCAACCTTCTACTCAGTGCTGGTGAACTCATACATGGAGGACGGTGTCCAGTTTTGAGCCCCTAGTTCAACAGGGATATAAAGAATCTAGAAGAGTCCAGCAAAAGGCTATGATCAGGGGCTTAGAACAAATGTCTCATGAAGAAATTATGAGGAAAACTGGCTTGTTTTTTCTGGCAAATAGAAGGCTAAGTATCAAGCTAATAATTTACTACAACTTATTGAAAAAGAGTTACAAAGATAGCAAAGCCAAGCTCTTCTCAGTATGTATGTTGGTGGACAATATAACTGCTGTATACATGCACTTTATACCTATGGAAAAAAACTGAAGATTTTTTATTTCATGTTGATGTAAGTCTTTTTCCTCTTCCTGTAACAGAAAGTTATCACTTTTTTTCTGTAAAGTACCATAAATAGACGTACGTTTTGTATAAGAAAGATCACTAAAAGGAAGGAAGTATTAGGCATTTGTTGTAACATGCAATCCTAATATCATGTTATCAAAACTACAACTGATGGAAGCCTATATATCAGAGTAACCTTACTGATTTACTTAAGGCAGCACAGTCCTACCTAAGAAAAATGAAGAGAGCAATTGAAGGATACTTTTCTTGTGACACTCTTGTGAAAAAAAGGTCACATCTTCAGCTGATGCAAATAAGTATTTTAACATCAATGGGAACCTCCTTGACAATTATGTAATAAACACTTAAAATGCAGACATGAAGGCTGGATTTCTGATTATCCCATTTCCCTGTTGTCATAAAACTAGGCAGTTCAAGCGCAAACCACATGACAAAGCTTTTGATCTTTGGATAAATGTCAAAAGCATTTCTTATATATAAAGTACTCTATTACAGCAAAAAAAGGTTTTATTTTACATATGAATTAACAAAGATTTTTCTTCCATATATGATATAGTCTTTCAAGACCCATGGAATCAGAAAGGAAATACCACATTTAAGTGTATGATCTGACACTGAATCCTCATGTGGGAAAATACAAATTCTACTGTTAAGCATCCATTCCTGTATTTCAAAGTCTAAAAATTAATTTTTTTGTGAGCTAATTTATAATGACTGGAACCTTACTATGGAAGCTGTTATTCATTATTCCTCAACTTCTGGAAAATAAGATTGTGGATATCTAAAAATGATATTCAAGATAACTGCCTGTATTTGGGTATAAAATACATGTATGTTTTTATACTCCAAATCACATTTGATATTTATTCAGAGATTCAGTTTGCTTAAAAGTCAGGATGTAGAAAAGTTTTACAGATTCATTAGATCTACTAGAAGATAGGTCTTACATGACTTTGGGAAGCAATGTAGATGTCTAATAAAGGGCTTAATGAATTTCACTTTAACTATTCAGGTACTACTACTCCCTTCAAAATCAGTAATTAATTATAATAATATATCATTTAGGAAAGGAGAACAGTTATCTGGGAAACAGACGTTATGAGACACAACTAGTACTGGTTGCAACAAGTTTTTCTGCTGTTTAACTGAACATTCAATAGATATCACTGAAAGTACTCAATAGAAAGTTTATTTGTCAATATTAAGTAAAATTTGGCAGACTTCTACTGACTTCTACAGATAATATCATTTTTAGCCTTTGATCCATGGACCTAAGTCACCACTACGACGATGAGGAACAAAGAGCCTTTCATAATATGTTCTGGAACTATTTTCCTGATACTAGTCCTATGATTAAGTCAGTCCTCCTGGATTTTTATTTTAATAGCATCAGTAGGAATACTAATATTTCTTTAGATATTGAATTGCACACAGATAACAGAATGCCTATCGGGGAAAAGTTAATTACCTGTGTGTTTTGATAAATGACTGACTGGGCCCCACATATACCGCATGGGGGACATTCCTGTAGAAAAAGGCTAGGGAGGATGTTACTTATTATTATTTTTTTTTAATGTTTCAAATAGCTTCCACCAAAGGATCCAGCAGTTGTATTAGAAATTACACACATTACGGATATGACTGATGTAGAATCAAGTTGATTTCAGGTTTCTCACCAATTACATTTTCTGTTTGGTTTTGAATAAAAATGATGGTATTTATGAGATATTGCCAGAAATCTACCATGGGTACACTCAAATGCAAAGTTTTCATTGGTTCTCCTTGAGCAGAGTGTCCAGTTTCTTTATCAAGGGGGTTATCTATAAATGAAAATGTGCAGCCTTAACCTAGGAACTGGAGAATGTTGGCAGGGACAGGTCCCTTGCCTGTGTCTGCCTTAGCACAACAGAAAACCTTTGGGTCTGACCTCCCAAAGCCCATGCTGCACGAGTTTCAGAAATTTTGTTTTTGATTAGCACTTGGTTGGTCCTGTGAACTGAAAGGCCTTCAGTGATCAAGAGTTCCATAGCTGTAATTCAGGAATACATGTTTCGGTTCAATTTCAACAGAAAAGAACCCAGTCTGCTTGCTTTGGCATGATTTTGTAACATGAGTCAAAACATGGAAGGAATGCATATCTGGGAAATATGCTTCTAAAGCATACTGGTGATCCAAACTAAAATGCTAATGTAAAGGCACCCTATAATTTAAGAATTAGAATTACAATAATGAGAACTACATAGGTCTAGAATTATAGATTAGGATTTTTAGAACTATTTTTCATAATCTCAAATAGTTTTGTTTCAAATATCTTCATTGAGCCAATTTACTTGAAAAGAGAGACATGTTTGCAAAGTTTTAAGATACTTTTGTGAAAATGACCTAAAACTTAAATATTAAAAATAGGTAAAGAACAGACATTATTACCACCAGGTATTGGAAGTATTATCGACCACGAAAACACACTTAAAAATCTAGGTAATCTACCTCAAAGGAATGACCGCCTATTAAGGTATCATGAAAACTTAAATTATTGCTCTTAATACAGTTAAAATATTCTCTTTGACTTGCAGAAAAATGTCAGAACAGCCTCATGAGCTCTGTCTGGATTACAAAAAACAGTCTCTAGCATAAATATTCTTCCTGCTTCAAAAAATTAAAAGTTCAAGGAAATGCTTATAAATAAGTGACACTGCCAGAGATCATAAGAAATGACCGGCTTTTTCAAGTTCTTCCTTTTAACCCTTAAGCTCTTTGATCTTCAAATGCTATTGTATGGGTACTAGCAAGTTCCCATCCTTAATTATCTTGATTTAGGAAACTAATTTTCTCTCAAAGGATTGCTTTGAAAGCTTTCTAATTGAGAACCAACAGGGTTGCAATTGATATGAAATTAACCAGACAGATTAATAAGCAAACAAAGCAATGTACCAGACAATCATAAGTTTTAAAAATCTGCCTTTTCCTTACATTAAATACATATTTATTAAGGTTGTCGCAACTCAGATAAAATATTTTACTGGTCAAGTTATAGCTAGTTTAAAGATTATAAGTATTTTCCATATGTAAGCACAAATAAACTCTGAATTTCAGACTAAAAGTCATAACACAGGTCAGGTCAGAGGCCTAACTAGCCAGTACTGCGGTTCTTCGAGAAGTCAAAAAAGAGAACCCAAGGAAGCAGCACTACTTTATATCTGTGGGTTTTTTTCACTCCAAGTGTAGGCAATTTGGCATCCAAAGGTCTACTTGAAGCATTCAATTTTAATATCCCCCACAAGACCCATATTGTTACAGCATATTCAGTACCATCCAAGCACTTAAAACTTCTGGCTTCCTCAAAAACTGACAATTAATTACATCATTTAATTATACTTTTTTCCGAAAAGGAATTCTTGTTCTTCAGTGGGTGCCAGATTCTTTCGCTGAGCATTTCTTCATTCTCCTACTCTGAATATAACAATGTATATAATAATTTCTTGTTCCCTTTCTCCATTATCTCCTGATTTTATAGAATTCTACAGCAAGTCTTTTCTCTAACTGAAACACAATATTCAGCCAGACCATTATAATTCATTAGGGCTTTCCAGCCAACATACCATCAGACAGAATTTCAGAAGAAGGCTGAGTTGCAATTCCCAGGTATTCTTGACAACTATGCTTTTAAAGATATTTCATAAACGACTGGGATTTTTTTTTTACCTGTGTTATGTTACTTTGGAATACACAAGAAATAAACAGAATTTGTATTTGCTACAACGACCAAGGAACACGTTTCATTATAATCAAATACAGAATGAAAGGAATATAAATTAGGATTGTATTTCTACTTCCACTACCAAATCGCTGAACACAATTTATACCAAATAATGCTGTGCTGATTACTGAATTTTTTTGTGTACTGATATTAATGTCCTTTGTCACATACTGTGACGTAACATAAAAAAAAAATACATATATCTCCCATTCTAGACTTTTTTGATTTATAGTTCCCCATGAACTATGGTTCCCCTTCTCTTTCCAAAAACAGTCCACCCTACTTTCTTTCAGTAAGAGAAGAGGGACATCACAAAGCAGTACCACTGATTTCAGTGTCAGTTATAGCTGATGCTGAATGAAACAGAGTGTGAAACTTGTTTCAGGTTACATGTGACCAATTGCTTCCATAGGAAGAGAAACTGATGTCTTGATTCAAGCCTTCATAGAACTTAATCTAAATGATATATTCTTTCACAGCCAGTTCCACTTCTTCTTCCTATGATTCTGCTGAATTATTTTTCTCTGGCATAAATAGTTCCTTAAGAAAAACTGGGATGAAACAATATATGAGAATTTCATAGGACTTTCTATAGCATCCACAATTATGGATGTAAAGGTCTCACTGACAGGAAAGATAAAGGAACAAAAAGGTCGTGTTTGTGACAAATCATAGGCTTCAGCTCATTCTTTCACAGAAAGCGAATTAGTTCATCCATCACTTCCCAATATCGTAAAGTATACTTCCATCTGAATATATATTTAGCTCTTGAAGAAAAAAAGATTAAAGTTAAGCAGCAAGCAGGAATTAATATATACACATTTAAAAAAAAATGTTTTACAGAAAGTACAAATTACACAACAAAAAGTGTTACAATTCATTAAACTAAATTGTTCCATCTATGAAAGTAGTATCCTGAATTCGTTTCCCAAACATCCCTTCCATCTTCCTCTATTTTGTTCTATATGACCTTGCACACAAAAATAATTTTCATTTCCAGCACCTAAACCTCTAACATATTATCCCAATGCTTTCTCACGTCCCTTAACTAAAAGCCCTTCCTTGGAAAGGCAAATATCCTGCTGCAGAGCTCCAAGAAAATCAGGAGGACAACTGTATCTTTAAGCCCTCTATGATTGTGTCAGGTCTGACTGAAATTGGCCATTGAATTCTGTACTTATCAGGGGAAGTGCCAGAAAAAAATAATTGTGTGAGCTTCATTTCCTAGGTGTGCAATTTCATGCAGTTCAGTTATATTGCAGTTCGCTCAGGCACTTAAAATGTAAATAAATGAATAAATTATGATGGCAAAGAGATCCTAACAACTAGCATGCCAATCGTTTCAATAATAAGTATCATTAAATTACTATACTACCAGACTTCCTATGAAATATCAGAAGTGTATTTGGCATGTGTAAAGTTGGATGTGCTACTGTTTTGAGTCTCGCTCTGCAAGCTCCGTATTTTTTCAAAACTTATTTAAGCTCAGTGAATGCACTCTCACAGAATGTGCAATTTTTACTTACTACCTGTGTGGCCCAGTAAATATATTTGCCATGCTGGGGGCAGGCATCAGGCTGTGGCAGGTCCCAGGGGGTGGCTGGGCTGTCCTAGGCCTGAGTGGGGCTGAGCTGGGTTTACCGTTGTCCAGTCTGCCTGAGTTCCAGCTCTGTCAGTGCCGCCAGGGAAGGGGCTGATAGACCCAGGCTGTGCCTGCCAGACAAATGGCTCCTAGGACCATGGGACTGTGGGGTAGCGTTCACTCCTTCCTCCCACTGGCACAGTACGTAAGGATAAGAAAACAAAAATAAATCCATGTGTACTCAAGATTGAATACAAAGAAAGTATCAACCTCATGCTCCTTTTGAAATAGGAGGACAAATGCCCACTTTGCAGGCACTGAAGCCCACCTGGCAAAAACCTCAAGATGCTGATGACTTGTCATAAACATCCTCATCTCCCCTTCCTGGGTTGTCAGCCTTAGCACCCAGAGACTAAACTACCAAAAAGTGATAAACGATAGGAAGGTTTTTCATACAACAATTTTGAGGTGTTTTTTTAAAATAGTTTTGACTACCAATGAGTCAAAAATTAAGGAGACTAACAAAAAATTCTTAGTGCCCTTTATATTATATGCTTCCTTTTGCCCATAACAAGATTTTGAGTGTCAGCACACAAGGAGATTTGAATTTGGACTGCTCATTTTTAAAGACAGAATCTCTACCTCAAAGCTACAGGATAATTTGTGGTGGAGTGCTCTCAGTCTCTCTCCTAAGGATGTTTGCTTTGCATAAGTAATTAAACATATACTGAACAGGAACTGAACCCAGGTGTTCTCTCTTTTACATGAATATCAACATACTACAGAGCCATTCTCACCTTCAGGCTGAAGTTTGCAAGCAGCATGTGTAACAATTATCTCTAGATATACAGTTATTTTGGTCAGATGTGATATGACACCCCTTTAAAACTTCAAGAAAAATGTACTATTCTATTTTTTCACTCCATGTTTTAGTTCATAATAGGGAAAAAAATACAACAAAGGGCTTTTACAAAATTATTCATTAATATCAGTCAATCCTAGCATACCTATTATATAACTTGTTTTGAGAAGAAAATACTGGTGAGGCAGAAAGCTCTGTAGGGTAATGAATTATTCCTTTATGAAATGGCAATAGCAATAAATTTGTCGTATGCTTCTGTAAGTGTTCAACCTTCCCATGCTGCAGGAAATTGAAAGTATTTCTTTCACTGATATAATTGATATTTTGACTTACTTGTTTTATGAGCCTTTATTTTATGAGGTCAGTGGCCAGACATTTTATTGCTCTCTGATTAGCCCTCAGACCCATGCCATGTATTTCTGTACAACAGTTCTTTCTAAGCACGTCCTTCAGACAGGAGAAGGGGAACAGATCACTGTTGCTGGCTACTAGCAAAATCAATTAAACTAGCTCTAGGACCTGAGCGCTATATGACTCAGCAGGATTTCCCAAAAATAAAACAGAATTAGAGACATGCCCTGACACAGAACAAAATACTAGAAATATTCACAAACATAATCAAACTTATTTGTTCCTTTTTAGGAAGCAATAGCTTAGAAAATAGAATAAGCTTAGAAAATAAAATAGACAAATTATTAAAAGTTAGTTTGAATTTTAGAAACTATTTGAATTACTGTTATCCAAAACACAACCTGCAGACCACAATGATCTACTGTCTACCTTAGTGCACTGGAAACACTGTGGGTGTCATTCACCTGGCCAAATTTAAATGACCTATTTTAGGTAATGTCCTAAATGACACACAGTTAGCAGAAGGAAATAAACACTTTTAGAGCCAATTGATTGTATCCTAAAACAGCTATCTAAAAAGTATCAGTTGACTCACAACTTCCAAGTGTCCTACCTTCCTTTTTTTTTTTTTTTTTCCTTTAATTAGCTGCAAAAGGAACCTAACATGAATAGGCTATCACCTCCCAAGAATCAATATATCAGGATACTTGATACATATTTGTGATAACTATTTTGATATATACTTAATGTATTTTTCACTGTTGATATATATTTCTAATTCATATATATTTGATATATATTTGTGAGATAATTTAAAAGGTTTCAATTTACAGAAGTGCTGAACATCCAGTGTTTGAAAATGAGACTTTCTGTATGTTTTGATGAAACATGTAAAATCCTTGGTTGCATTAGAAAATGAAGCTCTACCCATGATTGAATATATCAGGAATGAAATATTAGTTCTTATATCCACACAAATATCTATATTGATGTTTGTCTGATTTTGGCTTTTTAATTTCTCATGCATTATGTATTTCCTGGCTAGATTCCTCACCATTTCATTAATATAGTCATCTTTACTGAATATTACTTAACCTAATAGTTAGCTTTTTGCACAAATTCATTAGTAGGGACAAGCAATATTCACTTGTTATATTTCTGCTACAGACAAAATCACACCCTTATATATAACTCAGTACTGAGTTTTGCACATCTCCTCTGCCATGTGGTTTGTAAAAAGGGTAAGGTCCAGCAGCTTAAGCTACAGAGATCAATGCTCATACTAAAAACTCCCATTCACACTAAGGGAAAAGGCAAATTGTTGTTATATGAAAAGCTAGAAACACTGGAGTTCTTTTCTAGTATGATACATGAAAATTAAAACTAGAGATGATATTAAATAAAAATGTTTTCTTAATTATAAAGAATTACCCCAGAAATTCCCATAGATCTTTCAATATTCAATTTTTATGAGTTTTTATGTTGCCTGCTGAACTAACAGATTAATAAATAATCTCTAGTTTTACTTAACTGACCTAATCCGTTATGATTAAGCACAACATTTTTTTCCAGCTCATTGCCTGGGGAAATCTAGGGAAAGCTAAATGACTAACTGTTCCTTTCTACAGTTTGGATACATTGTGTAACAATTGCTGACAATTAATTAAGTACTTGTCTGCATATATAATAATATATACTCTTTAAAAAGTATATTTTCCAGGAAAAATGTGACTAATTGCAATGGCTGGGACTTAAGTTTCAGCTTCACTGCTGATTGATGCGAAAAACTGACTCAAGGAAGCAATAATGTTGGAAAATAGTTTCAGAAGTGGCTTATTCTTGGTTGCACACAAAGTATCTGAATTAGAAAAAGCTAGAGGAAAAGGTACTACAGAAATTAACAAAGCCCTGAAGATGTTTCCATGTCAAATATACAAATGAGGGTTATATGTAAAACTGGCCCTGAAAAAGATTTACCAAAAAGAAATGAAGTTTATGAAAAAGAGGCAGAAATAAGTCTTCCTTGTCTAGGACTGGAGCTCAGAAAACACAGAGTTATTGTCTTACTATAATACCTCGAATGGATGCTGCCCCTCCTAAGTGACTGGCTATCAGCCCTTACAATGAATTCAAGTACTAACCAGTCAGTATTGGAACAGCTTGTAGATGCCTAACGGACATAAAATGTAGCTCCTCTGAGCATGAAAAATATCTTCTCTAGTCTTCCTTATCCTACGATGTCATTCAATTGCAAAAGTCACTTCAGTATATCAAATCAACTTGAAGAACCTAGTCCACACAAAGAACCCCAGTGAAAATTTAATATAATTGTTACAGGATGTGAATAAAACTCATTTTAAAACCTTTAGTGTTCAATTATAAATCTGTCTTGAAAAATACTTGCTTGTACTAAGCATAGTGAAAACAAACACTACAAACATAAGATAGTCTAAATTAGTTTTGCTAGAGGTATCACATGAGGAAAAGATGTGGTCTTCGGTATCAAACAATTTAATAGTGTCCAGATTATTGTGACAAAATACAACTAACTGAATTAGTTTCCTTGAAGCCTAAGTTTATATAAAAATATTTCACTGAAAAGACAGTATTGTTTTCTTTCATATTTAATCTTCTTTAAAAAAGCACATAATGAAATCAAACACTTAATTGCCTGTCTTCACAAAATATCACCACTTGAACTAATGGCAGGTGTACATCTTTAATTACACAGGCTTGCCTTAGTTACATGGTAAATATCAACTAATAAAACTTAAGGATGAAGCAGTAACACTATGTTAACTGTGAATCCACTGAAAAAGAGAGATGTTTGACCAATCTTAGTTAGTTGTATAAAAAGGCTGTGAATTAATTGAAGAATTATTCATTTTTCACTACGTTTCCATCATATATTTACCATATAAAGAGAGAGAAGCCTTGTTTCCCCCAAACTACATGCTTGGAAAAAACACAATATGTACATGTACTTCACTGATTATGACATTTTACTAGAGCATCAGTACTTTACAGAAAAGCAGCATAAGCCAGAAGACTCATCACATTAAGCCAATTCATTTTTTTATAACATAAATCAAGATATTTAATCCGTATTTATGTAGAATGAATTAGGTTTGAAGACTGGAGGTTCAAAGAACTGAAACTGCTAATGCTGTTTAGATCTGCCAGACAGCACTAATATTAGAACATGAAAGAGCCTAATCAGATTATGAAAACTGATTATCATTTTGGACTTCTGTCGCAGTACATGCAACCCTGAAAAGAAATTCAGAGAAATATGAAACTAAATAAACCAAATGTGTCAGGTTTTGTATAAAAGAAAGCACTACATAGCATGTAATTTCAAATCTGAAATATGAACTTCTGTGTCCATACTACTATTATTCATTGCAGAATGCTTTAGAAACACTGGAAATCTAGTATGTTGCTAAGGGAGGCTCAAGATAGTCTTTATAGTGCCTACTTTTTAGAGGAATGCTAAATAAAAAAGCATACACTTCTTGACAGAAAGCTTAATATGAAGGATCATACAATTTTTCATCTAAAAGTCTCTTAGGTTGCTTTTTTTGTTTGTTTGTTTGGGGTTTTCTTGTTTGGTTGGTTGGTGGTTTTTTTGGTTTTGGGGGTTTTTTTTGGTTTTGTTTTGTTTTTTGGGTGTGGTTTTTGTGTGGGGTTTTTTTGGGTGTGGTTTTTGTGTGGGGTTTTTTTGGGATATTTTTGTCCCTCCCTTCTTCAAACTAGCAACCCCTTACACTTTGACTTCCCACTGATACCTTCAGTGATATCTCATAAACCCTCTTGTATTTCTGGAGCTTGATTACCTGTTGGCAATCTAGATCAGAAATACAAAAACAGTGAAGGAGAAACACTCATATGGCTTCTACTGGGTCTTCCCTGCCAAAGGGTATAAGGAGAGAAGATAAAAGCTTCCATACTAATCAGTAACCTGTGCACATTTATTAACTTCATGAGATGTCAAGTCTATGTGTGCATTCACTGTATACATCACTAAACACCAGAGTGGTTCTGTTGTTTTAACTACTTAAGGGTCAGGTCACGAAAACATGACAGAATGAACTGAAAAAATCCCTCTGTGCCTATCAATAGAATTCCAGAGGTAGATTGTCTTGGAAAGGCTTTGAGCCAGATGGAGTGCACATTGAAAGTGACGCAAGTGTAATGATTGCACGTCTCACAGAATTCAAGCTACTAGCAGGAAAACATCTCTTTAGCATTCCAGTGATAGGCAAGATATATATTAACACTGGAGGAGCACCTCAAATCTTGCATTGAAAGAAAATGAAAAGAGAAGGAATACGCTTCAGTTTCATTCCTGAATTGATTGAGGATGAAAATGGATTTGATAAATTGTTTGTGCACCTTGGCACCTGTCATGTGCATTTCTCAGTGGTACCTCCCATTTAGTATGAACTCTAGACAAGTGCACTCACTTCCACTATGAATTTGGAGATCTCTCAATAAGCATTATCCAATTAGAGTCTCAGCATAGAGATTAGAGAAACTTCTAAACCTTCAAACAAACAGCCTTGGAGGTACTTTTAAACATTTCAAGGAGGCACGAAACAGCTCCAAACCCAATCCCCTAAATGACACTAAGAGTAGGAAGGATAAACTCTGTATACATCAAGTTTAGAAAAAGAAGACAGGTAAATTAATTTCCTGGCTCAGCTAGAATTCTCAAATCACCTCAAGAGAGCTGTAAATAGCTTCTACAGGATACTTTATCCAGAAAGAACATGGTACATAGGAAACTAACCAGAAAGTATGACTCTTTTTCAACCTTCTGGTAGAAGTAACTGTCAGCAAAAATGACATTTTCACTAACACAACCAACCATAACTAGACTATAACTGCAAGTAAATCAGTAGAGTTTGGATTGCCAGGGATATCATCCTCAGATCCTGTCTTCCACAGGACTGCGGCTCTTTCACAGGTAGAAGCTCTATGACTGACCCTTCAAGAATTTGAAGGCAATCTTTTGTTACTGAAATTGAGACACCCTACCAGAGTAAGTGATGGTTCTTTAACTGAACCAAGAGGTAAATCAGACTTCTTTTGCTTCATTAAGTGAACTAGAAAGGTAGAAAATGTTGTCTCTCACATTGAGACGTCTCACATTGCCTATTATCATAAAACCTTAAGGGAAAGTTACAGAAGCCTGCCTCAGTGCTGAACTCCCTGGACAAAGAGTTGCAAAGGAGTTAATCTCTTCAGCTTCAGAAGTGCACTTACAGAAAAGTGGTTGCTAACAACTCTGAAGAGGTCATTTATTTTAATGACAGGTCCCATTGCCAGATATTAAAAATAACAGAAATTAATTTCTCTCAGAAAAGCAGTTGATAAAAGCTGAACTGGTGACAGATACATGACTCTAGCAGGCTTATGCTCCAAACATGAGGGACAAAAACATCCCGTTCAACTGACAAGAGCTATGTACATGTACGGCATGAGTGTACGTGACTTTATTTTGTTGTTGTTGATTTTGTTGTTGGTGGTGGTGGTTTTTAAGGCTAAATCTCTGAAATATGTATGAACACATATTCAGAGATGTACCTTTCAGAAGTATACAGAATTATACTTCTGAACACAGGCAAATAATGGAATATTGTATAAGATGACAAAGCTTTTAGGGCGTGTTTTTAGAGAGCTATTCTTTAAAAGAAGATTGGTTTGTGCATAGGAGAGAGGAAGCAAGAGACTGTGCTACCAGGAGGTTGAGATTCGCTGACAACACATCCTATTACCTTGGGAATGACCAGGCTAAAACCTTGATTGACCTATCTGATGAAGCACGGATGCCTCCAGAAAACGGAGTTGAATCAGATGATTGCTTTCTGCATTGCCTTCATTTCTTTCCAACTTTAATTGTTACTGCACTTCACAGTGTAACCAAAATCCTAAAGAGAATCTTCCTATATGATAATGATTCAACTTGTGAAGCAGAACTTGAGTCCTAACATGCTTTAAATACTAAACTGTGCTCTGCAATACTTGCTTCATAATCACAAGGCAAAGCCTCAGAAGATTTAGGAAAAGAAAGGGCAGTATAACAAACAGATTAGCCACACCTGTGCATATTATATGTTATCTTCAGCAGAGTACAGCCTTATGTGACATTTACTTACAAATCTGAAAGTGCAAATAACTCTGAAACAAAGAACAGCTAAATCTAAATGCTAAAGATAAGCAAACATATTAAACAAGTTAATCTTTCAAATTTCATATTACTGCTGCTCAGTGCAACACCATTTATAACTTTTATAGATTTAATTTAGATCATATTATTGAATCCCTGACGAAAATAAAATGCAAAATATTAGATTTTGCCTGTTAATTAAATATTTCTAATTTCATTTCTTAGAATAAAATGAAAACAGACCTATATTGTGCACTAATAGAGGTTAAAATGTTTGATGAATGTCCCTATAATCGTGTCTATAGAAGCTAAAATAATATTGAGGAATACATCTAAGGATTGTTTATTAAGTTCCTCTGATTTAATAGGCAAGTTATATTGACTACTTTGCAATATGTTCACTATATACAAGCAGCTTTCTTAAATTTACTACACTTTGAGCTAGTGAATCAACTCTCCCTACAGAAATGAGACAGACTGCTTCTTGCATTTATTGTACTTTTTTTTTTTTAATAAAAATCAATAAACAGATTCTACATTATTAACAATGATTCATTTGCCAGATCATTACAAAACACATACTATTAATCTTGCTTTTGTCCTTCATATCTCAGTAAATAAAGTAGCAATATTAAACCCACTTGAATTCTGAAGACAAAAATTAGAGCAAATAATTTCCAAAAATTACCATTACATGAAAACTGAACTAATAAGAAAACAGATAAGAAACTTCACAAACATAATTGCTTAAGCCTCTCAAAACTACTGTGAACTAGTCACTATCCTCGCTTTTGTGCTCCACATGCCTTTATTTTTAATCTGAAGATAGTTTCTAATACTAGACAGGATTCTCTCTTGCTCAGAAATGTAAGTGGGAGAAGTTATCAGTCACATGATATGTCTGTCAAAAATTATGTATAGGTATGTGTGGAGTGCTGTATTCTGTTTCAAGCCTGCAACATCTGCCCTGCAGCAGCAACACAAAAGTGGAGGATGCAATATCTCCTCCTCCAGGTCACTGATAAAGATGTCAAACAAGACAGGCTAGCACCAAAAGGAACTTTACTTGGAAATAAGCCTTCAGATAAAATTCAAATCATTAACTACTTTCTTTAGAGCCCAATGGTCCTGCCAGTTTTTCATCCATCCAGTTGAATGAACTCATCCAGACATAACATCCCAACCTGGATATAATGATTCTATGGGAGACCATATCAAAAACCTTGCTGAAGTCAAAGTGGAGTAAATCCACTGGTAACATCACACCCACAGAGCTCATAGTTTTATCACAGAATGCATTTGGACTGCTCAAGTACAATCTATTCTTGTTAAATAACTACTGGCTATTCCAAAGCATCTTATTCTCCTTCATGTGCTCACAAATGGCTTCTGAAGGAACTCATTCCAAGTTTTTTTCCCAAGACTACAGTGTGGCTGAATGGCCTGTAATTCCCAAGATCATTCTGCTTGCCCTTTTTTAAAGGTGGCTGTAGCATTTACTTTCTCCAGCCACTGGGACTCTCCTCCAGTGTACATGACTTTTCAAAGTTCATAGGGAACACTCTTTCAATGATAAAATAGATATCTCTCATCACCCTCTGATGCATCCTGTCCAGCTCTGTGGACTTGTATTGGTCAGGATTTCTCAAAAGATTCCTTATTTGATCATCCTCCATTACTTGTGGATCCTTTCTTCCTTGAACCCTGTCACTAGGTACAAAGGCTAGGAGACCTTGTCAATGAAAATCAGGGCAAAGAAGGCATTGGTTATCTCATGATTACTTCAATGCTAGCTGCATCTGCTTGTTGTTAAATGGCTTAATTCATCAGCAGACCTGCATGTTCTTGCTTTACCTTTCTACTGTTACTGTAATGGCAGAAGCTCTTGCTGCCATCAATGTCACTTGTCACTCTCAATCCAAATAGAGCTTTGGTTTTGCTATCAGTATTGCCGAAAATTCAGGCAACATTTTAATATTCCTCCTTTGTAACCTGTTTAATTTCCAGCTATTATATGCCCTCTTTTTGTGATCAGTACAGCTGGAACATCACACATATAACAAAACAACTATCATAGCAGCTTATCCTGTCAGTCTCCCAGTTCCTCCTTATACAGAGCTCACAAAATACTCTTGTCAGGGTGTGGTTTTGCCTACAATAGGCATTCGTGTCAAGAACTCCCCTAGGACTTTCCTCATTTATTCCTTGTATTCCAGGGCAATCTTGAAATTCTCCATATCTTGTTTTCCTCAAAATAGCATGCAGTGGTAGCCTAAGTTTCTAAGTAAGAAATGAAGACTCACTAAAAACATACACACATACACACACACACACTTAACTGAACCTTGTATGCTATTTTTTTTTTCCAAAGGAAGTCCTTATCTATCCAAAAATCTTTTTGGCACAATAGCAAAGAAAATTTTTCTGTTCAGTGTATGCCTAAAACATGTTAAGCAATATTAGTTTCATTCTATCTTCTGCTCATAAAAAAAGGGAAGTTCACAGCATCTTTCAAAATTTCTTAGACAATCAACAAAATATAATTTCTTCATAGTGAGGACTTTACTGCCCTTAGAAGCTGATCTGACTTGCATCCACAGACTTTTTATTAGGCTAGCCTGACCACTAAGCTAATTTTTTATTCTATATTTTGGTACCCCTATTTGAACTAACAGAATTTACCTTCTGGGCATGCCACCCAAATACAATGTTCATTTCTATTTGCCTAGAAAGACTGTACTAATAATTTGCTTACAGCACATTTTGCTACTTCATAATCCCTGATCTTCTACTCAACAGTCCAATGTTTTCTTTTACTCCTACCATAGTAGTACTGAACATTAAGAAGGACATTTTTAAGACCTTTCCACAGCCATTTAACTTGTCTTGGTGAATTCGGTAACACATAGACCTAGCAAATGGTGCAGCTGATAGGAAACAACTGTAAAAACTGTAAAAACTGTAAAAAGCAGTATTTACATTTTACTAACAATAAGCTCAAATCACTAAAGCAGCTTAGAGATCTGTCCCTAAGACAACTGACTGAACCAGCCAATAACTTTTAGCATGATGATCACTATTTTTAATCGTGATCCCCATCCAACATGTTCTATGTTGTAAATTACTCATTCAGGTCTGGTAAGGAGACTTCCACAGGTACAGAACTGCAGCATATTCCCCTCACCCTAAGACAAAATATCTCTGTTTAATTTCATAGCTTTAAAAGCTGATACTGTTACTAGAATTCGTTAAGAACAAGTGCCTTCCTGAACAAACTGTAAGTGTCTGAAGGAGTATTCAGGATCTTAGATTAACTAAGTGAAGAAGATTATTTCATCAGCCTGACACTGTGCACATTAATCCCACATCACCTGCTGAGAAGCAAATCAACTCCGTGGACAAGTACTCTTTAAGTACATTTAAGCTTAAACTCCCAAGAGATACATCTGGGCAACAGAAGTGGAGAAACTGGAAAACCTTGCTTGTTGCGTGGTCCAAGAACTTATCAGTCTTTGCTTTAAAGAACTACCACTGGTTTTTGCAGGGTTTTAAGGACAGCAGTATCAGGCCTTTGATATGTGATGCTTATAAGGAGCAACAACTCCAAGAGTAATGATTGAATCCCACAATGCCGCTCTAACTTTTCTTCATGCAAGTAACATGTTAAAAAAGCAGTTGGCTTCCTCCAACTTTTCCTGTTACAACAAAACCAGCTCAGCATTGCTATACAGAAATTAACCTGGAATTAATAATAAATATACAAAACCTAAATTTAGATTTAAAAATTTTGCACCAAAAAAAAGTGATGGTCACTGTTTGGTGGTCTGCTGCCAATTCGATACACTACAGCCTTCTGAATCCCAGTGAAACCATTCCATCTGAGAAGTATGCTCAGCAAATTGACGAGATTGCTTTGAGGTGCCAGAGCACTGGAACAGGCTGCCCAGAGATGTTGTGGAGTCTCCTCCTCTGGAGACATTCAAAACCCACCTGGACGCATTCCTGTGCCATCTGCTCTAGGTGAACCTGCTTTAGCAGGTGGCTTGGACTAGATTATCTCCAGAGCTCCCTTCCAAGCCGAACCATGCTGCAATTCCACGATTCTGTGATAAGACTTCCACATAATCACCCCTCTCATGGCCAGTATTTTCTCATGTAGTCAAATGCTGCATGTGTTAACATATAGCAGTTCAGCATTACAGGGGCTACAGATTTATAAACCTTTCAATCAACAGATGTAATACATACCAGAACAAAGACAAGTCCCATTTCCAAAGAAACGATTTTATCACGAAACCAGATTTGGTGACAACTCTGCTTTCCAGTTTCATCAATTTTCTACAACACAGAATCTGTGCAGAGCCTCCACTGAATCTGACCTACATGAAGCAAGGTTTTAAAACCTGGTATCCTTATTGACAGCAGAAACTCAAAAAAACAAACCAAAAAAAAACCCACCCAAAACCCAACAAACCAACCAACAAAAAAACCCCAACAACAACAAAAACCAACCCCAGCCTGCTTCAGTTTATTAGCAAAACTCTACATAGAGTTTGAGCGTGTGCACAGATGCTTATATGTTTGTGTACATGTATCTTAATATGTGCATACATACATGTAGATATGCAGAATATTTGTCTTCTACTTGAAAACTACATTAGTTCACTCAGCATTTAGCAACATCCAGAATTGTCTCCCATAGTAGTAAAAGCACTTTGCTTTGTAAAAAAATAAAGTCTTGCTTTCAGAACAATTACTTCAGCTACCCTTAGGATTGCCCCACACACACCCCCAAAGTTAACAGCAATGAAAAAAACAGCAACTCCATTCTCAGGTAAATTCTGGATTCACTGCAATCCTATTCATTATTTCTATTTTGCAAGTGGCTAGAGCCATTATTCTGGAATTTGGGTTAGGTATCCTCTTTATGAACAGCCTCAGAGGAATGATCATGCTGATGAATAATAGTTTATGTCGCAGGAATGAGTTATAAAATTATGTAACTTCAGATTTTGATCTCTCATTCCTGAGTAACTGATTGTTATTGATAGCATCCTAGCTTCCTAAGAAGAAAGTATGTTACTGTTTTGGAAGAATAACAAAACAACTGTTAAATAAATTGAGAAGCCCTTATAGTTCCTTTAACAGTTTCAGTAGTGAAGCCATAGCATTTTTTCCTGAATTTCTGTACTCTTGTTGGAATAAATATTTGTTCTATCGGTTCAACAACATTTTTTTTCAACTTCTGTGAATCAGAGAACATACAGAGAATAGTGTGCTAAATCTAGTAATAACCATCACATTTGCACAGATACTTCTCCTAGAGGATTTTGTACAAACAGTAACTGCTGACATTATTTGACCTGTAATTAAAAGATATTGTGTGAGCACCACAGATGCGAATGGAAAACGTTCCTGTGACAGTAACATGTGCTTGTTACATTGAAGCAGCTACTCCTTAGCAATACTGAAGAAGTCAAAACTACACAATACAGGGTTTCAGAGCCCTGGTAAAACAGGAATATTTTCTCAAATTGGATACATTTATAAATTTCAGCCTGAAGACAGCATGCTTACGTTGGTTTTAAAATATAGCAATAGGGACTTCAGAACAATTAGTTGTATAAATCAGCATTATTCTTTAGCACTTAAACTCTGTCTTTGCATCGTTCAGGAATGATTGCTTTTGAAAATTTGACTTTATTTTCTTGATTATATTTGAATATAATTCTACATGTCATTCTGAGTGTTCTGGCACTCTCTCCTGGCTGTTATCTTTTTAAGTATATTTTCTACAGCTATTTTGCTTATTGTTAATTCGCTCTGTTACTTCCCCCGGTGTTTTGAACACTGCATTACAATGTTTCAGTGCTCACCTTTTCACTTTGAAGCAACTTTTCACTTTCACCTGCATGCCTTTAACATATAAAAGTGGAAGAAAAGTGATCAGAATAACAGACCATTGCTACTGTTGTGCTCCAAGCTGTTACCTATTGTTGGCGCTGCTCCTGTGACTAACATGGCTTCTTTCAGGGCTATTTCAGATATGTTTTCACAAAATAAGTAACTGATTCACATAAATTTATAAATGAATTCTAATTAGATATCACACATAAAACATGAGAAATACTCCCTCAGAAAATTAAGATGTATAATTTCACACACATACAGAATACCAGGCACCTTACCATAATGGGCAACTATTACAGATAACAGATTTTTTTTTTTTTTCTTTCCCTGAGACACGGAACTGAACTAAAACAAGCATTGTGCCTGTCAAATAGGCAGAGAGTCTTATCCCTGACAATCACCAGAAACTTGAGCTGTCTCAATCTGAGTTTTCACTGGCTTCAGACTCTCTGATCACTACTTTGCGGATTCTCAATGTAGGTCAAGAGCTGTGGTCCCGACTCTACCCACAAGAATGCCCTCACCTAATTCTTCACACAGGAAACAAAGAGGTTATAAAACACACTCATTTTCTAGGACTGGACTGAGGAAAAATGGCAGAACTGGAGCTGAAGGTTTGAGTAGATGTCCTGTGATGTTTAAGAATTCAAAGCAATGTTTTAGGTTTTGGTAATAAATGTTCTAGTGATTTTCTCTCAAGTGAGGGAAAGGGCATGTATCATACAGAACAATGTCTACAACTCCCCGCCCCACATGGGGAAGCTGTTTGAGATAAGCAGCTATGGATATAAGATTAATACATATAAGACTTTCCAGATGTTAATCCTTGACAGGTCTCAAATTTTAGTATTTCTCTAACATGGACATAGAATCATAGAATAGTTTGGGATGGAAAGGAGCTTCAAAAGCCATCTAGTCCAACTCCCCTGCAATGTGCAGAGACATCTCCAACTAGATCAGGTTGCTCAGAGCCCTGTCCAGCCTGGCCTTAAATATCTCCAGGGATGGGGCATCTCCACCTCTCTGGGCAACCTGGGCCATTGTTTTACCACCCTCATTGAAAAAAAATAAAAAAATAAAAAAATAAAAATTTCTCTCTCATGTCTAGCCTGAATCTCTCCTCCTTTAGTTAAAATCATTACCCCTTGTCTTGTCGTAACACACCCTTCTAAAAAGTCTGTCCCCATCCTCCTCATAGGCTCCTTTTAAGTACTGAAAGGCTACAATAAAGTCTCCTCAACACCTTATTTTCTCCAGGCTGAACAACCCCAGCTCTCTCAGCCTAACAGCAGAAGTGTTCCATCCCTCTGATCATTTTTGTGGCTTCCTCTGGACCCTCTCCAACAGGTCCATGTCTTTGCTGTACTGAGGGCTCCAGAGCTGGGCATAGGACTCCAGGAGGGGTCTCACCAGAGTCAGAATCACCTCCCTTGACCTGCTGGCCAAGCTTGTTTTGATGCGGCCCAAGATTTGATTGTCCTTCTGAGCTGCAAGGGCTGAGTCACGTCAGTTGATTATATTATTTATCCCTTGCTATATAAATGGTGTATTTTCCCTTTCCATTTTTTTTAATCTTGCAGATAGATTTAGTATTTGCTAGTTACAGAAGCACTGTTTTGATGAAGTACAAATCAAAGTAGATTAAGCATAAAAAGGATAATTTCAAAACATAGCCTTTTCTGTGCTTTGAGCAAATATCCATGATAGGATAAGTTTTACTCATTGTTATTAGTTTTCAGACCATAGAACATATCTGTGTCCATGGGTAAATTTTCAGAAATAGAACACCTGCTTATAAATGCTTTTTGAAATAAACAGACCTCTGCATCTGTGTCAGACAACAAATTCTATTTCATAAATGACTTTCTTTCAGTTTTTTGCCTTTATTTTACTGAAATTGTGATGGATGATGATAGCAAACAAACAAGAATAATTACATCTTTTCAGCCTTCTGTTTAAATGAAAGTTCTGCTGAACAAATCTGGCTACAAACACAACTGAACTACCAAGCCAGCCTCATTACCAGAATAGCACATCCTTTGGTTTCCTGGCTGCCTGGCTCATTATTTAATCTATTCATTATAACTCTTTTCTTGTATATGGAGAAGAGACAAATTCAGAAGTTCAAGCCAGTGTTGTTCAATTAGCTTACAGATTAACCACACGAAAGACTAAATTGAAAGCAAAAAGATTATGTTGCCATGCCTTATTGTGCTTTGTCTGCAACAGTTCAAACAGAACTAGCTCTGCATATCCATCCAGTTCAACATCCCGTGTTCACAGTAAACAAAAGACAGTAAAATGTGTCACGCATCAACCAATATTTAAAAAAAAAAAAAAAAGACAAAGAAGTGTCTTACATCATTTTGAACAAAGCATTCCAAAATGCTATTAAGCTTAACAACTTTTCAGAGTCAGATTATCAGGGTGAGGGGAAGACAAACACACTTTGAAGACAACAGGATTATTTATGTCATACTAACTTTCTGGTGCATTTCTATGCCTAACAGGAAGCTGTGCTATTTTATACCCATTGTGGAAGTGATCCGTAATTATGTAATGTACACACAGAAAACAGCTCTCTGTTTTGTCACGTATAATATACATAAGCACGTATGATTAAACACCACAGGGTAGTTTTATACACCTAAAGCGTTCTTGGAATCAAAAATATGTCATTATCTGCATGCAAATAGAACTTACAGTAAATAAAGGGACGATGTGTCATTCAGTTTCTATAAAAATGAAAGATGGTTACAATACATGATCTTGCCACCATTTAGAATGAGTTTTAGAACATGCTGAAATAATTTTCACTACGTTACTTTAAGAATGTTTTCAATTTTTATGTTTAAGAATCATACTATTATTATGGTAATATTTTTAAATATCACAGATAAGAAATACATATTTTAAGGATTCTCTTAAACCTGAAAATCAGAATATGACATTTAGGCAGATGATTTACTGTTAAAATTGTAGTGAGTCACACATTACATTTTTGTATTAAGCTAGTAAATCACATTTATTGGCATCTTTTCTCTCCACATTACCAAAATAAACTTTTGCACAATACAGTATAATAAAAGTGCGTTAGAAATTTGAAGATTTCCATTAAAAGTTTATAGTATTCACTAATATTTCTGTCTTTGGGAGCTATTTATTTTTAACGTTTAAAAGTTTGTATTAACGCAAGCCTTTTTTTAAACAGAATGTGGAAAAATAAGGTCTAGTAGAGTTTTATTAAAATAATATTTAATATTTAAACAATCACAAGTGGCTCTTTTCTTCATTTTTTCTCTTGTTTTAATCTGAAGTTTGTCTTGTGTACTAGATTCTTCACTGAAACAGCTCAGGAAAAGAAACACCGCAGTCTCCAGGAATTTTGATCATGTAAGGACACTTGAGTCTTCACCAAAGTTCAAACATACTAGCTTCCTATAGCTGCAAGTCTTCAAAGCACAACTATTTCAAATACTTATAAACTCTATAGTACTTAAATATTATGATAGAAAAAGCTTTTTTTCCACAATAGAGTACTAACTTGAAATCTCTTTTCCATATTAACTTTAAAGTTTTGTATAAATCTCAAGAAATGCAATATTACTTTGACGTTAAGTACAGAACTTTAGCTAGATGCAGAATAGAGGAAAAATATTTAGATGCTTCACTTTATAGAACACATGGACTGTTAAGTAGCAGTATTTTCTTAGTAAGACGTTTTAACTCTAAGTGGCAACAAGCACACAAAGATTTTGGCAGTTTTTTTGACAGCCTTCCCCTGGGCTGTATTTTTAAAAGATGTTAGAATATTGCCTTTAAAAACAAGGACGGAATAAGCAATTCACTTGAATTATTTATTCTACATTAGTTATCAAAAAACATTATTAGAGAAGAAACCCATAAAAATTGTCATTTTTTTTTAAAACAAAAATGCAACAAGAATCTTCCTGGATTAATTTTGTTCCAAACATCTTTTCTCTACTCCACTCTTCCTCTCCTCTCTCAAAGTGATGATTTCTCCCTCCCACTTAAATAAAATTAACATCTCATCCTTTCATATTTGCTGTCCCCAAAATATAGAAATTACATGAAACCATGCAATAAATAGTAGACTCTATATTGCCTGAAATACAACATGAGTGATGAAAAATAACCAAGTGTGTTAAAAAGAAACTAAAATGATGGGTAAGGAATTGATATTTTTGTACTAGTGAGAAGACCATTATGTGAAAAATTGTACTCCTCCCTTTGCAAGACATACTTGAGCAAAACTAAATGAAACAGCAGAGATAATGGGAGAATAAAGATAATTTTTAAAAGCTGAAGCTGCCTCAAAATAGAAAGGATCAGAAACTCCGCAAGGTCAAATGTAACAATAGACTGAGGCAGTCAAAATTTTTTAAAAAAATAAATAAATATAAAAAAGGCCTGAGCAATACCTTGGAAAAGATGAAGAGCTATTAACAAATCCTTTATAAAACATATCAGAAGTGAAAGCCTGCCCCAAAGAGCATATAGGACCAAAATGTGATCACAGGATATAGAAAGAATTCTAAGAAGCTAAGGTGACAGAGATTTTTTGCTTCTGTGTGTACCACAAAAGAGGTTTACATCAGAAGCCTTCTCTATGGAGGACACACCAAAGGTCTTGTCTCAAATCAAAGCACCAATGGAAGTAGTTATGGAGCAAATCAACAAAGTGAGCAGGAAGGAATCACCTAAAAGAGGGACTACTCAACCAAGTTCAGAAGGAACTCAGGGATGAAACATCTCAACTAATAACTGCTATACATAACCTCTTTCTCAAAACTAGAGTGATACCCAAGAATTGTAAGGTGACAAACATTATGCCTAACTTCAAAAATGGGTTCCAGGGACAATGCGAGACTATAAAATGATAAAGCCTAACTTCTGTATTGGCCATATTAAACAGGCACTTCAATATAAGTACAGAATTATAAATAAATATTTGTAGTGGGTGTTGCTGAGATGGAGCTAACTTACTTCATAGCAGCCTGTATGGTGCTGTGCTTTGCATTTGTGGCTGAAGCAATGTTGATAATGCACTAGTGTTTTGGCTGTTGCTCAGTAAGGCTTGCACAGCCTCAAGGCTTTCTCTCCCTCCCCCAGCAAGCTGGATGGGGATGGGACAGGCATTGGGAGGCAAAACAGTAGGGACATTTGACCCCAACTGACCAGAGAGATGTCACATAGCCAGTGATGTTGATCTCAGAAATAAAACCTCAGAGAAAGGAAGGAGGGACCTTGTGGTTATGGCATCTGTCTTCCCAAGCAACCGTAACAACATGCTGAGGCCCCACTTTCCTGGAAGTGGCTGGACATCTGCCATCAATGGGGAGTAGCAAATGAATGTCTTACTTTGCTTTGCTTGCACACAAAGGTTTGCTTCACTTATTAAACTGGTTTTATCTTGTTCCATAAGTTTTCTTGCTTTTGCCCTTCCAGTTCTCTCCCTCACTCTGCTGGGGGGGAGCCAGCAAGCAGCTGTGGGGGTCTTCACTGCCTACAAGGGTTAAGTCACAATACCACTGTAAATATGAAATATATATCTAGTAAATAAAATACTCAAAGGGATGTGACATATTTAGATTTGCATACACAGAAGATAAAAGCACTTTTATCAAAAGAGCCTTCAGAAGTAGTTTGGAGTAGGGATTCAAAAATCACTTCAAAGCATACCAGTTTCCAGGTACATTTACTGTTTCTCAAGTTAGTCACCATCCTTACGTCAGTACAATCACCTGAAGCGTTAGTACTAGATTCATGCAATGTGAGAGCTAGCAAAAAGCCCTGCAATCAGCAAAACAAAGGTTAACAGGACTTTAAGAAAAATGCTTAAGCAGTTTCTTAATTGCTTAATGTTCTATTGAATTTCAGTTGCAGTTTCCAAGAGCAGCAATCATTAAAATTTCTCCTTTATTTCAGACAAATGCCAACTAACAACAGGTTTCAGTCTAGGCCAGTTGGAGAGAAAAAATTATTTTTATGAAGAAAGCAGAAAGAATAAGAAAAACGTTAGCAAAGAAAGTATTTAGACAAGGCGGTGACTACGCCTTGGTTTGGTTCTCTTGAAATAGGCTCCAATGTGCTTTAAATCAATTCCACAACAATGTGGTGATACCTAATAATCAGGCTCTATCCTAATTATAAAACAACATGATGACATTCTAATGACATAAATACTTCAAGATATAACACCATGGACAAATAAGAAAGTAAACATTTCATTGTTGTTCTAAAAAGACAAACCAAATTTCCATCAGAGATGTGACACAACAAAAAATAAAGAACAACTTTATTATTTTTTTTTAAAGCTGAAGTTCATTCAACTGCACAAATTCTCAAATTTTTCATCGCTGCATGAAAAGTTGGAAACAATAGTGACTCATGTAGCTACAATACATACATGCTCACTCCTCATTCTAACTCTGTATAACACCTATTATTTTCATAATAAAAAATTAAAGACTTTGTCTCCTGCTACGAAAACACCTGTGTGGTAAAGTTGTTTACTACAATTGGTTCAACCCTGCCTCACAACTTTTAACAGGTGTGCATAAATAACAACAAAAGTCCAGAAATGATTCAAGGTCTGGAGCTTTTGAAACTCAGTTGCATAAGCCAATAGAATGGGATTTTGTCTCAAATTCATGTACAATTCACACAAAGTAATCTTCAGATACTTTGCACTAAAGTTACAAGCTCCTTCTACCTAAACTCTGACAATTAAAAGATTTCTTCCGATCCTCCACACAGACAGCTAGGCACATCAGATCACCAACTTCCTTCCATTTTCACTTATAAAGCATTCATGAATTATCTAAAGCCACAGACACCATTATTATAAAGCATTTTAATTTTTCTATGTATTTTCTAACACTTTCTAAGCATTATGGGGTTTACACACTTTTTTTTTTTTTCCTTTTTCAAGGGGAGGTGTGGAATTGCATCATAGGAGTTATATAGGAGATCTGTTATGCAAATATTTTTCAAATGAAATTTCCATTTCTTAGCTTCTTACACATATATAGATATCAGAATTACTTGTGTTCCAAGATTTTAGATCCTTCTCTATCTAGCTGGTATCACATCTGTTCCCATATTGATTCTCACTCTAGTGCCAGCTCCCATGTCCTCCACATTTCATTGTAAATGGAAATTAATATCAAATTCTTTTTTTTTTCTTTTATTTATTTATTTGGGGTTTTTCATTTGTTTGTGGTTTGTGGTTTTTGTTTGTTTGTTTTTTGGTTTTTTGTTGTTGTTTCTTTGTGGGTTGTTTTTTGTGGTTTTTTTTTTTTTTTTTACTGTTTTGTATAATCTCTGGTAGTGACATTCACAACCATAAACATCCTTTTCAGACTAAGAAATCTGCATGATTTTAAAGCCTTGAAGTGATATGCTGCCCATTTATTTTTCTCAGTCTGAGTGTTGAGGGGTTGGAAGTGCTAAGGCTGTATCGTTGTTAAGATGGTTTCATGTACAATTACCAGTTCCTCATGAACTGATTATTGGTATTTACATGGCATTTACAGAGATGTTTTAAGTAAATTTGCTTATCAGAAAGACAAAAAGTTTACTTGATGTTGATATCAGCTATTCTAAAGGAAAGAACAAATGTCGGAAATATATGTGGAGCAGAATGCCACAAATCCTACCCTGCTTACAAGTTAGGAAAGTTCTTGTTTCAAAGACCGTCTTTATTTCAAAATTCAGTTTCTCAACCAGTCTCCTCAAAATAGGCAAAGAAACGAGTCACTTATCAATCATCATTGCAATTACTGTCAGTCAGTCATTGCACATCGCTGGAAAGCTGACACATCTAGGAAAGCTTCAACGTACAGAGCTTATAAAGTAGGTGCTGTAGCTAAAAATCTTTTCCCTTCATTCTGCATATGTAGCTTTTGTTTCATGTACTTTCAAGTTGAGCTCCACTTTAGCCATTACAAAGTATCAAGTACTAATGATCTGTGCAGGAAAGTAATTAATTCATTAATTTACTATCCTTGGTATATACTACATGCCAGTATTTTTTTTTCCTCTAGTCTTGTCAATTAAGTCAGCCATGAATAGCTGCGAGAAAGCCTATGTCACTGCAAATAACAGTTTGTGGTGAGGAAAGACCTTATCTGGTGATTAAGATCTTAAAGTAAGGGAAAACATGTTTGCATATGGGATGTAGTATTACCAAGTATTATTAAAAACAAACAATCAAACAAAACCACTAAAAAGTTACACTTATTTCAAAGCCAATATATCCATGTTCTGTATGCAAATAATACACACACATAGCATGCCTCCAACTTAATGGATAGACAACTGCACCCAAATGTTGCAAATAATTAGAGATTTAAAAAAAAAAAATCCTAACCCATGAAAAAATCCCATCTGAAGCCTAAATCATGGAACAGGCTACATTACTCATGTACAATCACTAAAAGTGACTCAAGGCCCAGGATTTCTTTAAATAATCCCGATTTTAACTATCCTCCATATTGAGCCACTGCTTTGATCCTTCTTTTGCAAAGGGAAAAACAACAGCATAGAGAGCAGCATGTCCCAAAAGAGATGTTTCAATGCACTTTGACTTACAGAAAACAAAAGCACTAAGGTGTAGCAGATGTCAGTTTAAGAACTTACACAGATTTTCACTATGAAGATGAATTTATTAGCAGAAAAAAAGTCATATGACAATCCAGAGAGATAGTTTGGAATGAAAACTGCAGTCAGTGACATTTTGCTGGTAGAAACTGAAAACTGTGAATTACATAATGTTAACAGAACAGCAAGGCTAATGGATATTCTCAAGTAGTGCGGAATCACTGAGGCTAGGTTCAGTATTTTGATCTGTGATCACTTGCAGCTCATGATTGTTATAGTATTCCACATATTTTTGACATGGCCAGTAGACAGAAGTTTGGATTTACTACCTGTACATGTTTATAAGTATGCCTGGTTTTTGGGATGTTATTACAGCTATTACCACTGACAGTAACAGTAGGCACTATCAGGATGAAACAGACACAACACAACACATTAAAAAAATAATGTTTTTCTTCATATGTAGTAAAAAGTTTTGGTTTTAAAATGCTCTCACAGCTTCAAACAAACTGTCATTCCATCGCATATCCAGCAATCTGGAGCAATGAGAACAACTCAGAGATTTGAGGGCAATATTCAATAGCTCTAGTACATTCACTACTGCAAGAATTCACATTAATAGTATGGCTCAGTTGAGAACAGGAAGAAATCTGATTGCCTATTCTGTTGCCAAAAGCTATATATGAGTAACAGAGAGAAAGGCTAATGAGGTAAGAAGGTATAAGAATTTCTCATTTATCAATTTTTCTGCTATTTAGGAAATTCTTGGGGCTGTTGTTGCCCCATCAGCCTTTTTATTAAAAGAAAATACAGTTTAATTAAAGTTTCAGTTAGATTACTGGGGACCAATATAGGCAAAATACACCAGTGTTCTGGATTTCTTACTTCCATTTTATTTACCATTTGCAACTGAACCTAAGACAGCTTTCTTATTTGAAATGAGTACTAATGTTAGGATAAAAATGAACATTATGACACCATTCATATTATTAACAACTTTAATGATCACGAAACAAATAGATCTTAAGACAGACTGGGAATTTCTCAAGAATCATGTTAAAAATGCCAGCATGACTTACTGACTGATTTTAAATTAACAGGTGTAAAAGCAGTCATATAGACATAGTAACATGGATGTTGTAGACCATGGGAAGACATCTATTGAACAGAAAAATAATGTTTTCCAAAACACCCTACTTTGTTTATATTATTTTTCAATTATCTTTCCTCTTATTTCTTTTGTTTCAAAATGTCGCAGCTTGTAAAGCAAGTAATTTTTATTTCCTGTGATTCCCAATTATTTTTCTGGTCAACATTTTTTTTGACTTTGCAGATGATTCTTTTGCCCCCAGACTTTAAAAGTATTTACATTATTCCTGAGCTCCGCATTGCAATAAATATCTTCTTTCTTTAATATCTTTTCCCTTTACCTCTGAATATCTGAGAGACAGTCAATGAGTCACTGCTTCAGTTCTGTTAGGACAAAATTCCAGATAACTATTAAGTAAAACTTTTTGCAATAAACAAATGTCTTAAAGGCAGAAAATTCTGCTCCTCATATCTTTATTCCCATAGCTTAGCTATTTTTACAGCCAAAACTCAAAGTACAACTGTATTGCATTTCAATTCTGACTGCATTGGAGGTACTTACTAAGACTAATTAAAAGGGAACTTCCTTTAGAATTGTCATGCAATTACAAAGTCAACAACTTCTGCTTACCCACTAATTACAGAAAATTGTATTTGATAACTACATAATTTGATCATATTTGCAAATATTTGCTCTTGTCTTTGGTGCTGTTTGAAAGATATTTCAAGACGTCCGCTCAATTCTTCTGAATTTAAACATGTGCATAGTGTAAATAAAACATTTTATGTATCTCAAATTTAATTTCCATTACATTAATTCTTCTGTTGAGTACAATTTCCTACAGTTTCATCTCTTTCAGCAGATGTACATGTTGTCTCTTTACAACAGTGTGAAATGAGAGCAAAAACATTCCATCATGCCAAAAAATAGCATAATCCTATGTAGTTTAGTCCGTTTTGGCCCACACTTCAATAGATTACTTCAGACTTGCACAAACACAAGCTGCAGTGCATGTAAAAACAGTTATATGACTAGCTAGGAGGAGGAAAAGATATTTCCAAAGAAGAAAACCTAAAAAATGCCTATAGATTAATATTTTGCATAGTTGCCATTATATGAAGAGGTTACCCAAGAACTTGAGACTAACTAGAAAGCAATCTAAGCCACTATACTTGATGAAGTTCTATATAAGTAGAAAAAACACCCACTGTCATTTGCTTTCCAAGATTTTTTATTCTTCTTGAGAGTCTCATGGACTCATTCATAAATGTTTAACTCCTAATCCTCATTCCTAATCCTCATTCTACATGACAAGAAGAGCTTGTCTATTATAAATGTAGCCTAGGCAGAAGAAATGGGTTTAAAATTAACAGAATTAAATAGTCTAAAAAGAAAACACATTCTATTTGAATTTATTATGGGACTTGGCTACAGTATCATCTTAAAGGCTACAAGCATATTTCATGATAAATACTTGGTAGTTTTTCATGCAATTCTTATACTGGCTTTCAGGCAGTATAAATTTTTGAAAAACATTTTTTTCTAATCACAGACAGTGCTTCTCTCCTAGAACAGACTTTCAACATGCACTCATCTCAACTGATAATTAATCTAGACCATCAGATTATTTGAATTAGCTGCAATGCTCAAAAAAGTGAAGTTTACATGGAAGAATAAATGGAAGAATACAATGTACAGCAGTGACAAGACACATTCTAAGCATTAATTTTCCTAGGGCCACTGCCACCCAGATCCACCCCACCTGTGCTGTGCCCTGACATATGTGGCCTAAAAGCACATCTGGGAAAGAAGAGCAAGAAGAGAGACATGAATGAGCTTTTGGAGGAGCTTAACATGTTGTTTATTTTAAGAGATGGGGAGAGGGAGAACATAAATATATATAAAAACCTGAAGTATATATATACTTATACAGACTAAGTTTTTGGAAACCTATAGGAGTAAGTGGTAAACAGATTACACTGAAGTTTCTTTTGCTTCATTCTGTTTCTTTGTTATTTTGTAGCTGGTTCCCAAAAATAAAACGCTTTTCTCTGGTTAGAGATGCCTGCATGTATGGAAAGGCTAGCCTCCTTGATTTGCTCTGATGTTGGAGATCCAAAGGTATTCTTTTCCTAGCAGAGCTGACTTTTTTTTTTTCTTCTTTGAAAACCACATACTAAATAAAGTTAATTCTGGGAATAGGGAATATAGGCACTGTACAAAAATGCATATATATATTTCTGTGCACATATGTATGTAAGTGTAAATAAATATGCCACTAGAAACCCTGGTACTGCCACTAACAACTCAATATTGCCAGCAGGAGAAGAGATATGAGATAAAGATGAACTATTATAGTTCTTCCTAAGATGTCATCTGCTGAGCTGCTCATTCACCTTTACTCTGCTGCACCCTCTTCTCTCCCTCCTTCAACCTTTATCCAAGTTTCATAACTAGAATGCAAGTAACAGGCAGTCTAAGAGATGACAAGAACAGGAGACAGCAAGGTTTCAGGTTTAAAAAAAAGCAGCTGAATCTGGATTTAACGTCACAATGATGGATGAATCTTTTTGGGCTAGATGTGAAATTAAATTTCTGGAAGCAGAAAGCCTCAGGCATTTCTGTTACACTCACATTATAATGTGTATGACATAAGAAACACTGTGTGGCTAATGGGATTATTACATATTAAGAATAGATACTCCAGAATAGGCTCTAATAGCCTGTTTTAGTTTTGTTGTTATAAACAAATTTATATTTTGCAAAACTGCCATCTCACTGCTCCCATGGCTTTAAGACCTAAAATGTGAAGGATTTAATTTCCTTTTTTTATTGCTGAAAATGTCATAGTGAGTTCAAGAACTTAAATCACTGCAACTATGTAAAATGAAGTCTTTTTCTTCTCTAATTTTTTTAATCATAAAAACCCCAACAACAAAACAAAAACAACAAAAAAACCCCAAACCAAACAAAAACAAACCCCCAAAAAAACAAATCCCCCAAAACCAAAAAACAAACACAAAACACCCAAACACTCACAAGACATACAGTGGTCTGAAAGCAAAACTGAATATTTATTAAGCAGTTGCGATTTTGCTAGGGTTTTTTTTCCACAGGCCTGGTAAGCAGAATAGATGAAGTCTTTGAATTCGAAAAGGGAAGCCAAGCATTTCAAGTCCCAATACTTAAAACCAAGTTCATAAAAGCTCACTCAATATATTCAGAAAAAACTAAGTAAACATAAATCCCACTAAATTTTAGACTAATGAATGATGCGCAAATGAAATAAAGACATGGCAAAAGTTAACTCATATTTTCCATCTTGTTCACCTTTCAAATATCCCAAAAATGTACGTGTAAAAAAGGTTGGGCTTGGAGTTTTTAAACTGTCACACTCAGACTTATTAGAGGGGTAGTCAGAGATGACACTTATGATGGGCACTGACAGGTATCAGTAACTGATTTCTTACACATAGGCAAATTATTGGCCAAAAAGAAGAGACAAGTCATTTGGTCACTACCTTTCATAAGTGCTCCAAGAACCTCTGTTTGAAAACGGAATACTTCAAAATCCAGCAATGCAGATTTCAGGAATACTTTAGATTTCAGAATTGTATAAACAGATTTGCTAGTAAGCAAGAACAGGCAAGAGTGGTTCTGAGACACAAACAATTTGATTTGGGCAAATTTCTAAAAATCTCAGATTAAAGTGTACCTAAACATATTTAAAAACACAACAAAAAAAACCCCAAACACTTCAGTTGGCATAATTGTTTTCCAAATGGAAATTGTAAGTGGGAGTAAATAATTTGAATAGACTGTATGTTTTATTTAAAAAAAAAATTAATTGGAACAACTATTCATCCGATATGCATTTGGTAAATCTCAGCAAGCCCGCTTTCATCACATTCACCACAATTAAAAACTAATGGCCACAGGCTATGACATACAGTATTATCACTGAAAGAGCAAATATTTTGTTAACATGTACTGTCTCCTGATGTTAAAATTCTTCATTCCGCAGAAGGGGCATTAGAAATGTCGCACTAAATACAGATGGCCGCTATTTAGTTTCAAGTAGAACCCATAATTTTTCATCTTTTTGGAAAGAAGTAGGAAATCAACAAACTAAAATGAAATTCTTATGTTGAACCAGTACACACGTTTAAATTGCTAATTTATTAATAACTTGAACTAGTTTTAAAACAGATTCCTAGAAAATAGCATTTTATAGTGTACTGCTGGCAAATCAACATATATGGGTAAGGGGTGCAGAAACTCAAGTGTCCAGGATCTCAAACTCCTTATTATAATTAGATAGAGAAGAGGGTGATAGTGTGAGTTACTGGTACAAAATTCAAGGCGCATAATGTAGATTATCTGTGGTTTCTAAACATAAAAGTGCAACTTTATGTGGCACTGAGAGTGAGGATTTAATACCTTTAATACCTTTGCCTTATGATCATCAGTACAAATCCCTTGCATTGTAGGGAAGGCATGGACTTTGGGAAAATAAATTGAGTTTGTCAAAGTACTTCTCTTTGTTGCTGATAAAAGGACTTGAAATATGGATGTCTAAAGCCAAGTAAATAAATCCCACCATATGTGCTTAGATTTGTTCAAATTCCTTATACTCTGCATTAAAAACAAAAAGTACATTGGATAGAAATACCCATCACTAGAAAAAGCAGTTGAGAGATGTGCTTTCAAAGCACACTTTCCTTGCATTTAGACTTGTAAAGATAACTGATAAATTATCCGTCCTAACAGTCTGACCAATTTGCCTTTCTTATCTGGTATTTATTGCCTTTTTTTTTTTTTTTACTGAACATGACACACTGTAATACATTGCTAATGAAAGGCACTGTTTCAAACTGTGGGAAAATTGGACCTGGAATCACAAAATGGGAAGCATGATAATGCTTCTTTTTGTCTTCAGAAGTCCAGAAACACAGCCCTTCAGAAGTAAAAATCATGATTTGACAGACAGCTACTACATTATAACCTCTATCATAAACTATTCTGCCAGGAAATAATTCAGTAATTAAGAAAAAAAAAAAGAAAGAAAAAAAGAAGGAGTAATAATTTATCGTTAAATAAGTACTTGATATTTTACCTTGCAGTAAAGTGGAGGAAAAAAAAAGAGTCTAATCAGAAATTAAGTTATTTGAAGATGATGAATTATTTAGTATTACAGGAATTCTGATTAATTGTTTAGGATTAGAGTTCACGTCATTTATTGGAAATCTTTTTTCAATCAATCAACATAAGTGTGTTGATCAACAGACAAATGGTGACATTAAAGAAAAATGAACCCTCTTTTTGAGGTTGCAGCAGTGAACAAGTGTTATTTATAAACTTATTTGTATTTCTTTTAAAAAGATAGCACTCAGGTTCTAGAGAATGTGTATTATGAATTATATGGTGAATCCATTGGTGCCAAACCCCAAAATTATTCCACATCTGTGCTCCTCTTACTTAAAAACAGGAACAGCAGAAAAGCTGCTCTAAAAATAAATTTGGCCCCTGAAGTAGAGGAAGTTATTAAATCAATCCTTAGAAAAGTAGTTCCGGGAGATTTTGTATAGTAAGTCTGAGATATTATCTAAAACCAAATTAGCACATTATGTTGGTATCACATATTAAATTATTTGCAGAGGAAAATAATTCCTGCAGTAGAATTTAGAATTTAAACACAAGGGTATTTTTCTTTTTTTCTCTTTTTTACTGTGCAGGGAGAGGTGAGGGAAAAAAATAGCAGTGATATAATGGATTACAAGGGAAAACGAGGGATAGGATCCTAATAGTAATAATAAACCTTAAAACAAGCAGCTATTTTTGTATGACAATAAAAGTGAAGATAACATTTTTCAATCCAAACCAGCATATCTAAGGAACAGAAGTGATGTGATCATTCTGTTCTGTCTGCTGTGCAAGGAAAATGCATAAATCTATACTGAATTTCTAATTAGTAACAAATATGCACTGTTAAGTGAGCAAACTAAAAAATAATTAGAAAATTATTAATTCTTCACATCCAACAGAATATCTGTTTTATAGTACAGAAAAATAATTTTAAATTACCTATTTGTAGTAACAGTCAGGACATTATCAATCATATTGCAATTCAAAGAAAGAAGAACAAAGCCAGTTCATTCACATAAAAAAAACCCCACAATTATTCACAGTCATCTCTGCTCTTGATGTATATGAAAAGCCAAATAATTTCTTTCTTAAGGAAAGGTCTCCTATGTTAATATCTCTTGATCTTTAAAATCTTGATTTGTTCTAATTTGCAATTAAGGAGTCAAAAGCATGACAAGGGGTGACATACAAATCAAAATGATTCATATACTTACAGTTTACACAAGATTAACAACTTTTATGAACAAAGTATTCTCTAAAAAGAACCCTAGCTTAAGTTATGAAGCCATTAAAATATTTTGAAAGGCTTGCAACATTTTTTATAATATTTACATTTTAAAGAATGAAAAATATAACTGCTTAATATTTTAAAAGCTCTAAAAAAGAAACTGCACTTTGCATGAAGAATTACAATGAAGCCAACAGACAACATAGGGCACAAGAATATTTCCACTAGAATTTATGCTATTTTCAGTGAGTATTTCCAATATTCACATTTTCAATTACTGGGTCATTATTTCTTGGTCTATACAGAATCATATGGTATAGTACAGAACTGAGGCTTGAAAATCATTCCAAAGCAGTTTGTTGCAAATATTATTAACAAAGTGACAAATTCCAATTATGGGTTAATTAAATTAATTTCTATAAGAATATTTCCATTTCATCATCTAACTATTTAGCAGCCTCAAAGGTAGACTAATAAAAACTAATAATTCAAAGGAGAAATTTATCTCAAGTTAAGGACATCTTGATAGCTGGGATCCCAAATTCATGGTGTCACATTCATAAATCTATTTCATTTTGTATGAAATTTCAAGATGTCTAGTTTTATTTTCAAATTCTAATAGTCTAATGTTTAAAACATCATAGAATTACCTTTCTAAAGTAATTTGACAGTTATTAGTAGTTTAATACAGCACTAGTTCACTCAAATACTATCAGTCTGTCTGTTTTTTCCTAGGTTATACATTGTGAATGATGTCACAGGTATTGCTTCAAGAACATAGTTCTTCATAAAAGTACTTAATCATAGAGGTGCACTAGCTGCATAGAGTAGAATTTCTCTTATCAGATTTTTTGTCTACTACTGCTCTATCCTCACCTTATAATAGAAAAAAACAAGTAGAGAAGCAAAAAAAACAAAAACAAAACCGAAAACAACCTCGAGAAGAATATACCTTGCTGTTTGCACTTGTTCAACAAGTTGGTTTTTGTTTTGTTTTTCAACCTTTCCAGCCATTAAATAGATATATACACTCATACACACAGCCCACCAGCAAAGCTGGTTAAAGCAATTTTTTGCTGCAGGCATGAAAAGACAGACACATCCATCCTACACACATCCCCTCCCCCCAAAAAAAACCCAACCAACAAACAAACAAAAACCCCTCTCTTCTGCTTTCAATGATTTTCTTGACAGTTCCATGAACACTGGAGGAGGAATTGGTCTCACATAAATCCAGAGAAAGTATCAGATTCTTGTCTGGAACATTATGTTTCCAAGTCCCAAAGTAATCTAGTGGCCACAGAAACTGTAACTCCTGATGTTTGCAGGCTAATTGAAGCATTTCTCCCAAACACTTCTTCAAAGGATGTTTGCTATTTTTTTTTTTGGTATTGCACGAACTTTTGTCCTTCTTAGCAAAGCCATCCTTCAGACACTTTGTCTAAATTTGTTAATATACCTGCTCATCCTGATTTGCCTTTTCAAAATTTACCTGATTTTATGACAGGATTTCCTATGAATAATCTTAGTTCTTCATACATCCCACTTTTTTTTCACAGATTATGCAGTTTATAAATTTACATTCACTATGAGACTGAATATGTTGATTAAATAAACGTAAACAATTTTAGGAGTGACAGCTTCTATGAGCGTAAAATCTCAGTAGCTTAACAAGAAATTATTAGACATTTACATAACTGAAATATCCATCTTGGTATATGTTTGAATATCCAGGAGATCAAGTAGAGCACATAGAATTCAGTTAAGAAAAGCAATATATTAATAATTTATTTTGCCCTCCCCCTCCCCCCCTTTTTTTTCTCCTCCCTTCTTGGCAAACTTCAGGCAAACAAGAGTTATAGGTAACTATATCTCTACAAAGTTTTGATTTCTACTTAAACTATTTTTTGTCCCATTACAGTTTTCCTATCTGGAGCAGAAACATAGAATGTAAAAGCTTGTTTATGTAGACTTTGTACTTAATTTCATAACCATCCTTAAATGATTGTAACACATAATCTGCACATTCTGAAAAGTAACTCTGCTCTGGACTAGGAAGATTTCTTTTTCCATTTTGCTTGCACTCTGATGAATGAATCCAGTCATTTCTTTCAGTAGATATCTTCTCTCTGTAATATCTTGATCTTGAAATAAATTAATGTACAAAAGCATATGGGAGAGAGTATTGCTGTACAAGCATAGAAATACCTATGCAAAAATTGCATTTAGATTTGATCAACATTCTGACCAGGCAAATCTAAAAAAAATGCTTGGGAGATATAGAAAGTCATTTAATATCTATGTTGAAATACATAAAAAATTTGCAATTTCTGGATTTATCTATTTTTGAGGGTTTTTTTTTCACCTACATTTGTCATCATTAATGAACTTGCTTTTAAATATGCTTTCTAAGAGCTTTTTATGCTCCCAAGTGTAATAAGGGGACAGCTAATCCTGGTGTCTAAATGATTTTAATTAGAAAATTAATCTAGCTTGACAATAGTAATTTCAAATATAAAGTACATTGTAGCTATTCAAACAAAAGACCCAAGACTGACCTTGGAGAAAAGGCCAAAATATTTTAATGGTGGTAACCATCAGGAGCAAAAGCTTTTCAAAAGAACACCCAAAAACATGGCTGCTGTAGCAATTTAGACCTTGCACACCTTGCTCTAGGGAACTAATCGAATGTTCACTCTGAAAGAGTACCCTCAGAAGTGTTTCTTGAGGCTCGATTTGTTTAATCTGTGGTCTAACATAAATCACTCCTCCTTAGCTTGCAAAATCAAAACCAAGAGGGAAGGATAAAGTATTTGTGTTAAATGATGTTTATCGCCCTATCCATTATGCCTTAAAAGAAAAAGGTCCCATAATTGAGTTAACCTGCAAAATAACACCAATGAAAATAGAGCATTCAAAGACATATCTGACATGAAATGTACTGATTCATATGCTTTTCTATGCGCACTTAAGTGGATTAACAGGTTGCCAAACTGAAGGTGGTTTACTGCATACAAAACAGGGGCCATTCACCATATGGACCCTTATTTCAGGAAACTGAAATATTGGTTAGTATTAACTAACCAATAAATTATCCCTGACACTTGATGATGTCAACTTTTTCACTTACCTACCAATATTTCAGAAATCACTAAGGCACAAATGAATGACTGCAAAATATGACTGCAGAAATTTGCAGTCCTTCCTGACAGAGAGGACCACTTTGACACCTACAGTCATGACACTGCAGCAGCAATCATGAACCTTTTAATTACCATTAAGACGAAATATACAATTAGTATCATTGATGGCAGAACAGTATCTTAAGAACCATTCAAATTCTTATTTTTACTTCAATATGCCATTTAGAATGGGATGATACATATTTGATAGGATGCTACAAAATAAACAGCTAGGCTTATGTTGCAGCATTACTTGAACAATCATACTGGTAATAGATTCATTAATAAACACTACAAAAAAGCCTCTGTTTATCAGTATTTGGTAGTAGTTGCTTCAATAGAGCATCTTCCTCTAGCAAAAGCAGTGTCTTGGTTCTAGAGACTAAGCACTTTCAAATATTTCAATGTTAATATTTTCTCTCTTATTTTGTAACTGTCTACTTTCTCTGCTCTTCCTATCAAACAACTGCTAGATCTTGCCCAATTTATAAATATTTCCATTTCTCTGTACTATCAATTTTCTTCGTCCCTTTTATGATGGCTGTATACAGTTCTGCACTTGTAGGCTTCCTCGTAGGCTTCAGTTTCTGAACTGTCATTTAAGATTCAACTTGTCATTTTAAGTTACTATACTGTATAAATACGGTACCCCAAAAGAGACCTAATCAGGACCAACTAGGAGAAAATTATTTCTTTCTGTGGTAAACAGCAGTAGTTCTATTAATGGCATCTCATAGAACAGTGCCTTAAAAATAGAGTTCTCATTTCATTACCGTGATATACGATACACAGATAATTCTCTCAGGACTACTGTTAAAGCATTGTTGACCATTTCTTTGGTAATTTCTGCATCTGATTAATATATAAGACTCTAGACAGGTGAGGAACTTACCATAAAATTAGATTCTAATTCAACAGATGAAGTAATTCATCTGTTCTACACCAACAAACACCACCCACTTCCATATGCACACCTTTGAGGTCTTGCCTGTGTTACCAAACTTTCAGTCTGAATGAGTAACTATTCACTTCAATGTAATGTGTAATGAACATGGAACTTAGGGACGTAGTCTAGTGGTGGACTTGGTAGTGTTAGATTAATGGTTGGACTCGATGATCTTAAGGGTCTTTTCCAACCTAAATGATTCTATGATTCTGTGAAAGTATTTCTCTTCCTTCAGCCAGGGAAGCAGACACCAAAATAAGACAGCTGTGCCTGTTCTTGTTCAAAGGACCACATGAGTGCTTTTTTTTTTTTCTTTCACTTAATGAAAATGAAAGTGAATGCCACTGGAAAAAGATGCAGACTCCTTCCGATTTAACTCAATTTGGCCACCTGTTTCATTCTTGGCTGTAACTTAGCTGTGCTTGAACTGTCTGTGAAGCATCCTGATGCCAGTGTGCATCTGGCTGTCTGGGCTGAAAGCAGAAACCAGGAAACATAAAATGAAATTTCTTCAGGTTGAACAAGTATTCACATTATCCAGACATTCAGCCAATTACTTGGAGTTCTGAAATGAAAGTGGCATGTCTTGCATTGAATCCATTGTACTCTGAATGAATTAATGTAATTTCTGTGTTAAACCCTCAACAGAGGCTAGGCAAAGATAGGCATTTCTTTTCAGTCTCCAAATCATGAAAGAAAAAGAATGGGCAAATCAGACTGCTTCTGAGTATAAATGGGAAAATCCAGGTAAAAGGTTTAGGCATTCTTTGTTCCAAAACTTGTATTGCTTTTAGAGGTCATGGGTGAGGTTGAGTTTAGGGTTAGCACTGGAGAACAGGGTAGTTTAGGTAGACACTGACAAATCAAATACTGCCTATTTAGTACTTTACAACTCCCTCTCACTTAAAGTGAATTAAAAAAAAAATAATAGCCTTCAAATTCCCATCCAACTGTCATAAATCTAAATTTTACTATACCAACAATGTTTAAGCAGGTAATACTTTCTGAAACTTACCTAATGTCATACTACTCTCTGTCTCATTGTCTTTTTCTATTCTCATTATTCTGTTCTCCTAAAATATTACAAATGAGAATTAGAGGTTTACAACATCAAGCCATTAACATTTTCAAATGAATTTTATTATTGTTTCCATCTCTTAATAGTGAGCACCCCCCTCCTCTCAGAACTTTTTACATAGAGAAGCTGCACAGTCAGCTGTGCGGCAAATGCTTGCAAAGAACACTATAAACAAACAAAATTTTATAAAGTAAAATAGACTAAAAGAATCTCCAATTTTCCTTGGAAAATGGAGGCACAAAGAAGAAAAGTAGATTGTCCAAGAGCTCAAAAGAACTTGACAGAGCAAGGCAGAGAACTGAAATATCCTTAACACGCAATAAACAAAAGCAGTTTGTAAGTAATTTATCCCAAGTTGTTCTTTCACCTCTCTTTCCTCCTATTCTAACAGGTTTTAAGCTTTGGTTTTGGTTCAGAGCTGATTTAAGATTTCTTCTTAGATAATTAGGCAGAATTCATTTTCTGCAGGAATGCATTGGCTCTTGCAGGGGTTTGCAGAAGCCATAGATTTTAGTAAGAATGAGGGTGTGTGTGTGTGTGTCTCACCCCAGCTTCCCATAATAGGATATCTTTTGTCTTTTCTGGGTGGGACCACCTCTCTTTAGACTGTTCTTAAACTCACAGGCATCCTTTCCCTTCTGCTTAACACAGCTGCAAAAACTTCTCACCTGGTACATATCCCTAGGTACTGGCGATGGGGAAAGGAAGGATATGCAAAAAGCCTCTAACACTCTCCCTTCTGTAGAGAGAAGTGCCTCTAGAAACCAAAAGAAATAACTCTGATTTTCATTACTATCTGTGTCTCTAAGCAAATAAGTAGTCCCCAGCACTAACCATTGCATATCTACATCAGGAAAAAATCAACCTTCATTTCCCTGGTCCAGGTGAAATAAAGATTCTAATCTGCAATTGCCAACTTTTCTTACACTAAAATCCACTGGTGTAATTTACAGAGAACTGCAGCCTTCTAACATAGAGTTTGAAAGACAAGGTATGTGTGGCTACTTGAAAGATTTCAGAATAAGTAAATAAATAAAATAATAATAAAGACAAAAAGCAAGCCCCGCCTCTCCCAACAAAAAACAACCAACCAAAGAAAAACAACAACAAAAAACCCCACAAACAAACAGAAAACCCCAAACAAGCAAAAAAACCACACAAACACCCAGAAAAGACACCCTCAAAGTGTTTCAGGCATGGTGCTGAAAATTTCATTTTTTCTGACAGTTTGATTGGAAAATAAGTGACTGAGATGAAAGAAAAAAAAGTGGCCTAACTTACTAAGACAGAACATGTAGAATGCATGGAGCTCCACCTGGAAAGAGATGAGGGCTTCTCTGTTAGAAGTCACACATGCTAAGAAAAAAAATTGTTGTATTTTCATTATAAATTCTTCCTAAAAACATCTGGCATATCAAATGTTTATGACAATTTACTAAGTAAGCTAGAACTTCAGTGAGCTAGAACCCTTGACATACCACTTTACAAGGGTTCTACTTCATGCTAAGTGCACAAAAAAGGTGCCAAAAGTTACTACCATAGCTGTAATTTTCCCTGTATAGCTCTAATTCTGGTCATAGTATGAATGGAATATTTTGAATGAACCCCACCAAGTCAGCATATGGCTGTCCCTGTAATCCAACATGTTTCGTAACTCTTTATAAAACAGAATTTAAATGCTATTAAATGCATTCCAGGTAATCAGCTCCTGGCTGCTCATCCTGCTTAAGCTGACAATCCCATTTTCCAAATTCCTATAAAGATAGTGTGAGCTCTAATACTCTTCATTTGCACAAAACCAAAACCCCCTTGGTGTTAGCAATCTGTATTTCCTGATAGTGACTGCTGTTGCATTCTTCAGTGGCAGTCCTGAAAAAAGCAAAGAACCAAGAAAATTAATATTTTCTCATCCTAAATCTGCTAAAGCTGTTAAAAAAAAAAAAAACCAAACTTCCATCCTTCCCTGCCCGGCCTTGAGAAAAGCCAGTTAGTTGTCTTCAGTAGGACTTCCTATAAAAGGGACTAAAGAGGTAAACTTGGTTAATCTTGACAAACACGACAAAACAAATTTGCAGTGTGTGTGTGTGTAAGAGTTTATAATTTCCAGGGTAATTTTTCAAGAAGCAAAGTATACATAAGAAAAGGATCTTCCTAAAGAATCTGCTTTTTACCTTTGGCTGAGTACAATACCTGTCTTTTACATGCACATAAAGGTTAAATACATAAAAGAAGTGATAATCATGTACAACTAGGCCAGCCTAAAAACATATGGTAATTGGACAGTTTTCTGTGAATGACAGTTCTGGACTTAGACACTGCTATTCTAAACATTTCCCATATGCTGCTATTCTAAGCATAAACTTAACCTAGCTTTTAAAAACCTTTCAGTTCATTAATTGTATTAGTGAAAACCAGGAAGCTGGTCTAAAGGTACACATCCCTTTATGCATGCAGACCAAACGCAGTGAGAGAACTATACATAAAAAAAAGTATGCCACTTGGTACATTTCAGAAATTGTCTTGAGCTGATTAGCAATTATATTTTATGTTCAGAATGAGGTATTTTTAATATTAAAATTTTTAGAAGTCCAACTAGAACCCCTAGGTAACTATGTATTCCTGAACAGCATCCAGAGCTGCAAATATTTTAAAGCTACAAATTTACTTTGACTATCTTAATTAGAAAAATAATGATTACTTCTTATCAGCTACATTGTCTCATGTAAGTAAATCTGGTTTTTATACACGAATGAAAATTCTCATGTTCCATTTATTTGGCATATTGTTATTTCAGAATTAGTATATTTAGAAGTACCCGCACAGAATCAAAATCTTATGACAGCGGTAGATAAAGCTCACACTGTGTTGCCAGCCTTTAAACATGCACAAGATAAATATGAATATCTCATCAATGTACATTTGGTCATCCTTGATGTTTCTAAGGAGTCATAGATCTTGAACAGATAAGACAGAGTTCTGCTTTGAACTCTAATGTGTGGCAGAAGATACCATTTGCATTTCTCAGCCTGATTTGAGTCCACTGTTTTCATCTTCTTGGAAAGAGTTCTAATCACTAAGATGTTGTATAAAAGCGAGGTACTATAATCTCTGCCTTTGCTTGCGTCCTAAAGAAAAGGTTTTGCACTTCAATTGTTGGCTGAGTGCTCCTAAGTGTGAATGCACAGGCGCACCCAGCCTCCTGGCACACCAAGGGGATTGCCTACCTGGGGGACTTGAGTAAACAGTAGTTTTAGATCCCATTGTGCCTTTGACAGGAAATAGTCTGAACTAGTCTGGATGTGCACAAAACACGTCATTCAGTAAATGTTAAAGTTACAACAGATTCAGTAGGTGCGTGCACCTGCATGATAGATTGTAGCAGGTTGACAGGTAATTACAAATGCATCCCATTTCATGCACAAGAGCTTCATTTCTTTTTAGGTAGACTACTTGTCATCTAAGCAATTATAAATTATACATCACATAGTCCTCTTTACATCTCTGTTCTTCATCTCATGCACATCAAGCCACGTGTATATCATCACAAATTCTTAATCTAAGCAAGTCTACAAACAAGGAAGGAATAAGATAAACCTTCAAATAAGATAAAGAAGGGCAAGTTTCAAAATACACCAGTTAAAACTTCAGCTCTCTGAGATGGTTACCTAGCTCTGGAAGAAGGAAGGCCCAGATCTTTCTCATGTTTACAGAGAACAAACTGGTTTATGGACTTAAAGCAATTTTGCTTGGCTTACAAATTCTCAATACTAGCTTCTCAGAAACCACCTAGAAATAACAGACTTTGAATCTTGAATCTGTTCATATTTATTACAAATTTATTACAAAGACAAGATGATAAATATGTACAAACACCCGTGTACTGTTCAAAATTCCATGACTATCAATTTCCATCATGCTAAGGAAATTTAATTTTTAAAATTAAGATTTTGTGATGATATACACACGGTTTGATGTGCATGAGATGAAGAAAGGAGATGTAGAGAGGACAACGTGATGTATAATTTATAATTAAGCATATTTGCTGATTAATTGCAGTTCACCAAGGGTGCTATTGTTGTATGTATGTAAAACAATGATAGATGCCAAATAACTTACCCCTGCAGTCCTTAGAAGAAAATTTAACTCTTCCTACGCATTTTTAAAGTTCTCTCTTGCCTCATTCTTTCCTGAAAGATGTATAGATATCACTGAAGACTCAAAAATACCCTGGCTACCTCTGCAAATGTAATCAGGAATGCAGGACAGATCTGAGGTCGTGAATTTCTTAGACACAAGAAAATCCTAGCACAGTGGATAATTCAATTTACAATCAGACATTGGACCATTCTGTCCTTGACTTCAGCTGTGCACAGCAACTTAAGAAGAAATACAAGGATGATGAGGATAGCCTAATTGGAAAGCAAAAGGTTTAAAAGCGGCATCATAACTGGTTATGGGTCAGTAGTCTCATCTGCCTGTTTTCCTTATATTTGCATTTATCAGCAAATGAAAACAGAATTATTACTTAGGTAAATGGCAAGATTTGGAAAAAAAAAAAATCCTAGGGAGAAATAAACTCCGTGAATGCCTACACTTATTATCTTGAAAGCAAGCAAGAAAAGCATAGTTAGTGAAACAATCAGCTACATTTCAATCTATGCTAATTTTATAACATCTGTGAATTTAACATAATGTGGTGATTCAAAAGTGATGTTTTGTTTGTTTTTTCATCATCATTAAATCACACAACTATTATGGATAATATTATTCGGTGCCACAGATGAAAGAGAGGGAAAGGGCATGTGATAATTGCTCACATTAACATAACAGCTATGGACAGACTAACCGATCAATTCCTTCTTTATTCTCCCTTTCAGCCCCTAAACCCAACACTGCAATGTCTTTAAGGGAGAAAACCCATTGTTTTAAATTTGTCACTGAGTACACAAGCAACTGATCCTTTGATTAGTAAAGGTTCTTCAGTGTCTTAGTTTAGGTTTTGCTTTGCTTCTCCCTTTTTTCCTTCCCTCCTGTCAGTAATGAACACTCCTCCTAAAGTGAAGGGGATTTACTCTCCTACTCTATCAGAAATCCCATGGACAGTTATGCATTATAATAACTTCAGCAGATGGATTAGGGCACTAAGTTATCTCTTAAATTGTTCATAGCCCAGTGATGATCTCCTGCATGAAAATGAATTTTACTACTCTTGCTAATAATCCATCACAGCCATAAACAGATTGATATCAGCCCTTGATTTATTTATTTTTATTCACAAAGTAACTCAATGAACAATAAAACAGAAACAAAGAAAATCTAGCCAGAACAACTTTGTGTACATGCATGTATGTGTGATTACTCCCAGAATGTCTCTTAAACAATGCTTTTGCATCTCTGTACTTCACCTGGTTTAATAAAATGCTTGCAATTATAATCAGCCAACAGCACTCCTTATTCCAGTAGTGACTAGTATAAAAAACTGCGCCAGCTAGTTACTCTGTATTCAGATAATAACAACAATCTTTAGCACAATGAAGCGAGAGTAAGCATCTTCCTTTCTTCAAAAATAGAGACTTAATTTCTCCATACACCGTTCTCAATAACTTTTTCCTAGATTTTTCCATTTTAACTGAATATAGCTTTCTTGTCAGTCTGCCCATCCTTACTAGCCAAAGCAGTTTCACACATTTTTCTAATCCATGTATGATTCTTTTTTAACTTTGTTGCCACGTGGACTGTATGTGATTGTAGTGCTATAAAAAACAAATCTTAAGAGAAGCACTGCATTTTAAGACTTCTGTATATGATAGAATTGCTCCTATTTTTAATCAAAGAGCTTTTTCTGTCTTAAAACATCTGTTTTTAAAAAGCAAAACAAATAACTTCTAGACATTATAAGACCAACATACTAAGTAAAACAATTTTTGTTACTGTTAGGAAAAAAGTATTTTTCCTAACTGGACAGTTCATTATGTAGATATTATTTTTACTAACATTACACTGATTACTGAACATATTAAGCAGTTCCTGAGGCACTGTCCAGTGTTTTTCTCCTCTATAGTATAGACATATTTAAGGAGCTATTTAAACTTAGAATGTGAATTTAATTACGTTATTAAAAATTTCTACACTGCTTTTCTCTAGCAACACTATGCCCTAAGGAACATTTGATTATTTTATTCCAAATACCATGTTTCTCAAAACAGGCACCAGTATCTTTCTAAAGTACCATTTTCTTCTTCACTGACAGTCTCAACCAGAGAAGAACACACAACATTGTGTAAAAAATATACAATATTAGGATTTTGCTTCATGACTGAAGAAAAAGTACAGACATAAATTACATGTTATAATGCAACCTTCGATAAACAAGGACTTGTGATATTTGTTTTTCTCCAAGTGGAATCTATACCTATAATTGTGTGGATTAGTGAGGCTATGCAAGCTAACCTGTCCCAGCCAGCTCCCCGCTCTGTGGGAAGACGCTGCTGCCAGGGCAAAGGTGAGCCCTAAGCTACCACCCAGGTTGTCCCTGAGGTCCTCAATTTTGCTGAAAACTCAGCCATTTATTTTATTTTCCAAGTCTTTCTAAATGCAAAGGTTCTAGATACTATTTTCTCACATCTCAGCTTTTTCAAAATATCACAGGGAAATGTAGATACGTGTTGCTCAGTCCATTCTGTCAGAACCAGAAAAACTACAACTTTTTAGTAACCTATAAAGAAAGCAGGTGATGGGCACATAGGAATTGAGCAATTCTGTTTCACGGGTGGGATAATAAAATAAAATATATAAAAGAAAGTCAACTTGAAAATTCAAGGAAAAGTGGAAAACAATTTTCAAATCTGCAAATACACCCAATTGCACAGAAACTGTAATTATTAATTTTTTATTTTTAACATATTGTGGAATAATATGAATACTTACAAAACTTAACCTGCATTTTTGGTTTTGTTGAAGTGTAAGTCAGAAACTTTGCACCACAAAATCTTAAATTTGTTCTGTTTATGATGCTAATGGATTACCTCCAGGACCGAGAGAAAATAGTTTTTGCATTAGTTTATTCTTTGGACTTGCTCAGGAGACAAAAAAATGTAACTGAGAAAGCATGACAAATTATTACACTTCTGATTTCCTTTAGACTTCTTGCATATTATTTTATTTACCGAGATAACAAAGATCAGCATGAAATTAACAAATTTAACCATCAAGCTAGTTCCTACCCATCTAATATTGCTTTGGTAACAGACTTGTTCGGTTTTCTTAGTAAAATATGACAAAGCATGTCACTAAACCAGATCCATATTAAACTACATTAAGAAAGTGCTACCCTGCTAATTAAATTTCATAAAACTTTCTTAGCAAAGAACCACCAGGAAGAAACGAACCAGAAAGTCTTCCAAGTTAGCCAAAGAATGGGAAGGTTTCCTTCACATAGAAGATGATCAAAATCTCTCACAACTATGGAGGTAGCTGCCAACAAAACAAGCCAGTACTAATAAACAGTTTATAAGCAACATAAATGCTTCCTGGCACAAAGTATTAGCAATGACTAGGAGACTGAGCAGGTGGCAGTACCTGCCAGCCACTTCTAGTTTTCAGGAGAATCGCCTTTTTTTTTTTTTTTTTTAAAGGCTCAGACTACAGCATACATTCCATTTATTTTGTTGGAAATTAACGATGGAAGCAATCTTTCTTACTGCATGTCCTTCTTTCCTTGATAATTTGAGAATTAATTGTTGATGTGGTTAGATACTTGGAAAAAAATACTAAACCCCTATCATCTTAAAGTCCCAAGTTCTTCAGCAGGCTGTGGAACCACCATCATTAGAGGTATTTCCAAATAGGTTAGACATCTGTATGTTGATGTATGCATGTTAGGCAGGAACAGTATGATCTTGTAAGGAAGAAATATTTTTGGGGGTTCTTTCTAGTTTTATTTTCTTTTAATGGCTTCAGGATTTTCCAAAATTATTCCAACAAAATAGCAGTACACAAGATGTAATCACTATGAAAATGAGGTAGTCATGAGACGGCCAAAATGGCTGTTAGAATCCAAATTTGAACGCACTGAAATACTCAACCAAATAATTTAAAATATGTTTAAGCTATAAGACAATAAGGTTCTTTTGCATATTAATTTCTCTACCCACCAAAGTGAGGTCAGGGTATAACTAGCCAGTGTTTGACTCAGATTTAGATGCGTCTATGTTTTGCTGTGTCCCTTTTTCGCTATCTTTCTTGTTTCTTCACCATGTTTTCTGAGGCTCAGTTATTCCACCAACAACTGCATGAAATAAGAGAAGACCAGACTGCAAATGAATACCTTTGCTATGAGAATCAAATTCTCTCAAAATTGGAAAAATGCCATACCTTTGAACAAGTTTCATTCAACAAAAAACATATTGCTGTGATGATCACGAATATGACTCAATTGGTATCATGAATGGATTATTTTAAAAATATAATTTGGCCTTAGGTATATTCAGTCGATTAACTATCATAAAGGAAATAAAAAGCATCTTCATACTGCTTTAGCAAAACATGAAGATCTGAGAAATGAAAGAAATCATGAACTCTAATAAGTTTTACAAGCTCTTGAAAAGAATTAGAGCAACAGGGATACACAAGAGAAATGGGAGAAACAGAAAAGGAAGCAGGTGCAAGGTGTCAGTTATAATAGTTATCTTGAATCTCCCTTTTCAATACACATTGAAATTACTTCTCTATTCTTCATCCAGAAGAGCTTAATCTCCTTTCTAAAGCATCCTGCATAAACATCCAGTACCATACACAAACTGCTTAGTAATTCAGGAGTTGAAAAAAAGGCAAATAATATTTAATGTTTGCCATGAGATACATCATATTTTCAAATATTAGTAATATGTCCTATCCTGCAGACAGTACTTATTTTAAAAATGCTATTTTAGCTTTAATTGTCATTAAATCACTTTGCTTTAGAAAACTAAGGAAAATTTGAAACAAAGCAGGAATTCTCTAGGTGCACACAGCTTGTAACAGCTAAAAAGCAGAAACTACTTTTAAATCTTAGTAGCAGAACAATTAGTAGAAGGGACACAGTAATCGAATGGCCTTGCAAACTCTCCCAAAAATAATATAATGTGGACCTAGTAAGATGAATTAAAGTAGGGAACTTCTATACACAACCAAACTGTACGTACAACAGTTTCCACATTGCTCTTATTTGACAAAATGATTCATGCAATTTCATATTGCTTAAATGTTCTTTTGAGACAGAAAATCCTCAGTAAGTATGACAGACAGTGGCCTTTAAAAACTGCACTCCCTAGAATGCTGAGAAAAAAAAGCAAAGCAGAACTCAAGAGTTGCAAGAACAGCCATTTCCAAAATAAAGGTATTTCAGAATTAGGTAGAATAAAGTACTATTTACACAGCACTGAGGTTTGTCTTTCAGACACAACATTTCAAAAGCTGCTACAGAATCACAGAATTGTTGGGGTTGGAAGGGACCTCTGGAAATCACCTAGTCCAAGCCATCCGCTAAAGCAGGTTCACCCAGAGCAGATCGCACAGGAATGTGTCCAGGCAGGTCTTGAATGTCTCCAGAGAAGGAGACTCCATAACCTCTCTGGGCAGCCTGTTCCAGTGCTCTGGCACCTTCAAAGTAAAGAAGTTTTTCCTCACATTCAGGTGGAACCTCTGATGCTTCAGTCTGTGCCCATTGCCCCTCATCCTATCATTGGGCACTACTGAAAGGAGTCTGGTCCCATCCTCTTGACATCCACCCTTGAGATATTTATAAGCATTAATGAGATCCCCTCTCAGCCTTCTCTTCTCCAGGCTGAAGAGACCCAGCTCCCTCAGTCTCTCCTCATAAGAAAAATACTCCAGACTCCTCATCATCTTTGTAGTTCTTTGCTGGACTCCCTGAAGTAAGTCCCTGTCCTTCTTAAACTGAGGAGCCCAGAACTGGACAGAGAACTCCAGATGCAGCCTCAGCAAGGCAGAGTATGGGGAAAACATAATGTCCCTCAATCTGCTGGTCACACTATTCCTAATGCACCCCAAATTATAATTATAATAATAATGCAGTCATAATAATAATAACAAATAATTAACTGAGAGAACTCTGTCAGGACAGTGCATAACTAACTGTAAAATGCAGTATAGAAAATAATATCAACTGCAAATTAGAATGTATTGGTGCTTGCAAATGGACATATTACACTAACCTGCTTTTCCCCAAACTTCTGTTCTCAAATAGGCTCAATTTAGTGGCTGTTCTAAAACATGTACTTATAGCCATATCACTCAAAACTCTTTTTATGCACATGCAATACCACAATTTTAACTGAAAAGGACTGTAAAGTAAAATCTTATCTAGTCTGTATCCTGTTTTAAATTAATATTCTCATGCAAATCTGCCTTACGTAAAAATGAGTTGAGTGTTCTCATACTAAACTTCATCAAACACGTCATGTTGCTAGAGTTCTGTCACACTTTTTTCATGTTTCTCTTGTCAGATTCATTTCAGAATGAAATGAGAAATAAGAATTGAACAGCAAGATTAACATTGTGATGACTTTAGATGCTCTGCACTTGCACATTTATCTGAGGAAGGCATTTCTACTTTATTTTTTTCCTTTTAATAGGAATTAATCCATAGAGATTAACAGCAAGAACAAATCCTAAATCTTAAATGATCTACATCTGAACTCCTGAGAGAATTTTAATAGAACAGTACCTCTACTTAAAATGATAGAAACAGCAAAAGGTGGTTAAACAATGAACTAATAATAACATTTAACACATGGTGATGTCTCCTGTACACCACAGTATTTTTTGCTTATAACACTCCTGGAGTAGCCTAAATTCTGAACATCTACTGGATTTCTCCTGGAACTGAAAGACAGACATCAAATTTGCTACAATCTGTGCAAAACAGCTGTTCTTGAATGTAACCTTGGATGCTTGCTACAACCACTAGGGAAAACAAAGGCTACAAGCCAAGGGCATGTTGTTTCAGTAGGACCTTCCGTATCATGGCCAAAAGTTGTGGAAGCACCATCTGTTCAGACAACAAAGAACACAATTTTTGTTTGTTTGTTTGCTGTTTGCTCCCTTCCAGTTCCGAGCTTAATGTTTTGACCTGTGACATTGCAATATGACTCTGGATTTGCAATGTATGCACAGTGTACAACAGGGAATGTTACCTTCTTCCAAGAGTTTTGCATTACCTATCTAATAGTAGGCAGCAATACTACAAATTGAACGGCAAACACAAAAAGTTATTTACAGTGTAAAGCACAGGGATTTTCCATTCTACAAATCCCATTAATGAAATCCATACAAACAAGTCCCCTAGCTTGTTTCTCAAAAAGCAATGATAAAGCATCTCTTTATAATTACATGTCCTTCTCAAAAGACTAACAATTATCAGATTTTAATGACATGTCTTTGGAGACTATGGACATATAAAACATATAAATGTAAAATAATTGTTTGGCTGGAAGCCTGGTTAAATCAGTTCTGTGAGTGAAAATTAATCTTTCAGATGAAACATACATTTTTTTTAATACTACAGTTAAGCTCATTGTACAAGTCAGGCTATAATTTGAAGTCAGCAATTTAAAAAAGCCTTTTCCTTCTTCAAAAGTAAAACAAAAAGCAATAAAAAGATTACCATTCAAACTAGCTGACAACATTCTTACAGTGTTGGAAGAAAATTACTTTTTGACAAATGCTTGTAAGAACCTGTATGGGAGCAGGAAAAAATGGAATGTTATGGAACTGATGTTAATTTAAGATTTATAAAAAGAACCTTATTAAAAGGTTCATATACACAATTAGTGAAACAAACTGAGGTTTTCTGTTTAAGAGTTCAGGTGTAAGGATCAGGAGGGAAAAAGAAAAAACAAAGATAGAAAATTTAAAAAAAAAAAAGTACCATTCTAGAAATAACTGAACTTCCACCATCTCCAAAGAAAATAACAAGTGACTAAAGCATCAATCACCTGGATAAATTATTAGCAGCACATTGGGAAAAATAAACACAAAAACCTAAAAACAAACAAACAAAAACCAACAAAACATACCAAAAAAACCCAAACCATAAAACAACAAAAAAACCCGAACAAAACAAACGACACCTAAAAAACCCCAAAACCCACAAAGAAACCCACAAAACGAAACAAAAAGCAAACAAACAAAATCCACCCACAAAAAAACAGCTACAGTATTTGGTCATTAATACTCAGCAAAACCCCTACTGAACACAATGTGGATTGTTTTATTTTTGTTGTTTTTCTGGGAAAATTATTCATCTTATTTTCCCATATCCAGTGGTTTCTGGCACTCCAAGTTAATTATTTCAGGACACTAAAAAACTCATGTCCAGGGAAAAAAAAAAAAAAAAAAAAAAGAAAAAAAAACCCAGAAACTCCTTAATTACTTTTCTTCAAATTTAAATCTCTCAGAAACAGGTATTTTAAGGCTGCTATTCTTAAGTGAGAATTCTGCAATTTTAATTTTTTTCTGGGACTTGCATGGCAACACCACTACGCCATGAAGACAATCTTTTCTTCAAGCACTCTTTTTACTTTTGTGAAAATTTCTCTAATAAAACTGCGTTTTTGATAACATAAGGTACACAAATCATATTAAATTTTGTTAGTTGTAAATTTCCTAATAAAGCATTGCATTTTAAATTATGTGAGTTATACTATAGTTGCAGAAATATCAGGATATTTGCATGGCAAGTGGTGATACTAGATAAAGAATAACTTGAGAGCAAAAGGATTAGCATCTCCAGTTTACAGATGAGGATGCAGTCCACAAAGAGAGTATGTTATACTGATGTTTGCTTCCATATAGTCTAATAGTCCTGTAACCAAACAGATTTTATATTCTAAATACATCGCTCAGGAAGAATTATGTCATTTTTTAGATATATCATTATAAAATACTTGCATAAACTCATTAAACACAAGTTTTATTCGAAAATTACAATTCATCAGAATAACTGAAACATGGTGAGACAAGTCACATGACTGGAGGATTGCAATGGATGGGTGTAGGTTATTTCATAAAGACAGAAAGGGAAGAAGACGAGGAGGAGGATCCGCACTCTATGTTAAGAACTTTGAATGTATAGAAGTCAACTACAGTGATTATGGAAGCTCTATCGAATACCTCTGGGTCAAGATCAGAGGGGTACTCTCCAAGGGGGATCTTACAGTAGGTACCTGCTGCTGACTTCCAAACCAAGATGATAAGCCTAACAAAGATATAGTTGGGTCACTTAAGCAAGTTTCAGGTCAGTAGAACCTGGTTCTGATGGGTGACTTCACTAGCTGGACACTTGTTGGAAGAGTGATACAGCAGCTCATGTGCCATCCAACAAGTTCCTGGAATGTGTAGAGGATGGCTTCCTCACACAAATGTTAGATGTGACAACCAGGAATGAGGCACTGCTGGACTTGCTACTCACAGACCAAGAAAACCTGCTTTGTAATATCTCAGCTAGTGATATCCTTGGCTACAGTGATCACAATAACTGTGGAGTTGGGGATCCTGCTGAGCATGCTGAAGGTTAGTACTAAGACATAGATTTTAGATTTCAGAAGAACAAACTTCAGCTCACTCAGAGCTCAGTTGGGAGGGATTCCATGGAGGATAAAAAAGCTAATGAGTGCTGGGAGTTTTTCAATAATGCTCTCCTGGAAGCACAAAACCAGTTCATCTCCTTTAAAGGGAAGGGAAGTAGGCAGAGCAAGAGACCCCTTTGGCTTAACTGCGAGCTTCTCAGTCTGCTCAAAACCAAAAAAGAAACATACCAGAGATGGAAAAGTGGATGAATGCTGCTCTGGCAAAGAAAGCCAACAGGATGCTGGGTTACATCAACAAGGGCATCACCAGCAGAGATAAAAGAAGTCATCAACCCGCTCCACTCAATGCTTGTCAGGCCACACCTAGTACACCATGTTCGTTTTTGGTCCCCGCTATACAAAAGAAAAAGTGATGTGAACAGGCTGGAGAGGGTCCAGAGAAAGACCATGAAGACGATCAAAGGAATGGGAAGCCTGACACATGAGGAAAGGCTGAGAGAACTGGACTTGTTCAGCCTTGAGAAAAGAAGGCTTAGGAGTGACCTTACCACCATGTTCCAGTATTTAAAGGGTAGCTACAAAGAAGATGGAGATTCCCTGTTTATGAGGACTCACATGAAAAAGACAAGGGGTAATGGGTACAAATTACTCCTGGAAAGATTCCGATTGGACACAAGAGGAATATTTTTCACAAAGAGAACAATCAGCAGTTGTAATAATCTCCCCTCCTCCAGAGAAGTGGTGGATTCCCCAACATTGGACACTTCTAAGGTTCAATTGGACAGGGTGCTACGCCATCTTCTCTAGACTGTGCTTTTCACAAGAAACGTTGGACCAGATGATCTTTGTGGTCCCGTCCAACCTGGTTCTATGAAGCTGATACTGGATTGGCTTTACCACCCTTGAACCTCTTAGTCATTTTAGTAAGAATCTACATTGGTGTTTCTTTTACATAAAATTACCGCATTTTCCAGGTGAATGAATGCTGCTAATTTTCCAAGTGTTTTGGCAAGGAACACCTCAGACCACAGCTGCAACCTTAAATTCAGTGCATTCATTTCTAACAGTATGAAGTCTTCATGAGGGTCTTTACTAGCTGAAAGATTTGAGCTATGAAAAGCCTCTTTCAAATCAGTCTAGTCTCCAATAATGTCTCCACCTATATGACATTTTCATAAACTCCTAGAAGCTAGTGTTTTGGTTTTTTTTTTAAGTCTGATTGTTTTAATAAACCTGAAAAAGCTAAATGCTAAAAATGAAAGCACTCTTTACTACAGCATAGTCAAGATATAAATTCTTTTTTTTTGAAAGTTGAGTTCATATGGGAAGATTCAAGCAATATATTCTTAATGAATAATCAAAGATAGATATTTTGAACTATTGTATACATTAGTAAAAATCTGACTCAAATAAGAAAACATATAAAACACTGAGAAACACACCAACTATGTACTACCTTTTTTGATTTTTAGCTATTATAATATCTATTAAAGCTTCAAGTTAAAAAGCTTATGTTGGGTTCCTATCACCTGTAGGGCAATTGACCTGAGCTAGTCAATCAATGCCCTAAGACACAATAGGAGACTTCATGCGAGTTCTACCAACTTAATGTACTTTCTCCCATTAATAGACAAAAAAAAATAATAATTTTCCATCACATCTGACATGAACAGAAAATCATGGGTGGTGCTCAGAATTAAGGCAGAAGACTTTTTCCTGACATAATCATACTGAAAGGAGCTGAATGAGTTAAAATAGCAGCTGTTTCATTCAAACTGAGAATATTAAAAAATTTAAATGCACAGAAAACAATTTATAAAAGGGTCTATCTGAAAAATTTGTAAAATGTGAAGTATTACATTTTTATCTTTGAGTTCAAGATTTTACTGCAGTATAATCTCATAGATATGCATCTGTTTTGCTTTTTTCCTGGCTTCACTGTCTCAGATATCAATAATTAAAACTACATGCTCTGAAGTATAAGACATTTAATAATACAAATATCCACTGCTACATCAACATGCAGAAATGCAAGCTTTTTTAAAAAGATATTTTGTATATCTTCCTGCACACAACTATGCATAATCTATTTTCTACTACTGGTATTAATATTCACACAATATTTTCTATATGCACATGTGTTTGTATGTATTCTTTAGGCCAGAACTTCAATCTTTCAATATTTTAGTCTTTCCTGGGTTAATGCACTTATGTCAAGACATTGTAATGTAGACAGCATTATTCTCCATTTTAGTGGGAAAAATATCAGTGCCTTGAGCTGTATGCTCCCCAAAACATTGGAGGAAAATTGTGCACGTACAGGAAAAGGCTACAGAGGGAGACACAAAGACAGACAATTTTGGGTGAAGAAAAAAATCTTAACAGAAACTTAACCCAAGAAATATTGAAGAGTTGTGTTCACAAATAGAAGGAATAGTTTAGGAAATATTTAAACATACACCAATTTTGGTTATGGACGTATGATATAAATATGTAGATATTTGCCTTATTCAACAGAATTAAACCCAAAACTCAGTCCTGACTAGATATCACATTTTTCTGCATCAGCTACTGAATGCACCTTCAACACTCTCAAGGGATGGGAGATCCTAAAGAAAACAAGAGCCAACAAAACACACTTTTGAAAAAAGAAATAATAGTAAAATAAGCACTTTCCTAGCTGAAAGATGTGTAAAACAATTGCTGGAAAATTGTTCTGCCTAAATTCACAGTAATCCAGTGTTTCAGAACACGAAGGGAAACCAAACCTCCACAAATTGTATGAGAATCTTAAAACATTTTTAAAAATTTAATGTAATATGCTTTCCATTAAAAAAAAATGGTACTTGTCTGTAGATGTGTATGTATTACATACACATTTTGCATCTAAATCTATCAAACAGAATATTTTCACAGGTATTTAACAGGTCAAAAGGATATGCACATGGAGTGAGGAAGGAGGGAAAAGCTAGAGACGTCAAAATCGACGCTGAAAAAAAAAAGGTCAAATTCTAACCATCTGAAAAGAAGTTTAGAATCCATTCTGGTGCCCAGGTTTTTATCTAACCACTCCGCTGTTATGAGACTGCTACTGTGAACAAATAATAGAAACTGAGTTTAAACCACTATTTAATTCCTATCACAGTTCATTGGGCAAGAACCAGGTAATGGTCAGGATAAATACCAGTAATATTTCTCTTGTCGTTCCTAATACTAACCCCCGACAGGCAAATTGCTCTACCATGTTTTTCTTTAGCAGTCAGCTACAATCAACTTTTTTTTTTTTAATAGCAGGTTTTTCAGCTGGGGCTGTTGAGAAGGAAAACAGAGGTGGCGGTGTAGATTAGAGATCATTAGAAAGAGCGAGAGGATTAAAAAAAAAAAAAAAAAACAAACCGCCATTTCCAAAAATGACAGGTTATGGGTATTAAAAGTAAGCAAACAGCTTGACATACTGAAGAGGATTTTGTCTCAATCTGTTTTAAGTGCTGTATAAAAATTTTCATGAAACAAGAAATCTTAGTAGGCAGAAAAAAATATGGCACTAGCATTCATCTTCTTCCAAAACTCATATTTCTTTTTGTTTCTGTCTGGTCTCCTCTACCTTTCCCAGCTTAACTTTCTCCTCCTCCTCCCTGCTCCATCCTCTAATCTAATTTTAAACTCAAGGTATTCACTCCAGAAATAGAGAAAAAGCAAATCAAATAACTTCTTTTTAAGCAATGTCACAATACTATACTATAAAAGGCCTCTTAGCTTGAGCATATGTGTTAGTACTCATACTGCTGAACCAAATATTTTCTGCTATGATTAAAGATCGACTCTTTCCAATGACATTGCAACACCTATTTTACAATACTGTGGATAAAACATTAACGTCCATAATAAATGCCATAGGGTAACATAATTTTTTTTTTCTCACCTATTTCTTTCTATAGATTGGAAAAAAAATCCAGTTCTGCTTGGCTATCAATAAAATCTGGTTTTCCTTGATTACTGTGGCATACTTACCGGAATTTAGATTGTATCTTCTCCCTTCACAGACAGTACAGAGTCTTTTACTGGATGTGTTCGTAATTTTTCTCTTTACCATTGATTAAGCTCTGGCCAGTTCAGAAGAATGATGTGCCTCGTATTTCATTTCAAGTATTTCCATATTTATAGTAACTTTGCAGTTCCTTGTTATTGAAGTTAAATGTTAAGACCGATAGTTTTGCTGATTTCAACTCCTAATAAGAAATACAAAGTGGATTAACTAAACTGCTAGGGACACCACCACTGAACATCAAGGAGTCCAGGAAGGATGGTGTCTCTTCAAGAAGGTAATCTTAGAGGTGCAGGAGGAGGCTATCCCCATGTTCCAGCAGGCAAGCCATCGGGGAAGAAGGTCAGCCTGGCTGAATAGAGAACTGCGGCTGGAATTTAGCAATATAAAGAGAATTTATAACCTTTGGAAGGATGGGCAGGCCACTCGAGGAATACAAGAATTCTATGAGGTTATGCAGGGAGAAAATTAGAAGGGCCAAAGCCCAACTAGAGCTAAGCCAGCTACCGCTGTTGAAGCAACAAGAAATGTTTCTATAAACATATCAGCAACAAAAGGAGAGCTAAGGAGAATCTCCATCCCCCGACAGATGCAAGGGAAAACATAGTGACAGAAGATGAGGGAAAGACTAAGGTACTAAATGCCTTCTTTGCCTCAGTCTTAAATAGTCAGAACAGTTGTGCTTCAGGTACCCAGCCCCCTGAGCTAGAAGACAGGAATGAGGCCCCAGTAATCCAAGGGGAAATGTTCAGCAACCTGCTGAACCATGTGGACATGTGGACACCCACAGGTCTATGGGGCCAGAAGGGACACATGCAAGGGTGCTGAAGGAGCTGGCAGAGGTGATCACTAAGCCACTTTCCATTATCTATTAGTAACCCTGGCTAATTGGGGAGGTCCCAGTTGACTGGAAACTGGCAAACATGACACCCATCTACAAGAAGGGCCAGAAGGAGGATCCAGGGAACTACAGACGAGTCAGTCTAACCTCGGTGCTGGGGAAGGTCATGGAGCAGATGATCCCGAGTGACATCACGTGGTACATGCAAGAAAACCATACAATCAGGCCCAGTCAACATGGGTTTATGAAAGGCAAGTCCTGTTTGACCAACCTGATCTCCTATAACAAGGTGATCCACCTAGTAGATGAGGAAAAGCCTGTGGATATTGTGTACTTAGACTTCAGCAAAGCTTTTGATACCATATCCCATGGCATTCTCCTGGAGAAGCTGGCAGCTCATGGCCTGCATGGGTGTACTCTGCGATAGATAAAGAACTGGCTGGAGAGCCGGGCCCAAAGTGTGATGGTGAATGGAGCCAAATCCAGTTGGCGGCTGGTCATGAGTGGTGTTCCCCAGGGATCAGTATTGGGGCGAGTTCTGTTTAATCTCTTTATCAATGGTCTGGATGAGGGGATTGAGTGCACTCTTAGTTAGTTTGCAGATGACACCAAACTGGGTGGGACTGTTGATCTGCTGGAAGGTAGGAAGGCCATACAGAGGAATCTGGACTGGCTGGATCATTGGGCTGAGGTCAATTGTATGAGGTTTAACAAGGCCAAGTGCCAGGTCAAGCATTGGGTCATAACAACCCCAGTCAACACTACGGGCTTGGGAAAGAGTGGCTGGAAAGCTGCCTGGCAGAAAATGATCTGGAGGTGTTGATTGACAGACAGCTGAATATGAGCCAGCAGTGTGCCCAGGTGGCCAAAAAGGCCAACAGCATCCTGGCTTTTATCAGGAATAGTGTGGCCAGCAGGACTAGTGTACTCGGCAATGGTAAGGCCCCACCTTGAATTCTGTGTTCAGTTTTGGGCTCCTCATCATAGCAAAGACAGTGAGGTGCTGGAAAGACTTCAGAGGGCAATCAAGCTGGTGAGCAATCTGGAGCACAAGTCTGATGAGGAGTGGTTGAGGGAACTGAGGCTGCTTAGCCTAGAGAAAAGGAGGCTTAGGGGAGACCTTCTCACTGTCTACGACTACCTGAAAGGTGGTTGCAGTATGGAGGTTGTTGGTCTCTTCTCCCACATAGCGATAGGACAAGAGGAAATGGCCTCAGGTTGCACCAGGGGATGTTTAGATTGGATATTAGGAAAAAATTATTCGTGGAAAGGTTTGTCAGGTATTGGAACAGGCTGCCCAGGGAAGTGGTGAAGTCACCGCCCTGGAGGTGTTTAAAAGTTGTATAGACGAGGTTCTTGGAGACATGATTTAGTGCTAGAGTTAGGTTATGGTTGGACACGATGATCCTGAGGGTCTCTTCCAACTGAAATGATTCTATGATTCTGTGATCTGCCAGCCTGGTCAATAACTCATTGCTTTTCACTCTTGATTTTGAACTAGCATTGTCCAAGCTAGCTCTGAAACTTGAATCAGAAAAGTGTTTCTCAGAGGGACTTAGGAGTTTGATTTTTGCCTCCTGAAGGCATGATTATACTACGCTGGAACTGGAACTGGTATATCTGCAGGGCATCACACTGAACCCCGCAGATGTCCCAGCACCCTGGAGCTAGCTTCAGGGATTACCAGTCCATCAGTACATTGAATCATGTTTACAAGTCCAAAAACTTAATAAGTATAAACAGCAGGTAATCTAATTAGGGTTTTCTACACTCAGAAAACAACATGCATGCCCAAAAAGCTTGCAGTGCTTAAGTGGATATGAATAATTTGCCATTGGTTAGAGTAATTATGTCTTAATCATTAAAAACATATAAACGAAAAAATCAAAATTGCAGGATAACTTTAAGGAAATGCTAACAGCTGCTTCTGAAAAACAACAAAAAAAGACAGGCAGAAGGACTATCAAGTTAAATAAAGAAGTCAGTGCGTGCAGTCAGTTTCTGTAACTGACTAGATTCAAGCAACAACATTTTCATCTCTATCCGTTATCTTCCATTATTTTTCCTTCAATATTTTGTAATTATAGTATATTAAGACAAAGAGTGTACCATTTCACTGGAAAAGCAATGTGTACTAAAATTATGCAGGCTTTCCTTGCCTCTTTGAAGAATGCAGATTCATGGATTCATGCCATAACGAATTGCCTGTAACACAGGTACTTTGATTATCTGCTGTTGTAAACACAAAAGAGTATTCCATTAAATTTGTCCTTGTAACTATTCTTTTTCTCTGTATCTTAGTGGTACATAATAAACTCAAGGTTCTTTTTCTTCTCCAAGTCATTGATCAAAAAGGAGCAAGAAAATTCTTGGTGGACAGAAAGAGACAGCATTAGAAAACACTAACCAAAACTGCACAGTAGTCACCTGAATGTATCAAAATATTGGTAGATTGTAAAAGGAAGCAAGGATTGAAGGGAAGGGTACTATTATAGCTCTGTAAATTTTAGAAGAACTTTTTTATGCATAAGTAAGTTGTGGATGAAGCATGAAAATACCTGAAAAAAGGATGGAAAATAGTCTTATACTTGGAAAAACAAAGTTGGGGAGAATTCCATGAGGTACAGTCCTAGAGATAAGAGGGGTTCAAGAGTACCCTCAAATGACTTTTAAGAAAAACAGAGACACTGCCCAAGTGTGTAGGGATGGAGATATGAAAGCCAAAGTCCACCTAGAGTTGTATCTGGCAAGGGACATGAAGAGCAACAAAAAGGGGTTTTACAGGTTCATGATTAGCAAACTGAAGACCATGGAAAACATGGGCCCACTACTGAATGGGTCAGGGGACCTGGTGTTGAAGGATATGGAAAAGTCTGACGTACTTAGTAACTTCTTTATCTCAATCTTTACTGAGAAAATTCACCTACAGGAATCTGAGGGCCTGACACCAGGGAAGTATGAATAAAGGAAGATCTACCCTTGGTGTAGGAGGATCAGGTAAGGGAACATTTAAACAGACTGGACATACACAAGTCCATGGGGCCTGATGAAATGCTCCCACAAATGCAAAGGGAGATGACCATTGTCACTAAGAGGCCACTCTTGACCATCTTGGAAAGACTGAGGTGGTAAGGAGAGTGCCTGGGGACTGGAAGAAAGCAAATGTCACCCTTCTCTTCAAGAAGGGTCAGAAGGAGGATCTGGGAAAGTACAGGTCAGTCAGACTCACCTTGGGCCCCGCAAAGATCATGGGACAAATAATCCTGAAACCCATTTCCAAACTTTGGTGACTGGGAGTAGTCAGCATGGATTTATGAATATAAATCCATTCCGTTTAGACATTCAGAACATTCTAAACACATATATCCTCATAGACAAACTGATGAACCATGGGATAAATAAATGAACAGTGATGTCAGCTCAAAACTGGCTGAGCTGCTGGGCTCAAGGTGTGATCAGTCTACCACTAGAAAGCTACCCCCAGGATCAGACAACAGAGAATAAACTAATCTTAAGCAGATTTCATTACTACATGTAGAACATTTATCAACAATTATATATCTGTAATTTTTACAGCTTATTTCCAAAACTGTTAAAAGAACTTCAAAGAATTAACTAAAATGGAAACCACAAATGCAAAAAACAAACTTTCCTGTCATTTCCTCTAATTAACTGTATCACTCAAAGAAACTTTCATAACCTTACATCATTTACCCAGATAGAGACTTCTTTTGCATTTTTCAGAGAGCAAGTTATGTTGTTGAAAATATAGTCAGTCATGTATCAAGTTTTGATGAACTAAAGATTGCTTTCCCTAAGAGCTTGACAAGCACAACTTCCTACAAAATCTACACGGACAAAGACACCAGTAATTACTTTAATCCCTTTTATTTTTTATTAAAAATTGTTCAAAAATTGAATCTATGGTACTTGCTTAAAATATCCAATATAAGGCACACTGTCTGATATGACTCACAAAAGCTTTTCTAAAGCTTTTTCTCTAGACCTCAAGTGGTTAAGCAATTACACAATCAATATCTGCAACATAACTATTTGATAAAGCTTTTAAATGTTATTTCCATAATCAATGATATCTATAATATTTATGAGTTATTATTGCTGAAACTTCAAACAGATGAAGTTTAAGATTTGCGAGTTGTTGGTTGACACCAATGACCTCTTAAATAAACCATGTAAACTCCCTACTCTGATTTAAATGCCAATTAGAATTTGGATGCAACATATACACATAATTTTGCAATTATTAGTTACTTGTTTAGAAACAAACCTAAATCATTCCTGCATTGTGCACAGATAACCACATGTCTGATCAGTCACTTCGTTTTTGCTTTCATCCTCCTTCTAAAGAAGAGGGCCTTATCAGTTATATCAGATATTTTATAAATATATTCAGTCCATTGCTGGCAAACAAATGGACCTATTTTATAATTGATTTGATAACAAAGTCAAATGTCTTCCAAACATGCCCAAACATATTTTACTCGTACTTTAATGGGTTTAAACATGCTTAAAACTTTTAAATTTATTTGCACATACAGTGAGTCACAAGCCTTTTTTTAATCACATGCAGTACATTGTTTGAGAAAACAAGTCTTAAATGTGTGAAAATGAGGCAGAGGTAGGGCAGGAAATTCAACTTGTTGGGCAATGAGGATTTCTCCGAGCCTAAGGGCTAACCATTTACTTAATCTAACTGTACTTCAACAGATATGTGTCAATGTAATTTCTCTTCCCTGCTAGAGGATATGGCTTCTCTGAAGGACCTGGATGGAAACAAATGTGCAGGCAATGGTAGAAAATTATTTGGGAAGAGTGAACTAAAAATGGAGAACATTAGAAGGCTACTTGTTTCAGACCACAACAAAATAAAATATTCTGAACAATGAATGTATGTTTTATAGATGTACTATTTCAATGTCCTTGTGATAAAGGCAAATAACAATTTACATGCGGACTCCAACATCACCTTTTCATTCACAAATGGTAAAAATCCATCTTTCATGTGTAATTTATGATCTTAGTTTTAATGAGGACTTTGACAATGGACAAGAAAAGTATATGGATTTCTGTTTCAAATGTACCTAAAGTCTGATTTGGAACCTGCAATATGAATTGTTAAAAGCTTTTATAAATGTTTCAGATGGTTCCTTTGGTACAATCTGAGGTTTATTATCAGTGTCCCTGCAGTCAAACTTAAAATTTGACATATACATTCAATCCATATAGAGAAGGGCATTAGTGACTTCTGGATAGAATTTTACCTCTGAATTTTAGCTATCACTTTTTTAGACAGGCTGGTGCAATCAGAGATCAGTGGGCCCATGTTTCTCATGGTTATTTTTTTCATTATTCTATTGTTTTTATTTCTCTATTTTTATTTCTCTATTTCTGTATTATTACTCTATTTCTGTAAATTTAATTTGTATTCTGTGAATTTGTATTCTGTTTTCAATGCAGTAGAAAAATGAATATATTTATGCAACTGCACTGAGCATGACCTCCATTCTCCTATTACATTTAAGTGACTATATTAAGAAAAAAAAACATGGGAAAAGAAGAAGGAAATGTATAATAATTTTGTATAATAATGTAGTACAATCACTATGCAATAATATAATAGGATGTGACAAATAGTAACATAATGAAAATATTATTTAGCCATAAGTATGCTTTCCACATTTAACTGGCTACTTGCACACCCTCTATAATAACACCGAGTTTAAACTACATAGGGAACCAAGTATTAATTATTTTCAAAAATCAAGCCTGGAGTTATCACATATTTAGGAAGGGAATTGAAAATAATCACAAGCATGAAATATATTTTTATAGCTCTACTTTTTAATGTAACTCTCAACAAAATTTACCAGATTATTAAAACTAAAATTAGAGCTTGATGTCTGATTTTTCAGAAACTCTTGCAGAAAGCCCAAGGGATAAAAATCGCTATATTAATTTTCCATTACGCTAGCTGTAAACCTTTGCTTTCTTTACATGTTATCATCAAAAGCCAAAACTAAAATTTAGCAGTAGTTTATCTGTATATTTTTGATTAGTAGACATTTTTTTCCTGTGTCTACATTTCATTCTTTAAAAACTTGTATGCCAAGAGGCCAAAACAAGCTCGCTCTTCCATTTTTTACGGGAACAAATACAAATAATAATAATTAAAACAAACAAACACCAACAACAACCACCTGTAAGAAATTACTCTTGTTATTTCTTTGGTGGGTTTTCAATTGATCAGTTGTTGCTGTCTTTCACTACAGTGGCTTCGAGGAGTCAAAGTCCACCAATGCTTATACTAGAAGTTAGAATAACTGAATCACATTACTAAATGCAATAGTACTTGCTTTCAAGAAAGCCTTACAGAGACCTATCTCCATCTTACCTTACATTATGATACCACAATAGAGAAACTATAGTTTAAGCAAGTTCCACTTAAAATCACTACCTGCTGTTAAATGTTCAAGTAACTAGAAATTCAACAGCAGTTAATTACAATTTTTGACTGAACTGAAAACGTGCTTTTTAAAAACTCAAACCCATGAAGGTGAATAACTTTGTGAACTTCAGACTGTTAACCGTAATAGCCTCAGCTTCTTGTCAGCAGTCTCCAAAGGTGATACAAAGCACTTTGCAATTGCATTAGGTGCTATATAGATAAAAACCCAGTTCTTTTATAACAGTAAGCACTGTACAATTGAAATATGGGAAATACTTTCTTCGGAATGGCTATTTTTTCAAATATTTTATATAATTGAAAGCCCCCTGTTTAATCACAAACTGATTAATGAAATCTTCCCAAAGAATTACACAATACCCTGCTCAAAGGATTTCTTTTTCTTGCTGTTATTAAAAAAAAAAGTGAATCCAAAATACTTTTGTCTCAGATAATGGTTTATAAGGAAACATTTTAAGATGCCAGAATTTGTCCTGTCTTGGTCTTGTAACAATTGCCAAAAGAATCACAGATGAGTTTTAAAGACAGACAATCTGATTGCTTAAGTATTAATCATGTTTTTTTTATTTACTGTATGGAAAACATAAGATGTATATGAATGCTCTAATATAGTTCTACAATGTGAAATTTTACCTTTTAGTTTTTGTGAGATATCTTTATGTTATATTTTCATCCTTTCCCTACTATGCTAAACTACAACTTCAAAGTATTTCTGGAAGGCTGCATTTTATGTTACAGAGATTTTAACAGAATTACTATATGTGCTTTAGTGTTTCTTACAGAAAGGAAATATGTGAAAGTCCGGGCACAGAGATTACAGTTCATAGCAGTAGAGCATTAATGAAGTTCCAAGTTGAAGAATATGCTATACAGAAGCTAAACACTCATACGTGAGTGTAGTTTCAGGATCCAGCCACAGAATCTTAAACATTTCATGGATTGGTGTCTTCTGACAGGTCAGTACCATTTGGCCACTTACAGATATGAGGCTGCAGTTAAAGGTGTCACCTCATTACTCCTAGATAAAAGGCAGTGCTGCACACACTTTTGTATCAGGTTTATCAAAGCTTTTGAAGAATGTTTCATGCACATTAAGACACAAGATTCAAAGGTTAATTATAAAGCCTGCCATCCCAATCTACAGTGTATATGAACTCTCTTTTCATTTTAAACTTCATAGTTTAGCTACTGTAAATTCTTAGAGGTGCTGAATATTACCTGACAGGCAGACTTCTGACTTAACTGAGAGATGCTGTTTAACATATGTAAGCAATACTATATGAAACACTAAAACGAGTTTAACAAACTAGCAGACACATAGCACATCACTGGTTAACAAAGTCAAATGTTTCAAATAAGAATAATTAAATTGTGAGAAGACTGGAAAAAGAAAATATTTTTTGCTAGTAGCCACTCTACACAAACATCAAAACTTCAGTGTTATAGCTGCTGACATGGTGTTTATGCATAGCTTGGGCACACTGACAGTTTTCATCTCTTTGTAGCTGAGGTGTCAAACCAGATCAGCAACAATAGGGTTACGGTAGAGAACAGACATAGAAAGACAAGATAACAGCATGGAAAGAATTAAAATTTGCAGTGTTACTGAGTCTGAATACAGATACCCTTCACCTTGCTAGCAGTTTTTTAGTAAGTATAAAGGTACTGTTGCAGGACTTGGTAAGTTAACTTTGATTATTTGTTTTATGTCAATAGCGATCACATAAGTTTTTCTTTCAAACACTGATGGTGGTTGTGTTGGTCACCATTCAATAAATGACTATATCATGGCAAAACAAACAACAAAAAAAAATCCCCCAAACCAACCAACCAAACAACAAACAATCCAAACCAACCAAACAAAAAAATACACAAAACCAAACAAACCACCACCAAACAAACAAGATTAACAGAAATGAATCTGAAGTGGTTCTGCTGATAGTCGGACTACAGGAGGGAATTTTAGAATAACTGACTCCCATTTCCTGAGTCTGAAATTGGTATGAAGGTATGCAGAATTTTGGTCACAAATAAATATTTTTATCAGGATACCAGTACCCTGAAAGTGATGGTACCATCCTCAGAACACAGACATCTTGTTCAGGAACTCTTTATCCCACGTACCATAATGCTTCTTATTCACAACAGGCTTAGAGATATAAAAATATTTTCAGAATAGTCCCAAATAATAGGCCTTCAATACATCCATTTCCTTTTTTTACAAGGTGATTTTGAAGTATCTGGGTGCTTTTTGGATAAATACTAATGTGAATGTCTATTCCAGTACTTGAAAAGCTGGCCAGAACTCTGATGTCTAATAGAACTGGACTTTTTTCAGAAATTTCTGTCAGCTAATGGTCTTGAAAAAATAGTGCTGTAATAAAAAAAACATTCAGCCTTTCTCATTTTATATCAAGAATACCAGATACTTTCCTAGCATCCATTGTCACCTGTTGCAGAGAGATTTCATCTCAGGAATCCAACTGAGGAACAGGATAAATCACCTCTCTTACATTATATATACTTACTTTATTAGTGCCTCCAAAAGAAACTGCTTATGTTGGCCAAACATCATAGGTGAAAACTGATGTCAGCCAGACAAAGCTAAGTCAAGCTGACTCCTGCTGTTCTTAAAAGTATGTTTTCAAGGCATGTAAGAACTTTGGATCTCTACAGATAAAAAGATTGTCCATAATGTACTAAGATTAAAATTATATTTTTCCATTATGAAAATGGAGACAAGATTGGAGGTGTGGAAAGGTCACTTGCACAGCTCACTGATTATCAGTAGGACTGTTTTTTTTCATTTGTTTTGTTTTTGAGAAATCAATACTACATACAAGGACATACAGAAGTAGTTTGTTCCTTGAACAAGAAACATACACAAGTTAATACAACTGCCCAGTTTTCACTGTGGTATTCTCAATGGATCTTCTGTTCATTTTCTGACTGGAGATAAATATGTCAACTACACTCACAGAGTGTGATTGCAGAATCACAGGCTTGATGAGTTGGCAAGGTTTCATCATTTTATTGCTAAGCACTACACAAATCTTGGTATTGAATTTGTCTGCCCCAAAAGGCATTGCAAGCTCAGAAGCATTCATCTATGACAGTTAGAATAAAAATTATGGACTTGATTTGGCAGATGCTTAGATCATTGACAAGCAAAGAGTGAGACATTCACCACAGTCAGAGATAGCCATATCGCAGAGTTTATCTCTGAACAACCACACAAGATAATCAAAATAACTGAAAGTGAGAACAGTAGCTTAAGCCTAGAGTGCTTCAAGAGAATCATGGCAGCATTCATGGATGGCTATATCAAAGGCAGAATGCGCCTATGATTCAAAAGTTTGAGGCACACTTAATCTAAGACAATAATCAGATAATTTTTAAGGAAAAATTACTGGAAGATCCTGAATTAACATGCACATGTGAATTTAAATCAGTACATGTTAAAAAAGTAGAGCAGAGCATGAAAACACATGGGATTTCAGTAGCAGAAATAGTGGTACTGAGCTTGAGGTGGTAAACAAGTCTAGTCTAAATTACTGACTGTAAACATTAATGAATAGATTAGTCTTTGAATAATATCACTGTCAGAAAATATGGGGATTACAGGAAGTTTAGTGGATTCCACAACCAATGAAACCCTAAATTTATTCCATTTTGACCACCATTTTTCCCCAACAGGCAGAGTTCATGCATCAGTTAGGCTTCAGGGTGAGCAAGACGGGCTTAGAAAGTTTAAACTAGGTTGAAACTCATCTCTGAAGGGAAAAAAAAATAGTTAGCATCTTTTCCCAGCAACAACAAAAAGGTTATGCTATTCAAAATTAAAGAATACAAGGACATATATATTTAAATCTCAGAAGGCAAGACAATACTGGAGCATATGATCTATGTATAAGGAGGATTAGAAATGTCTTCAAAGTAAACAAGAACCATTAGATGCCCATCATTAGTTATTTTACCTCCATGAGTTTTGAGAACAGGATGAGTGAGGGAAGAGAGAGAAAAAACTTTCACTCCTGGACAACACACTGTCATTAGAGAAATAAAACAACAGCTCAAACAAAAGTGTTTGAAAGCAAATGAAAAAATCACAAGAGAACACTGGAAAGCTTTCCTTCCCGAGGAACTCGAACAACTCTGCCAACTGGTAGAGAAAGGGTGCTGCTTTTTTTTAAATACGTATATAAATAAATTCCACCTACAATTAGATAAGAACTGAAATCATCATTAGACTCTAGCAAAAATAACCCTGTTCATGTTATTTCGAAAACACTAATTCTGAAAAAGAGGCTTACAAACTTCCTGAACAGAAAAAGAGGTTTAAAGGTTGCTTATAAAAGTGAAGCATTTGCTGAAAATAGTGAAGTTATGTCTAACAATGTCTCTTTCATTCAATGGAAGACTCCATTTAGAAATGGCTTTTCTGTTTTAATTACTCCCTGTAATATTTCCTAAACTCTTCTTTAAAAAAGCAAACACATGCAATAAATTAAAGAAAAAACTTTTGAGGATTTACTTTTCTTGAGGCTATCTAAAGATTAAGTTTTCTTATATGCCATAATGTGATTTTTTTCTGAACTTGTAACAGCTTTAGTAGCCCTAACCATTACACTAAAACACTCTCAGGTTGCTTAGAATCTCTTGGGTTTTTTAATTTTGTTTTTTAATTATTATCTACTGGTTTCTTTCTTAGTGTTATTCACAAATAATTCAGAAATAATATCTGCTAGTGTAAATGCCATACTACTTTACAGGAAAAGCACACTTTCCCCAATGTACAGGACAGCTGCTGTGAATAACTGGTGTGCCATAGTTCAATGATATAAGAACACTTACTACTAACTGGTGGACACTCAGGATGAATCCAGAAATATGTAGGAAAAACAGCTTCCAGGAATTATTAGGCTCTTACCCTAAAGGTTGTTTTTTTTTTTCTCCAAGGGATATGTACACAGTAATAGTTTTTTTTTTCTCCAAGGGATATGTACACAGTAATAGTTTTTTTCCCAGAAACATAGAACAAAATAAACAAAAAACCCACAAACAAACAACAAAACAAAATAAACGAACAAATAAACAAAACAAAAAAAACCCACCCACACTACCACCACACCAGCCCTGTGTCACAGTCAATTGGCAGGAAAGAAAAAAAATAATCTAGTAACAGAATTTTTATCTAGACAAGCTCTCAAATGCATATAGCCTTGAAAAGTGAGCAAGTGGATTTTTTTAATTTTCTCTCTCTTGTTTGAAAGTTGACGAGGTTAAGGAAAACAGCACAGAGCTCTGAAATCTCTTTTCATTTTCCTGCTCTGTGTTCTCCCACAATTTATTTGCTTCTCATATCAGTTTGAGTGAAGGACAAGTTTTCAAAGAAGGGAAGAAAATGCTTCACGTTTCTCTCCTCCCCCCAGCAATAAGCAAACCTAAACCTTATTGTCTACTACACACATACATACTTCATACTGCTTGTGGGGTTACAAAGGCTGTAATTGGGAGTTGGTTGTGAATATTGACAGAAAGTTACAGTAAATTGTTTTTCTTCTCCCCAGAATAAATGCAGTCATATACTTGTACTTGATGTTACTTGCTGCTTATTGTTTTCACAATTAGGATTGCAAACGTAAACATCTGTTTTCTATTTTACCGTGTTTCATTCACTCAGTATATTCCCACATAACATACTTTGACAAGTAACCACTAAGTACTTGGCAACAAATAAGATTTAAAAAGACATTTGATATTTAACAGTAGAGAGATTTCTAACCTATTATAAAGCAATTTCCCAACTCCCTATATTGTGTAAGAGCACACTAGCTACGCTACCAGATAGTAGAAATAGCTAGTAAGTTAAAAATATTAGCATGACATTAATGGACTACAAAAAGGTATTTTTAAAGTGAAATAAAAACCTGATAAGTACACTATAAAAATGACAACTTTGCAAGGTAGAGGATCAATGTTGTACTTTAATGCCAAGCATGCTATGCTAAAAAGGCACATTGAACTACTCTGAATAGTTTCATTTCTTTTCAGTGATCACACCATTTAATGCCTATATGATTAAGATATTTCAATAAATAAGATCTAGGGTCTCAAGCAATATTTAAGTAATTTTTTAAAACATCTTTCAAGAAAACTTGGATTTTGGATTCTCTCTTCTCCTCTCCTCTGCTTTCTTTCCTGAAAAGAGAAACAATAAAAATTGCTAAGAGAAGACAGTAAAAAGGGAAGAAAACCAGTCATCCAGCAGGTAGAATGAGAAGAAAAAAAAACCTCTGTTATTCTTTGGCTCAATTAAACTTAAGGAGATGGTCCTCATTTTAACTCTTTCAATCATTCTTTGGTGCCTCACATCAATAATACATCAATGACACCACCACATTCAATAATATTATTCTGATATGACATCATTAAATTTGGATATATTATTGTTTACAGACAATACAAATTCTTTCCAGAATTAAAAGGTTTTAAACAACAGCTAATAATACATATAAAATTTGTGAAAGGGAGTTTCTATAAAAAAAAAAAAAAAAAACACAAAACAAAACAAAAAAAAAAAACAACCACCACACAACACACCACAAACAACAAACCCTAGTATGTATTGGTGTGATCCTAATTAAAAAATTATTTTAAAACTGCATTTTTCCTTAAGTATTGACATTGACTCTTTTGTTAATTATGTCCCTTACTGCAGCTTTTAAAAAATAAATAACAAATATACATGTAGCTTGTCTCTAGTATATTCAATGTATTCACTACCTTCAGATATCTATAAAAAACCCTGCAATTAATTTTTCACACTTAAGATTTATTGTAATCACACTATTCTATAGGTAAATGTATTTATTCAGATTTTAATTGCAGTTGCAATGATTCAAATTTGCACTACTATCAACAAATTTAATGAAGTGCACTGTTTGAAAAGACTGCAAGTTTTCTACAAATAACTGCCATACTGTACTTTCAATGACACATGGGTTTTTTATAAGACGTACATAGAAATGTTAGAAATAAAAATAATATTTTGATCAATTTTCAGAATAATCAGTTGTAACTTGAAATCCTACAATGACTTGATACAGAATTTTAATAATAGGTTCAGAACTTGTTTTCCATTTTTTAATTTAAATTTCATAATCATAGGTGGTGTCATCACCCTCACAAGAAGTATTAGACAGAATTTTGTCTTTTAAGTTTGAATACGTCAAAAAGATAAGCCAAACACACATTAGCTCTCATCATACCAACATCATTTCAAGAAGAGACTTTTTATTTAATAAATTTAATCTTAAAAAAACATTTTCAAATGAAAATGCTCACATCTGTTTTACACTTCAAAGTATGGGGGATTTTTCCAGTTGTTTTCTTTGTTTTTAAGAGAAAGACTACATGTCTGTTACCAGATTCCTTTGCCATCACAGTATTAAAAGTTATTACTCAGTTCAATGTTTAACATGAGTACTCAGTCAAGCACTGCATATATGTAAATTACCATTGTACTAAAATACACAAGAGTTATTTTTTAATAGTAATATCTTTAGGATTCAGAGGTGTTAATAAGAGCTTAAAAAAAAATCACTCAGCTTAAAATGATTACTGTTAGAGTTTCTAGAAAGTCTGAAAAAGGTACAGCAAAAACTGTCCCAACTTGTTGATGTCTGTCACATTAAGCTGACACCAGCTGCCACTGGCAGGGAACAGCACTCATTAACAGTAATCCTTGACACTGACTGTCATCCTGTTCAAATACTCTTAGGCATCTTACTGCCTACACATAATACCAGATTTATACCCGCAACTAAACCTCTGCAATTCACTACTTTTTGAGTGCATTTTCCAAATACACATTAGAATGAGATGTAGCCCCAAATCACCTACATTCAGCACTGAAGAAACAACATATAGTAATAACATATTTAGTGAAGTTCCCTACTGTAAAGATCCTGGTAAACAAATCCACTTCAGGAGAAAATACAGATCATAACACTGCATAAAATTTATCAAAACTTTTTTTTTGTTGGTTGCATATATTTTTTCTTTCTATTCCTGTATTAATCAATTAATTGCTAACGATTATTCTCATTCAATGGTTACATTTTACATCACTATACTGCAGTGTGTACAAATGTGCTTCCTAAGGGGAAAGAGAACACAAAAGTTCCTGGCAGACTCGGAGACATTTGAGATATTTTTCAAAGTGTATCTCATTTCTATGAACACTCTCATAGTCAATGTTTTTTTGGAACCATATTTGCTATTCAACCTTTTTTTTTGTATATAAATTTGCTACACTTGCAAAGAAATACTAGAAGCTTGAAAAAAGAAATTAGAAGTAGTAGCAGGTAAAACTGAACTCTTTTTAACTGATGTTAATCTGAATGTCATGATACTCATAAGCACCAGCATTGGTAGCCTCTTATTATTTGAAGACAGAAATTTAACAAGGCAACATGAAAACTTCATATGGATTACACTTTCTGATCACTTACATTAAAAAATGTTAACATTTACAGAAAAAGCTTTTTTGAATGCTTAGGGAATGGAGATCTACCTCATGAAGAGATTAAAAAAAATGTTGCAGTGGGGCTGTATAGTCATTCCTTCTGTACGCTAGTTAGGAAGAGAAAGAAGCTAAAACTTACAACCCATACCGGAGCAAAAGCAGAAGGAAATTTGAAGGCTTCTTATGACTAGAGGAGTGAACAACTTCAGAATACCTTTCAAAAACAGCTGTGTAGCATAAATCATCTCCAGGAAGGACTCTGGATAACCTTGAAACTAAAATATTGATTCATGTGACAGACAACTGGTTTCATCTGATGTGCATCCTTCAAGATGCAGGTGGTCAAAGTCCTGCCTTCACTTCTCTACCCTGTCTGTTTCAGTGTCTCTTTATCTCCTTATTCTTCACCTGCTGTAGAACTCGAACACACATTTCCCTTCTCCTCCCAGTGCAAGCATGTTTTTTTGGCTGGTTTCATTGATTGCTTTCTCTAAGGCATTTAGGATTGCATCAAGCAAAAAATACGGGTGTCAGAGTATGTGCTAATAGTCTCTGCAGTCCTGAAATATTTCTTAGAGAAATGTGTCTGATATATTTTGGTTGTCCCCTCATGTAGTGTACAGCAATTTTTAAGGATCCAAACTTGTAGCTTGAAACACATATCTTTGTCATAACATTTTGGAATATTCCATTCACTGGACAAGGAAAAGCATAAGAAAAGGCAATACTTAAAACCACTCACCAGTTACTTATTTCTGGTCTTGGTGTCATACAGAAAAAACAACTTCAAAAATATGGTTATATGATATATTCTACAGAATTAAGAACTAATCTGTAGGGGTTTTTTTCCCCAGGATTTGCTGGTAACACACATCCCAAACAACTGGAAAAACTGACTCCATTTTTTAAAAATCAATGCCTTGTTGAGAGACAAATATACACACAAGATTAAAGGTTTAACAGGCAAAAAAGGAAAATGAGGATTGCTTAAGCAAATGCCATTTCCTTATTTATTGGAAATTATTCCTCTTTACTTTTATAGATTTGCTCCAGAGTTGTGTATGAACAAAGGTACAGTTTCACTTGAAATGAGAAAATTAACCCCCATCCAAAACTGTATCATAGTAATTGTTGTTATTATTTTGGAAAACTACCGAAAAGTTTTACAGCAATGCATTTGAAAACATTAATTTCACAAACATAAGGAGGAGATACTTTTGGGTAACTCAGAAGATAATTCTGATGCAGTATTACTTTTTTTGTTGTTGTTTTCAGATATAGAGACTATATTCCTTTTTTTTTTCTTTTGTATTTATTCATATAAGAAAGTAAATTGCTGAAATCTAGAAATCCATATGCTACACTACATGCTAAAACTATCTGTGTTTGCAAATACTCTCTTTAGAAAAGCAACTATAAAACTATAGTTCTACTATAGTTACTATTCCTCTAGTAGCAGACTAGTAACTGTAAAGACTTGTTACTCTTAAGGCATGAACCATGTTAACTGTCTTCTGCATAAGTTGTCAGGTGTTGACTGAAGGTGGTCCTGCAGCCAAACAAAAATATGAAGTCAAAGAACATTGTTAAAGAGAGAAGCTCATTAAACCATATTCTGCACACTTTTGCTCACTTCATAGCACTTGCTTTCAGAACATGTAACTATCTCTGCAGAACACTACAATTCTATTGAAGTATGAGTGTACCACTGGAGAATCGTACATAACTAACTACAGATGTTAAGGAAAGACGACCATGTGATTTAAGTATGGTTGACTTGAACATAATTAACCTTAAAAAGATTTAAAAAATAAGCATGGAAGAAAACAAACTGAAAAAAATCAGTATGAGAAATAAAATGTCAGAAAGATAAAGTTGTAGAAATTATTATGAAGTTCTTGCCTTTGAGGCAGTTTGAGTTCCAAATTATATTGCTTTTTTGATACAAAACGATTCTGATGGCATGTCTTGGAGCAGTCTACTTTCACTGTTGCTCACATATGGAAGTAGTCATTTCACTATGAAAATATTTCATTAAAACTTTCTTTTGTAAGAAAGAACTTTTATGGAGCTTTTCATACTGAATTTAATATTTCAATCACAGGTTATAGAAAAACTCTCATTACTGTTATGTAGATTTTATTAAACAAAATTTAAACAAAAGTTAATTTAACAGAATGTGTTGGTTTTATTCTGAAGTGAAATGTGATTTATCTAAAGAAATTATGTCCCTCTTCATCTACTCAAGGACCTGCAGAGGTGACAAACATTTAACCTTGGCTGTTTTAAAGCTAAACACAAAGATGACACCCCAGATGGCTTTGAAGGTAGAAGTTTGCTTAATATTTCAGGTAAGTATAAACATGTCATACCTATACTAAATATAGTATCTTTTTCAGACAGCTTCTATGTTAATCTAAAAGGATGGTTCTAATCTTCAGATGGATCTAGGTGATGACTGTATCTAAAATCTTTTCCTTCTATCAATCTGTTTTATGAAGACGGAACTCTCAGTCTGTTTCAGCTTATACAGTTAAATATCCTCCAAAGCTTTACATTAAAGACTGCCTCATTATACTGTTATACAGAAAGTATATATCAAAAAGGCTTCCCAAATGAGCATTATCTTTGTGAAAAAAAAAAAATCCTTAAAACCTTAGAAAAAAAGTGTTAGAAACCTGGGACATACTAATTTTTAAATGCCATAAAGACATGTCTGCTTGATAATAATTTAGAGATTATGACAGTATCAACTGTGGGACTACCAGGCTCATTTCTTACTTATGGCCTAAAAATATTCCTTGGTCAAAAAATTCCTCTTTGTTTTCCATCAGTTGCCAGTCACAAGTCTTTATTAAACCTAACAAAGTTATGATTCTAGGGAGAGAAATTTTGAACTAGGCCAGGGTAAAAAAAAAAAAATTCCCAAAACTCAAAAATCTTCCCTTTCCACACGAACGCCAACTTTAGCAATCAGATGTCCATAGAGTTCTCCAGATTCTTCTATTTTCTTTCTTAATTGGATGTTACTATCATCCCCCTCTTAACAAACCTCTTCAAGCTTGGGCAGATCTAATTTTGTGTTTGTTTGTCTACTCTTCTTCCCTAAGCAGTAAGTGTTTTGTTCAAGCTTGTGAAGATTAATTTCAGTTCTGGTAACCAGAGCATGGGATAGCATCCTTCCCCTCTCATCCCCTGCCCCCTTCTTCAGAGGGTTAGAGGTAAAAACATTCTAGTGCTATTTTTTTGACTTTAAATAAAATGTAATGCCTTGAGTGGCTCCACTGAATCAGTGACAGCCATTTCAAAACAAATTCTGCAAGTCTTTACACATCTTCAAATTGTCAAGATTCCTTTTTATCATGAAACAATTTTCTAGTTGCAAAAGCCTTGTCTAGATCTATCACTAGAATACAAACCTGCACAAGCTAGTCTAAAAATAATGACAGCATTTCCTGGGCTAAACACAAATGTAATATACCAGAATCATTTAAATGCACTTCTCCCCTAAAACTTCAGGAATCATGAAGTCCTGATCTTACATAATTTACTTATGTGAACTTTAGATAATTTAAATTTCAGGCTGTAAAGAAGAAAAAACAGCTGCATACTACTCACATAGTTTTTAGTAATAAACTTTTAAATGTTTACTTCTTAAGAAAACAGTCAAGATTACAAAATGCTGGATATGCATCTACTGGATGTCCACACTGATACAATTTAAAGGCACACTCAGAAAACTAAGCACAAACTTATGGAAAACCAAGTCCTTTAAGATTTGCTCACCTTAGATGCCCATAAATGACTCAATCTAATAAGTCAGCCTTTAAGAACTTATAAGAAGGCTGTTTCTTATCCTCTGTTGATGCATTACACCAGGTTTTAGTAGATGAAATTCAATTATTTGCCCATTCATCCTATAAATAACTTCTACCTTATCAAGTCTTATATGACTTCTGACTGAGCTGCAATAATATCAGTTCTTCAGTAATGAAGAAACCTCCTTTCAAATAATTTGCAAAAATCTGCGGATTGTTTTTCAAAATACTTCAGAACATTCAAAACATTCAGGAAACTTAGTCTACTTAAATAGCATTTTCTTTAAAAGGAAAGTAAAACTGACTTGCTTCTCTATGGCAACAATATTAGAAAAAAACCTAATGTTAATGTTTATTAGGCATCTCCTTGATATTTTTGCACTAAAGCATTTTTGCCGAATAAAGACAGATAGGTATAATCAAAACTAATCTATAGAGATCTGTAAAAAATTATTCCCTCTGAAAACCTATATATAATAGAATGGGTTATACATTAAATCATTGTCTATAAGGTAGATGGAAGAAAATAATAGTAATTCCCATTTGCAGTCTAGTTTTTGCCTGATGGCAAACATTTCTTAATGACAGCAGAGTGTTATGTCATCATAACATTTGGGGAAAAACGAAGTCAGAGTCTGGTTTTAATATGTGTATATATATTATTATCATAAGTTATTTTATTTGAATGAACAGCTATGACTACTTATTCAAAAGTCTTCAGTGGGACCACAGTACTCTACAAAGCAGCCTCCTTAGAAATGCTGTTCAACAACATTCTTAAGAGTCATATAAAGAAAGCTTTATACCTTCTGTAGTACTCTTCTCTTACATATATCCTATTTGATCTTTATTAAAAACATGAGAAAGGTGTGTTCACTTTTTTCTTTACCATGCCTGCAAAGCAAATGCCTCTCACTGTGTAAAAAGTGTTTGTTTTTGAAAATATATGTTCCTAGAATACCTTCAGTTCTTTTTTGATTCAATTTAAAATACTCATTGTCACAGTCAACCGCCTCACACCCACACTTTGCTCACTCTTATGTCAGGTAAAATTATACAGAAGTCACCTAATGCCACCTGTATTTTTCTTGAAGTCCTGGTGATTAGCACGGCTTAAAATGGCAAGAAGTGAAAATAAGATAGTTAATTCTCTTATGTTGCCTGTACAGAATAATAGAGGAAGGCTCGCCTAAAGATGAATATAAACCATGAGACTACCAAATGTTCTGCTGTCATAACTGAGGATGTTCCCTAGTTTAATTTTGCTAGAGTAAGGTCAAGCCTTCGTGCAACCCACTGTCTCCTTATGCCTTCTTCCAGTTGGATCCAAGGGGGAGCATTGAAAAAACTAGTGCAGCTAGTGCTGAACAAAAGAGAGGTAAATTTATTCTCTCTGTGGATGTCTTAAGGCTAGGAAGCTAAAACTATTCTTTTATTATAAATTAAAGCTGAGTTGAGCAGCAATTTACCAGGAGAAAAAGGCAATACACTTGCAGCAAGAATGTTAGCTTTTGATGTTAACATCTTAAATGTAATTTCTGAAAAGTTTATGCTCATTTGCCAAATTACTAGCACTCGACTTTTCCTAAAACATTTCTTAAAGAAGCTCCACAGATGTCTGCTGAAATAATGAAAAGTAATATATCCTCATTCTCATGAATGAGAATTTATGCAGTGCATTGCCATCAGCAGTAATGGAGGTTGTATGCAACTATCCCAGCGGACACTAACAGAGAGGCACTCCTAAATACACAAAGGAAGTGAAAAAGCTAATAAATTCAGACTTAAAAGAAACACAGAAGACATTTATTGTACATTGTACATGGCGATTTAATGATCTAGAATGGAAATATTACCATATTCAAGTACCTTATTTACCCAGAAGATGCTCTCATCTTTAAGGTAGATAGGCATACATTACATTATATCTCTCCAGCTACAAGATATCAAATCAAGCAAAACACTAACTTCTGTCTGCCATTCCCCATGCTCCTCATTCACGCAGGGCTGGGATGGCAGGGCCAGAACAAAGAAGCCTGTTCACATTCATAAGTTACTCAAGATGCAGAAGAGATACTTCTATTATCGCTCCCAAGGTCAGAACACAAAACTATGACATTGTCTCAAGTTAAAGTAAAAATATTAGGTACTCAGAAAGGACCAGCCTCTCACCTAAGAATATACTACAGATGTATAATTATGAGATTAATATGTAATAAATAATACCAAATATATGCTTCTATAAGAAAGGTCCAACAAAACTTTTAAAAATACTTAGTTCCGACTTGTTGATATAGAACATGGTAGTCAACGAAGGCCTTTAAATCCTGAATGTATAATTTTCAGTGAACATTAAGTGAGCAGGAGTTCTCATTATGTCCTTACAGAAGTGTACACACAGACTAGCTTGAAAAGTTTCTATTTTAAAACAAAATAAACAAATAAAAAAAAAAATCAAGACCATGGGATGAAGACCAGAATAATATATTTTCTGGAAGATATAATGTCTTAGAGTAAGGGAGATCAAAACAAAGAGGAGAGAAAGATTGTAAGAAGAGACAGAAGAGATGAAACCTGGTGATAGTGAAAGTAACAAAAAAGGTAAAACAAGTTTCTGTAGCAAGGCAGAATAATAGAATTAGAGGTAAAGGCAATCTGCAGGGAGTAAGCAAGAAGTACAGAAGGAAGAGCAAACAATGCATTTTAATTCTTTGTGTTGATGTATGTCCCTTGTTTGTAAGCAAACAAGTAATATATTTTAATATTCTTTTATCTCCTGCAGCAGTATCTTTTTGAAACTTCATGATGTGATGATAATTACCCTGGCTAAATGCCTCTCATTTAAGTTTATTCATTTTGAAATTGTCAACTGTTTTACATAGACATGTAAAAAGCCAACAATAACGTTTTCAGACGTTACTGTGTTCTAAACAAAAGAAATGGGAGAGGCATCCTGTATCATCACCAAAAAATTCCTCATTCATGTAACTGTAGCCACACACTAGCCAGGATCTATTTCCTCCTCCCAGTAATATTTTCACTGAAACCTATTTTAGAATTTGACTTAGTTGGCAACTAGCAACCTCCAATTTCCAGCTAAATTAATTCTTAGGAACTGGCAACCTTTTCATTAAATTTTGTCTTTACTTCTGTGATAGATTAGGCTGGGGTAGGTGAGGGCTACACCACTACCCCAAGCTGGATACAAATCAAATTAAGGGGTCTAAGAAAGCGAAGGCATATTCAGTTCTAGTGTTCTGCCTGAGCTAATAAAATGGCATGGAGTCACTCATCTTCAGCACATTCATACAGACACCCCTTTAGGCTTTTCTTGTATGACATGTTCTCTGTTACTCTTTTTCCTAGTGACTTTCTACATCTGTTTTAACTTTTTAAACCCATCAGATATCTTTAACATGATGACTGGGCTTGAGCCAAGAGTTCCAAATGAAGCCTTATCAGCGCTAATTTATAGAAGGGCAGTAAAAATTGTGGAATCAACAAAAAATAAAACCCAACCCTGATTACAGAGTGAATCAAAGCCTTTCACTGAAGTGTTGGGCACACAAAATACTTTGGCAGTAAGACTGTAAAAATTACTTCCAGATATTTTGCCTCCCAAAGCATCTAATGTTTCCAGTAGAGCTCTTCTATAAAGCACTGGAAACACATACTAGGAAAATAAAAAAACCCAACATCTCCTGCAATCTCATAATTTATAGCCTAATTATTCACTACATTACTTTCCTAACCTCACAGCTTTCCATAAGTAAAAAATAATTTTATCTAGATGTCTTTGCAGTTTCACATAACAAACTGAAAATGTTGCTCTGATATCAAAATATAACTCAAAATGACCTCTAGAATATTATGGATTTATGCAACACTCCTTTCCCAAAATATTTTTATATACTGTTAATATGCAATTATTTGTGTAGTGCTCACACTTGAGCTTTTTTTCTTTTTCCTCTACTGAGCCACAGTTGAAAGCTAAAACAACTGGAATGTAAAGAAGTATTTTCACCCTTGTGTATAAAGCAGAGTGCTCCAGTCTGTATGTTACAAGCTATCACATAACATACATAACATACTGTCACATAACATACATAATAGTGCCTCTTTTCAGTGAGAGTACCTACAGCAGCACCCTGTCTTCAGAAGTGACAAGAAACAAAAATCTAAAAGGAGACTATGCAAACAAACTCTGCTGCGTCCTCAGCACATCCACAGTGAGCAATCAGTAGCACACAGGCTGTCTGAAGCAGCACCTATAGGCTTAATCATATAAAGTACAGTTGTATCTGAAGGAGAAAGTAGCATTTCCATTATAGGTGTTTGTACCAAAATGCACAGGAAACATTGTTACAGTATGAGAATAAGCACCTATAACACAGAAACATGCCTTCTAGCCAGCTGCTTCTGAAGTATTTGTTCAGAACCAGTTACAGAGGTTTTTTATCCAATTTACACCTAGCACTTCTTGAGGAAAAGCATTTCAGTGACACAGTCAGTAACTGAGAGCAAGTGCTAACACGAGTATGGCCAGCAGATTTGTTTAACTTTCCTGAAGATACATAAGAATATGACTTTATGTGTCAAAGTAATGACTCTTCAGATCTCACCACCATGAAGATATTTAAGAAAAAATAAAAAAAAATAAAAAATCTTAAAACACAATAATGCAAACCAGGAAACTTATCATGTCACAAAGGAATCAATTCAGAAATGATCTTCAGTGATGTGGGGAAAAAAAACCCCACACAAACACAAAAAAACCAAACAACAAAAAAACCCAAACAAACAAAAAACAAAAACACACACACAAAAAAACCCCCAAACATCACAGTAAACTATACTTTGATTAATGACAGCAAATACAGATTCAGACAAGGGAGGTCTTACTTAACTAACCTTCAAGTTCTTTGAAAAACCATAACTGTTAAAAAAAGTGAATACAGCATAGTTAGATTTTTCAAGGAGCACTTGACAGTGTTTTTCCTAATAGATTAATTGCCAAGCTAACAGCTATGCAACAGAAACTGAAATAAGCTAATAAATATGAAGTAGTTTTGAAAAGTGAGAAAGGTACATAGTGACAAATAAAATATCCCAGTAATTTTGGGAGTTTTCAGAACCCTCTTACTCACAAATATGTATAGCTTATTAAGTCCCAATCTTGATAAAAGTGACTTTAAAAAATATATTTGTAATATTCACTACTAATAAGTACTAGCGTTATATCCAGTAACATTAGAGTGTCTAATAGGCCTCCAGGTAAATTCTATATACATTTCTGGAGCTTGTGAAAACAGAATTCTATAATAATGATATGAAATTCAGAAGCATGCATTTCTAATATTAAATCTAGCAGTTGAAAAATTTATTTAGTCATGTAAACCAGAGAGAACCATGGTACCAGCTACTAGTTCTGAGTGATAAAGTCACTGTAATACTCCTATTCAAGGAGACATATTTGAGAAAAAAAATACAAGGAAGCTGAAGGTGATATGGTTGATTTATTTTATGTACTTCATTGCCAACTCTGACAGTGCTAACTTCACATCCATTTTCCTCCTCTGCAAGATGCAAAGAATAAGCCAAGTTAGTTGATGAGATGGACAAGCTTGAACATATAGCTTCTCTTCAATACACACCACAGGAAAACAAAGGTCTTTTTTCCTTGATGTTGCAATTGTATCACAAATTTTGTGAAGGTTGGAGACGGTATAAAACAAACCAATTAGATGATTTTTGGGTACTCACACAATATAAATTATGACAGCAAAAATTATTAGTCATACAGAATAAAATATTGAGTTAGGACACAAAAAGTGAGTTTCAAAGTCCCTTAGAGGTTGTAGATAAGGAAAAGGATTAATGATACAAATACGGCAGAGGTACATGGAGTTAAGAGTAAATTCGATTTGCCAAATCAATGTTTTTCAGTTTCTCAGACTTTTTTTTTTCTTAATATCTGAATCATCTATAACCATACTAGTAAATACAGATTTTTCAGTTTTGTGTTAACATATCCTTTTCTTTTCATGCATGATCAATACTGAGTTTGCAAAAAACAATGAAGCTGCTCAGGTCAAGAAAATCTCTGCTTCTTAGTCTTCAGGTTAAAATCCAGTGTCAACTGGACTTGGATGTATGAAAACACTTCCGTGGGAAAAGGAAGTTTATACACACACCTTAGAAGCAGAACTAAAGCCTGGAATGAGAAGGGAAAAACAAAAAATAAATTCAGCAAACAGGAAAAATGATCATGAAGAAATATGCAGTGCATGGCCTTTTATTAGACTAAATGTCAAAAATCTGTATCTGGTGGTATTACAGAAGCATCCGATGTATAATATATTCCCTGTAGCTAACTCTCTTTTGTTTACAAATGCTTGGTTTTTTTAAGGGATCTTATGTAGTATCTGACAGATTAGACCTCTTATGAAAAAAGACCCTGTAAAAGGTAGCAAATGCTATTGACAGATTAAAACAGTATTTAAAATACTTAATGTTTGACCATACCACAAGGTTTTATGAAAGATACTGTCCTAGGAAAACTGTGTTGAAAGATATCAATGGAAGTGCAAGTTCAAGTACTGACAAGATGTTTTTGTTGAAAAGATAACATTCCCATTAAAAAAAACCCTAAAAGGTGGCTATGCATCTTGTAGAACTACAAAAGGCATATCAGCTTTCATCTATAGTGAAATGGAAGGAGTAAGATTCAGCCTTTGTCTGCTTTGTAACTTTATGTCAACACAAGAACGTTTTTATGTATATAATATAAGAATACATACAGATAAATATATACATAAATATACACCTGATACTCCCTTTGACTTACATATACTGAAACGATTGATCAAAACCGTAACTAAGCACTGTTAACAGAGCACATACTTGATTACAGAAGCATTTGGTAATGAGGGCACAGGAAAAATGCTCAAAATAGGAAATACAGGAGCACCTCCCACCTCTTCCCCTTGCCAAGTGTTCATTTGATGTGATTTCTACATACAAGCGAAAAAGATAGGGGAAAGATTAGTTTTTTAAACATCTAATACACTAGTGCTGTACCATAACTTTAAAAGTTAATTGCACTTTAAATCTGCCTCTATGAAGATAGTAAAAGTTCCATTTACAACAAATGGGCCTTGACCGTTTTTATTGACTTGCTTCAAACCAAACTCAAGTAAAACTGCCTTCTTTATACAGTAAGGGCTGGCCCTACACAGTGGAAAAATAAAAAACAAAAAACCAAACAACCCTCCCTCCACCAAAAAAAAAAAAAAAGCCAAAACCAACCACTAAAAACAAAACAAATAAACCAGAAACAAACAAACCAACCTAAAACCAGCAAGAACGCAGCACCATAAAGTTTGTGAGTGGACGTGCCCCAAATCACTCTTGGTATCATTCTGCAGTTTTGCTGGGTTAGAGAAAGGTTTTATATAACTATTTTTTCATACAGCATTTGGTTTTGGTGAACTACTTGTGTTGCACTAAACATATAAAAAAACCCCACAAACAAACCAACCTTGTCAAAATAGGAAAAAGACAAAAACTGAAACAAAAAGATGAATGCATGACCTAACAGCATATATTGATATAAACTTTGTCTGTACATGTCAAGAGAAAGTAGACAAGTAGACATTCACCTGTTACAAAAGTAATGATGAGGTTGGTTCCCTCTGCTAGGCCAATGGGAGCACTTCACAGAACCAGAGGCCAGCTGAGGTAGGAATGCATTCCTAGAGACCATCGAGTCCAAGCCCCTGCTAAGATCAGGGCCAGACAAAGCAGGTTGCTCAGGGCCATGTCCAGTGAGGTTTTTTATTATCTCCAAGGATGGAGACCACAGCCTTTCTGGGCAACCTGTTTTGGTGTTAAGTCATGCTCACTGTGGTGGGTTGACCTTGACTGACTGCCAGCTACCCACTCAGCCACTGTTTCACTCCCCCTCCCTCAACCAGACAGGGGAACAAAAACAGATGAAGCAGCTCGTGGGACACTACTCATCAATTACTGTCAAGAGAAAAACCAGACTGAACTTGCAGAAAATTAAATTGACTTATTGCCAGTTATAATAGAATTCAATGGTGAGAAACAACGACAAAAATTAAAACAACATTTTTTCCCCTTCCTCCTTTGTCCCTGCCTCAACTTCGCTGCTTCAGTCCTGACTTTTCTACCTCCCCTCCCACGTCGAGCAGTAGAAGGGCAGATGCAACATAGGTTATGGTCAGTCCATAACAGCTCCTTTCTGCTACTGCTTCTTCCTCATTCTTTCCTTCATCCAGTGTGGGTTCTTCGCACACACTGCAGTCCTTCAGGACAAACCTGCTCCAGCATTGGTCTTTTCCACAGGCAGCAGTCCTTCAGAGTAAGCCTGTTCCAGCATGGGTCGCCCATGTGCTATAGATCCTGTCAGGAGAACCTGCTTCAGCGTGGGTACTCCACAAGCTGTAGCTCCTTCAGGGAATATCCACCTGCTCCAGCATGGGGTCCTCCATGTGCTGCCGCATGGATATCTGTACTGATGTGGTCCTTGCTGCAGGGAGATAAGTGCTGCACCATGGTCTTTTTCATGGGTTGTGAGGGAGTCTCTGCTCCAGCACCTGGAGCACCTCCTCCCCTTCCTTTTTCTCTGATCTCGGTGTTTGCAGGATTGTTCCTCACACTTCTTCTTGCTCCTCACTGCTCGTGCAGCATTTTGTCCTTTCTTAAATATACTTTCACTGAGGCACCATCAATTTGGCTGATGGGCTTAGCTGTGCCCTGCAGTGCCTCAATTGTGTAGCTCGCCACTCTTCTCACAAAAGCCATCTCTGCAAGCCCCCTCCTCCACTACCAAAAATTTGCTACCTACAAGCATATTCTTATACCATGGTATGATACTTTTCATCTTCAGAAAACTTCTTAAAGTCTGTTTTTTGAAATCTATCTTATTTGAAATAACCTTTGAAAAGGTTTTGAGCTAAACAAAAACTCAGCACATGCAGCTAACAGTCGTTTTTAAAAGAACTGGAACACAAGAGGTTCCACTTAAATTTGAGAAGAAACTTCTTCTCAGTGAGGGTGACAGAACACTGGAACAGGCTGCCCAGGGAGGTTGTGGATTCTCCTTCTCTGGAGACATTCAAAACCCTCCTGGACGCCTTCCTGTGTAACCTCACCTAGGTGTTCCTGCTCTGGCAGGGGGATTGGACGAGATGATCTTTTGAGGTCCCTTCCAATCCCTAACATTCTATGATTCTGTGATTTTGTGATTTATAAATATTTAAAGACAGCCTTTCATAGCACAAATCCTCTGACAGTGTATTTTAATTGAATGTTTATCTATATATAGATAAATGGATTATAGATTAAGCATACTACTTTTTCAGTTTAGAAATTACAAATCACATTTCATAGTAGCATTAGGTATTTGAAACTAATTCAGCTAGTGTTACTTCAATGTTAATTCTAAACTTATTTTATTTTGATATGATCCAACATCAAACAGAAAAAATTTGAAATGCTCTTAAAGAGCTGTTTACACACAAACAATTTAAGTAGTACAAAACAAATCGTAGGTCAAGTATCAGTGAAGGATTAAACTCAAGAAAAAACTGTAAAAATTTGGGGTTTTCCTCATGAATGATGAACAAAACTGTTAGATATTTTACCTGCAAAATATAGAAATTAAACATACTCCCTAATTTTGGTCACTGATTAATAATCATGAGCATGTATGAATACACATTTTAGTAGCATATGTAATCTTATTTTAATAGACAATGAATCCTCTCTTATACGTGTATATATTTTTTATCTATCTGTAGAAATAAAATTAGGCCTTTTGCTGCAAATTGTCCTCGTGTTTGGACTGAAACTGTTCTACATGCTTAGGCTTTCTTAAAATTGTGTACTATTTATCTGAAGTGAAAATTATTTTGCTTCTTGTTAGTAAAATGCATTTATTTTCCAATCAGCATTAGTGATCACTCCTCAAGTATAAAGAGAATAATGTTGTTCAGACCTATCATAAGTTTTGATCTGAATAAATATGTGTAATAAAAAAAGACAGGGGTGGGTGTAATTTATCTTTCAGTTTAAAGGAAGAGTTTCATGAGCTCATTAGGATTTGTTAAAAGTGTAAAGAAAGGAATAAAAAAATGTTCATTAAAAAAATAGGCAAAGGGTTTTTTCACCCCCCTCTCTCAGCATATCCTATAATAAAAAGTCACAGATAAAGGAGTTCACAGAATGTGCAATAAGTCCTTCAAATTGAAAATAAGTGTCTGCATCACATTACTTAATGCAGGAACTTTATTCCTCCCTATTTCAGCATCATGAAACACAACACTTTCTTCCACTGCTTACACATTCTTTATGTCCATCTGGTGCTCTTGTACAGTGTCAGATTTAATAAGATTAGATATATAAAAATATTCTGATACTGTATTATCGTAAATCCATGAGGAAAACAATAATTTGATTACATACTTGTGAGTACAGATCGAAATGGTTTAGGTGTACAGAATATTCTGTGTCTTACAGCAAAGTCTTTGAAAAAGGTCAGATCTTCAAACTGCAATACAATCTGTTACAGGTTCTTGCCAACCAATCCATTGTAAATTAAGTTACATAAACATTATTTTCACCTTTGTTCAACTAACAAGGACACCACTACTTTAAAACTTAAGCACCCTTTATGTGCTTCCTGTTTAGCTAAATCATTTAGTCACTGCATCGAGTTACCTATTTAAATGTATATAGATTGTGTGTCAGTTCAACTTGGCTTTGTTCTTCTCTTACTCCTAGAAGACCAGCATTACATTCCCCCTTTCCCTTCCCATCCCCATTCTAATAAGTACTGTCAGCTTTTGCAATGTGTTACAGAATTCATTAGAGTCTATATATACAGGCCTCAGTGTGGTACATGCTCAGTGGGATTCAGTTGCCTAAATGTAGAATTTTAAATGACCTAAGATATACCCAGATTCAAGGAGGTGCTTCAGAAGGCTGTAAGTCCCCCTGACATATCTTTTTGTCTTGTAAAGATGACTCATCTTAGAAGGTCCTGAAGAACCGCTATAATAGATGTTCTCTACTTAGTCTAGATGATCCTATCTTTTCTAAAACAACAACTGAGTATCTATCCCAAGTAGTTCAATAAAGTGTTGTGCTTTCTGGACTCTCATCTCACTCAAACAGTTTATAATATTTTGAGAGGACTTTCCAAAATCCACTCTGTCTAGAAAACAAGTTATAGGATTTATAAATCTATTTTTAAAAGTAAAAAAATCAAGTGAGGACAGTCAGTGACACTTAAGGGGATTGAGAATCATTAAATAGCAGAGCACCATACACACACCAATTGTTTTTAGTTAGGAAAAAAATTCTTGTTATTTCAAAGGAACATGAAACAAACAAAAAACCACTAAAAGCATTACTAAAAATGCTTTAAGCTACTCATCTCAATCATGAGGACTTTTGATTATATAAAAACTGTTACTGCCATTAGAAAGTAAAGGTTATATGCTGTTTCAAATAAACACTACTATATTCACCAGCTCTTTGTTATCACTCACAGCAGGATGAATCTGACCGACAGCTGTTAGATACAGCAGTCCCCTACATAAGGCAGGAATTCTTCACTACGAAGGTGGTGAGACACTGGAACAGGCTGCCCAGAGAAGCTGTGGATGTCCCATCCCTGGAAGTGTGCAAGGCCAGGCTGGATGGGGCTCTGAGCAACGTGGTCTAGTGGAAGGTGTTAGGTGGGCTGGACCTGGATGATCTTTAAGGTCCCTTGCACTTTAAACCATTCTATGATTCTATAAGCTGTATGTAAGAACAATCTTGCACCAACTATAGGAATTTAAGGATATTTATAAGAATAAAAAGGCAGCAAAAACTCAGGAAACTCAAAGAACTTCCAAATACTAATAGAAGTGGTGTTCTCTCCCCAAAAGTACCTCAAACCTAGTAAGTAGCAACGATGCAGATGTGGAAATAATAGATAAAAGTTAAAGAGCCTGACTCTGTCAGACTTCACTTATTTTGACTAGGAGATTTATGGGTGAATAAATATGTCATAAACCAAAGAAGAGGGAAGGGGAGAACTTTTTTCAAGCTCTAAATACAATTGGATGTAGGCAAACAACTGCCAGTGGACATGACTACCAGATAGGTAATTAATCTTTGAAAAAGCAAGGAAGCCTTTCACAAATACTGTTCAAAAAGAACAATGGTAAAAACATTATGGGTGCAAAATGGTACAACTATTAGGTATCAACCTCTGCTTACATACGTCTTCTGTGCAAGCATCCTTGATTCACAATACACTAGATAACACTTTCAAAATCTAATATTGCTTTTAATTGGCCAAATATAGACAAGGAACAAATCTGCAACAGAAATACATATCTACAGCAGCATATAGCTGATGAGTTACAGAATGAAAGATAGTTTAGTAAGGCAACCAAAGCTTTACTCTAAGTAACTAATTTCAAGAGCTTATTGGCTTAAGGTTGAACTCCTTGAATTGGCTTGACAGACATAGTTGACATGCTTAAAGTTAAGAAACAGCAAAACACAGCTGCAGAGCTGGAAATCATCTAATAAACCCAAATTTATAAGGAATTATACAAAAGAATTTCAGCAGCTTCAGTAACTTTAATTCAGTTTTTCTGCTTACACAGGTAGTAAGTGTTCTTAACTGAAAATTTCACAAAAGACTTGGAGAAAACTTTCTCATAGGAGTTATTTTCTTTTGTACTACACCAGCCATACAGGAACTGATGTTTTTACAAAATACTTTGCTGTTAGTACCATAAATCTCTGGCATGCAAGTAGCACAAGTAGCCCATACTAAAAACAGTCCAAGACATAATACATAGTAGATGCGCTTATCTTTAATCCAGTTGTATTTGTCCAATCACAGAATTAGGCAGAATATCTTTAAAAGAAGAACAGAGATTTTTATAGTAAGAAGGGTGACTACTTTTTTACCCTAAATCTCTGAGTATAAATAGCAGCACCAGGACACTGTTGGAGAGGACAGCATACTGAGCCAGCACTGATATACTGATTAAAAAACAAAAAACAAAAAAACCCACAGCACACCACACACTAAACAACAAAACACCCACCAAACAAACAGGAAAAAAAAACCCCCACACACTAGGCAGGACGGAAAAGTGGGCTGACAGGAACTTCATAAAATTCAAAGGAACTTGAGATGGACTAACCCTGTGCAACAGTCAGTACTGGTTGGTCACTGCCTAGGGAGCAGCTTTACAGGAAAAGATTTGAGGTCCTGGTGGGCAGTTTGAACAGAAGTCTGCAGTGTGCTTTTGCAAGAAAGAAGGCCAACCACGTCTTAGGCTTCATTAGCAAGAGTGTAGCCAGCAGGTCCAAAAAACGATTACTTCTCTGCTTGGCACTTGGGAGTCTACATCTGTGTAGAGTTTTGTGCTCCCTGGTACAAGAAAGATATTGGCATACTATAGCATGCCAAGAGGAGGACTACCAAGATCTTTATGGGGCTGAAGCATTTAATATATACAAGGAGAAACAGAGAACTGCATTTGTTCATCCTTAAAACAATGTCAAGAAGAAAAAAATACACCAATCCAGGTGCAGATGTAATTGCAGGGTTTCTTCCCTGATGCATCTGCATGGATACTAATGATGCTTTTATTAAACATCAGATTCTACCACACATGCACAAAAATTCTGGAATAGGTACCCAGGGAGAGAACATACACCATACTAGTTATGAGTTATCAACTAAATGGACATGGGGCACATTGGATGGGAAAATGCTACGTTTCAAAAGAGCTTCTGTCAAATTAACACGAGACATACATTCATTAAAACTGGATTGACAACACCAAGTTACTTAGAAACAGTGCAATTCTATGGTATCCATCCAAAGACTTTCCAGTTTCAGGAAACCATTTTCTCTGTATGTGACTTACATTTGCCATTTTCTTTCTGTTCAGCATGTTTTCTTTGATACAGAAATAGTTTTTAAAAGCATCTGATAAATTATCCTCAAAAGAATAATCAAAAGAAGCGGATGTTCTCTAAAGCAGGAAGACCTTAATTTTATTGAATATGTACAATATTAAGCAATATAGGAATTACGAAAAACAAAAAATAAAATGACAAAACTCCTACAGAATGTTACTCAAGTGTTTCCTTGAGCTCTGGAATTAAAGCAAATAGAGAAACAGAGCATTTCTTGGAAATCTTAAGCTCATTTCTCTACCTTTTATCACTGACATTTTTTCATTTAAATAAATAAAAAGTATTAATCTTGTGCTGATGATCAGTCCTCTTTGAAAACTATTTAGGTACTAAGGATTATCAATAGCATACGATTTGACATTTTACCTATTAGTCTGAAAGATCCTATCTGTGTGTTAAAAAAAAAAAAGTAGCTTTCCCTATACTTTGCAATTTAATCTGTAGAACAGAAAGAACAAAAGCAAGATATCTCTTTCTTAACGCCTTTATGTCCACCAATACCAAACAGTTTCTGGACTCCACTTTCTGGCATTGTATCAGGGTTTATGCCTTCAGTAGTCTCCAAGAATGCAGTGCAGACCAAAGGCTTTAATACTTTCACGTCTACATACATTGCACAGTCCTGTACATTATATTATATAGAATCTTTCATTCCTGAAGCTGCAACACAATCTTAATAAAGCCAATATCTGGCCTCTGCAATTATCTGTTGACGTGTTAAATCCTTTCTAAGTCTGAGAATACACTGTGGCAACCATTTTCAATTCAGGAAACCCGGAAACAGATTGTGCAATCAACCTCCATATAGTCCCTTATTTGCTTGGGTAATTTGACACAAACGCTTTCTTCTGAGAAAACTATTCTTTTATTACTGTTATTCTTGGTAAAGGTTAGCGAGCTGAAAGGAAAATGCAAAATAACTTTTATGGCTTCCTATGCAGGTGGCTTGTGCACTCATTATGTACTTTATTCTAAAAGTACATAATAGATGTGATAAATAAGGAAGAATACAAATTTAAACTTAAACAGTCAAGTACCATCTTGACATCTCTGCTATCTCTAACAATGTGTTATTATATACAAGACAAATTCTTCAACACACCAGAAAGGGCTGCTGAGCAGGCCTACGATATAGTCACGATACATTAACTTTTACACAGAAAGTTGAAAAGTGCATAAACATATGAGCAACCACCAAAGAGAAAGTAGATTCATTTGGAATTAAGCTTTCTTTTTTTTCTTCCTTAAAATCACGAAGTGGTTGCAAATCAAAAGGGGCCTCGGGGGATCATCTGGTTCAACCCCACCCCGTTCAAGCAGGGTCACCTACAGCCAGTTGCCCAGGATCTTCAGGTATTTGTTTCTGTTCCTTTAATACCAGCAGTTTTTACATAACAACACACATTTTTCCCCCATTAGTGTGGCAAGGCAAGATGTTCTACTATACCTCTTAACAGTTAATCCACCTGGCCTTAAAAAAATATATTATTCTCCCAGGGTTGAATGGAAGCCTGCAAAACTGCCAAACCACAAACCCTCACCAATTTGGTTGTTCCAACAAATTCAGTGACTATTATAATAGTAAAACTGGAAGAATGTTCTTGGTCAAATCAATACTGACCTTCTATAGCCTCTCTCTGACCAAAACAAATGAAGGGTCAACTTCTTCCATTAGATTTGCCACACTTCAGTCAACATCTCACTTGTGCATATTTCCAATTCCATAGCCAGTAAAATCACTGTCTAGATAGGCAGTCAAATCATGAACTTCTGTGCTTGTAAGTAAAACCTAAAACCAGGTAATGCTCAGTCTTGTCACTGAGCACTGAAGTAGTAAATTGATCTGAGAATTGTATTTGCTGTCTTTATCTCCAAACAGAAAATAATCTCTAATTACTCTGATGATCTTATCAGGCATTCAAAGATAAAGTTTGTTTTCCTTTAAAGGAAGAGAAAAAAGAAAAGATTACAATGCTGTCAAATAAGTTAAGGTGACTCAGTTTTGTACTCAGAATGATGGGGATGGGTGCTGGGAAGAAGAAAGCTCTTTGTTTAGATGATACTGCTAAGTGCATAGGTATACTGAAACTTCCAGTTCATATATATTTCAGAATAGACATTTTGATAAACTCGAGCTCAATCATACACTATTTGCAATGACAGAATACATATATTTCAGTATGAACATATTTTCAGTTAAGTAAATTTATCATCTTAATTACCCAGTGACATCTCCCAAGATTTTTCTATCCTTCAAGTAATTCCAGTCATGAGATACCTCAAACTGAAATAATACCATTCTGCTGCAAATTAATGTCAATACTAAATCTAAAATCCAAACATGCTACTGTAGAAAAAAAAAATGTTTCAACAATATGCCAGTTAGATTTTCAGAGAAACACATTCATACTCACTGAACTTTTCTCTGATTTCAGAGCAACTCACTTTCTCAGGTTGTTTTTTGTTTGTTTGTTTTTGTTGGTTTTTTTTGTTTTATGTTGGGTTTGAGGTGTGGGGGTTTTTTGGGTTTTTTTGGTTTTTTGGGTTTTTTTTTTTAGTTGTCAACAGCTTTGCACTATTTCTACAGAGTAAGAACTATAATCCCTCCAACGTTATTTTTGTAAATGTAGGTAATAGTACATCAATATTCACTACTGTGAAACATCACTTGAAACAGGATTTCTGGCATAACAAGATTATTATTCTCCAACAGACAATGGCTGATCCAAAATAAACGAACTTAGCCTAGTCAGTTACAAATATTTTTCATCACAAATATACATTTCCACATTAAAAAAAGTAAAAAGAGTGGTATCATTTCTATCACACACATTTAAATTCAATTAAAGAACTAGTAATTCCTAACGTCAACAAGTAATGCAAAATTTTCAAAAGTCAGGTTGACATTTTTCCTTATTATAACATTTATACATTATACATGTAAAAACTCTGGAAATATTGAAGACAATTCTAGTGATAAGCCAGGAATATAACAACTTTCTGGCAACATCTCCCTCAGAGCTGAAAAAGGATTCTTCTTAGATAATTATTTCAAGTACTGAGTGGCCAATTTTTTTTCTCTCAATTATGATTTCCGTGAGAGTTTGTGGTATTAATTAATCGCATAGTATCTTATGTAAAATTACAGTTCATTAAAGACATCGTAATAGCTTCAAACACCAGCTACACATCAGCAGAATAATCCAACTTTTGTATGCAGCACAAAAATTCTACCTACCCTTACAAAATATTATTCCAGAATTATTCATTTAAGGGTAAGAAAAAAACCAAAACCGTTTTAAACATTAATCTTATAACTAGGTTAAGAAAAAAAAATGCCGTCAAAAAAGTAGTTTTACTCATCAGTCCAGATATCTTCCAAAATAACAGTGGCAAAGGCAGGTTGAAATTTCTCTCAACAAGCCTCCTTTCTGACAGAAAATTAAGTAACTTCATAATGTTTATATTATATTTTTGATCTCAGTAATAAATATTTAATCAATAATGTAATCTCTTGGTAAAGAAAAACACAGGATACATCAGAATATAGACTGAGGTAGGCACAAACACTTTGCCAAAGATGATGCCTGCACAACTTTTGTTGTTGGCCAGGTACAGGAGCAGCCCTGGCAACAGGGAAGTTGGAACAAGTTCTGTTTGGAAGGCACTTGGGCTGGCCAAACCTGATCAATTCAAAAAAGTGTGTTACAAAGCAGGAGGGATGGGTACCTCCTGTGACCGACCGTTACCCATCGTCTGACCCGATCCTTGGGCTTGCACACCCAAGACTAAGTTCTGGGACATGGTAGAGACTGCTGAGGCTCATCCACTTCTAAGACTACTTTCCTTTGATGCTTATTCACATAGGTACCATTGACCTTGATAGTGGAGACCCTGAGGGTGACTACAACCTCTGAACTTTTGGGTAAAGAACTTGGGGACACAAATAGTGCTCCTTCTCATTCTGTGGCCAAGGAGAATGGCTTAATAAAGAGCAAAAGTTTCCTACAGATCAATACACCACAAGATCTGACTAAAGAAGGGGGGATTCCACTACCTTTGCAAATAGGTTTCCTCATACTGTCAACCAATAATAGTTTCAGTCCACTGATAGATAAATTGTCTAGAAAACTATCTAATTTTATTTAATATTTGGAATTTTCTAAACAACATCCCAGATTAAGTTAAATACCAAAGACTGACTACATCACATTAAAAAAAAAAAACACAAAACAAAACACACAAACAAAAACAAAAACACACAACACAACTGATTAACATGGTTGACCAAGAAAAAAAAATATGGCAGTAGCTAGGAATTGGAATAATTGGAATACCAAAAGAATTAGGAGGTCTAGTTTAAACCTGCTTTGCTTGTTCTTCAACTCATTTATAAGCAACACCTTTCATACTGATGATTACAGAAGTTTACTTTGCTCAATCTGCATTTTTTACTTTTATTAAGAGGCAAATGTTTTTCATTCCCGTGATCCACTTAATGTGCTAATTATAAATATTAAAATTCATACTATTAAATGGACAAAGTACAGATGTTAATCTCAAAGATACAGAGACCTCATTTTCTGATTTTTTATTAAAAAAGTTATTGAAAATATTTCATAATACAGCACATGCAGTAGCAGATTGATTTAATTGAAATCTAAAAACTTGTTATAGATAAAATTTTTAAGTGTAAGAATTTATCATAAAAGTTACCAGGAAGACAATTTTTTTTCTTAATTAGACACAAATTTAAAGAGCATACTATCTAGTAATTCAGCTGATCTGATCCTGCTGAGATCATGCTCACAGGTTAAAGTGTTATTCAATTATCTAAATCCTATATCCACATTTTGAGTCAGCTCCCCTGTCATGGTTTAACCCCAGATGGCAAATAAGCCCCAGAGAGCTGCTTGCTCAGTCCCTCCTGGTGAGATGAGGAAGAGAATCAGAAGGGTAAAAGTGAGAAAACTTGTGGGTTCAGATAAAGACAGTTTAATAAGTAAAGCAAAAGCCACACACATAAGTAAAGCAAAACAAGGAATTCATTCGCCACTTCCCAAGGGCAGGCAGATGTTCAACCATCCCCAGGAAAGCAGGGCTCCATCACATTTAACAGTTACTTGGGACAACACACACCATCACTCTGAGCATTCTTGCCCTTCCTTCTTCCCCCAGCTTTATACGCTGAGCATGATGTCATACTGTATGGAATATCGCTTTCGTCAGTTGGGGTCAGATGTCCCAGCTCTATCTCCTCCCAACCTTTTATGCACTCCCCATCTTCTCATTGGCCAGCCAATATAAGAAGCTGAGAAGTCCTTGTCAACTCAGCAACAACTAAAACATCAGTATGTTATAAATATTCTTCTTATACTAAATCCAAAACATAGCACTACACCAGCTACTAGGAAGAAAACTACTCCAGCCAAAACTAGGACATCCTCACAGAAGCATAAAAGGGAACAGCAAAACCTGTTTTGTACCTTTTGAGATCGTATTATTACGACTGATGTTCTATAGCAACACAAAATAGAAGAGAGTTATTAATGAATATACTTATCCAATTTCATAAGTCAGCATTAGCTGACGTGAGAATCTGTAAGTCGTCCCCAAGATTTATTCTAGAACTAGTATCAAAGTTAACTCAGGAGGGAATGCAACTTTTATTTGCTTTGACATTTGCTTGATACACAAAATTGCATTTCAGGATATTAAATTCAAAGAGAGCATTTCTGTCACTGAAATCATGTCTTCTGATGGGACTCAGCTTTTTGCTGAGAAAGTATCTATGAAAAAAAAAAAGATTTACTATGGCTCTATGAATGCCATGCAAGTCTCCTGCTGACACCATCACAAATCTTTTAATTTAGAAAAAGCAAAAGAGAAACTTCAGCATACCTGTGAATACATATATCACTTAAAAATAAAAACACAGAGTAGAATCTTTAAGGGAATACAACGTACTTTTTACATTTCAAGCTTTGCTGAGTAACAGGATCCAAAAGAAAAACTGCAACATCCAGACCATAAAAAGTTCTGCAAAAATACTTCATAAAGCCTTGCTATTTTAGAAATAAATACTTCTCCAGGACACACGGAACAAACTTTATGATATGCAAATTGTCTCAGGTATTAAAAAAACTAAGTATATATGGCCTGTTAAACATATTTTCTTTCATGGCTTTCTCAGCCACAACACACAACCCAGTATAAATCATTGTGGTGTTGTTATATTAATCAGTGTAAGAAAATGAATCATATCTTTTTCATGCTCATTACACTTAATTTTTGTATTTTTTAACTCTGTAAAGGTATAGCTAGAGGGCACTCTAGGGCCCAGGTTTTCAAGTAAAGCAATAAGAAATATTGTTATGTAAATCACTCCTTTCAGCTTTAGGATTTAAGAATTGCTAATACAGTTTCTCATTAGACTGCTGTTCTCCCTAGTGTTCACTACCAAAAATATCATCTACCATATAGGCTCCCTCCTTTACAGAATCTTCTCCAGTCACTGAATAATAACAAATCTCCCCTTTTAAGCCTCTATCTGCTTCTTACTGACACTTCAGTCAAAACATTCCTCAAAGGAATGTGGTAGGGACAGACATATAACCATAGAATAATAGAATGCCCTGAGTTGGAAGGGATGCACAAGAATCATGGAGTCCAACTCCTGTCTCTGCATATGACAGCCCCACAGCTCACACCATGTGTCTGAGAGCATTGTCCAAAAGCTTATTGAATACTATCAGCCTTGGAGCTGTGACTGCCTCCCTGGGGAGCCTGTTCCAGTGCTCCACTACTCTCTGGGTGAAGAACCTTTTCCTAATGTCCAACCTAAATCTCCCCTGGCATATCTTCCTTCCATACCCTCTGGTTCTGTAATTCGTCACCAGAGGGAAGACATCAGCGCCTGTCCCTCCTCCTCCCCTTGTGAGGAAGCTGTGGACCACAACAAGGTCTTTTCTCAGTCTCCTCTTTTGCAGGATAAACAAACCAAGTGACTTTAGCCACTCCTCATATTGCTTCCCCTCCAAACCCTTCAGCAACTTCTCAGCCCTCTTCTGGACACTGTCCAGGACACTTTATATCCTTTTTATCCTGTGACGCCCAGAACTGCACACAGTGCTCTAGGTGAGGCTGCAGCAGTGCAGAGCAGAGCAGGACAATCACCTCCCTTGCCTGTCTGGCAATGCTGTGCTGGATGCACCCCAGGACATGGGTGGCCCTCTTGGCTGCCAGGGCACATTGTTGGCTCATGTTCAATTTGCTGTTGACCAGAACCCCCAGGTCCCTCTCCACAGCGCTGCTCTCCAGTATCTCGTCCCCCAGTCTGTATGTACAACCAGGGTTGCCGTGTCCCAGGTGCAAAATACTGGCACTTGCCCTTGTTAAACTTCATGTGGTTGGTGATTGCCCAGTTCTCCAGTTTGTCCAGATCCCTCTGCAGGGACTCTCTGTCCTTGAGAGTGTCAATAGCACCTCCCAATTTCGTGTCATCAGCAGACTAAGTATTCCCTCAAGCCCTGTGTCCAAGTCATTTGTGAAGACATTGAAGAGTGCTGGCCATAAGATGGATCCTTACAGAACCCCACTAGTGACTGTTCACCAGCCCAACATAACCCCATTTACTAGAACCCTTTGAGCCCGGCCCAACAGTCAATCGCTCACCCACTGTATTGTGTGTTTATCCAGCTGTATGCTGGACATCTTGTCCAGGTGGATACTGTGAGAGACAGTATCGAAGGTTTTACTGAAATCCAAAAAGATCATATTGACAGGTTTCTGTTGGTCAGCTAGGTGGGTAACCTTGTCATAGAAAGAAATTAATTTGGTCAAGCAGGACTTTCCCCTCATGAACCCAGGTGTTTTTCAATAACTCCCAGAATAATCTCCATAATTTTGCCAGGAACAGAAGTGAGGCTGACAGGCCTATAGTTGCCAGGGTCATCCCTATTGCCCTTTTTGTAGATTGGGACAACGTTTGCCAGCTTCCAGTCATCTGGGATCTCTCCAGATTCCCAAGAGTGTTGAAAAATCACAGAGAAAGGTCTCTCTATGACATCAGCCAGCTCTTTAAGTACCCTTAGATGAATGCCCTCAGGCCCCATCAACTTGTAGGGATCTATCTGGAGTAGCAAATCCCACACAAGTTCCAGATTGATTGGGAGCTTGCCATTCTCAGAGCCATAGTTCTCCAGCCTGGGGCTCTGTGGGCCCACAACGCCATCATTGCTGTTGAAGACCGAGGCAAAAAAAGCATTAAACATCTTGGCTTTGTCTATGTCCCTGTTTATGAGGTGACCATGCTCATCAAGTAAAGGACCAATGTTATTTCTGGCTTGCGTTCTGCCATTAATATATTTTGAAGAGCCCTTTTTATTGTCCCTTACAGTACTGGTCATCTTCAATGCTAACTGAGTTTTGGCTGCACAAATTTCCTCCCTGCAGTGGCAAGCAGCATCTCTGTAGTCCTCCCACAGTGCCTGACCTTGCTTCCACTGAGCATTTATAGTTGGTTTTCTGCTAAACAGCCCTAGTTTGAATAAAGTCTGTTTGGAGCTTGTTGCCTGCCTAAATTAACTTTTGGGGTGCCTCCATGACATCATCAAAAAAAAAAGTCACACAGAATGTAAGCTAATATTTGACAGTGTCCCTGAGGCTGAGAGAAGGAAAAAGGTATTTCTCTCTTTTCCATGAGATGATACCATTAAAAATATAACCAAATAAAAGCTGCTGTTTAGTTGTGGTTAGACTAGAGTGAGATGGCACAGTACTAACATTTTGGGAAGCTGTTCTCCTGCCATCACTGATATTTCCTAGAGAAGCAAAACAAGGACCTTTCTAAGCTACCAGAAATTTTGTAGGAAGTAGTTGATATCTCACAGTTAATATACAGAAACTTAAACAAAAAAGAAGAGATTTTTTTTTCATTACCATATAGGGATGGAAAAGAAAAATTCTGTTCCCCATCTTCCCTGAGACAAGAAACTTTGTCATGAAATGGAATGACCTTAAGTAGTACTTATTTGGCTTGTTTGACTTCTTGAATTCAGTCTGAGAAACTGAAAATCTGCACTCATAGACATTGTTTCTATTTTGGGTACTGTTATGGACTTGTCTTATTAAATAAAAGACATTTAAGAATTGTGTGAGCCTGTATATGTAAGGACACGTACACAAAAGCTGCAAAAATGTTTTACTATACTAGACATTTGTCATTAGAAAGCTGAAACGGTGACTGTGGGAGAAATGGAAGTTATGCTAGGTGACAGATGAATTGCAGAGGTTGGTTAATCACTTTAACAAGGCTTAATACTAGAATTAGCATTAACTGAGTTTATTTAGACATCAAATTAGTATACCAATAGACACTAATACTACAATTTCAGATTGCTTGGTGTGAAATCTTCCTCCTGGCGTATTGCCAAGGAAGAGGAATTGCATAAATGCAACACAGTGATGCGTATCTACTATCTTTCTCAGTCCCTCTCCTGACTGTTTCTGCTCAGGCATACATATATCCAATTTAATATAATTAAAAATACATTAACATACAAAATCAGTTCTTCAAAGTTGAGACTCAACTGTGTATGATGGAGAAATGCTTCAAGTATTAACACTTCCATTGCTACAACTAGCAACATCCAGATGTGGAACAGCATTCGAGTTCAATCTGAGTTTGCATTTAAGTGGGGCCCTGAAAGATCACATGGTCTATTGAAGAAACCTACCACCTCCCAGGTGTAGCTTCTCTCTGCCTTTCATGCTTTTTTCAGACAGCACAGAAGAAGTTTGAACTTATGTTTGCCTCTGCTCTACTTCTTACATTTAAGAGCACTTTTCCAAGAATTGAAAGGATAGCACTGTGAAAAAGAAGAATTTTAACAGTTTTGGTAGATGGGGAATTGAAGCAATATCAAGACTGCCCATGAGAAGACAAATGACAGCACAAATACATCTTCAAACATCACAGAAGCTGAATAAAAAAAATTCCTAATGAAAACAATTTTAAAAAAATAATTTCTCACCATTTTCATAATGTAAAATATGCTGTATGATATGTCTGTTCCCTCCTGACCCCTGTAAAGGTTACTGATCACTTAGAGGTATAGAATTCAGCAGTACCTTTAGGGTTTACAATCACATTTGCCCGAGGTGACAGTTGTCAGTGACAGTAAAACCCACTGGTTACAGACTCAAATTTTCTTTCTTGTAAGTCAAAAATAGAGCACTGTCATTCAACAACAAGAGCAACTAAGTTATCTTTACTGAAGCAAAATTAAAGGATTAGATAGCTGCAGACCCCAGGGAAAAAAAAATAAAACAAAATAAAAAAAAAAACCAAACACAACCAAAAAAACCAAAAAAACACCCATCACCACCAAGCAAACAAAAACCCTACACAACACAAACCCACCCAAAAAAATCCCACCAACCACAGAGGATACGGAGTTCTCATAATAATTAGTGATGTCTTAAGGAATGATATTAAAGTTCACTCAAACTAGACTAAAAAGGGTAAAGGTGGTTTGAAGGAACTAGAGGAACTAGCAGAGCTTTTGAAGGATGTGCAGAAGAGAACTTGGAGCATGGAAAACTTCTAATTTTGCTTCTCACAAAAAAAAAGTTACAGCAGACTCCACTGTTGGCCAATTAACTTCAATAGTTCCTTTTTTGATTGAATTAGATTTGCAAAGGATTTAGCTACCTAAAAACCAGCCAGGCGCTACCACATTTAAAGAATTGCACAAATGGACACCTAGTTAGAGAACTAAACAAATAAGGTACTCTGGCAGTTTCAAAACTTCCATTTATTTCTCTTGTGTATCTTTAAATAATGTTTCTGCAAACAGTGTTCTCTCACTGAATTTAAGGCCCAAAGCTATTACTCTGATTTTAAATGAAAAGGCAAAATGAATTACTGCCTGGCAGAAACAAGAGAATATTGCCAATGGTCTCCTGCGAACCAGAAAACTAAAATTGATCATCAAAGCAATGACAAAATCTCCAAGGACCACTAAAACATGTTTGCATTAGATCGTTTTCTCTTTCAAGCCATTATGTGAAATGGATAACTAACTTCTGAAGCTGAATTTTAGATGTCTTTCTAACAAGTTACAAAATTAAGCAGTGAAAATTTATTTCAAGCATAGACTTTAAGCTTAGCAATATGGACAAATGTTAACGATATACGTAGATTTCTGCTTATTTATATATACAATTAACAGACTCTACTCACAGTGTCTCATAAGGGCATTATAGGTTTTCAGCTATTTATTTTCTTTGTATTCTCTCAATGTAATACATTAATGACTTTTTGCCTCGGTCTTCACCAGCAAGTGCTCTAGCCACACTGCTTAAGTTGCAGAAGGCAAAGGCAGAGACTAGGAGAAGGAATAACCACCCACTGAAGGAGAAGATTAGGTCTGAGGCCATCTAAGGAACGTGAAGGTGCACAACTCCATAGGACCTGATGAGATGCACTTGTGGCTCCCAAGAGAACTGGTAGATGAAGTTGCTAAGGCACTGTCCCTCATATTTGATAAGTTGTGGCAGTCCACTGAAGTACCAACGACTGGAAAACAAGAAACATAGCCCCCATTTTTGAAAAAGGAAAAAAGGAAGACCTGGGGAACTACAGGCCAGTCAGTCTCACCTTTATGCCTGGCAATATCACAGAGCAGATCCTCCTGGAAACTACACTAAGCACATGGAAAATAAGGAGATGACTGGTGACAGCCAACATGGCTTCACTAAGGGCAAATCATGCCTGACAAATCAGGTGGCTTTCTACAATGGGCTTACAGTGTTGATGGATAAAGGAAGAGTAACAGACATCATCTAACTGGATGCGTGCAATGCATTTGACACTGACACATGACATCTTTGTCTCTAAATTTGAGACACATGGATATGATGGATAGACCAGAAAGTAGCATTTAAGAGAGAAATGAGAAAGAGTCAAATACAAGATTATTTGCCAGTTTTCTTTTGCTTTTTACAAGTTAATTATTTGGGGATGGTGAATGTGTATCATTCTTTCACTTCTACTTGCATACTTACCTGGAGGAAAAGAAGGATGTCCCAGTAAATGTTAACTGAATCTTAATCTTTCACTGAAATAGGTAGTTTTTCACGCTCTTGGACCCATTCGAGAAATTCATAAAGAGAAAATAGAATTTAAGAACGATGATATAGTTCAAAAGAGAGAAGATATGTAATGAAAGCTTAGTACAAAGAACTAGATAGATGAATTGTTCTTCTTCACAATAAACAGATGCGTAAAGTAAATGATTTTCCATTAGCTTCTCTGGTAATGGACTTCTGACTTATATTGGCCTGAACTGATTTTAGTTTACTTTAACTGTGACAGCTGTCATCTAGTGGTCAGATGACTTTTTCCTAAATTAATTTTAGGTTTAGTTTAACTTCTCGCAATCATAATACCTATGGTTAGTCAACAGCTCATAGCAAGTAGGGATTTTGCTAATGACCCTAGGGATTATAAAGAAAAAAAAAAGCTAGAGTACACAAGCAGCTGTTTTAGATTAAGCATTAAAAATATTCCAAATAGACCCAAGAATGAAGAAGACAACATCACCACAGACATCATACTTCTGCTGGCAAAAACTTTGGGATGATTAACTCCTTACTTCCACTAGTATTAAGCACTGTGGAAGTTGTCAACCTTAAACACAACAAACATTTGTTCCATTTTGATGAAACTGGTAAACATAATTGGAGTAATAATTAAATATAGATATAAAAATCTACCATGCTTTTTCCTCTTAGATCCGTCCTATATTTCCACTGTTGTGACTAACTTAAAAGTTCAAACCTTTTGAGTAATTAAAGTTCTTGTTAGAATATTGAACTGACTTCTGTACATTTTCAAGCTAGAGATGGGTAATGGGAATTTTTAATCCTAAAACTGGTCATGCACATAGACTGCAACTTGACTTCCTGCTACTTGAAAGTATAAGATGCCTTTTTCCTCCTCTGTATGCAGCGGAAACTTACAAACAGCCAGAACTCAGCAATTTAGCTTTTACCCCAGCTGGAGCAAGAGTATGATCATATGATCACAGATGTACAAAGTATCATATCCTTTACTTACAGTATGTCAGTGTGACCATATGATGGTTCACATAAAGTATTACAAAAGAAGTCCCTCTGAGCATTACAATAAAAGCACACCAGAATCTTCAGATGACCTCAGTACCACACTTTTACATTAACCACAGAAGTCATAATTCATATTGTGACTACCTGGGTGGGTGGCAAGGTGCATACAGCAATAGAGGAGTTCTACATTGTAGTGATTTGAAGGTTTTGGAAACAAAATAATTTGGATCCTTTAATTGATTCTCATAAGAATAAGTTAATGACAATATAGCAATGTTTAGCACTTTGATAGGGGCAGGAAACAAACAAACAAACCAACCCACACAACACACAAAAACCACACACCCCCCACCACACACAAGACCACACAGAATTTCAGTATGAATTACTAAGTGCTAAAACCATATAGACTGAGCTGCAGATTTAACTTTAAGACAGTGTCAGTTTTACTACACCACAAATATGGCTACGATTGGTACACAGAAGCAGAAGTCATAAGTGGCAGTATTACATATGTGAGCAATATAGATACAGTTTCAGAATGAATATGGAACACAAACATGAGTCCTAGGAATTCAGGGTAATCCCCAAAATATCCATTTAAATTGAGAAGCTGCACCTGTCACTGACTTTTTATAAAATACAGAATAGTAACAGTTTGACTTTTCTAGAAATGCGTAGTGGCTTAGGCATTTGAAATTTCAGTCTTATTAAAATTATACACATACTTCTCCAAAATAGTGTAGCTACTTAATTTCACCACTCTATAGAGTCTTCATGAATTCCTGACTGAAAAAGTTTATAGCCCTTTTTAAGACTAGGAATTTAAAAGGAAAAACAAATGAAAAACAAAACTAAACAAAACCCCACACAAAACAAACAATCACAAACACAATGCTTCACATTATTCTCTGTAATAGCACTGCTATTAATGAAAAGTTTGTTTCAACTCAAAGCACCAAAGTAACAGGCACTATATTGAGATACACCACAAAATACTCTTGGATAGACTCCAAGATTGAGAACCACCAGAAAAGCAATTGAGTGTTTAAGAGCTCATCTGTCTTTCTGACACAGCATGGATTCATTCTCCCCCAGATGAAAACATCCTGGCAAAATCGGCAATAAACCAGCAGCCCTAGTTTCGCTCCTTTAGTAAATAAGCGGTAATGTAAAATTTTACCTTGATGTCCTGTCTTGACTTAGGACATCAGAGAAAGGTATGAAAAATGCATTATATTTAAATGCATATATTTAAAATAGTGCTGCATAACCATAATTATTCTAAAAACAAAATATTAAATACTAGGATATACACAAAGAGTGCCAGACAAGGATATGCTGTGGCAATTTCCGTTCATTCATACATTACTGGAAGAGGACTAAAAGCTCAAAATGTTCCAATGGTTTTGAAGCAAAGGAAGAAGAAATTTCTTTTATTAGAACCAGCCTATGAACCAGTCTTAACTACTGTACAATTAGAAATAATTCCTTAAATCTCAACAGTGGTGACGTCCTCTAACTCGTAAACCATCTGGTACATCACCCAAGATATTTTCCACAAAATTTGATTATACAGTTCTCTTTGAGGGTAGCAGCAAGTACACACGTGAATGTACATCACCTCATAAATACTCAGCTATTTAGATTTGCTGAATTTCTTCAATATTAAAATGAACAGTGAAGAAATGAAGTTCCATGCCACAGCACAAGAGTTTTTATTAAAGGTCTTTCTAAACAGACATTTACAAAGAGTATTCATAAGTTCACAGCATACTTGTAGGACCAAAGTAAAATATTTTAGGGCTTAGAAGTCAGTTTACAGAATAAGCTCCACTACCAACTCATATATCTTGTACAGAAGAAGCAAGAACATGACTTCAATCAAAACAGTTGTTTGGTTATATTTCTGTTGTTCTTACCCTGAGAAATTGCTTGCTTTCAGAAGTCTGCCCCTTTTTCACAGATTATTTCAGGTTAAAATATTTTACAGGAGAAAAAAAAAATACTTTGAGAAAAATCAAGATGAAAAGACTTTGCAAAAGAATCACTCTCTCATGAAGTCTTTTACTGTCTATTTTGAGAACTATACCTTCAAGTTTTTCTTTCCTCAACATAGCAAGTGTCAAAATGAATGCTGAAGTAAAAACTAACCACTATGACATGAATGTGCCTCAAGATATGGACCTGTGCAGAGGAAATAAGACACCCATAGGCTTCCTATAAGAGAAGGCACATAGAAAGTGAAAGAGAGGCAGCCAGCTTCACAGGGCTGCTACATCCCTTCACTCCATACAAGTACAGAGGAGTGAGTAGGCCACAGGAGAAGTCCTCTTGCTTCCCAGAAGGACAACACAAAACGTCAGACCTACAAATGGTATAATTTTGTGAGAGAAAAATGGGCAACTGGGAATCTGGTGGTCTGAACTTCTGAAGAGCTATGAAGACATCTGAGTACTTGACTTGGGCCATAAGTTTCCAGCTCAAGAGCTCTGTCATGCAAATCAAACCTTCCTTGACAAATCTTCAGTGTTTCTTATTTTATCATTTTTGTAAAATTAAAAAAAAAGCTAAAAGTAGTGACAGCTTTTTATAATAAAAATATTTGCTATTGATAAAGCAGGAAATCCTTCTTTGGTTAGATTTCACTTCCATTAATGAGGATAGTTTTATCACATTATTTACCTTATAGCTGATACCACCTAATCTACTCAGAGCTGGTCAGTTCAACAGCTACAGGCTGAAACATGCCATATAAACCAAGAAAGCAAGTAGATAAGTAGCAGCTATTCTTCTTAAATATTTCATTTTTATAGCTCTTACATAAAAACAATTTATTGATAAATTCATAAATACCAGCCTAGAAACTACTTGATAGATGGAAGGAAAATGGAAGCCTTTTTTCCACACAAAAGCTTAATATACAGAGAAAAGAGACCCTAACAGAAACTTTGCCTTAGTCAGTTCTATTAGATGAATGCAGCATGACAAATCAACGTAGTATTCCCATATATATGGCTTGTAAGAGAGATTGGCTGTTCTGCTATATAAACATTATTTGCTTGGTTGGGATTCTTCACCTTTCCCCTTCCTTCCTTGAATTCAGATTTTATGTATCTCACAGCTACAGAAAAATAAGATGAGCACAACCAGACCTTCTAAGTCTCACCACACATAACTGATGCTTTCAGTAAGTATTATAATTAACTACCTTGTGTCCCTTGCTCTTTCTACTTAGTGCTTATAGACCACAGTTTCTGTGGCTTTCTAAGCCTAAGATGACTTCAGCAAAGGTCAATTCTTTAGTTCTCACCCAGGACAATGATTTAAGAAGTATTTCATCTATACACAAAAAAAGAACCACTAACCTACACACACACACACATCAAGGTCTGAGAACAGACCATGGACTTTGCGACAAAGATATAAGCTTCCTTTTAGATTGCTGCCAACCTATTCTTCTTTGCTTTTTTTTTTAATCTTTAAAAAACACTTTTTAGCTTTACCATATGATGTTCTAAAGCTATAAGTTCTTTAGACTTGTGTTTAAACCAATAAAGAACTCATCACAAGCCGGTATACTTTGTAAATAGCTATATCAAAATAATTACACTGCATAGACTGTACAAAGTAACGTATGCTACCACCTAAACTCAACAATTAAAAGGGTAAGTTTTCCTTTTCAAATGGAAGTAGAGGTATATTTTTTTAAAATCCTAAAAATAAAATTTAAAAAATGGTTTTATTTCAGTCAATGTCTATAAATATAACATGGCAAATAAAATTACATATAAACAAATGTAAAAGCTTTTCAATCAGCAACAAGTTCTTAGCTGCTAATCAGCTTTGATAAAAAATGTTTTGACTCTGATTTATTATTGGGGTGGGGAAGGGAGGGGTGGGAATCAACATAGTAAATAAATTCATGACCATCGTAGTTACACGCCATAGTAACTAAAACTGTGTTTGGGGATTTTTGACCAAAAAAAAAAAATCTAATAGTTTTCTACAGGAAAAACCATAAGCTTTGCCTTAAAAATCTCTTCCAATGTTAAAGGAACCTTTCATACAAGAATTAAGCTAGTCAAAGCATTTGACACCATCCAGGGATGCTGTAGCTTCCTTCAGTTGTAAGAATTTTTGAAAATACAGCATAATCTCTAATTTCTTTTCCAACCATACCCTCAGAATCACTCTATAGAGTACCCTTGAAATTTTAGATAGAGATGTAAATGTGTAACATTTAAGAGATTCCTTTATTTGTGAGACAAAATAATCAGAGCTGTGGATAGGCAAATAATTATATTTTTCTGTAAAAATCTTAAACATATATAGTACTTTTCTCAAATAATATGGAATTGCTTGTATAACTTCAAATGCGAATCTTGTTCTAACAACTTTGCTGTGAATAGTCTTGTAGGTAAGTTCTTATAAACATATTTTAATTAGATAGCTTATTGTTCTGAAAGTTTCCTTTCTTCACTGAGGAAAACTGGCAATTCAGCACTTCAGCAAAGAGCATTTCTTTGCAACAGACTACAAAATATGCTTGAAGAAAACATATTATGCAAACTTTGCACAACATGATCCATATTTTATAACTACAGGAATAAGCAGAATATATATATATATATATATATATATATATAAAAAGCACATTTGAGTGTTGACTTTACCCATGAAAATACCCGCACTGTTCTTTTTAAATGAAGTAATGCAGGCATTAATATAGTTATGCTAACAGAGCTTTTGGCAACTGACTTACGTTTTGAAGGCATTTATGCATAAGATATTTATCAGTTAAAGATCCACATAGTGCTTACACCAAATTACGTACAAGACACCACAGTTCAGCTTTAAAAATATTTCATGCATATCTACAGGGTTTTTTAAGGAATGACTCATCTGATTTAACTAGCTTTGATGTTATGTTTCTGTAAAGAAAAAAAAAAGTGCTCCAGTTCTTGTTACTCTGCTGCTAGCTATGACATACTGCCACCAGGTGGAGATAATTTAATAAGTTACCTATTTATGCACAGAGACAGTGGGAAGAATTTTGTAATCTAAAGTTGTCACTGTAAATGAAACAATCAATGAAAATAGAATGTGAACTCTGGTATATACTTTGTACCTACTGCCAACATAAACATATATAGACATCAGAACTCAATTAAAAAATATTCTGAAAGTATTCTCAGATTTTATCTTAAAAAAATTCAGAACGTACAGAAATTCATTATAAAGTCTCAGCAGCAGCCAAACTGGAGAACCAGTTCAAATGCAATCCTGCAGCATTATACTATACTATCTCACCTGAAGGAGAGTGTGTATATGTGAATGACCGCTTAAAAGAAACAAAAGATAAAGTATAATAATTTGAGGCAACCAGATCATGCGACTGGTTAGACAGAACTGCTGCTCCTCTAACGTGTCCAATAGAAACCAGACAAGTGTATATTTTAAATGACAGCAGTAAAAAAATCCCGATTGTCAAAGACAATACATGTCTGCTCTCTTCACAGAGACAGATGACAGTGTTACATGGGAACAGTACATCGTTTTCCTCAAGGTCTGTTGTGCCACTTGTGCTGAGTAGCTTCAGGGTGCAATACGTACTTTCAGGGGAATACAAACAACTTTAGAAAAACAAACATTAGCAAATACAATAATTGAATGATGTAGTAGAGTGACCCCGCCCTTTTTGTGATCTGCACTAGCAATGCAATATACTCACATGCATCTCCCTGCCTTAGATAACAGGGAGAAAGAGTGAGCATTTCTTTCATCATTAAATGGCTGGATGTAGGTAATGAAGACAAAGAGGAAAAGGCAAAGGCAGCTGAGAAGCAAGGGAGATACCATATCAGCATTTGGCCCCCTGGAAATTTCCAGCCAAAGACACTGCGGTATCTAGAACATATTGTTGTCTTTGTAAACTTCCCCCTTCTCCAAGGACAGACACCAGTAGAAAAGCTTTGCAGTCAAGAGGATTATAGTTTGGTTGGTGGAGAAGTTCATAATTGGTCCATTAAAAAAAAAAGCAAACATTCAATTTAGCTTTACAACAAATTGCATAGAAAAGCAAAGATGGAGACAATTTCTCACATGAAAAAAAAGTATATTAATTTTACACATCTAGCTGTGGACTTAGGTAATTTCAGATATTTAGTATTACACAAAAACTAAAATTGAGTAGTTGTCATATTTAAGATGTCATTCCCTATTCTTCATGACACTTTAGTTTTGGTTTAGTCCTTCAGGAGTTTGTTGTTGTTGTTTGATTGGGGGTTTTTTAAAGTCATTTTCATATGTAATTGCTCTTGAAAGCACCTGCCTCACATTCTTACTTTAAAATAATCTTTTCATAGTATGTATTTGAGAGAGTGGGGTATTTTGCTTTAATTTGTAATACAGAAATTCCTCTCTGGGCAAAGAGCACAATGAAAAATTTACTGATATCACAAGAGATAGGAAGTATTTTTAATTATATTTGATTATCTGTTTTAAAAACCACAGAATTATGACATTGCAAGCAGAGAATAAACACAAATAAATTAACTTAAAATATTTGTACTACATTCCTTAGACACAAGTTTTTATGCCATAAATTGAAGAATAAACTATCAAGATGAAGATTAAATGTTTCAGAGGTGTTTTTAAAAGCAGCACAGTATTTCTAAATTAGGAGCCTCACACTGAATTAAACTTAGTTCAGCAAATACAGGTAGAAATCCTGTGGTTAGTATTCTGCAAAAAGCTAAAAATTCAAATCTAATAAGGAATCATTGACAAGAAGTATCAACTAAGGATGTATTAAATTGGAGTTATGATGCCATTTAATGATTTAACATGCACCTGGAAAAGTATATGAACACAAACCAGGATGAGAAAAGAGATGTTTCCAGAAACCTCAGGACACTTAGTCTATATTAAATACTAGAATACTAGGTATACAAGGTTGCAACGTGAAGAGTAGTTACATGGAAGCAGAAACAAATTAGCACCTTCTAAACTTGCAAAAGCTGATCTGCCTTACAAGCCGTCATCCGTGTTTTCTCATGGTATACTAAGGTCCAAGGTTAATGCTCAAGCAATAGGCATTCAAGCAATTATTAGGGGATAAATAGGATTCAGAATTGGGGAAAAAAAACACACAACACACAAAACAAAAACCTGAAAACATTGTCTGCCACAAACCATAGCTACGAATAAATTATGTACTTTGACATGGATTCTTCAATACACTTCCAAATCATATGAACTTAATATTAGTAGTGGCATCAATTTATTCCCTCCATTGATTACAGTGATGTAAATCAGATGTAATTAGAAAAATGTGACCAATATTGTATGATTTTGTGTGTCCCCGTGTTAGCTATTGAAATCTAAATGACAGAGCAATGCAATTTTAAATTAAAGCCTAAACATTTTTGATTTGCATGAGTAGAGTACCTATAAATGAAAGAAGGAAATGTTTGTTAAATTACGAGATTTGGACTGTATGTCCTGTCAAGGATTCCAGACTAATATCTCCTTCCATTTGTCCTTTCTTTTTAAGAAGTGTATGGAACTAGACTTTGACATGTTGAATGTAAGTTACTCACTGGCACTATGATTCTCTTTTTTCTTAGGCAAAGTTGTTTCTATAGCATTAATTGAAACCATAAATAGCACACATTTAGGAGAATATTTGCCTACCTTCTGGGCTTCCAGCCTTCCATGCTGTCTGGGAAGGCCAGGAAAAAAAAAAAAAAAACACACAACAAAAACAAACAACAGATAAATGGAAGAAATTAATGACATCACCATAGACAGAATGCAGAAATTTGACTGGCATGTGTCAAATGTCAAAGTCTGAGTTCTGGTAATTGTATCTTGCCCTCCCAATATGAGTTGTTAGAATCTAGTTATACATACTGCTAATACGAAACTGTAGACTGCTTACCACAGTGAATAAACATGCACAGTTAAGTACTTGCTGAAAAGTTCTCACAGCCCATGAAATTATCTTGTCAAGCCCCGCTACCCAGACTTCAAGTCCTCTATGATAATGCCCATCTATGGTGTCTCTAATCAAAGTGGGGTTTTTTGCTATCATATAATTTCTGTAAATTGGAGGGCATCTATTCTTGATGTCCTTTATGAAAACATCGTAAACATGTTAAAGAAATAATCAGCTATTTTTTTCTGATCCTTCCACCTATAATTTGCCAGATCCAAGATATTTTATATTTCATAATTGTCTTGTGATTAATTAATGGGATCAGCAATTCCAAGTATTTATCTTTGCAGATAGTACAGCAATTTTCCAGCACCATATCATTAATAGTTTAAAAACATACACAAATTCACAAGTAAAATTCTTGCTCTTCAAGATGAGTCACTTTCTCAGATCATCTCTGAAGAGAATATAAACACTGATCATTTGATTTCATGTTTTCAGTGACAGTTTGGTGAAACTTACTTGACTATGACTTCTCTAAATACCAGATTCTTCTTTAAACATCTCCAGAACAGGTTTTGTCAGTTCCACAAAAAAAATTTCATGCTTTTGTGTTTCTAATGGCTGTCATTTCCATAGTTTAAGAACTGCTACTTATTTTATGAAGTCAAAGCACTGAGAAAGCATTTCTTTTGGTGTTTAAGAGTAACTCTAAAGGCCTATCTTCAAGGTACTAGTGAAATGCTACCTATTTTTAATCTCAGATTTTGAACTTAATTAATTATCACTAATTCATAATGAGAAAATGACATGAGTGTAAACAGAGTTAATTCTCATTTCATGCTAAATCATTGTACAGATTTTAAACATCTGAAGGTTCTAGAAACAATTTCTTGAACAAATATGTTATTATTTAGCATGGATTATTTAAATTATTAACTGTTATTACATAATTAAATAGTTAATTTCAATGGTCTTTCGATTTGCTAAACATAAAGAATAAATGCCAGGGTTTAATTCCAAACACTCAATCAAGACTGCAAGAGAAAATTAGGTTTGGGGTAAAATATTCTAGTGTCTTTCTGTAGGCACAACATTCCCCTCAAATCCCTTTACCTCCTTCTTAAAAAATCAGTAAGTTATATACAACCATAATTTTAAAGGCCGTTACACATTCTCCTTCCTCTTATGGATGGAAGTAATCCTTGCATTTTCAGACTGAAATTGTTCAGACTTTTCACACCCATTTGTTCCTGCACCAAGCAGATACTTCAACCATGCCCTGATGCCTTCTTTCTTACCTCGCATGAACACTTTTTTCCTCAAAAGTGAACTTCTAGGCTTGTATACTGTATTGAAAGAATAGATTTCACTGCAGTCTGGGACAATGTCCTAACTACACAAAGTTATTTGTATTTGAAAACTACATGAGATATATATATATTTACAAACACACAGATATATAGCATTGCATACGGTGTATGTTAGAGCAGCAAAGCTGTACTGGCCAGACACCTTCCTTCTACCTTTTAAATGAAAGTATGGCAGTCCACAGAATAATGGAATGGGTTGGGTTGGAAGGGACCTTAAAGATCATTTATTTCCAACCCCCTGGAAGGGAGACCTTCCGCTAGACCAGGTTGCTCAAAGCCCCATCCAACCTGGCCTTGAACACTTCCACAGAGGGGGCATCCACAGCTTCTCTGGGCAGCCTGTTGCAGTGCCTCACCACTCTCATAGTAAAGAATTTCCTCCTTATACCTAACCTAAATCTACCCTCTTTCACTTTAAAGCCATTGTCCCTTGTCCTATCACTACATATCCTTGCAAAAAGTCCCTCTCCAGCTTTCTTGTAGGCCCCCTTTAGGTACTAGAAGGCTGCTTTAAGGTCTCACCAGAGCCTCCTCTTCCCCAGGCTAAACAACACCATCTCTCCCACCCTGTCTTCACAGGAGAAGCCATTTGATCATCTTTGTGGCCCTCCTCTGGACTCACTCCAACAGGTCCATGTCCCTGTTATGCTGGGGGCCCTAGTGCTGAACACACAATTCTAGGTGGGGTTTCACAAGAGCAGAGTAGACGGGGAGAATCACCTCCATCAACCTGCTGGCAACACTTCTTTTGATGCAGCCCAGGATATGATCAGCCTTCTGGGCTGCAAGCACACATTGCTGGGTCATGTTGAGCTTCTCAACAACCAACACACCCAAGTCCTCCTCAGAGCTGCTCTCAATCCATTTTCTGCCCAGCCTGTATTTGTGCTTGGGATTGCTCCAATCCATGTGTAGGATGTTGTGCCTGGCCTTGTTGAGCTCCATGAGGTTCACACAGGACCACCTTTCAAGCCTGTCAAGGTCCTCCTGGATGGCACCCCTTCCCTCCAGCGTATCTACCACACCACACAGCCTGGTGTCACTGTGAAAATTGCTGAGAGTGTTCTCAGTCTCACTGTCCATGTTGCCAACAAAGATGTTAAACAATGCCTGTCCCAATACTAACCCCTGAGGAATGCCACTTGTTTTTGCCACTGAATCTCCACTTTGATTCAAGATCATGGGATGGAGATTATCTGCCAATTCATTTTGGCTTCTGCTTGCAATACAGAAATTTTCCTATCATTATGCCCACCACTCTGTTTTTCTTTGCCCTTTTTCATACCTCGATCTACCACTTACAAAATCTTGGCATTGCAACAACTAATTTAAAAGATTCTGGATTCAAGAATGCATAGGATACCTCAGAATGTGTTCTGCAATCATCAGCATGCTCAAGAAGAATTGCAAAAAGTAACAGTAGGAAAGGTGGTTGACATTTCAGAAAGAACTGAGCTCTAAGTATATAACTTGAGGTGAAGAGAAGTTATATATGAGATGGGAATTACTAGATTTCTTGACTTATGTGTCTCCAATTGTTTTGTCACCAAAGGCTCATAGATATTCCACAATAAGATGAAGGGAGAGGAAAAAAACAAACAAACAAAAAACCAAAACAAACACCACCACCCCCCCCCAAAAAAAACACCACACAACACACCACAGCACACAAAAACACAAACATCAAAACCACACCACACACAAGAAAAAAAAAGAGAGTGCCACTCCTATCTTCTACCATACACACTGAGTAAGTTGAGGGCAGACAAACAAATCCTGCTTGTGACTCACAACCACTATTCTACAGAGATGGAAAATTATGCATTACAAATCTAAAGCATTCTGACTCATGTGTAGGGGGAACCACTGCCTGGAGTCCCTTTTCAAAATGAAACAGTACTGTTTAAGAAGGAAACTAGGGGAATGAGGGTGGGGGGAACACAGAGCAGGAGGAATAAGTGCTGAAGGACTGGGACTGCAGATTCACAATCTGCACATTAGGTGTAAATACTACATTCTGCATAGGCTGCACCACTGTCAGTGATAGTGAGGTAACATTTTATTCCACAAATCTATACAGGAAGTCTATGATTTCTAGCTATGCAAAGACCATTTCCCTCCACTCCTTCATTTTCTTAAAAACCATAAATTTTATTCTAAAATGAAAGTTAAGGAAATGTTAGATTTTTCCACAAGTTTTCATGTATTTAAAATTACATCCAGCAGTATAGTTCACCGTCAACCTCTAGAGCTCCTCTTCTAACTCAAAGCACACACACAGTATGATCCCAGTTTGTGTTTTCCAGAGTTTTAATTATTATTTTAATAAATAACAATAAAAGTTTTCTCCTTGTTAGATTACTGACATTTCATTGCATGGTTTCCTCTTTGTTCTGCCTAATAGGACATTCAAAAGTTTCACTTACTGCAACTTGAAAATAACAGGCCTCAAATGAGCTAATAAAAAAAGGAATTCTGCATCTCCGTAGAGTTCTAGCACCTGTCACCACTGTGAGAAAACAAGTGAATCTGCTCTCTTACGTAAGATATTGAATATGACACCTGCTACAACAGCCTCTTTTGTCTTCATTTACTACCAGTATTTTCATGCTAAGCTCAACAAAACAGGATACACAAAAATACACCTTTTAGAATAAAACTATAGAAAATAAAGTCTTACATGTACTAAAACTGCAGTTTGAATTGCAAAACTTTCCTGCTGAGATAGTTGATCTCAAATTTAGAAAAAAAGGTCTACATGAATCTTAAAGAACTATTTAAATACACTGCTTTCAGATGTTTGTAGCAAATTGTTCACATTCCACTTTAAGAGGAAAATTTGCCAAAAATAAAGACAAAACATGAACAGAAAATTTTTGTGACTTGGTGCAGTCTGCAAACAAAAAGAGACATTAATGATTTGAAAATGTGTGTCTATGAGAAGGAAGTGTATCATTAATTTTCCCCTCTCAACTGCAATTTTGCACTCTGCTCTAAATGACAGTTTTCATACTCTTAGGTTCTCTGAAAAGTTAAGGCATGTTTCTTTCTTGCAATATTCTTTTTCTAGTCAATATCTCAGATATTATTTAAACAGTTAGAGAGAGATTTCTAATGGGTTTTTTTTTTGGGGGGGGGTGTTGTTGTTTTGCTTTTCATATAAGTGAAAGAGAGACTTAAATATTGAATTGAATAATCCTTTATTGAAGATTATCTATAACAGACCACAATTTCATCAGATACTTTCATTATTCAGTGATCTGGCATGTTTTGATTTAAGAATCAGCTAAGTATTTTTGTCTACCTAAAAATCCCTCCCAGAATTGTGGTTATTTTTTTTCTTTTTCTCAGTAGTTTTAACAGCCTGAATATTTTAGATACAAAATGTGCAGCATCTTTCATTTGAGCTGTTCCTGCCTTTTAACTAGCTGTTAACTAGTCAAGAAACAATGAACTGTATTTGTTACAGCTGACGCATTCAGAAGTTAATCGCTGACATAGGTTTGGCAGCTATCCCAGTACAGGAAAAAAAGAATGTATGGATTAAAGCTACTTTGCATTCTGGTCAGAAACACACACTAGCAACATGACAACGAACTTTGCACTCAAAAAGATCCTTCTTTTATAAGGCTGCATTAAAGACTGGAGATTAAATAAAACATCTTGTTTACCAAAGTGACATATTTGGTCTCTAAAATCAACGATCAAGATTAGGAAAAAATCGTGGTACATATTGCAAGCAACGAATCATAATTTCTAATAAAATTCTAACTGTTCTTGTCAAGCAGCCTATTTAAACATGAGGAGAGGAAAAAAAAAAAACACACACACAACAATACTTTCATTGAAGTAACAAAAAGGATATATTTTACTAATATCCACATCATTTTCAAGAAGTATTTAGATGATAAACTTAATTTACAGTTTGCAAGTTTGAAAAAAAAAAAAATAGTGAACTCCATTTGAGAAGATGCTCATTAAAGACCAGAGAATTTTAAAAATATGCATTAATGAATAGAAAATAAAACTATTCTCAAAAAAAAAAAAGGCAAATGTCCTTGTATCTCTGACCAAGTTGCACTACCTTTCCACATAGACTTACTCCAGTGGTAAATACTATCAATATTAATAATAATTTAACTCGTTTATGTTAGTATATGTTATACTTTTCTTCATCTGAGTAGTCTCTACAGGAAAGAAGTAACACGTTCTTTTTAGCCCTGTGGGACCCAGGAAAGGAGTAGTTCATCTCAGACTGCTAATGGACCTCTGCAGAGCCACCTGTCTGTGCCTCTCATGCCATCACCATGGCTGCAGGCAGGGAAGCTTCCCAAAACAATCTTTTCAGTACCTAAGTGAGAGTACACTGAACAAAATCCAAGCACTAGGAAAGTTAAACAGAAGTTATGGTATTCATTTCAAAAAAAACAGTTAGAGATATCCATTTGGAAGGCACATTATTTCTGCAAGTCATCTGGGGAATAAGTATGAATATTCATAGATACTCAGAAGGAGGTGGTGATTGATTTTATGAATTTATGAAATATGATTGGTTTTTAAAAATGTAATTTCAGCAGCCTTTATATGTAAGTTTAAAGCTTCTGCTGAAAAGTTGAGCCTCAAGCTCTCTACATTGCCAACAGTTAAAACACAAAGAAATTCTGCTGTATTAAAATACATTTAGTCATAAATGAGCTGCATGAGTTGCCTGTACACAAGTACATCTGCATTCTCTGTACATCATCTTTTTACTATCTCCTTTTTGTTCTTCCACTATTCTTTCCAAGTCTTTGAGACCTGACTTCAAATAAATTATGCTGCTGTTTATACAGCTAATCCAATTTGCAGCAATAGATAACCTCTTATGTCTACAAACAATGCAGGGAACACACAAATTCTGCCCCTCTAATTACTCTGTTCTCTCATTTGTGCTAGGGGATCAGGGAATGTGTATTCCAATCAGCATTTCACAGCCCTCCTCATTTTTACTGTATAGATAAAAGAATCTACAAAGGTACTACCAGCATTTAGCACCCTGTGAAAGGCTCACTCAAAATGCTTGCATTAACATTATTGCCTGGTTTTTTTATGTTAACAGATAATGAAATCTATATTCTTATTTCGCTATTTCTATATTAATTTAGCATTTTTGTACTACTATTTCAGTGTAATTGAGAATCTTACAAAGACAGCTATTAACACCATCCCACTTATTTTTAAAAGGAAACAAAACTCAGGAAGACAAACGTAGGTCCACCTTCATTCCAAAAATAGATACAAAAGGCCAACACTAGAGCTATGTGTCTGGCAAATTTAGTAAACGGAGTTTTCAAGAAAGCAGGAAAAAAAACTTGGTTGGATTCTGAGCCTATCAATACTGACAGCATCTTTCTCACTCAATTTCACATATTTGAAGTGTCACCAGTCCAATGTTCTCAACCAGCCTTTAACACTGAAACAGCCTGTTTGGCCATGGAAAGAAAAGAATTTGGTTATTCACTTTCATTCTTTAAAGAGATTAATGATAACAGCTATTATTTCAAAACTAGAAAAAATAATTTCTTATACAGTGTCAGAGTGAGGAATATAAAAACATCTTATGGAATCTGTAAGGTGTTTTTTGGTTTTGTGTTGGCATTTCCTGTTTGTTTTCCTTCCCCCCCCCCCCCCCCCCTTAATCTAGTTTACCACCAAAAAGCACATTTCTATTTTGTTTCCTTGTCTTCTTAAAAAGAAGAACCCAGCATTCCACTTGTTAATCTGCAGATTTAAATAAGGATTTCTGGAGATACTCCTTTAAGATCCTAAAGCTATGCCAAATCATCACACTGATCAAACACTCTAGCCACAGATAAAGCCCATTTAAGACAGAGCTCCTGGAATCATCATGCACAACCCTAAAGAACAACAGTGAAATCAGTTTATAATCACTGCGTATTTTCATGTCAGTTATCATTCCATAACTTCTTATAAAATAAAAGCACTGCAATGAAGTCAGGACAGCTTGTTGAATTCTGGATTCAAATGGACTTTGACTGACCTTGATCAAGTTCCCTTATGTTTCATTCCACATTAGTAAAATGGGGAATCTCAGTACAATTAAGGAAAAAAATCCACAGATGTATGATTTCTCTCATTTTGTGTATTTCACCTACACATTCTGGATTTAATGCAAAAAGAGAAATAAATTTTAGCAAAACCAAGGCAGTAGAATTCAAATATTTCTGTTTCCCAGACTATGACAAAACTAAAACAAAATCCAACATCTTAGGTAAGGATTACTGGCTAAGATGCAACATGAACATCTCCTTTTTCTTTACGATGCCTGAATTAGTTGATTCAGAGTATACATTGGGCCATATTAACAGGTGAAATTTGTGAAGCATGAAGAAGTTATTTGTATTAAGTCACAATGCTTCACAATGAGAGAACTCAGGTTTCCTGCCTGCTAACAAGGTTCTAGCTATAGACACTACAGTGTCTCATACTTCTTCATGAAATAATTCTTCTCTGTTTAAATGGTTATCTATTCTATTGTCTAGAAATGGTTGGTATTCAATATTGAGTGTTCAAAAAAATGGTGCAACTTCTAAGGTACCACCCTGAAGACTCAGGAGACTGAATCCAATTTATTGCTCTGTGTGATATCTCGTCTATTTAGGTCATATATGCACAGCTGTGAACTAAGCTAGGCATGCCTATGACATCAGTAGCAGAAATGTTAATAATTATAATGCAGAGAGACCTTGGCTTAAGTCAACATGGTCACAGCCTATGGCAAATGAAACTATTTACTTGGAGTCAGAAGTCCTGTTGCTGACAGCAGTCAGCACTGTGTCATCAGGATAATGCTGTACCATTTAGATTTACTGGTTTAGGTTTTCTTTAACTTGAGGATCTTTGCATTGTCCTGCCTTTATCTTGTTGTGGGCACGTCAACACAATCTTTGGCAAGCAGATGCATGCTCTGAGTTGGCCAGATGCAACCTGATGGCAATTTGTGCATCTGAATTACCACAACACAATGCTGATGTTAATAAGCTGTAACGACAGTTTGTTCAAGCACTGTCACGGGAATGGCAGTTTCAGTTTTTGATTTGGAGCTAGTTTGTCTTTAACTGGGAACATGTGCAAGGAGAGTTTTTATCTGCCTAGAAGAGAACAAGTGGACTTACCTGCTAACCTCATTCCCTGCTTTTCCAATGGATACCTTGCACAATGCAAGTGAATGCAAACATTGATACAGAGTAGAAATTTTGCCAAACGGATGTAGGGCAAAGCTCAGCATTAACGAATCAGAAGGTTAACTGTTTCCACTCTCATTTTACTCCTTGTAAGACAGCAGGACCCCAAAAGCATTTTTATAATGTGAAGACTAAAAATATTGTCCAAAACAACTCTATGAAGTTAGGAATTAAGCCTTACACAAAGATACTTCACAAACAATTAAACTCAGACTGATAATACAAATGTTTGTTTTGTATAAAAGTGTTTACTGTGAAAAGTAGCTTTTGCTTCACTGTGCAATTTTTTCCTAATAACTGCTTAGAAAAGCTTATATTATCATTTTGCTGTTTTAATAATTCTTTGTCATAGAGATGTACAGCTATTTTTAGGATTGAATTTCAGAAAAAAAAACAAACACTCGGATAACTGAATTTTAAGATATTACTTTTTAAACTTATTTGGTAATTCAAGCAAAATAAACTTGGAACATAAGTATTTTTGCAAGTGTGGCTACAAATGGCAATATGAACAGCAGAGCTATTCTAGGTTTTTATGAATCTAATGAACACTTATGAGAATGCCTAGATTACCACTTGCTGACATTTTGAAAACCTCCTAATAGCCTATTTGCAAGAGAAGTGATCAAGGTTTCCTAAGAGTCATCAGTAGGTAAAAGGAATAGAATCAGATGTTACGAGAAAATGACACCATGCAGTGTGTCACGATTTCTACAAACATGGCTCTTAGTTTTCACTGTATCTCCAGAAAACAGTCCAATTGACCTTTCTTCAGTCTTCAGTGTTCTGGTGATAAATACCACAACTCAGCACTAAACACAAAAGGCTTGCCATGTAGAAGATACCTCTAAGTAAGGCTTGACTTCCAGTGTTGAGAATAAAACCTTTCAGAATCACTCAGTGAAACTTTGTGTGATGCTTGAAAACAAACCTGAACTATGAAATCAGAACTTTATTTTATAGCAGCACCCTCAAAAAAACCAAACACACAAACAAAAAAAACCACACAACACACATACAACACACACCACCACAAAAATATAACACAATACACCAGTGACCAAGGTGAGAAGCATCTCTTCTTTGATGAAAACACAGACCTTCAATAAATATCAGGTCTTCCTTCCTTCTTGAGTTTCCTCTCTTTTTTTCCCCGCTCATTACAACATTGGTTTTCCTGAACAAATTTTCACAAGTGTGGTTACAAAATTAATCATGTCATAGAACACTGCAGAAACAGATTGTTCTACAGGTTGACAGAGATGTTACTTCATTAATACCTGCAGGTCACATGTAATAGATTCTGTATGGTTATGAACAGAAAAAGGTTTTCTTCAGGTCTAACTCTCATTGACTTGGGTATAAATAGAAACTATCTAGAAAACTTTCAGGATCTTATTCAGTGGGCTTCATAGTCTGGAAATAGTCAAACACTTTTAAGGTGCATTAAAGCAGGAATAGCATTCACTAATCACAATTTTTTTTTAAAAAAAAACAAACACAAACCACCAAGATTTCTTTAGAATAGCTTTTAAAATATTTGCATTATAATAAAGTCTCTTTTTCTTTTAATTTTCAGTCCACTCAATGGCTACTGTTGTCTTTGCCAGTTTAAAATGGGCACAGAACAGATATCAGAACTCCATCTAACAGCAGACTAACAGACTTTTCTCTTGAAAAGGAATATTTCTTGCTTTTGTTTTGTTGTGGGGGTTTTTTTGTTGTTTTTGTTTGTTTATTTGTTTTAATGAGATCCAGACTAGCTAGAAATGTAAAATACACTATTCATAGGAAAGTGAATTTCTTTTTGTCAAAATTTTTTACAGGAAACAATAGTTTCTCCAACCAGATCTGCTCTTAAATATAGGAGATAAAGTGTTCATTCATGTACTTAGATTGGAAAGAGGAGAGGGGAAAAAAAATAAAGGCTATTAGAGTGTGGAATGGAAAGGGCTGCACAGAATGAAGCAGGTGATTCCTGTAGTTTTAGAACATACCTAGGAATCTTTTGATTTATGCTGTGCAAGTGATACAGAAAAAATAATATATCAAAATTAATTTTAAAATTAGCAGCATGTAAGCAAATCATGCATTCAGAACAGTCATCATGCACTCAGAACTGAAAGTCACTGCCATGACATTTAAACGAACATATGCAAATTTATTTCTAAGAACGGTAAAAATCAGAATAAACATATCATGAGATTAGGAGAATGGTATATAAAACATCACCTGTGAGAGAGTTCTCAAACCCAGCAATGTAAATTCTGTATGTACACAGGCTGTATAATCCAAAGACATTCACAGAAATGTAATGCAAAGGGACTTGGGAGGATTATTTCAACAAAATGCTGAAAGCTGTTGAAGCCAATGTGTGGAACTGCCATAAACAGGCAGAAATCCATTTAGCATCTGATCACTCAGACAGTACGCTTACAGACCTACAGGCATGAGCTGAATGCTGAACAACTAAGGAACAATTTTGACTTGTGTCACAAAGCCACAGAGGAAAACAAAAAAGTAAATCAGAACTCTCAAAACCACAAACACATCTGAATGATGAATTTTTATACTGAATGGTAAGCTCCCCAACACTAGCTATGACCTGAGCTGCAACAACTGACTGGAATGATTAATTGCACAAAGCTCAGCTTTCTCATATGTTCTCAGAGGGAAAAAATAAAATCAGTAGCTTACAACACTTACAACATGTCTTGGCTTTTATTATTAAAAATACAGAGAGAAAAAAATATCCTTTGTGTCTACCGTACTGTCTTGGATAGAACTCAGCACACCAGAACATCCCTTTAGTTCTTAGTTCTTCTGTGCTGTTGGATTAGCCCCACACATTTTCAGCACTACTTTATAAACATGCCAACTACTTAAATATACATAAAGTTAGAGCTTGATTTTCTATTCTTTACTAAAAGAAAATTCCCATGTAACTCCTGTGTGAGTATGTAACTCCTGAAAACTTCAATCAGACCCTGAAAACTGCAATCAGTACAACTCCCGAAACAGTATTCTTGGCACACAAGTCTCTCATTCACTTCAGCGGGAGTTCCACGGCTGCAGGGTGTGCACAGCTTCTGACAGCAGAACTCATCTCACATAACATGATTTTCTTAAACTATACAGGCTATAGATAGATGTAGCATATTATATCATAGATAGTCTTCAATGGAAAAACTCAGTATTTGTCTTTTTTCATAAATCTAAAGCCCAGGTATCATTCCCCAATGTAAAAAGCACAGAAGTACATCAATTATTGCATTATTTATTACTGATGGCAATGCCCAGTTGGGTATAATTCATCTTGAATTTCAAATCCCTGACTAGTTATACAAAATCAGAATTCAGGAACAAAAAACAAACAGAAAGCAACAAAAGCAAACCCTCTTTGTGAAATACAGATGTCCGATACAAAATCATTCAGGTGGTTAGCAAAAACCCAAATGTTTCAATGTTGTGCAATTTTATCTTTGAAATTCTCTACTACTGTTAAAAATGCAAATAAAGCATTTAAGTCTGCATTTTCTGAGAACAGTTTTCTTCTACTTTCAAAGAGATGTGAGCAAGTGAGAAAAAAACTGAGACATTAAAAAAAAAGTTAAAAAAGGTTTTGACACCCCAGCACCTGGGGTTTAAGTTTTCCCAGAACCAACTATATAGAGTAATTTTTTTAAATTTTATATACATATATATATTTAGAGACAACATCTACTAGTAACTCCAGCAGAATTTGCAACAGATACCAAAGATACTCTGGCAATTCTTACCACATTAAGAATATCTGCTATGTAACAACTATTAATGGATGAGAAATTCTCAAATAATTATATTTTTCAGAAAGTATCATGCAGCAATTTGAAAATTATTTTTTCATGTAAAAAAGTTCTCAAGATATAAGGAGAAATGTCTTAGAAGTACACCATTTGAAAGGATCTCCTGGGACACTCTGGGGACCCATTAAGTATAATCCTTTCATAAATTAATAAAGAACCATCTTAAGAACAGTCATACTCCTTCTTCCTCTCTCATAATACTCCAGAGTCACTGCTTTTTTGGCCAGAAATTAATTTTCATCCTGAAGGGTTGTTTTGGTTTTCAACAGGTTTATATCTATTTGCTCATATATCATCCTTTCAAATACCTCTGTACTCTCTGGACATTCATCACTGGGAGTCATCTTCCTAGGAATCAAATCTCTCTCAGCACGCATTTTACCAGAGTAACTGTTTGAAAACTTTTAGCCCCCACCCCCTTGCAAGGCAGAACTTGCAACACTGATTAGAGTGCAAGAGAGATACTAATGAACCAGGAGGTTTTTTTTACAATTGGCCTGATGCAGAGCAGCATAAAATTCAAGTGCTCCATGTTACTATTTGTTAAATTAAGATAACCATTATCAAAAGGCAAGGAAAATATAAAATACTTTACAAAGCAGGAAATAAACACCAAACAACACAAAAAATGTAATTGAATGGCTGGAAAGTCCATGAACAGAACATGTAGTTTTGAGCTCATCAAACAAGAGATGGGCAGCTTCTCTATGGCACATAGAGTTATGAGTGTCACGGTAGAGTTGAGCAAGGAATTAGTGTTACCCTATTTCTTACAACACAGCAACTAAGAGACTGAACACTATTTTTTTCAGGCTTCTTTCAGCATTTTTCCCTTGTTCAAGTTGTTGACATAGTGTACCAAGTAGATCAAAGTATCGACAGGTTTAAGAACAAATTAATGCAACAAAGATCTGCCAAGAGTGTTAAAGAAGATCACATAAACATAACCTGACACATCCCGGAATGTTGTAGGTTGTACTGACAGAAGTATCACACTGTTCTTGTTCTTTACTTATTCTGTTTCTTTACAACTCTTGCCTTGAGTCTCTGTCAGATTTGAGGTCACTGGAGTACATCAATCTTTGTTCTGATCCAGTAAGTGCATTAGTTTACAAGTATAGGATGTTCAAGAACTTTAGAAATAATGCTATATAATGTTATTCCTGTTAAGTGGTTTTCAGCACATTTAACACATCCCCCTTTCCTACCCTATCTTGCAAATGCATGATCTTTAGTTTATTTTGCTTTGACTAATTAAGATAACAGAATAACATAATAATGATATAGTAACACTGCAATTCTGATTACATCTTTCCTGTTACAATAAAGAAGAAAATTCATTTTGTGTGATCAGTACAGAAAACTATTCATAGTAAGAGACAGAATCACTTCTCCCTACCTGTTTATGTCTATCTGCAACAAATGCCACAAGGATGTCCATACACTGCTTTATGTCTCTTTAAATACTTCATCATTTTACGTACAGACCTGACTTCATACAAGCCAAATTCAGCTGCAGGATGAAGGTCTATGAAGTTAATGGGTTTGAAATTGCTTGCATCTTGACTAAATATGGTGCAACGTGTTTCAGTAGCAAGAAAAGTGATGGCAATTATTTCATTTTTAAACTGAATTTGTAGTATGCCCCAAATGGCACCTCTTGGGCAAAGTGATGAAGACAGCAACTTATTGTATGAATTCCATATATGAATTCCAAGTATCAATTTCAGGTCATAGCCAAACAACTGGTATTTTTACTTAGTCTACAACTGCAATGTAAATAATCAGTTTAATATTAGCTAACTGGAAACGTAATTTTGAAAAGGGAATTTTAATTCATACCCTAGTAAGTTGTTCATATCCTACAAGTATATTATGTATTACTTTGAATTTTGTGGAAATATTAAGTTATTCAACCGCCTTTGTCTGCTGTTTAGCAATACTATTCAGGTAATTAGAACACTACATTAAAAACAAACAAACAAAACAAAAAAAAAAAACAAAAAAACACCCCTCACACAAAAAACCCAACACCCAACTGTACTCTTCTTGTACTCTTCTGAAGTCACAATAATAATTTAGGTGGGAGAAAAAAATATAACTAAGCAAAGAGAAAGAGCTACTTCTACACCTCTTTCTTCATTTTTTCTGGAAAAGACCCACTACATCTTAAACATAATTCAGCATGTCAGTATTTTATGTTTTTTTATGGAAAGTTATTCTTGAAGGAACTTACATAGTACTTGGATAAGAGAAAATTTATTTCAGTAATTATAGACAGGACCAATTAAGATGTTAACAAAGCCCCCATAGTACTTAATGTTGCTTCCCCAGTTTATCTGGCTGTTGTCCATCCACAAACTGGCTATTACAGATAAGATTATACTTAGATTACAGAAACTGGTGGCAAATGACAGCCTTGGTTAGTAGACCTCCAGTCTTTCTGAAAATCTCTTCAAACAGCTTTTTGAAAGACTTGATCTCTTCATCCTATTTTCAATGCTCCTTTTGTATTATATTAAATAACTGGGTTTTTTTCTTTTCTAAAAGGATTAGAAAGCAGGTAAAACATTTCAGAGGAGAGGGTGTTTGATTCTGTTTTGATTTTTAAAACAGTAGTAGTACTTAAATAGGTAAAACCTGTGTACACTTCACTCTCTACCTACTTCCCAAATTAACTTACTTGAGATAGTAAAATAATTGCTTTTAAAGAACTGGTCCTGTTTGATTCTAATGCAAATGCAAATTTAAGTCAATGGAAATTCTCCTTTGACTAGAATCAATAGAGTTTGGCCACAATGCTCATAGTCATCTTCATATTTAGTAACTATGTTATAAATATCTCTTTCTGCAGTAGATTTTACTTCATATTTGTAATTCAAGCCACTACTCCACATCATTAGAAAAGTAGGTTCTGATGCATGGACATGAAGAGGGAAACTTTCTGTTAATCAGAATTTCCTAAATCATAGCAGCAGCACAAATGAACAGTATTGTCCCATCTCATGCTGTTTCAAAAATTAAAGATGTTTAGCTCCTGCCATTTCAAGAGATGCTTTCGCATACTCCACTGCTCCAAAACCCACTGAAGTCAGACTTCTCAGCGTGGCAGCCGCTGGATTAGTTTAACCAACAGTGCTTCCACGGAGCTACTCAAAGGCAAGTTATTCAAAGGCTTAGAGGTCTTGTTAAACAAGGTTCTCTTAAAACTAAAGTTGTGTACGCACATGTATTTTTTCCTTTCCACGTATTTTTCAATTCACTTTCAAGTGGATTTATTTTCCAGTATAAAAAGTTTTTAATATCATAACCTATCACCTCCCTGTTTGTTTTTGTTCCTCTCTTTTATTCTTTTCATTCAATAAATTAAGAGGTAGATTCTGAGCTCATCTACAGCAAAGCAAATCAGAAAATGTCTTCTCCAATTAATGATGACATCAATCAAATGATAACTAATATAAAAAAATAACCAAATAACAAAAATAAAAAACCTGCTACCTTTATTTTTGAAGATGTCCCATTCAGGATGTTATAGCATAACATAAGACATCTGAAGAATGCATCTTGCTATTTTAAATTAACTCTTTCAATTTTCCTGATATCCTTTAAAAATATTCAAATCCATATGAACACAGTACTATGTGAAACTGAGCTACAAAAGCTATAAAAATATTTTGTGAAAGAATGCAGAATTATGTTACTGAAGCTGGATATCCTTAGATTCTTGAAGTAACAGCACGTAGTGCTCTGAATGTTATTTAATATTCAAAACTATCCCAAGTTTTAAACTAGTTACCAAAAATTGCATTACTTTAGTCAAATACCTAAACTAGAAAGCAGTTAAATAAATAAGGGGCCAGGGGAGGGCAGAGGAAGGAAGGGGGCGGCACATAATTACTAGGTCAGAATTAGGTCATTATAAATTGATTAGGTCAAAACAAAAAGTGAAGATATTAGATAACAATAGGCCTGGATCTAGTCTAAAAGACTCCAATGAGCCTTCAGATTTGAATACATCAGGATGTCCTTAAGTTTGCTCTCACATCTCTCCCATTTCTAAATTTCAAGAGAAATCAAAAATAAAATTCAAATGACCTGTGACAAGTAAAACCTTCAGGATACGCTTCATCAAGTATACTGTCCTTATTTAATTAGTTTTTAAAAGTGTGTGCCAAAAAAAAACCACACAACAACCTAGTTAGTGTAAACTGTTTAAAATATGAATACCAGTTATTATCCAGATTCTTTACCTAGAGAAGTCTAGGTCCTACTCTTTCAATAATGGGTTTTCAACTCATTGCCACAAATTACAGTGTGGTTAAAACAAGTGTTTCCCAAAATGTCATATTAACTAGATCCAATTGTGCTGGATGTAACTGAGGCCTACCAGAGTAAATTGGAAGAAAATCAGTAAGTAAACATGAATCACTTGGGAAAGGTGCCTCGAAGAAAAGGTCAATGAAAGGGCAAGCAAATATAGTATTTGTTTTCAAAATACTTGTTGAAAAAGAAGGCCACAATAAACAAGTCACATATAAATTGATCATAACACTCCAATAACATTCCCACAGATAAAAGTATTTAGTTATTTAAATAAATACATGAACTGTACTGTAGGATAAAAATGCAAAGTCAAAACGTTGCTATCCAACCTCTTAGAAAATACTTTATCTCTATAACTTTATCTTTCAATACATCTCATGTCTTAGACCCACTGCAAATGATAAAAATATCTCTAACTCCATTTCTCAACCATCCACCCTTAAGTCTTTTTTTTTTTTTTTTTTAAAGGGTGAAAAGGAGAAAAGAAGGTTCTAGATGCATTTTCGTCTTAATGCAGTTATACAAATCAACTGGCAGGAGAAAATAATGGTTAGCTGAAGTCTTAGGACATGTTCAGATTTTGGTATACAACTGGACTAAAATATTAGCTCTACTTAATCCAGTAGACACAGCCGTTGATTTAAAAAACTCCAGATTTCATGGATTCCCTACACAAAAAGCAGAAAGAAGCCAGATTCTAGAAAGTGACTGCATTGTGGTGAATAAGACACACATGCTGGAATCTCTTTTGAGGGATGTTCCTTATTAACAAATAGTCCCTTATAAGCACTTGTAAAGAGAAACTCTTCAGAGAGAAAAAAAGAAAAAAAAAAAAACACAACAAAAAACCCATCAACACACACAAGCACAAACTCGGTATCAAAGTACTCACTCCTGTGAATGTCCTGGATAAGCACAAAATACATTAAATTCTACAAGCAAAACATTTTCTACTGCAATGTAACAAAAGTTTGCTCACCTAGAGAAATGTGTGTTGTGCAGAGTGATAAAACAGGATTTTGCAATCTGGGAAGATGTCAATTTCATCCACTTTCAGTCAGTGTCCCCAGACACTGGTAAAACCAATGAAGCCTCCTCTTACAAGTATTATATCACTACATACGTTAAAAAAGCAGATTTACAGAGTGAAGTAGGCTATTTTGTTGGTGTGCGGTATGGGGTGCATGTTTTGTTTATTACAGCAAAGCTCATTAAATTTAGGCCTTTCAATCTGAATGAATTGCCTGGACAGCTTTGAAAGGTTAAGAAAAACAATCCTTTTGTTTTAGCATAATAACATTGCCAGTTGAAAATCCCTTGTGATGAAATTAGGAGAGGGAATATTTGGCCCTGGTAGATAATGACGACATTCATAAGCTCTTAACTTTAGGGGCTGGGGGAAGGGGTTGCTGTCTGCTACTTGTTTTCAAACTGCTTTGAGTTTCTGAAATGGAACAAATACATCACAGTTCCCTCTCCCCAGTCTTAAACACCAGCACTTCCCAAAGAAAAACCTCCAGTCATTCTTCATAAAATCTACTGCAGCTTTATTCCTCAACCTATGACTTTCAATATTTCCAAAGCAAATGATCCAAATCTAGTTACTGTTGTATTTTGCTTTGTTTTTTTTTTTCCTTAACCATACACACTCTTCTCCATCTCTACTTTAACATCAAAAAATTCAACATCGTCATTTAATCCTCTGGTAACACTGGATTTCTTAAAAAGCAAAAAAACCCCTTACAAACATCACAGCCTTCAGCTGATATAAGTGTTCCCCACCACTGCATTCCGAAAACAAGACAAATCCCAAGAGTTTTTGGAATAGCTTCTCAAATTATTTGAATCACTTCAAGAAATTCTGAAGATTACTTCAAGGAGGTGTCAAAAAATAAAAATGCACAACAAATCCCTCACCATGATAATGGTTATTAAAACTTAGGGAAAAAAAAATCACTGTAGAATTTTCCTCTCCCCTAGCAACCTAAATGGAAATATTTTCCATATGCAGATGTTTTCCCACTCCCATTTACTATCTCCTGCTGTGGATTTAGGCTGCATGTTCCTGCTATTTCCACAGCCAGTTCAAAAATCCTGCTCTTACCCCTTCCTACACAATTAACTCCCTTTATTAAAACAAACAAACAAAAAAAGCAGCTCTTTTTTTTTTAATTGAAACTAATAACAACTTACTATCAATGTTAGACTTATTCAGCTTTCCATCTCCCCCTCATATCTATCTCCCTATAATTTTTACAACTCGGCTTAATAGCATCTAGGATTTCACTCCATTATTTATCTCCTGATATTCGTGATAGTAAGATACCAAAACTATGTAATCCTCCCACGCTGCAGTAATCACGCTTCACAAAACAGCTTTCTACCATTCCTCCGTTAGAGGAATCACAGACCATATCTCGATACACATCACACCTAGGCAGATCAATGCAAAGCCTGAAGGAAGCTTTTCCGTTCTCCTCCTTTGCCATCCCAATGCTGGGTGCGCTGAAAAGCCTCCGTACAGTTTCCGAATCGCCCGCTAATAGGGAGACCTTGAGGTGGCAAAAGCACAGAAGCATTTCTCTATAAATTGAGAGCATCTGGTGGCTCTTTGCTACTTATCACCGAGACAAATCGTCTGTCTGGTATGAGCTTTAGCGATAAATGCGTTGAAGAAGACCTTCAGAGCTGCAGTCTTAATACCTCAAGGCATAATGTCGCGTCCCCCCGCTTTCTCAAGCGCAACAGATCTCGCTACCCCTCACAAGGCATCATGTAGCGTCTGCTGAGACATTCAGCCCCGGCGCCCCGGAGCGCGGCTGCCTGCACACACCCGCACCCCGGCGCAGCCCCTCGGTGCCTGCAGCGGGAGCGGAGGGGGGCGGCGGGGAAGGGGGGCTAAGCCGCCCCCGTCCCGGTGCGGAGCAGCGCCCCAGCACCAGCGGCCGCCGTGGAGCTCTGCCGCCCCCTGCTGCAAGGCGGCGGCACCGGGGGCCGAGGGCCGGTCTCCGCCGCTCCCACGCCTCCACTGACACTCAGGTGATTTTTTTTTTTTTTTTTTTTCTCCCCTAAAACCTCGTTAGAAAGGCCTCAAGCACGGGCCCCCGCCTACCTCCTCAGGTGTAGACAATGCAGCGCTGTCAGGCGTCTGGTGGAGGGCATCCCACAGGCGGCTCCGCAGCCCGGTTCGGCCCCAAAGGAACGCCAGAAACTTGCCCCAATAGTTTGGAAACACCGCGACCATCTCTCACCGCGGGGCACCCTCGCCGTCTCACACCGCGCACGAACGCGCTCCCGGCGACCCTTCCCCTCCCCATCACCTAAAGTAGCACAAATCCTCAAGTAATCACATCGGCGACATCAAAATTAAATAAACAAATAAATAAATAAATAATTCAGCCCCAAGAAAACAAACAAAAAAAACCCACAGCCTCACCACAACCCCCAAGTCTGTATTTTACGAAGCGCTGAATAGATGTATGCACATAAATATGCACAAGGCGAGCAGTGCCCAGAGGCGCAACCCCGTCTCCGCGCACACCTGCTTCCCCGGCGTTATTTCATCTCAAAAAGTCTCCGCATCTGCGGCCGTGCCCCCCTCGCCCTACGCCGCCACTCCCCGAGCCGGGGGGCTCGGTGTCCCCGCAGAGCGACAGGAACAGTTTCCAGAACAGGAGAAACCCCGACAGGCAGAGACTTCAGGTCAGATTTCTCACTGGCTCTATCGACAGCACTTCTCTCTGGTCCTAAAAATGAAGCCCACGTTGCCTTCCCCTCAAGCAGACGCATATTTTTTTTTCTTTTTTTTCCCAATCGTTTGATCTCCCTCCCATATTTTTTTGCCCCCCCAAAAAGGCGAAACCCCATGCAAAGCAGCTAAGTGCACTTAGCTCTTTCCAGCTTTTCTCTCTTTTGCCTCATAAATGATACCTCTCCCCGCCTTGAAGACTTAAAAAAAAAAAAGGGGGGGGGGGGGGGAGCGGGAGCGAGGGGCCATGAAGCAAGTTTCAGGTCCTTTTTAATTTGGCTCCAGGGTGATACGTTGTTTTATTTTGTTCTTCATTTCTTTCCCGGTCATATGTTAATCTGAACAAGCAGGCAGCGCAGGTAAGAATAATAATTTAAAAAAAAAAAAGCAGCAGCCCTGCTCCTACCTTGCCCGCTACTGAGGAGCAATCCGAGCAGGTAGAGAGGCAGGAGGCTCATGTTCAGGAGCTGGCGCCGGTGGACAGTTCCAAGTCGGAGGTGCTCGACCAGCCCAGGCAAACGCCGCTGCCGCCCGCGCAGCCCCGCACCCGCGGAGCGCCGCTCACCAAGTGCCTGCCAGCGCCGCCCCGTGCCGCACTATATCAGGGAGGCAGCGGCCGCCGCGCAGGAGGCGGGCACACGGCGGTCCTGCGCGGATCCCTCCGCCCGACACGCACGGCCGCGCCGCCGACAAACGGCAGGGCTGGCGGATTCTTCCGCCGCTGGGAGAGGCGGCCGCAGGCGCGAGGCGTCGCTCCCTCGTCGCCCGCCGGCTGCGCCCCCGGGGGGGGCAGTGAGGCAACTCCCCCGCCTCGCCACCGAGGCCCCTCGGAGCCTGATCCTCCGCCGCCGCCTGAGGGGAGGCAGCCTAAGGGGAGAGGGGGTGACTTGACGGAGAAGCCTACCGCGAAGCCCCGGCCCCCCGGGCACGGAGAGCCGAGGGGGCCGGCGTGGCCCTGGCACCCCCCGCCCACGCCCAGCAGCGCCCTGCCTCGCGGCGGCGGCCCGCACTGCTGCCCGCGAGGCTTCCGTTAGAGGGCGGCGGGCGCGTGCCGCCCGCTGCCGCGAGGCGCCCCCGGGCGGGAGCGGTCGCCGCGGGGCCCGGCCGGGCAGCGCAGCCGAAGGGCCGCGGGGGCCGCGCGGGGCCCGGCGGCTCCCCCGCGCCTTCCCAGTGCGGTAGCGGGTGGGAAGCGGGGCCGCCGTGAGCCTCGCGTGCGGGTGCGCCTTGGCCGATCACGTTGGGTTTGTACCTGTTCTCTTGGCTGTCTAGGAACTCGCTTTTTTTGACTTTTCTTATTAGTACAGAGGGGCAAAATACCTCTACTGTTCAGGACCGCGGGAAATGAAACTGATAAAAAATAAATCGCTGGCCTTTTTGATGCCTCAGTGCTGTCTCGCTCAGGATCTTCTTTTATATGGAAAAACCCCTGCCCTGAAGTAAAGAGATGGGGTTTTGTCCAGCTTGACTTTGAAGAGTTTTTTTTGTTTTGGTTTTGTTTGTTGGTTGGTTGGGGTTTGGTGGGTTTTTTTGGTATTAATCAAACTATGGTCTCCAAAGCAGCTTCTATAAATTTGTCACCATACCACCTGTATGATAGATGGAGGGAGACAGAAGTGGATTTTTATTAATGTGAAGCAGCACTGATAGTAGTTAATAAAAGATTAATCCAAATTAGCACATCCTTAATAATTTCTCCAACCCTTTTTTTTTTAATCTTTTCAAGAGGATTTGGGTTTTGGGGAGGAGGAGTGAGACAAGTCTCTTTGCAGAGAACTAATACAAATGACACCATTAGTATCTTCAGCTTGATTCTTGCTGCACAGGAGTCTTATGAAATATAGAAGGAAGAGATTATATAGTCAGATCTTGCTGGGATCAGCAAAATGTGTGATGAAACTGAAAGTCTTTCCTCAGAAGGTGACGTTTTAGGACACCTGCAAACATGTAAAGAAAATGCTGGTAGAGGGAAGAGAGCTTTGTGCCGTTGGCTCATTGATCTACACCACATAAATCAGAACCTTATTACTTGACTATACACCATGTAGCCCTGCTCTTGGAACTAAAGATTTTTGTAACCTAGTATGAAAGGAACGGATTCATTTTCATGTATATTTAAGTGGGCATGGAACTGTTAATTCCTCATACAGTTTTGGAAAACCGAAACATGGCAGCTTCAGCAAAGTCTTCTAGGTGAGAACTGGGTTTATATTTAGGAGCCAGTCTGTTCCCGAATGCTGAGAGAGATGCCTAATTGCAGAGATTTTTGGTTGGAGCCTTTAGTGCAGATTCAGGAAAGCACAACAAAAGGAAGTGTTTTGGTGAAAGAGCTTTCCTAGGTAAGAAGGTTCCCTCAGTCCCAGTACCCAACTACAAAAATAGATGTCATTAACAGATTAATACAGAAAGATGATGAAAACAAATGCTAGATAAAAATCTTAAAAGAAAAATAAATATAAATCTTACTGGGCAAAAACCAAAAAACCCTCACTATGGAGTGCATAGGATGCCAAATTTGTCAAATTCATCTTTGGTTTCAATGTGTTTGGAGCATTATCATGCAGCTGAAGTGGAATAAGTCTAGAAATAAAACCAGTATTAATAAATAAAACCAAATAACTGGTCTGCATAACTTAACGTCTTCTATAGTCTGCTTTAATTAAGGGCCCAAAGTAGTACTGAGGCACCTTGATCTAGAGAGGTGTGTAGATGCAGGGACTGAAATCTGTGTACAGCAGACACCCTGCAAGAGCTAAACATAACAGGAAGAATACTACTATCCCAAGTTTGCTTATTTTAAATCATAAATATGGTGAGAATTTCACCAGTGTCAGATCTGAGTGACCAGTTCTTGCTCCTTTGAAGTGGGATGGGGATGCTTTGCTTCTAAACGGGATTCCTTATCCGGAGAACTCTGCCTAGTTGCTTGACTGCAGCAGTGGACAGAGCCTGCCATGTAGGCTGTCCACTCCATATTGCTGCAGGATTTGGGGAAATCTGGTTTTAGTCCAGCTTCTCAAGGAAAAGGGGAACCTGCTCTTCGCCTCTCTGAAGCAATGGAGTAACAACAGAAGACAGACATAAGTCTCAAAGATAATCACATTCTTGTAGTATTACTGTAAAATACAGAGACCTAATTGAAGGAAGGGGCAGAAGCTGGTCCATCCATCACTAGACATGTAGCTCCAAGTCCTCTGTCAGATATATCACCTAAAAAAGTGTATGTTCAGATCCTGACACCATGCAGTGGAGGGATAGGGAGCAGAGAAAGGGACAAAGTACATACATATGCAGGGCTTCATTGTCTCTGCTGCTTATGGAACAACTCATTTGTTACAGAAGAAAGATCTGTAAAATAGTGTATCAGAGTGAACTACAACAGCAGATCATACTGAGGTCATGCAAATAGAGATTAGAAAGACACAGAAAACGTGCTCAGCTTTTCTGCCATCCATATCTATATGACTTGGTGTTTGTGACCATACATTAAATGAACCAAACAGATGAGCATTTCAAAGTGCTGTAAAGCATTAATTGGTATCAATAACAACACAACTGTAGTATTTGTCATTCTTTGGCTAATGGCATTTTTTTTAAAGAGTGTGCTATTTACTGAGGAGGAAGCCTGACATGGAGTTTAATGGCTGTGCTTAGACTGGGGAATTAGAAAACATGATTTCTGGGTAATATCATATGCATAGCAAACATGCTGGCAGAAAACAAACACATTTTCATGCTATGTAAGTTTTAAAAATAAGACCGGAAATAAACCACAGTGAGTATTATCCCATATGAACTACCAAGAGGTGCAACATCAGGAAGCATAATAATTGTTCTGTCGGGGCAGTTATTTCAAAAGTGAGGAAATCAACCTTGATAGGTTCTCATAGCAATTAAAATATGACACCAGTGACTGAAAAGACTCACTGGAAAAATCTCAGGGGAAAATAAGAGAATATATTACCTAATATTACATACATGTTTGATTAGTACCTTAGATCTTTTGGGATACCATACTCCAAATGTAAGTGGATATATCTGTAAGTTCCCTGTCTTTGACACACAGTAGCCTCCAGCTTTCACAACTGTGCTGTCATATGCAGCTTTTCTCCTACAAAGTTTTACTGCCTGTGAAGTTAGCAAAAAGACAGCAAGAATTAATTTCCCCGCCGTGTTACTTGCATGTTTCACTCTGTGAGATTGTTTGTACAGTAGCCTCTCAGCTGGTATGAATAAAAGTGGCAAAATTAGGCTCCGGCAACAGAACCATTTTAGGCTATCATCACTGCGGTTAAGTCAGTTTACAAGAACTGAGGATCTGTAAACTTGCTGTGACTGAACTTGTTTGTAAAGAGGCATCTTTGAGGTGTTTTTGCAAGGATTATTATTATTATTATTATTATTATTATTATTATTTTCAATTGATTGATGATTACGTGTTCCATGCAAATGTCGTTAAACAGAAAGGTAAATCTTGGTGATGATTTCATAGTGGATATTTGTACTGAAATACATGTTTCCCCGTGGACACTCAAACTGCCAAGAGATCCAGCTGGATTTGCTAACTTTTCTTACATAAATGGAAATGTTAAGGAAGCACCTTAAAATTAGCTGAGCATTTTAGGGAAACTTAGGATAATGGCAGAGTTATAAGGAAAGCACAGAGAGATCATATGTCTAGAAATAATTTGTGAAGGGTTATAAAGAAATTGGCATGTCCTAGAACAAGTATCAAATGTGGGGTTTTTGAGCAGGAAAAAAAGAGAAAAGGAAAAGAGAAAATACCCCTTCTTGCAAAGCCAGTATGTTGCACTTGGAGGAAACTGCCTTCTGCAGACAGGGTAATTTTCAGAGGTGCTCATGAACCAAATTGCTGATCATCTCCAAAGTAAGTAATTATCACAAATAGGATGCTTTCCTATGAACACTGAAAACACAATTAAAGTGGCACTAAGATAAATTATACAACAGTGAACAACAGCATTATTGTGGTGAGGAAATGATGCACAATAAACAAAAGACAGTTTCATAAATGTTTGCACCACTATTATGTTTCCAGTTTTTAACATCTTATAGAGACTTTCATAGTGATCTGAAATCACTATCATTTTGGATTAACATTTTATGAGGAAGAGCCAAAACCATTGTTTCTGTTCTGTTTCAAGTTGCTTTAAATAAAGGACTCTCCTTTTTGTTAGAGAAACTTAAAACGATCTTGCAATTATTCAAATACTAAGAAGAGACTCATGGATTTTATGTAGGGAGGATAATTTCCTGTGTAATTTCTGGAACTGAATAATGACAAGGGCATGTGTAAAATATTTTTTTCCAGATAAAGATGACTGCCTTAATTTTTGAAGATAGCAAGGTTGCTTGAAGTACAGTGTGCTAATTTGATTACAATGTAAAATGTGCTGACAAAAGAAATCAATAAGCTGAATTTATATGTCTGAAGGAAGCATCGTACTCTTCCGTGTCTAGTGCAGTAAAAGTAGCATTTGAGAGATGAGACAATGTAACTCGTCTGAACTCTAGAGACAGATTTTCATGTCGTCCAAGTTACCACGTTTCTAGATGTGTGACTCTTCTCAGATCAGTCACTCAAAAAACATAAACACTCAACAGTTACTATCCTATCACTATCAGCTTCAGATATCTGGGCAGGATTATGGAAACATTGATTATTCTGGCTGAGAATGAAACTGCAAACGCCAAGGTGCTCCAGCTGGCTCAGATATAACTACCTACATATTCAGCAGCATTGCAGTTGTGGACTTTACCTCTTTTATGGGCTGCTTATGAACACCCTCACACCCCCTTTTTCATGCTAGCACCCTTCTTTCCTGTTAGTTAGCAGTGCTTCATGCATGATGGATGTAAACACCTGGTTTTGGTTACTGACGGCACACCAGTCATTTGTTACCATCTCTTAGATAAAAAATTATTCCTCCATGAACTGTATTACCAGATCAAAGAATCATAGAATCATGGAATCATTTCAGTTGGAAGAGACCCTCAGGATCATTGAGTCCAACCATAACCTAACTCCAGCACTAAACCATGTCCCTAAGAAGCTCATCTAAATGCCTTTTAAACACATCCAGGGATAGTGACTCAACCACTTTCCTGGGCAACCTGTTCCAATGCCTGACAACCCTTTCCATGAAGAATTTTTTTCCTAACATCCAATCTAAACCTCCCCTGGTGCAACTTGAGGCCATTTCCTCTTGTCCTATCACTTGCTACTGGGGAGAAGAGACCAACATCCTCCATGCTACAACCTCCTTTCAGGTAGTTGTAGACAGCAATAAGGTCTCTCCTCAGCCTTCTTTTCTTAAGGCTAAACAGCCCCAGTTCCCTCAGCCACTCCTCATCAAGACTGGTGCTCCAGGCCCCTCACCAGCTTCATCACCCTCCTCTGCACTCTCTCTCTCTAGTTCCTCAATGTCTTTCTTATGGTGAGGGGCCCAAAACTGAAAACAGGATTCAAGGTGGGGCCTCACCAGTGCGGAGTACAGGGAGATGATCACTTCTCTAGTCCTGCTGGCCACACTATTCCTGATACAAGCCAGGATGCTGTTGGCCTTTTTGGCCACTTGGGCACACTGCTGGCTCATATTCAGCTGTCTGTCAGTCATCAACCCCAGATCCTTTTCCACCAGGCAGGTTTCCAGCCACTCCTCCCAGAGCCTGTAGCGTTGCCTGGGATTGTTGTGACCCAAGTGCAAGTACAATTATCTGGTTTAGTGTAATATCAGTTAAGTTAATTGAAGGGACCTTCCAGAATATTGTATCACTGAAGCACTGAAGAAGAGACAAGAAGATTTGCTGGCAGTAGTGAAGATGTGCAGGAGGTACTCTAGCATGTGGAACAGCAAGAAATGGTTGCTACATGATGAGAATTTGAAGAGCACTTGTTTTTAAAGTGGTTGTGTGTGCAAAACACAGACCTTTCTCATCTGCTGTTCCGTGACTGTGAAACTTGTTCCCCAAAGTGCTTTCAATCATGACGAATTTCAGAGACATTCAGAACAAAATGTAAATCTCACGTATTCAACCATCCATACTTCCATTAGCAGCAAAGACTAAAACGGTACAAAACTCCAGACCAAAGAAAAGTTATCTATAGAATATAAAATTAGACATAAACTGAAAATCAGAAAGTTTATGGATACCTTTGGGTTACAGTTCTGTGTCATGGTGCTAAATGTGCTACCCATTTTAAGCACTCCCCAGAGTAAACAGAGTATCTGGGATTCAGAACCATCCAGCTACCACAGTCTGCATCACTGTCCCAGTTTTCACTGGAATTAAGTAGTTGTTGACTCACGTGTGACACAACTGAGCAAAGAGGTATGTTTGTTGATATGAGAGATGTCGACAGTCAATGAAACCTTTACGGAGGACTTAGTTCTAAGTCTTTATTTATATACATAAATAAGATTGAGGGAAAGGGAACACATACAATTTTGAGTATATTGATTTCTCCAAGTGATAAAAAAACTGTGTCCACATCTCCAATTCTCAACATGGAGGAAACGTCATGATGAAAGTGTTCAGCTGTGAATTCGGGACAGGATTAATGACTAAACAATGATGGAAAATTCAAAATAATGTGGATTTTAACTCCAGACTGTTATAAATGCAAGTGATCTAAACCCCATAGTTTATACCAACACTTATCTTTTAATTTCAGACCCACAAGTTCAGAACTTCTTACTCATGAGGAGACTTCTGCTCCTTTACTGAGATATTCTGAGTTCTTGACATCTAGTATATTGATACAGCAAGCAGTTTCAAAGGTTAGCTGTGTCAGTTACACATTTTCTTTCATAAGTTTTAAATTTGATGAGTTTTGAAAGATAAGAGTGCTAATTTTGCTTTCTTGAGATGCTGTATTATAAGAATGAACATCCTCCTGTATGTTTTCTAATTAGGGTGATCTGAATTTATTCATTATCTTACCTGCTTTTCTTCCTGTCTTTCTAATATGATTTCATTATCCTTCAATGTCTGTTATAACTCTTAGGAAGGTAAGGAATTAAGCACAGTACTACAGATGAGAATGAGCTCCTGATTTATAGTGAATTGTATTGACACCCACAGATAGTGTCTTTTTTCATAGCAACTGCCTTGGTCACCTTTCAACTCACTGCAAAGCCAGATTGCAATACCTCACATATCTTCCATCATTTAAAAAAACTGTGTTTATGTAAAAGTTTTAAATACATTCCCAAGACCCTTAAGCAAAACAGGCAACTCCTTTTTCATTGCTTTCTTGTTCAGGTTTTTGATGTAAATAATGAGTGCTTTCTAATAAATAACCATTTGAGTTGGCAAATGTCAGGGTGTTATGACATTTGTCTTAATAAGGGGGAAAAATCTTGTATTGTTAAGCAAATCTATGTTATCCAAAGTACATAGAAACATAAAAGAGGATTTTGCTTTGGAGATACGTAATTTTCCAGAGCTCTTTTTTCAGCCATTCAAGATTTTTTTTTTCCCCCAACATTAACAGGGTGTGGTATATCAAGAAAAATTGTTATAGTGCAGTACATATTGTAGGGCACTAAAAATTCTCTGGACAAGGACAAACTCACTTGGAAAGATATTTAATTTAAAATAGGGAAGCAAACAACCAACAGTTCATAGATATATTGGCAAGAATCATACTGAAATTAAATGTATCTAGAATAATAATGGTTGGTTTTACATTTGTTTATGCCTTTTTATGATTAGTTTCTTCTGTATACATGTAGTTATAATTAAATAACGAGTGAAAAATATATTTTGAAAGACAATTTTTACACCAACTTTAACAAAGTTAAAATTTGAATGCATTTTAAAAATTACATTTATAATTAATTTAATATCTTGGTTTGGAAAGAGTTGTATTTGGGAATTTTATCACATAGGGAAACCTGTTCCATAGGTCTGTGTGTAACAAGCTGAAAACTTCAGAGAAATCTAGCTGGGAAATAAATTTCAAAATATATGAAGGCCTAAATTTTCCTGACCGTTTTATGTGAGCAGACCTCAACCTTTTCAGAGCCTGACTGGTCCTGTGAAAGCATAAAGATCTTTTTCTGCTGGAATACTTATAAAATGAGGTCCTCACAGATCCAGTTTCCAGATGTTTCAGTTTCCGTTTTCAGGTTCACATGGTGTCTGTGCATATATTCAGGCTCTTTAAACTTGGACTATTCAACAGCATTAGTTTATTTATGCTCCAGAACAGCTGGTAGCACAGTCAATGAGATTGGTACTCAGAATTAAGTTCAGGTCATCCTTCTGGAAATTTCTGCTGTAATTTAGACCCAGCATCTAATAATATAGTAAAAATCATAAGAAGCCTCTCTTACAGCTTCGCAGATAGAAGCCTTTGAGTTTCAGATACATTCTTTGAAAATAAAAAGAACATTTTAAAATCTCACAGTTGCCACAGATAAAGCATGATGCTGCAGAATATTTACATTACTGCAGAAGAAACAAGATCATCAGGGAAAACAAGCTAATAAATCCTTTTTTGCAACAACTGTACTGATAACACTGATGAAATCATCAGTTATGTTTTTGACAAGCAAGAGAAATCAGTGTACTGTATATATTGCTGTGCCAACTTGTGCTTTGTAGGAAAAAGAAAGGGCGGAAGGTTGAGAAGGATCAATATTTGTCAGAAGGACAGTTAGAAAGGGAAGAAAAGTATTACATAAGGGATTAATAAAAATATTTAAAAAATACTTTTCTTGAGGATTTTCTGTATGTTTGTTTAATTTAGCAACTTAGCAGAACATAACCAAGACCTGTAGAAAGAATTCAAAACTCTTTTAGGACTGGACTGTTCCCTCTACTTGCAGAAATATAGGGGATCAAGACCCACTGAAGGGGTATGGAAATAAAGAGTAGTACCTCTATCATCTACTTTGGAGTCAGGGTATTTACTGAAGTAAAAATTAATTTTTGACTTGGGACTATCCATGTTGGTGGAAAAGATCATAAAGGGTGATAAATGAGACACATTTGGAGTGCTGAGTCCAGTGCTGGGTTCCCCGATACAAGAGAGAGATGCACTGGAGCAAGTCAAGTGCAGGGCCATAAGGATGATTAAGGGCTTGGAGCATCTGACATATGAGGGGAGGCTGAGAGAGAGTGGAGCATTCAACATGGAACAGAGGAGGTTTGGAAAGATTTTATCAGTGTTTAAAAATACATGATGGAGGACAGAAAGGAAGGTGGAGCCAGTTTCTTCTCAGGGGTGCCCAGTGACAGGGCAAGACACAAGCGGCACAAACTGAAATACAGAAAGCACCGTTTAAAATTGAGATAAATCTCTTACTTTGATCATGGTATCCTAGAGAGCTTGTTTAGTCTCTGTCCTTGGAGATACTCAAAACCTGACTGGACACAGTCCTTGCCAACCTGCTTTGGCTGACCCTCCTTGATCAGGGGTGTTGGACTAGAGGACCTCAAAAAGTGCCTTCCTGCCTTAGCAGCCCTTCTGTGACTCTGTCATACTATTCCCAAGCTGCAAGAGAAAAAATTCTTTAAATCTTTCTGTCATATTTTCCTTTCTCTTAGCATCCTAGTTGCCTCGGGAACATTTCCTCCCATTAAGTGACTTCTATGATGCCACAGATAGCAGTCATAGAAGTGTTCATGGTTTTTTATTTATATTAATTGCCAACTAAATCTCCACTTGAAAATGTTTAAACACAAGAAACATGAAAGCATTTTTCTCCTTTTTTCTTCTTAATAGCATCCTTGTTGTGAAATTCCAAGCAATTGTAAATAATGAACAGTATGAACTCTTGAGTTGCATTTTATATCTGTGATGAATTTACATAATAATAGCAATTATTAATAAGCTCCAGGAAAACTGGAAATTATTAAAAAATAGTAAAGAGAAAGGACTCTTTGATTCAGACCAGTCATACTATGTGTTAGGAATGTCACTTAAAAAAACAGTTACCCTTAACAGCTCGGGCTGTCTGTAGCTCCAGTAGTAAAATAGTTTTGAGGGAGTCTTATGGAGAATTATGAGACATCAGAATCACTATCCAATACTTTTTGTTTGCTTTCATGAGATAGTTCTAACCAAAGTAGTGGTTCGGCCTATTTTTAGGAGTAGGCCAATCAGCCTTCTCCTGTGGTATATATGCTACTGCACAATATAGCTCCTCTCAGGGTGATTCTTTGATAAAGGCTAACAGATACACTCAGTTTTGACCTTTGATGTACATATCTCCATCCATTTTCATTATTTCTATGCCTGCCTTATTCTTCCATTTTCTCTCTCTTTTTTTAAAGCTCTTTAGATGAATTGTTAATTGTTCTCATGGTATTTTCCTTTAATAGTCCTTATTATAATTTTGTTGCCTTAACATCCTTTGATACCCATAAAAACATAATTTGCCTGCTGTTTGTGATTGCAAGCCATGTTTGCTCTTCATATTTCTGCAGACCATGCTTTGGCCAGACTTCCACAATAGCCTGATACTCAGAATATTTTTCTGCCCCAAGTTATCATCCACAGTGCTAACATGGCTACTGAACTGGAGCACGCACTTTTAAAAAACTTTCTGATGGCCTGAGGATGCAAGAAGTATGTGCTTACTCTCTGTAACAAGAACAGACAGGCAGCTCTTGGAACTAACATCTATAGAAGATGGCACAGTCATACATGCTACAGCTGTAGTTCACATGTTGAGGTAGATCTGTAGTATAAAAAAACACAAAAAGAATTCTAGAAATCTCAATTGGCTACAATATTAACATTTGTCCATATATTTTAATAAATTCTGCAACTATATTTGCCAAAATCTCAGTACATATGGCTTGAAGCTAAACATTCTATTTCTCACATGTCGTTTATTTAAATTGTCATAAAAATTACAAACCTGACAGCCAGTGATATATTGTACAACGGCATTGAGCCTTTCCTGATTATTTTATTGCCCTTGCTTGCAGCACTTCTACTTGAGAGTCAGCTTGAGGGAATTATTTTAGTGTTTTAATTGTGGTCTAAATGTGATTTGGAAATATGGGTCTGGGTTTTTCATTCTGTGATCAAGCAAAACCTCCTGTGGTGTCCAGTGTGATTTCAGACTTTTTTCCTATTCACAGTGAGTAAGATTTGCAGAGCTGAGAGGATGCCTTTTCATAGATAACACTTTCCATGAAAGTCAACAGAGCAGTTGTTATCTGAGGGCTCCTCAATCCTTAGAAACCTTTTGAGGAAAAACAGAGGGAAAATGTGGAGATTTTGCTTTTGCTTTGGCTTTAAGACCCAGAAGGTTTACAGTAATGTATTACTGAGACTTCTGTGTAAAACAATGTACTCCTTTTTGTCTGGGTACTGGTAAAGTGCTTATTTTCTTCTCATCTATGCATTAAAAAAAAAAAAAAAAAAAGATGGGGGGGAGCAAAGTAGATATCTTTTCTTGCTTTAGTGTTGAGAACATTTTGTCTACCCAGTTTAAGTGCAAAGCTGTACCAGTTTAAATACCAAAATGGTAGAATTTCTTAAACACTCCATTCCATGATCTATGTACATGCAGCATTCAAAAAGATACAAATTATTAATCTAGAAAAAAGAGTATTTTCACAAAAATATGAAAGTAAATAGACAGTCAAGACCTCTGGAAAATTAAGTTTTTATGTATGTTCAGCACAGCTGCAATATTTTCACTTAAGAGTCTACAGTTCAAGCAAAGCCAGTATTTCATTTCCCTGCATGTACTACCAGTTATATACTGAGACACAAATGACTCTTAAATGACTTAATGTAAGTACTTACCATCTTAGTGTTTGAAAACCCTCAATTGGGAAAAGTGACAGACATGCCCTTGTGCTAATGCATGTTCATATGTAGGAAGGAGGTACCCTTAAAGAGCAAAACAAGGAAATGGATTTTGCATTTGATCTAATTGTTGTCAGCTTTCTTATGAGTTTTATTCCTGGAATACAGAGTGGTCTAGATCTGGTTCGTCAGAAGGTTCCACTTTGTGTATATTTTCTAGCTTGGGCAATGGAGTCATTATTTGCTTGGAATACAATTGCAAATCATGGAAGCAAAAAAGCAATTAGATTGCAAAGGATCTCTGGAGGTCATGTAGTCTTCCCTTTTCTACTTAAAAAGGGATAATTTCAAATTTAAATCAGCTCACTACAAGCTTTATGAAGGCTACAAAGGTACTGCCATTCTCCTGAGTAGCAAGGACAAAATAGATATTTAACGGAACTGTAGTCTGTTAAGTAGAGAATCAGTCACGGCTGCTGTGCTCTGCATGAGGAGAAAAGCATTTTTAAAAATTTGGGGTTTTGTTTGTTTGTTTGTTTGTTTGTTTTTATAGCAGCAATTTACAACCATCTAAAAACACTGTTTTGTGTAGGAACATTGGAATTGCAGAACAGAAAATTTGTCCATTTAGTTATCTATTGTTTATGCATCACTGACCAGCTCAGCGAATGGCTCAAAAAAAATCTCCAAACCAGCAGTAGATAGTCTGGTATAAGTCTAATACTTTCCAAAAGCAATAGCTGATAATTGCAGATATTCTCGTTCACATGAAAGATTCATTCATTTTAAAAATCTTTTTAAATTTCCCTCTTTAGTGAAGCTTTATTGCAATGAGTTTGACAAAGGTGTGTAAGAAAGTATTTTCTTTATTCATTCTGAATTTGCATAGTCTTACTCTACCAAATATAAATGGTATAATGGTATGATTTACACTGCCTTCTGTCATCGTATGTATATTAAGCAATGCAAGGACAATATCCTTTCTCTTGTCTGAAAGTCTCTGTGGCTATAAATTGATCTATGAAAAATGAAAAGTATGCTTAATGATAAAGTAGCCACATCTAAACCAAACATCTTTCTGTTGAGTAAGGCTTATTACTTAGAGGGCATCTAGGGGAGCAATAGTCTGAAAAACAGCACTCTGGAGTTCTGGTCAAAGAAGAAATTGCAACCTTCTGTCCCTTTGACTGCCATAAGAAAGGCTAAAGTACAGATCAGTCTCATCAATTTCAAATATCATACAGTCAGATAGTCTGTTATAGTCTGTTTCTGACATCAAATACTTTATAAGAAGGACACTAGGCACTATAGCTGTTGAAAAGCAAAGAAAAAAGCAGCTCGCAGGAGCTCAGTGCATTCACATCCACATCCATATCCACAGAGAGGAATTCTTCAGAAATCAAGCTATTGTGACAGTAGCTTCAACTGGATCAAACTTGACATATTTGAGGTAATGGTATATCATTATCAGTCTATTTCTATTTATGCATTTCCTATAATTTTAAGTCTTAAACTTGATTTCTGTCTTCATCTGTATGTTTCTGATTCTTGCTGTCATTCTAAAACTATTATTTTCTTTGTGTCTCATGTAAGGATAGATACTTTTTATATGATCAATTGCTGATGCCTTTATGAACAAGTTCTCCAATGATATGGAGATCTACCATTACAGCAAATTACTTTTTTCAACTATATAAAAAGAGTAAAAAATGCAACTAAGTCTTAGCCAGAGTATTTTTTTAATTCTTTAAATGAGGGAAAAGGGGTTTATAACTGACAAATTAAAGGGGGGAAGTTTTAATCGAGTAGCAAATGTTTTACACTCAATTAACTTTACAAATAAAATTGACTTAAGAATGATGTTTCACTAAAACAGATATAAAAATTAAATAAAAATCATTTATTTCAATTAACAATATTCATTGGGGCCTTACACCTGTAAAAATTTATAACACACACATTGGCCAAAAAACTTCTGACTGGCCTGTGGAAGAACTGGAACTCTCTGTCTTGTTTTAGGCAACAAAAAAGGCAGTGTACCCACCATTCATGAGAATATAGCAACCCAAGACGATTTCAGTACTTCTACTGACTCAGCAAATGGCCCTTTAACCCACTAAGATTTGTGAAAATGGGTACTTATGCAAGTTCCCAGAATATTAATACATTTCAATTGGAAAGATGAAGTTTTGAATTTAATAGATTGACACAATCATACAATGAACTGATTTGGGAGAATTCTATATGTGGGCTATAATTTGTACATTACTACCCTTCTTCTGAAGAATACTGTAAGAAAGACCAAAAGATGTTCTTTTTGCTTCAACTTCCAATCTAGAGACTGTGGTTATATTTGCAAGGACAGTTTTTATTCTCTGAAATGAAAGAAACAAGAGGAAAACATAAAATAGTCAATTAAAATCCAATTCCTCTGCATGTGTCTGGCCTGCTCATCAGGAACTGCATACCCTGTAATTGAAGTTAACTATCCATACCAGTACACATGTGAGCAACTCTACTGCTCTACTATATTCCTCTAATCCAAAAGATTAATAAAACATAAAGCAATAAATTGGATCAAATCCCAGGTTGCTGGGGGTGAGAAGGAGAAAAAGAAGGTGCTGCAAGATATTTGGTCTTAAATGCCTCGATGAGAAAAGTGGACTCGTGACTGCTGGGGTCAAGAACATACCCTGGTCACTCAGTGCAACGTTGTTTTCCACCGCACAGAATTTTCACACCGTGTTCTAGGGCTCTCTTGGATTATCACTTATAGGAATGATCTGTTGAATTCCCTGAGCGGTGTGCAGAATGTTTCTCTCTTAGAATTATCTTAGGCTTCGACATACAAACAAAACAGGTGGTTGCCAAAGGCATGAAAATATTAAAAGCAGCAAAATGTTTACTGACTGTTGTAAGAAACTGCACTCCATATAGATCACATTTTCTTTAATTTCTTCTTGACAGTAAAAGTTTGAATTGAAGCTGGTTTGAGAAAAAGTGGATAGAATAGTGAGAGGAAGAAAAGACAAGATGTGTTTCGATACTCTTTTGTGTTTATCTATTACAGGACGGAATGATTCATTTTGAGTAGCATATCAATATTTCATTAGACGTCAGAAACACAATTTTTAACATTTAGTATAAACAAGCTATATTGGCCTATTCTCTCTATTACTGAATAATTATCTTTACAGAATACCTGTCTACAGCTGTACCACTACATTTCAATCCTGTATCTATTCAGCATTGATCTATTATAGGTAGACAGAGATATGCACATAGATTTGTGCCTCGATGTGCTTTTATGTGACTGTGTGTGCATGTTTATGTTTAAAAATTATGCATAAATACATATTTGTATATGTATATGTACATACATAAGGAATAATATATTTATGCCAGTATTCTTTCTTCCTGTTTGTACATGGACTGCATTCTGGAAGCAATAAGGTGATTTCTTATGGATTTATTTGGAAGGGCTTTCTTTGGCCAATTATGAGTTGAAAAAATATCTGCAGCAGAATAATGCCTATCCTTCAGCATAACTGTTAATCAGGTACAAGGAGACTGCTCCTCCTGCTCCTCAGGAACAGAGTGAATTAGTGCTATAGTTTAGAAAGCGATGTAAATTAACTTTACCATATAATATATAAAATGGAGTATAATGGACTAATGTACAGAGCCTTTAGGAGAGCTGTAGGAGCATCTGCACATAGAAGAATATTACAATTCCTTCTTTAGATTTTTAGACATTTTGTTATTAAAGTTCAAGTCACTCACACCTACAAAATTTTCAAAAACTCAAATTGCCTCAGTAGCCACACTGAGGTTCACCTTCTTCTCCACCTCTGCTTAGCCCACAACTTACTGCATTTTATTATTTCATAGCATTGGTATAAGGAGGTAATTGGCTTTAGAATCCACCATCTAAGTGAAGTATTTTCTCCATGCTGTCCTCCTAAATCTTAAAGAGAAGAACACAAATCAAGCATTTTTAGTAAAACTGATGCACTCTCACTAAAAGGAAAAGGGGTTTTCAGGAACAGTTTTGGTCAAATATGCATGTAAAGAATTTTGTGGGGTTTGTTTGACTCAGGAGCAGTCCTCAAAGAGGTACGGTGCGAAAAAACATTCATAATTCAAGAGTAAGAGCTCTATGTGAAAAGCTAGTCAAGATTGGTGGCCTTGGGGAATGTCTGCTCTGGTCTGGCAGAGAATTAGATGGCGTCTGGTGCTTGCCCGAGAAACAAACTCAGGCACAGTAAAATAACTTGAACTGTTTTCTGCAGCAAAGTTCACAATCAGATCTGTCCTTAGTATATAAACTCTATACTCCCATTAAAACATAGCTGTGGATTACAGACCTTCCCTGGATTTTGATCTCCTGCATTGTGTTTAAGAAAGTTGTTCACAGGTTTAGTGGACAAGAAGAAGACTCCAATATCTGGAAGAAATATTGACCCCTTCAGAGTGGACATGATTAAGGATTAATACGTTCTTTTATCTTATATATTTCATATTTCTGTTTATATTCTACAGGATATTGTATTTTTCCTCGCTGTATAGCAGATACTGTTTATTACAATTTGCCTTTCAAGCATAGGGGAATATTGCAAGTTAGTATAGATGGGAATATAAGGACTAAGTGATGCAACTTCTGTTTCTCCCCCCTTTATTACAGCCTTTACATTTAAGTTTTAATATATCTGCACATGTTTAAGACTTCACTACACAAGTATACACCAATAACCTGTATTATGCATGTTCAGTTCACATCCTCTGTAAGCATCTACAGCTGAGGAGCTACAGTGGGGATACCATAATACTACAGTGAAGACCTCAGTCCATATTACTTCAGCTGCATCCAGCTTTTCAGTTAAAAGTTGGAGACAACTATTCGGTTACATAAGCTCCTAAAATTAGATATCTCTCCAAGACAGCATTTGCTTCTCCATCTCTTGTCATCTTTTCAGAAGGACTCTGTCTGGAAATGAAAGAGCTGAGTTACATTTTGCTTCTCTGATTCATCCTGAAGTAGAATTGTACTTATGTGAGGTTTGATTAGACTCTTAATGCAGGAAAGTGAAGGTGTCTTCCATAGGCATAGCAAAATCAAACCGTATAATATTTACTAATTATAAAAACCTTGGACCAGGGGTTGCTAGTTTGTTTGGTGTTTTATGTCATGATGTGGCACAGTGAGGCTTTGGTTTGGAGGAGAACTCACACAAACAACATAACATGTTCTCCTTTCCCTCACCCTTGCTTCTCCAAAGGAAACACTTTAAAATTATTTTGAGAGAGCAATATTCTTTGCCAAAAGTGAAGGGCCGTTTTCTCAGGCGAATAAAAAAAATAAAATGAGTTACTGAGAAGAACAGTTCAGGTTTGCACAATGCAGTACTTCATGTGTGCTCCCTGTACTATTTTTGATGCAGAGACAGGCATTGAGTGTATTAACACCATGGAAGTATAACTCTCCAAAGACATCACTGAATTGGCGGAAAATAGAATCAGGTTTTATGATTGGATAGAACTGGCATTTGTGAAAACACACAGAGATTGGAAGGATCTTGGGAAAAAAACTACATATTGAGTAAAATCTCCATTGCTCAATATCTGACAATAAAGAGAGCAGGGTAGTGATGAAAGCTTGCTATAAGACATAGCATAAGAAGCACAGAATAGCATTACACAATGCTGAACACAGTAATTTAAAAATAATTGTAAAGAAAAAAAAACCCTAGATATTATTGCAAGGCTAAAACATACATATTAGCTTAAGGATGTCAGTTATATTGATGTTTTAGTAAGGTGGTCTCTACTCAGGAACATTTATATTAGAGACATCATCAAAACAAACAATTTAAGCAGTAACTAGCTGTACACAAATCTGACAATGCTGCATAAGCCTACATTACAGCCTTGAAATGTAATTGTCATCATGTAATTAAAAATTCAAAGGTAACACAAACATGTACGGAAAGGAATACTATATCAATTAATTTTTCTAGATTTTGAGGTTTGAAAGTATGCAAAAATATACAGACACAATATATACTCACTAGATAATCTTGTCCTAGAGGCACTATTATGCTGAATATGAGAAAGTTCCTTTGAAAGAGTTTTTAAAAATATTGTTCTCTATCTTTTCTGATAGGCTTGCAAGTTTAAATGGCAAACCATATAATAGTCATAGGCATTACTATCAGTGAACGAACAAGAAAGAATAATTATAGAAATACCTTACCACCAACAAACCAACCAACCAAACCCCTCCAAAAACCAAGGAAACAAGATTACATTTCTTACAGCTTGATTGAGACTTTATCTCCGAGAAGTCAGCTGGCTTGCTCCAGTGCCTCAGTTTCCTTTTACTAATATGGAAATAATAGACATTACTTCTCTACAATGTATTGAGAGCTTAACTCATTAGTTATTATAAAGCATTTAGGTCTTCATGCGAAAGGTATTTCTGAAGTGCAAGGGCATTATTATAATATAAAAAGAATAAAGTGTGAAATACAAGACACTTCAAGCACAGAAATGAACGATAAGTTTATAGAATGAGGCCAAAGGAATGGAAAAACAATTTTAAGGAAATGTGAAACCAAGAATGAAATAGTGTTACTGCAGAATTATTAGGGAGAAAGGGAGTCTCTTGGAGTGCATAAGCCTTTTAGAGGCAGTAGCAATAATTTATTGATAGAGGTGATTGTCACCACGGGCTATTGACGTGAACTTGTTGCTTCAGCATCTTCGAAGGAGGAAAAAAGGCTGAAGAGAGAAGTAACAACAGAGAAATAACTTATACCAAATCAGAACAAGAGAAAAAAACTGAAGGAACACAGCGTTACCCAAGGAAAAAATATAATAATTTGAAAAAAAGAAACAAATCTGAGAAAGGCAGTAAAATCAACAAGACCTAGTATAAAACGGGAAAAAAACAGGTAAATGATATAGTGGCAGCCATTGTAAGGCACACCCAATCAGAAGTAATAATTAAAAAAAAAGAAATCAGACTGTCCAAGTCTACAGTTACATAAAGCAAACAACATAGTGCTGAGTAAAGATAAAACAGAGAAAAACTAACAGCAATATTCTTTAAGGATTATAACGGTGGTTTCATAAAAGACCATGGTGACAAACATAAGAGTTATATATGAGCAAATAATACACAGGATTTGTCAGAGAAATTTTGGACAGAATTTACAGCCTTAAGAGAAACCTTATGAAATCTCTATTACATGACCACCCAAAGATGACTTTCAGCAAAGTCATCTGGTATTGCAGGAGATACATGCAGTTTATAAGGATAAAGAGTTATCTTGAGGAGTAAAGACAAATAGCATGAGCGAGAAGAAACAGGCAGAAATGGATATATGTGACAAATGCAACACTGTAGACCTCATTATTGCATCCTGCTCTTTTCTTCACTATGCTTGGGAAGAGACGGATGTTCTATTTAGTCACAAAAATATAAAGAGCAAGCAACATGAAGAGCAGCGGAAGACAAGAATTAAAAAACTTTTCAGACAAGAGCAATTAATCTTAAAATAGCCTGTGTAGTAAAACAACTTAAATGCAATTCAAATGCCACTTCTTTTGCCAAGAGCTAGTCAGAAAACGTTGTTAAAATATAGTTCACCAACAAAAATGAAGAAATAACTTAAAATAAAATTTGAAATCCAAATTTTTGAAAACAAAAAAGTCATCACCTTCTTTGAGGTCTACGATAGTTTGGGAATCACACTTTTTCCAGTTGTGAGGACAAAGTAATTTTATTAATGATCAAAAGATCAAATCAGGACTGAGTATCTAATAATAAAATAAATTGTTTTACAAAGCTAATTTCCTTCATGACAAGAAATAGTCATTTTAGGGGAAATTATCAGGTGAGTAATGCAACTTTTGTAAAAAAGACTGTATTTTGGTCTAAAACGTTGTGGACATTTTGCTAAGGCAAGACAATAAGCTGGCCATTATTGCAGGTTTCTGGTATCTCGCAAAGGTAAAAAGTAATCATCTCCTTGATAACAAGTGATTATGGCAACATTATATTTATTTATATAGGTGGAAAGAAGAAATTAAGGGGTGGAGAATCTATTGAAAGTATTTTTCTTTTATCTGTAACTAACTGGCTTTTGTAGATTTTTCCCCAATATGATTATTTACATTTTGCAAATATTGCATAATTGTAAAAGTATGCTGCTGTATTTTGTAAGATTCAACCGCTGTCATATGAAAGGGGACTAGTAAGAATTCTTTTCAGCCATTCTGTTTTTGAAATCAGATGTAATTTTGTCAGGTTTGAAGCATTCCGTAATTTTTTTTTCTTCCAGAAATATTTGTAAATTCAATATATATCCAGTTCTGTGAGATGCTTGGGAGTTAGAATTGATTTTTTATTTACTTTGGCTCTTGTTTTACTTTCTACTTTAATAAGAGACCCTCAGAATCCCCTTCTGTCACTACATTGCCATAGAAAAAATACCAGGTTCTGACCTGTCTCTGCTACTGCTCTTGTAATATTTCTAATAAAACATGTGAGTGGAGAACTAGACTGAAAATGTACCAAAATGTACCAAAATGTACCAAAAAGTAGTGTGGAGCCACACTGCTGAAGCTTTATAGCACTATGAGTAGGACATTTAGAATCCAGGGAGGTTTGCTGCTTGCCAGAGTCTCAGAGCTGGGACATCGTGGAGAGACTGATGAGGCTCAACAAGCCCTCATGCAGTTACTCCCACTGCTCTCCAATATGGGCACCAGTGGAGGCCTGGAGTATATCAAACATGATTGAACAGCTCTGGGGGAAGGGGTCTAGGGCGTGGGTGCCAGGTGGTGTCTTTTTGATCCTGCTGGTGAGGCAGAGGGGCCTGAGAAGTGAACAGACCTTGCAGGTCAGTGCCTGGGTGTGCCTGGGTTTTGATGACAGGGGTTTCTCTTTTATAACGATGGGACCATCTCTGAAGATGGAGGACTGAAAGAGAGATGGGATCCACCTGACCAAGTGGGGCAAAAGCATCTTTACCAACAGGCTCACCAACCTGTTCAGGAGAGCCTTCAGCCAGAAATTCTGAGGGTGGGCAATGAACATCCAAGTGGGGAAGTGGTAGACCTGGCTGACAAGTGAAAGAAATAAGATGATGTGGAAAAGAGAGGCGTTGAAAAGGACAAATTAGGGCTGAAAGGGACCCAGTCCAAGCATATGCATAAAAATAAGTGTGGAGGGGACAGCATGATGGGGGAGGCTCTTGTGCCTTTTCTGGGAAATTGAGGCAGTTGGGTGCCTCTCTGAAGTGCCTGTACACTCATGGGTGGAGCATGGAGAACAAACAGGAGGAATTAGAGGTGCATGTGCAGCTGCAGGGCCACCATCTCATAGGCATGGCAGCAATGTGGTGGGATAGCTCACAGAACCGGAGTGCTGCCATGAATGGAAACAGGCTCTTTAAGAAGGATGGGACAGGGAGGTGAGGAGGGAAAGCTTTGGTTTATGTGAGAGAGCAGCAGGGATGCATTGAGCTCTGCCTTGGGAGGGGCGATGAACCAGCTGAGAGCTGATGGATCAGACCAAAAGAGCAGACCAATGTGGATGACACTGTGGTGGGTGTCTGCTACAGAGGTCCTGATCAGGAAGAAGCAACTGGGGCCTTCTTCAGACAAGGAGAAGAAGCTTCATGTTCACAGACCCTAGCCATGATGGGGATTTTGAACTACCATGATATCAGCTGAATGGGCAACACAGAAGAGCATGAGCAGTCCAGGAAGTTTCTGGAGTGTATTGCTACCTTGAATGGATTTCTGGAGTACATTGATTCCTTGAACTTCCTGACACAAGTAATAAAGAAATAAAGAGAAACAAGAAGGGCTTCTATAGGTACATGAGCAGGAAAAGGAAGACTAGGGACAATGTGAGCCCACTGCTGAATGAGGCAGGCTCCTAGTGACAAACGACATGGAGAAGGCTGAGATACTCAATAATTTTTCCATGAATCCCAGGCCCTGAGGCTCATGGGAAAGTCTGGAGCAAGGAAAACTTATTGTCTGTGAAGGAGGATCAAGTTGAGAACACTTAAAGCAACTGAATATACCCAAGTCTCTCAGACCTATTGGGATGGATTCACAAGTGCTGAGAGAACAAGCCAATGATACTGTGAGGCCACTTGCAATTACTTGTGAAAGACTGTGGTAATCTGGGGAAGTTGCTGAAGACTAGAAGAAAGCAAATATCACCTCTGTCTTCAAGAAGGGCATGGCCAGGGAACTGCAGGCTAGTCACCCTCACCTCAGTCTCTGGGAAGGTGATAGGGTAAAAAATCCTCGTAACCATTTCCAAACACATAAAGGACAAGAAGGTGACTGGGAGCAGTCAGCATGGATTTATGAAGGGAAAATCATGCATGATGAACCTGATAGGTTTCTGTGATGAGATGACTGGTTTGGTGGATGAGGGGAGGGAAGTGACTGTTATTTATTTTCCCCTTAGTAAGGCTTTTGACACTGTCTTCCATAAAACCATCATAGGCAAGCTGATGAAGTATGGGCTAGAGAAATCGACAGCAAGGTGGATTGAAAATTGGCTGTGATGAGCAGCACAAAGTCAAGCTGGAAGACAGTCCCTAGTGGTGTACCCCAGGGGTTAATACTGGGGCCAATCCTGTTTAACATCTTCATTAACCTGGATGATGGAACAGAGCGCATCCTCAGCAAGTTTTCAGGTCATATAAAACTGGGAGGAGTGGCTGATACAACATAGGGTTGTGCCACCATTCAGAGAGACCTCAACAGGCTGAAGAAATGGTCTGATGGGAACCTTCTGATGCTCAATGAAAGGAAGTGCAAATGTTGCTCCTGGGCAGGAGCAAATAGTACAGGTGGCTAGCCCACTGTCTGGAAAGCAGCTTTGCAGAGAAAACCCAGGGTGTCCTGATTAGCACCAAGTGGACCATGATCCAACAATGCTCCTGTGAAGCAAAGAAAGCCAAGAGCCTCCTGGGCTGCATTAGGCAGAGCATTGCCAGCAAGTCAAGGAAGGTTTTTCCCTTCTCCCCAACCCTGGTCAGACACGTCTGGAGTGATCCTTCCAGTTGTGGGTTCCCCAGTGAAAGAGAGACACAGATCTACTGGAGTGAGTCCAGTGAAGTGACAAAGAGATAACTAAAAGCTTGGAGCATTTGCCATACAATGAGAGGCTAGGAAAGCTGGAACTGTTCATCCTGGAGCAGAGAAGGCTCAAGAGGGCCCAAGTCTAGTGCCTGTACCACCAGACCATTCTCAGCGGTGCCTAGTGAGAGGATGAAAGACAATAGGCACAAGTTAAAATACAGAAAATGCCATTTAAAATCAGGAGCCTTTTATTGTGAGGGTGGCCAAACACTCTAGCAGGTTGCCCAGAATACTTCTTGACTCTTACTACTTAGGTATTCACAACCTGACTGAACATGACCCTAGCCAACCTGCTCTAGCTGACCCTGCTTTGAGCATGAGGTAGGACTAGGTGATGCCTTCCTGCCTCAGCTGTTCTCTGATTTTGTATTTAAAATGTTCAATACTGACAATCATTATGAATTAATTTTAAAAATATTCTGTGAAAGTCTTTGAAGCTTTCTAATCATTAGATATATGATATTCATTATCAAGAAGTATGTTAGAGTAACACCAAGTGAAAGTGAACATAAATTTGCTTAAAATTATCTTGTAAGATAAAATAATGAATTAACTTCTGAGCATAAATCTTATAGATTACTTGCATTTAAAGAACTTGGAATTAATTAAAATATTTACACAAAAAGTAGCCTTTTAGATAGTACTAGAAAGATAAAATCACCTTTAATCAATATAAACATCAACAGAAGGAAAACAACAAACCAGCTACCAAACCACAACTAACACTCAAAATATAGCCAGCTTTGGGAAACTGACCTTCCTACAAACCATCTGGATTTCAACTTTCACCACGTTTTAACTTAAATTAGAGCTGTCTTGAAGGTAATTTAGATTGTAAAGAAAATGGTATGGACTTAAATTAAGCATCTCATTTTTTGTCTGTTTCCTTCACCAATGAGAATGCTATAGACTATGGGAAGATACTTCTTCCTAAGGGGCTGAAGATAGGAGTTTACTGAGTGATAAAGTCCATCTAAATACATCTCAGATGCAGTTAATTTGCAACTAATTCTCTAGGATGAACTTTTCTTTCTATCCAGTTGTAATTTTTAATCATTTTAGACTTTGTATGCTGATGTATTTGATATATGCTAAGGGAAATAATCTACTCAGTTCTGTAGGTTATGACATATTGTGTTAGATTTTGAGATATTGTGCCAATATCTAATCTAAAAATGTAATTTTTTTAAAATTTATGGCATCAATACCTCTCCTGCAAGCAAAATCCTCTCAAACTTCAGAAACAGGAAAAAGTGTGTCCTGCTTTTCAAAATCTGATATTGTCATGGAAATTTCTGACTGATTTCAAGAACTACTGATGAAACGATTGAATAAAACATATGAGATTAGATTTTACTGAGGTAGTTGGTCATTTTCTATTATCAGTAGCCTGTTTAGTTTGTCAGAGAGTACATAAGCACATAAGCTCTTTCAGAAGGTAATGTTATAGGTTTAATTAGTTTAAAATGATATAATTAGCCACATTAGCACAGTTAACTGAATCAAAGAAATTACTGATGAAGAAAGCCTATTAGATTATTTTGCTAGTCTCCTTGCCAAAGCAGGAGTACTTCATAGACTGTTGCTCACAACACTTTATTTTTAATGGAGTGTAAAATACACTATAAAAGGTGAATATGTTTCAAGCTCTCAGGAAACTAATGAATACAGTTTCACAATCCTACATCTGCAGGAGCCTTTCAAATGTAAGGCCCTGACTTTGCAAATATTAGTGCACTGAGTCAGTTTATATGTACTAAGTGCATTCACTAATACCAGCTGATGACAACCTGTGCCCATTAGATTTTGTGCTGCATATAGTCACTAAGAAACACTCTTCCCAGCTTTTCTGGGGAGTTTTATTTACAGTTAGAACATTGAATTGAAATAAAAATGTAGTTACTCTGTTGTAAATGATAATACATTTATGATCTGAGTAAGGACAGTGCACTATCATGAGAGAAACAATTAAGAAAGGAAAAGAAGTAGAAGAGGAATTATTCAAATTCTGTAATGAAGTTTCATTAAGTGGTAGAGATGATGTGCATCTAAGGAGGTAAGGACCAATTTTATTTTAGCTGCAGAAAGGATTAAAATAGTCCTCAAATGCTTTAGCTGCTGTGCACTAGGCAGCCTCATACTTTGGGATCATTGCAATTCAATAGGAGTTGATCTGGATATTCAGGGGTCATAACTGAGTTTGAAGAGAGTTGGTGAGTGTAAGTCATAAGTTATGACTCTTGCTTAACCTTCAAGTGGCAGCATAATGTGGATAGTGTGAAGTTGTATTCCAAAGATAGCTCATTCCAAATACAGCTCAGAAAATACTGATTTCAAACAAGGGATATGGTTCTAATGGCTGACTGAGAAAATCTGAGATTCTCTACAGTTGCATCATCAACTGTTAGACATAAATACAGCACAAGGCCCAGGAAATTCAGTAAAAGTGACACTTTTTCCATAGAAGTTACTGTAATACCAAATTCTGCTTGTTAAAACTTTAGTTAGGAAACAGCTAGATTTCAAGGATAAGGAAGGTCTGAACGTATTTGGAAAAGAAGATAATCTTTTCTTATTACTGTTCAAACTCAGGTAACTTGCACTGAATGATTTTCTGCTCCTTGTAGAAAAGATCATGTGATGTTTCTCAACAGATTATTCTAGGAAAAAGAGTTGAACAGATCTCCTCAGTGTTCAGTATGTGAATCTGACTCTGATTCTCTTGGTCTCTCTTTGGAACATGTAAAAGATAAACATCTTAGTAATATCAGAGTAGACAAGATGTATAAATAAACAATTCCATGTTTTCCTTCAGTAGTGGAGACTATTATCTTTCACTCCAAGAAGAAAAAGTAAGCTGTTATCTTTCCAAATTATAAGACCACACACAAGACCTTTGCAGAGAAAATTGAATTCAGAGATTTTCTGTTATGCTGCTTGGGGAGAGATTGTTTATGGGAGCTGGTGACATCATTGACAGCTCAACCTTCTAAAAATAATTTCCATCACTTCTATTACCAAGCAATGGAGTTGATGGAGCTATTTTCTTTTGAGTCCCATCTGAGTTTATTCTGCAGGGGGCAGAGACTTTGGAATGATGTGCTTAAATATGTATCATCATCTGGATAATGCATGCCAATGGCCCCTACTAATCAAGAAAGTGTGATATAGCATTGCCATGTTTCTTTGTTTTGCTAATTCTTTTCTTGCCAGATGTTTCTAGAGCATCTTTTATGTGATGCCGAGACACAGATTAGTACTCATCACATGCAGTGACACCAGTGGGCAACACTCCATTTTACCATCTGTTAAAATGTTTTGCTGAATCCACCCAGCACATCAGTGCAGGCTCTGTGTTAACCAAAGGAAACAAAATGCTAATAAATTAGTTCACTTACAATATGTACATAGCATACAGACCCTGGAATATCTTGTGATCTCTCTAGTTTCATCAAAACTTTTCAAGAGTAGGAATGTAAACAGATTATCCTGTATAACAACAAAGAGGTTAATATAAGATGTCTATTCCAAATGAAAGGGGAAGCATAACACAGAGCTAACTTGATCTCAATACTAGAGTGGAAGAAGCTGCTCCCCAATCCCCCATTCTAGCCAAGCAAGTTGGGAGTCTGTGGTACTTGCTATTGTACAGCCATCTGTTAAAACATCTTAAAAGGTTGAAGCACAACAAAAGTAACAGGTGGAAGAGCCAAGAAAAAACAAAGCAAAAACCACTGATAGCCTGGGATGAGTGGATTTAAAATAGTGAGAATAATATGTATTTTATGCAGTGTGGAACATTCGATATCTTTATGTGTAAATCAGACTGTTCAAGAACATGAAAAAAAGAACTCTAGAACTTGTTTAATATTAAGATTTTGACACAGAATGGAAGCACAGCAAGGAAATGACATGTTAACACACTGATTATATCCTTTACTTATATAAATACATATTTATGTATTTATCAAGCCCTGCCCCCATAAGTCACTCACTTGCTTAGGTTTATATTGGAAGTCCTGCTAGGGAACACGCAAAAGCATTGTACAAAATCAATAAAAGAACAAATACGCTTAAATATTCATGAATACAAATGTTTAATGGCACATGGTCTCAGTTTAGTCTGAAAAGTGGGCAGGGATTCCAAGGATTTACTCTTTTCATGTTCAAGAAAGCACCAATTTCACAGTGAAGAGTTCCTTAGAAATGCATTAGATTAGATGAATACAAAACTGTACAAATAACTACATGCTCAGTATAAAGCTTGGCAGCATTATTCTCTATGGTGGCAGATGAGCAGTTAGAATAGGAGAAAGCTGTACACCCGCTTTGTAAGACTCACAGCAGTCCAATCGGTGCAGTGGCTATGAAACCTTGTAACCTCAACTCATTTTCTGTGGCAAAGATGAAAAAGTACCATACTGTAACTTGTATAACCCATAAGTTACTTCCCTCCCACTGGCAAATTCAGCAGCAGATCTTATTATAAATGCATTTGTGTCACACAAATTTCTTTAGACCCCACTTCTTTGCAGAAGTCCCTGATTTTCCCACTTCACATCCTTGGTGAGATGCCCAATGATGTGATTTATCTGCAGAATTATTCCAAGGAACCCTATTTTAACAGGCGTGACATACCTGAGTGTGTCCTGGTTTCAGCTGCGGTACATTTAATTTTCTTAATAGTAGCTGGTGTGGTGCTGTGTTTTGGACTTCGAATGAAAGTAGTGTCAACAATATAGTGATGGTTTCGTTTTTGCTAAAGAGTAAGGGACTTTTCAGCTTTTCACACCATGTCAGCTGCACAAGAAGCTGGGAGGGGGCACAGCCAGGACGGCTGATCCCAATTGACTAAAGGGATATGCGATACCATATGACATCATGATAAGTATATATTTTGGAGGAAGAAAAAGGAATGGGGGATGTTTGGAGTGATGACATTTGTCTTCCCAAGTAACCATTACATGTTATGGAGCCCTGCTGCCCTGGAGATGGCTGAACTGATGGGAAGTAGTTAATTAATAGCTTGTTTTAATTTGCTTGCTTTGTCTTTTTCTCAGCCCATGAGTTTTCTCACTTTTACCCTTCTGATTCTCTTCCCCATCCCACTAGGGGAGAGTGAGTGAGTGGCTGTGTGGGGCTTAGTTTCTGCCTGGGTTTAAACCACAACAGAGGAGCAGATGATGGATATGAAATTACAGTCTCCATGAGATAAAGAACTGTTGAGGTCTCATTTCCAACAGATCTACCTTTCCTAATTGATTAGCTATTTAACTAGGATAGACTAACATTTTCTGCTATTATTGAATGTACTTCATAATCTCCCACAGAGTACTTTGTGCCAATATGAGTGCTATTTCCACTAGTAGCAGACTTCCTTTGATGTTATGCAAAATATCTTGTTGGCATTTGGGCTAATAAAAGCTATTAATGGTGAACTTGTGACTCTTCAAGTTGTGTTTACTCTGCTGGCCTGCTACGTATCTTTATGAAAGTTCAGTAACATTAGACAGTACATTAAAAATATTGAGTAGAAGATAGAGACACATTTCCATGTCTCCCCAAAGCCTTGGTGCTTCACAATGTCATTAGCTGCCTCCAAGGGCCATTAAACTGGTATTATACTTTCCAAAAACCCATATTTCATGGGTGGGATTGTCACAGACAATAATTTCTAGAGTAAGGACCTTGAAGATGACTATTCTTTATACAGCGTCACAAGAATAATCTGTGATTAAAGCTCAGCATCTCACTTCTTAATCCACACTGGACAAGACTTTGACTGTCCAGTTTAAGGACATGCTAGGTCATGTTGTAAATTTTCTAACAATTATGACACCAACCGAAATCTTTCATTTCATCTGGCTGCCCATTTTTTACACATTTGATTATATTGGAATCCGTTTCTCCAGACAGCTGTGACTGTATTAAGCCAATACATTCACAACTTGGGTTAAAGGGGACACCAGAGACAGAATTTGATCCTAGAGGCCACGTTTTCATTGGCAGTTAAGCTGAAAACATAACAGCTTGCACAGACTCCATGATGGTGTTTGAGCTTATTCAGGTAACAGACACTTATCTATCCAATGCTTTTGTATAGTTCAGTTGCTGTAGTGCCTTTTATGGTTATACAGATCAGAACCTGATTTGGATTGAAAATTGTACGGAGATTTTTGTCGCATGCAAAAAAATTTGCTTATACATAGTTTATTATTATATGTCCTGTGGATATGTATGTTTGGAGGAGAGACACTTGGTTTAACTTTCTGTATGTACTGAAATTATTTTTATATAGTTTACTAGAATTTACAACCCCATTAAGAAAAAACAAATAAAACCAAACCAAAACAAAATAGCATAAAAAGATAAAAACTTAGTTATTTTTAAGCTGTATTGAAAGTAAACACGAATTTTGGGGACAGTGGGGCAGAGCTTTTGGAAACAGTGAAGATTAATAAAAATATTTACTTTAGTACTTGAAATAAAAGTTTAAAGAATATCATTTAATGATTGGTTCTGTAAACTGGAAATGAAAAATTATTACCCTACAAAAATAAAATATTTTAATATATTTTCTAGTGAGTATTTGAAGGTAAATTAAGTAGTAATATTAGCTTATCTTTGTTTAGCAGAAACAGGAAAAGGCTAAGAAAATTTATCTTCAAGAACAGCTAATTCTTAATCATTAATTGACAATAAGTCATCATTGACAGGAAAGTCACTGACTTTGTCTCCTACATTATCTTTTGATTTAAAAAATCTGACCTGCTGTCTAAGAATTAATCTCTGACAAACTAACTCTAGGACCTTTCCAAAATTAAGTGAAATATTTCCAGAATTTATCTGTATAAATGAAAATTTGGCATATCTTGTTTCCATTAGTATTAATTTCTGAATAAATTATTGCTTATATTATAAAGTGTCTGACCTTCCTTTCATAACCTAAAAAACATATCCTTTTGGAAAACTACTTGAATGAAAACCATTCATCTATCCACTGTTCAGATGCGAAGTCTTGTATGTATCAGAAATGTCTATACAGGATCTGGCAAATATGCATCACTTGAACTATACGATAGTTACAAATATTTAAAAAATAGACAATCATATCTGTGCCCTACTGGACACTGTAACCACAAGGGGGCAGAACAAACATTAATCACAGAAATCCAATTCTACTTTCTTTCAAGACACTTCAAGTTTCATTCTCTAAGCATAGCACTAGATTTCTCTTCCAGCTGGATTAAAAAGTCTTTCCTAGAGACATTTTTTCAGGCAGTTTTCACATCCTTATCTTTAATAAATACAATATATTAAAAATAACAAAAAAAGAAGTATTATAGTATTTTCCAGAAATCTTAAAAGCACCACTTTGGTGCCAAAGATGATTAAATAAAAAGGTTTTTGTTTTACCCTATTTTTTATCAGGTGGAAGCATTTTAGATTCATATTTTTGATGAAGAAATCAAATTATGAGACTGTTCTCAATTTATGCCTGGAAGTTTTCTTTTAATTCTGAGACTGATTCAGAATGGGAATGTGCCAGTAATTGAATCCTGGCAAGGCAAGTAACTCATTAGAGTGATTATAATATGACTTATATTCGTAGTTCAGAAGCTAGTGTGGTGTTGTTAGTGAGTATAGAATGTGTATGTTAAAGTAAGTGAAATAGTATTATTTAGTTTTGTTTTGCTGCATTTGTCACTGACTTCATAAACCCAAAGGACAAGATATCTGGTACAGTACTGGATTTTCTGTGTTCATACTTTGTATTATAAAAGAAAAAATACAGCATATACAGAAAGGCTGACATATTAATGTAGCTGTGGGTTTCAATGCTCACACTTGTTTACCAGTGAAATACATGGGAAAAGGGGGAGGGCAGATGGACTAGAAGTAATCTGCACCCAAACAGTGGCAAGTTGTGTTTACAAACAGAATCTCTTTCAAAGTAGTCGGAGATTGTTTTCATAGAAATGTTAGCAGAGCAGTTTATGGCTTAGATTCATATTTCTCTGCTTGCCAAACAATTAAGTGGTAGCCAGACCGAGACGTGTGCCACCTTCGTTCTGGCTCCCAGGAAAATGCTACGCTGGAGGCTTCTATGGTGTTTTAATGAGCTGAAGAGATTCAAGAGCATCTGACACATGGCAGGAGACCAATCCGTGTATTAACACGCATACATATAGATACATGTGCATAAATACATTAACGCACATAAAATTATATAGTACTTCACACATACCTGCTCTGCTTCTGATGGAAATGAACCACATTCTGAACTACACATTATTATAGATCAGCTAATGGTCAGACTAAGAATAATGCTGCTGCTACTAGACGACAGGCTGCAAATTGCTCTGCTCAAAGGCAAAGAATGAATTTCCTCATCTTCATATTGTACAAACTGTGGTCTTAATTTCAGGGCATTCTGTGGCATTTTGAAAGAATGCTGCTTTCCATACAAAGGTGGAATGAATTTGCTCTCAAGTTATCAGCTCTTTTGATGGCCCTCAGAGTACACGCCATTACAGAGAATGCAAGTTTTTTGAGATTAGAATTCAAGATGATGTTGGCAAACTGAACAAGTGGTCTGTAAAGAAAATTAAAATATAATGAAAGTATGAAAAAGAAAAAAGAAGTTGCAGTGTTCAACTGAAAGAAAATGGTACTTGAGTGCAAGACGGCAGCTACTAGCTTTCTGGGAGAGAAGCTAAAGAATTGTAGTTGCGATTGAACATCAGCGATTTCAGGCTGCTTGGGAAAAGGCAAACTGGGGATGATAAAAAAGAGCATAAGCTGTCAGATGTGTAAACTTGTATTAATACTACTTTATTTTACATTGGCAGGATCTCAGAGCATGAAGTACAGTTGGAGTAGATAAAAATGCTGCAGGATTTTGGACTCCAAAGGCCAAGAATTCATTAGAATTAGTTCAGGGGAAACCAGTAAGGATACTATTTGCAAATAATGACTGAAATGGGGTCATTTAGCCAACAGGAGAAAAAAAAAAAATATATAAAGATAGGAACCATTATATCTGTTTCCAGGTGTGCAAAAGTTGCTTCCATAAGAAAGAGAATAGTTTGTTCTTCATGTCTTTAACAAAGAAATTACAGCAAAGAAGAATTGGTTTAGACATCAGAAAAAATCTTTGTAACGATTAGATAATAAACCACTGAATTTTTGCCAGGAAGAGTGTAAAATATCTGTATCATTGAATATTTTCTTGAAGAGGCTGGATGAACTTCTGTTTCATATCTAGGAGGGAAAGGGGTGCAGCAGCAGAAAGAGTCCCTTTGGTGTTCTTACTCCCTTTCTTTCAGACATATCCATTTCTTAAGAAATTATTTATTTCCAAAAGTAAATCAAAACAGAACAAAGCAAAAAGCAGCGCATGGCCTTTTCTGGCTATTCGGTCTATTGTTCTTCTAAGTCACTTTCTCATTTCCCTTATCAATATAAGGGAAATAAAAGGGATATAAGTAGTGATGTAAGTAGTCCAGGGAGAGAGGAAAACAGAGACACCATTGCCCAGCAAGAGCAGCCTCTGAAAATCGGGCCAAAACTGTGGACTTGCTCTACCAAGTTAGAAAAATAAAAGCATTCTTCAATAAGATCATATACAATCACAAATGTAGAGAATAAAGTGTGTTTTTCTCTACCACATATAGGAAAGAAAGAGTTTTCTAAAGAGTCTCTGAAATGATGGTGGCTGAAACAGAATAGTAGACCTAAATGTTCACTAAAAATAAAGTTTCTACAGAGTTAAAGGAAATTATAAAAGCATAGGAAAGTTTTGTGAAAGAAAGAACTACAAATGAAAATGTGAGCATTTATGATAATATTTTCTGTATGACATGAAATCTGTATTTGGACTGAAGAATTTAAGTTTTTGAAATAAGTCAGAATTACAAAAAGTTTGTGCTAAAGTAAAAAAATGGATAGGACCTCCTATCAACGTCCATAGTTAATGATTGTGGGTATCATTACCTACATATTTTACCTACAGTACAAAAGATTGTGTAAGTATCTTTATAGTTTCAGTGGGACAAGTTAACTAAACTAGGGTAGCCTACGAATTACCACAGCATACTTTGGAGAAAAAAATTGTAATATTTTACCAAGAAAACTTCATTGGAATAACTATAAAACCTGAACTTCACTTTGTCTGTGCATTTAATTTATTGAAGTGCTGCCTTATGGCTTCATTTTAGTGAATTATGATATGTAAACTTAGCTCTTTAATGATCATCTTTCATTTGACCAACAAAACAGTGCCTCTGCACTCTGTTTTGACATAAATATTATGCTGTTTGTGCACTCAATAATTCAAAAATGTAAAATATATTCAACCACAGTCACATTCTCAAAGCCTAATGTGAAACTGGGAGGATAAGGATTGTATTGAAAGCATTTCAGGTTCTAAGGAGTTGTTTTGGGTGGACCAGTGTTAAAAGTTAGTTCCTAATCTACGTGTTAAAAACTTGCCTCCAGTGTGTCCTCCACTTCTGTCCCCTCTGCAAAAGCCTTGCTGCGGGGAGTTCGTTCTCCCTGACCACTTGCTTTCTTAAAACTCAGCGCCAATAGTCCCTTGAAATAAGAAAACGAACAATTCTTTATCCATCTAAACAGCAAGAAAAAGACATCTGGATGTCTCCCAGCCTTTACGGGCTACAATTCTTTTTTTTTGCTCAAAGGGAGCATAGAGTTGTTGCTGCTAGGAATTTGGAAACAGCCCATGAGCCCATCACTGCAAGGAATCCACTCTGGCTGTCAGAGAGGGGCTGAGGGGCCTGTCTGTGAGGACAAGCATCCTGCATCTCCAGCAGCAGTGCCGTGCAGGTGGTGCTGCACGACCTGGCTTTTACAGATCCTCCTAAAGCTCCCACACTGCTTAGGGCCAAGGTGTCTTCAGCTGGCAAAATCTAGCAGCATGGCAGATTAACCCCTTGTTGTTATTCTACTGTAATGTGGCACTTTCTGGCCACAATGTTTTGCCTTAATTGCAATTCAGTTTAATACAGTTTGGATGATCTGATAAAAATCCCGAGTGAATTTAGTGAACAGGACATTTTTCATACCACAAAAAGTGAGTCAGATATTGACTTAATGGATTTGGAGAAGGCTTGGATGAGTCATTCTTCTCACAGTTAATTGATATTGCTAGGACATGCTAAATGTATCCCTAAATAGCGAAATAATTTATAGAATGTGCTTTTCTGGCTGTTAATTGTGCAGCTGGATAACTGCATTTAAAAGCTCATCCAATTCTCTTGAAATCACTAGAAGGTTTTCCACTGACTCAGAGAAAGCTGAAGTACCTTTTGAGGGATCATTGTCAAAGGCAAGAGGTGATTTGGCTGTATAAAAACCTCAGGATCTTATTGCTATAAATGTGCTGTATCCTTACAGTTTTTCCAAAGCCCCAAGGACAGAAGAAACCCTCCTTTATCATCCTTCTACTTTTCTAAGGAGATAAATCTGCTGGATCTTTTTTTTTTTTTTTTTTTTTTTTAAGGACTCTGACCTTTTCCAATAGCCTTAAATAGCCTTAAAACACTTCATGCATACAAACTGAGGGCCACAGTGCAGTTGACAGGTTAACAGTCTGAATAAGAGCTCCTTTGGGTCGTAAGACTTACATGGCATTATCTGCTCTTGATATTTGTCTTCAAAAGTGCATATTTTACAAATATTTACTATAAGCTTTGTTGTGATGGTCTCATGTTTCTTTCCTCTGATGTTTCCATTTTGACCACTGAAAGTCTAACAATAAATAAGATAAACTTGGAGTGAAAAATACAAAGGAAGTTGTCAAATGAAGTAACCTGGTCATTTATTAATTATTGGCATGCAGTATTCACTAACCTAATTCTCTTTGAAAGCAAGAACAATGCCTTCTTGAGTACTATTTAAGACAGACATTCTGAGTAGCACTAATAATGCAATATATTAAAATATATGTGCTACTCTCCTACTAGGAAAACAGGAGAATAAACATATTCAGCCACCCGAAAAAAATACAAAGCTACTGAGAAAGCAAATTAATTACCATTATATTGTGTGGAAAAACTAAAATATTTTCTGTTACCTTATTATGTGAAACAAGTTCAGTTTTGAAAAGACATACACAAGAAAGAATCCAAAGGCCCTTTGTATTTATATTAATATCAACTCTGGCCTTTGTTACGGCAGCCAAGTGTTGAGTTAAAAAGATCAAAAGAAAAAGTAGGTATGGCTTGATTTCTTTTTAATGTTTAGCATTTGAATTTTTTTTTTAATCTGAAGGTCACTAGACCTGAGTTCTGATAAACTGCCAAATGAGGCAGATTTCAGAGGCAGTCCTCTGAATGGCACACTCAAACTGAGACATAGACATGAGTTTTCTTCCAGCTTATCTCAGCTGCAGTAACAGAGTTGTGGTCTATCCATTGCTTTAAAGGTCACGAAAACACCTTGAATTGTACTAAGAATGTCAACACAAAGATTTGCCTCAGGGTAAAATATTTAATTGTCTGTGTAATGAGAAGTCATTCATCATTCTACACGTACTAGCATTTACAGTGTGAAAGTTAGAAAATAGTTGATTGATTTTCAGTAGGAAAATGCTAGGAAGACATGGTCACACAGTCCATTCTCAGATGATGTCAAGTGATTGCTGCCCTACAAGAGTGCAGCAGCAGCAATGTCTACAGTCATATCATCTAGCTCTCAGGAGAGAATAAACGAAAAAAGCAGCCAACAGAGTAGAGGACTGGACTCCTTTGGGAGCTCCTTGTCCTCCAGCTCATGACAACTTATCAGAACTGCCTGGTCTCATCAAAATCAGACCAAGTAAACACACAGGCTCAGACTTACTTACATATCAACTTCATTAAAGTAAGAAAATATATCACGTGTCTTTTTTCACACAACAGCTTCAAGAGGTATTATTTTGCAAACTTACAATATGGGGAACTGAAAGTCAGATGTTATATAGTTAGCTAGATCCATAACAAGTCTGTTTTTCCCTGCAGAAGGTAGCTGGTTTGTCTATAAACAGCCAAAATTCTTAAGTCTGTTCTATTCAATGATCTATCAACGACTCAACATGCCTGTTCATGTGAACAAATTCCATATGACAGTCTATGTCCAGTGTGAAACTAAGACAGTGAGAACTTCACTGCATGTGCTGCTTTGTTCCTTGATTTAGCTCCACCAAAGCAACACAAGCTCTTCCCATAGATCTCCAGCATCATTCAAGGTGAGTGACTCAACTTTCTATGGTCACTTAGTATCCACAGAACTAGGAAGTGCAATAATTGCTTAATATCACCATGCTACACCACTGAAATAATGCACACTATTGGATTGTAATCTGTTTGTCTTTGAAGGGTTGCGTATTACTATAGGCAATGCTAGTTATGACCAGTGCTTTAAGAGTGATTCGAGCAATGAATTAGACAAATAGAAAAAAATGCCAAGTATGTATGAGAAGACAAAATACTACAATCCAAACAGTTTCCTAATAAAATGCAAACATAATTTAAAACTTAAGCAAATAAGTTTGTGAAAGTTCAGTAGTGTGTTAAGAGCTTTTATCTCACTTGATACATGATTCATTTGCATGTCAGACAGTCTGCAAGCACAGCATGGACTAGAAGCCAGAGGTACAGTAAAGACCACAAAAACATTTTGTATAGAAGCTGTATTTGGATCAGCTTTATCCCATTCTCTGTCATAGGAAACAGTGATCTTTTTCAGCTTTTGACAGTGTGCATAGAGAGTAAAAGGGACAAGCAAAACCATTAATCTCACTATTTGGAACACTTTCAGTATATCAAAACCAAAGTACTTAACTTCTGTACCTCAATTACTCTGCTGTATCTCTGAAGTACTTCATACAGTGTCTTATCTTCTGAACCAAGAAAGTACATTTAAAGAGATACCAGATTGGAGACTTCTTTTTTTCCCTTCCCTTGACTAAATCTGATGCCACAGACTTACACATTCTCAAATCTGCATACGATATTAATAACTTATTCATTCTGGCAGCCTCTAAGAAATTTTAGAATTATTACCCTCATTTTACAGACACAGGGTGCAGTGGAGGCTCAATAGAAGCTCTAGTTTAGCTTGCACAGCACTTCTGAAATTTGAGACATAAACAATTTATCATTGACACAGGACAAATAAATTATAAATCTTGGATTAGTAACCCTTGAGTAGAGCAGAACACTGAAACATAAAGCTTCTTTGATAACCACATGGCAGTCTGATTTATTTATGGCCTTTATTTCTTGCAATTTGAAAGCATTTCAGTAAATGGATTACTGTTTGCATAAATGTTTTAATAAAAAAAAGGCAGCTGTTAAGTAAAAAAAATCCATTCTACCACATAAAACACACTGTCACTATGGCAATAGTTTTCATCATGCTTTAGTTGCAAAACTCATTTTCTTAATTAATTAGTAAGCAAAACAATGACATGAGTTTTAAGTAACTGATAGCACGTCATGATGTGCCAATAGCAAACACTGAATAGCCAAATGACAGTTCATCACCTCTTTCCTCCCAGCCACACTCCCCTTAGCCTGACAGTTCTGAAATCATTGCACTATTTATGAATGATTTGTGAATAGAAAGTCTGTTTACATTGATACCGAATGATCATAGTGACCAGTTCTTCCAAATTATTGTTCACATTGGGTCATGGTGCCTTCCACTGGAAGCTCAACTCAAAATACTTTTCACTTTATTGCAAAGCAGGAGTGAACAGAATTTGTTGCCCTCTTGCTCATAAAACACAAGGTTTGTTCTCAGCTGTTGCCTTGTCCTTGAGCTATGTATGCTTAAAAACTTGATAAATATTTCTATACATATTTTGGAAAGTGTTATTTTCCCCAAAGCTTTAACATCTAATATTAATTTAATATATTTATTTCCTATTGAGAAGGTTTCCTTGATGTCGGAAGCTCCGCCTTTCTGAAAGACTAGCACATCTCTTTATTTTTATACAAGAATGAAGCAGTAAAATACTACATTATTTGTTATTATTAAAAAGGTTCTGAGCTAGCAAACCACACGTATTTCCTTTGTTAACTCTATTGTTAAAATTGCCTCACCACCCTCAAACAAAACCTGTCATTTCAATGCTTTACACAGTTCATTTCAATAAGTACATTCCAAGTCCCTTATGAAACCTCACCTCCCACTCAGATACCAAAGAACATGCAGACTTACATGAAAACTCAGCCTTAAAATTGTGAAGTATAGAAATGTCCTATTACACAATGGAGTGTTGATCTAGAAAATAACTTAATGTGACAAGCTGTACAGCCTGGTTTGATTCACCAATTAAATCAGCATAAGACAGAAGACATTTGTCATTTACAGTTTCACCAGGAGCGTTACAAAGTAACAGGAAAAGAGTGCATTTTGAGGAAAACCATAACCTCAATGATGATTTTTCAGTAAACTGGAAAATGAAATTCAGTCATGTTGCTTAAAACATTGTTCCTTCTGCCTTGGAATATGAAGCAAAAATGCTGGTTGTTTATTTCTATTTACAAACTGAAAACCAAAAACTAACAAACCTAATTGAAAACCCAACGATAAACTCCTGCCCTGTAAACCCTAAGAAGGGGAAAAATAAGAAACAGACAAATCTTTATAAGAGATGTATACTAGTGTTTTCACAATCATGAAATTAAATTAGAATTCTTTCATGACCACTCTGTCATTTCCAACTGCATAACTTTCCAAAAGATGACAGGTTTTTAATGGCTTTGATTACATCGTGTACAGCTCTCAGATATCAAACATGTTTGATTTCCCAATTCTGAAAATTCAGCTGTATAGTGGCAAAAATTTTAGACAAGAGAGTGGAAGACGACTGGAGAGGTAGAGAGAATGTGTGTGTACCAATTTATTGCTAACAGTGGAAATAAATAAAAATTCTAACATAATATTGAAGGTTTTATTATGCTGTGTTTTTAACTGAAAGCTAACAATACACCACTAAAGAAACTGCAAAAATACTCAAAATAATGTCTTTTAGAAAAGTAAATGCAGATGTTTACATCTTGTGAAAATGTAGAAATGTTAAGATAATTTTAAATCCCATAGTTTACACTTTAGCAATAAAACTAAGTATTCATGCATTCCTCATGTATTCTAAAGTTACACTGTTATTTAAAAGTATTTTCTTTACTTCACCCTTCCTGAAATATCAAAAAAAGGAATTGTAAAACCGAAGTTTTAAGAAAAGGAACAAAATAGATTACACATTTGTTAAAAAATAAGATTTTAAAATTTTCTTTATCTGCAGTGGTAAGAATACTGTATTAGACCATTATCAAGAAAATTATTTTCCTCTTATTATATGCATTTGGAGGTGTGATGGAGTTTGTTTGGTTTAACTAGATCTCTATCAACTAAGCACACTAGATTATAATATTTGTAATTTTGTACCAACTCCTAAACTGTCCTGTTTCACCTTATTTAAATTTATCAGCAACTTATCATATACTTTTACATTTTTTTAAAAGGAATTTATTAGCTGTCATGATACTCTTAAAAAGTAATGTTAATGGATCATAATAAACTGTTCTTTAAGTTCTCTTCTGGCTGCCTGATCCTTTCTCAGAGACCTGTATATATCCTCACAGCATAGCTTCCCCCTGAATTTCCAGCTACAGCTACACTCCCTCATGTAGTTACAGCTTCTTTCTAGCCTTCAGTCTTTTTCCTTTCTCCTAGTTGTCAGTTAAATGAATCAACAGAAATGCCTATCAATCTCCTTCTCCTCCTCTCCAAAGCTTTAATGCTACTGTCCAGTTCATTATATCCTGGATTGTTTTCAGTAGCGTTCAAAGAGGAAGCACAGTACAGACCTGTGTAGAAGTTAAACTCATAACTATGCAACAAATGCATATCTCAGTATGACTCCAATTGTTGCAATTGTACGACTGAATTTTACAGGACAGTGCAGCTGCTTAACATTGTCATTACCTGCCTATTACTACTTTTTATCTGCAGGCTACAGATGCTTACTTTCCTCATTCATAACTGTTTTCAAACATGACAGGAGCTTTAAAAAAATAATTTTATAAGCATAAAAGCTGACTGAAAACCCCATGGCCCTGTACAAAGAATGACTGTGCAAGGCTCTTTGCACCAAAGAAGAAAAACATTTCTTAAAAGTTAGGTCATAAGAAAATAACAATTGTTACTAGTTCTCCTAGGTCTTTGAAATGACTCTTTATATTTGTCAGTGACACTGCAAGTCTTACCCAAGATAGTAATTAATTTCTAAGTGTGAAGAACGGAACCCAAAGATGAAGCAGAGATGACATAGTGATAGTATTTTATTTAATAAATCAATCTATTTATTGACTAGAACAATTTATAGAGCTATGATATACTATCAGCATTTTAACTTGTTGGCTTTATGTATTTATAGTACTGTCCTGGCTGTTGCAGTCACACTATCAGGTCTGTACTTATTCTATGTAATACTTCTTAATGTTGTTTTAACCCTACCATGGCAGTTCATTCTACTTCATTTTCATTAAGACCTGTTACCTTCAGAGAAGACTAAATTAGTGCTAGTTCATCACTAATATATTCCTCCTTTCTTACCAGTCTGAGCATTCAGATCTTTAGCAAATTATCTAAATTACAATATTAAGAAATGAAGTCTGATTTCAAGCCTGAGAATCAGGAACATTTCTTATTATCCACTAGCAATGACTAATAATTTAGTCTTAAATTTTCAATAGAAAATCCTAACGTGAAAGAAGGCCTCATGGATACAGAGAAGGAATGAAAATCGACTCTGTAGCATTCAAAATCCATGTCCACAGTTGAAATAATAAATACTCTACTTGATAAATTAAAACTATAGATTTCTCTGTGAATTTTCTCCCTTAGATACTTCATTATTGTTACTCCTAAACTGCAGGACATGGGAACACTTCCCAGTTGCTGACACATTGAGGGTGTATCTTTACTGCATCCTGTCAGAGGACCACGCTCCATTCTCATTTTCCTCCCTATATTTTGTTTCAGTTGGAGGGAAACTGCAGACTCCAGCAAGGAGGGACTTGAGATGCACCCTGTGGAAGCAAAACTGCTGGATGTATTATAGAGTGCATATGCCTCACATCTTTATTGGGCTGGAAGCCAGGTATTGGTCTGGGTGAAGCTCACTGCAAAATTTCTGTTAACATCAGCAGTGTTAGATAAGGTGGGGTTTCTTCCTTTCTCTTTCTCTCTCTCTCTTTCTTTCTCTCTCTTTCTTTCTTTCTTTCTCTTTCTTTCTCTCTTTCTTTCTTTCTCTCTTTCTCTCTCTCTTTCTTTCTCTCTTTCTCTCTTTCTTTCTCTCTTTCTTTCTTTCTCTCTCTCTTTCTTTTCTCTCTCTTTCTTTTCTTTCTCTCTTTCTCTCCCTCTTTCTCTCTCTTTCTCTCTTTCTCTCTCTTTCTCTCTCTCTTTCTCTCTCTCTCTCTTTCTTTCTCTCTTTCTCTCTTTCTTTCTTTCTCTCTTTCTTTCTCTCTTTCTTTTTTTTTTGAACAGCTTGGAGGTTTTCTTTGGACATGAAGCAAACTTATTCAAAGGAAAGCTCTCATGGGATATCTGAACAATGGCAAGACTTAGATTTATGTTGTACTACGAGCAGTTATAATTGTATAGGCACCCTTACTTTGATTAGTACCACTCCACAGAACATAAAGCTTCTTATGGTCCTCAGCAAGGACATGAGACAGAGTCCCTTACTAGTGAGACCTGCTTGACTTCTATTTAGAAAATGCTCAGAATCTGCACTGATGGACCGTAACCTGGGCAGGATTCCAGTTCCACAGTTCTCAGACAAAACTGTGAGAAACAAACCCTGTTCCTTTCACTCAGAGGTAGAAAGTGGCATGGAGGTAGATTAAGAAAAAAAGATCAACCCCCCTGCAAAAAATAAAACTTTTTAGACCCTGCGTCTCCCAGGACACATCCCAGAAGCAGGACTGATTTGCTGGGTGCATGGCTGTTTCTGAAGAAGATGATGACAACAATTTTCCTGTGAAGCTGCAGCGGAGCATCCTTTTCCAGAGGCTTACTGGAGGCATCATTAAAGACTTCTGTCCTCTGAGAAGAGGGAACATAACATGAGGCAGAGAGATTTTGCCTTTCCTGCTAATCTTCAGGATGCTTTTGGGTGCTGTTCTAGCTGTGGATTTCATGAAAATCTTATCAGAAAAACAGAAGACATAGCCCTATCACACAACTAAGAGCTGACGAAAGTATTTCTCTAGATACTTCATTTTGCTTTCTAAAGAAGCAATGAAAAATTAAGACATTTTCTCAGGATTCAGAAGATGACTCTCCTCAGTTGAAAATAAAGAAATCATTTCTTCTTGCTCCTCAAACTGTTTGCTTTCTCTTCTCTATATCCACCACTTCTTATTCACATTCAATTTGAGCTCCCTGGGTTTTTCGCAGGCACCAATTTATCTCAAATATTCGGACAGCTGGGACACAGCAGGGAAGAAAATGAGAGACAGGGCTGACTGTGATACCAGTTGAGTTCTGTTCTTGCTCTTCAGACTGGCTTGCATAATCTTGGGAATGTCACAACCTTTCTGTATCTCAGTTCATATACTTTCAAATAGGTATGATTATAAACCTTTCAGGGCTGCTCTGGTGGTGGATTTTACACTGAAATATCTGACTGAGAACAAGTCTAAGGGTGCAGATGACTCTCTGTATAAGCAAATTATTCAGAACTATCAGTCCTGTAAAAAAAGAATTGGAACTGTATTTATATTATCAAATGTTAGACCAAGAAGTATTTTCTTTTTCTAAGTATCACTACAAGGTTAATGACATTTTTTTGTTGACTACCGTGTGTGAGGATATTATCATGTTCAATATAACTAGTGTGTAAGGTGCTGCTGTGTCTATGCACTTTGGATGCAGATGCACAAAACTGCTATAGTCTGCAGTGAAAAATCTAAAACAAATTCATGATTGCAATGACAGCTTTTTAACTAATATATTAGATAAAATATGCATTTCCTCAGGTACATTCTTAAGACTGCATTTAGAGAATTAAATACATAACTCCTGCTATTTTGGGATTATTTTTTTAAAGAAAAACAAGATAAAAGCAAAAACCAATTCAGGGAATACTGAGAAGGTATTTAAGCGTGTCTGATCCCCACCTGGGTTATTGAAAAATAACAAATAGGCATTGCTAACTACCTCATTATCATTAAAGAACTGTATGAATTTAGGAGAAAAGATCACACTGACTGTATGGATTTCCTCTCTGGGCCCATCTCCCCCTTACTTGCTCTTTTTTGTATTTTCCTCTTTTTCCTTGCTTTTCTCTCTGTCACTCTGCCCTATAAGGAAGGAAAACAAAACCTAGAAAGCAAAAAAACCCAGACCCTAGAAGTAAAACTTAGACACCTCTTTGTTCTTCTGGTTTGATTTTGGAAGCTCAGGATCAGTGTATATTATAGTCTAGCACCTATTGTCTTTGCACATTTTTCTTGGCTTCAGAGACAAGAAATCACATACTTACTGCAATAGAGCTTTGACTAGTATACAATATTCCTGGTTTCTCCAGGCTTACACTCTTGCTCATCATATTGATATACTTAAGTGCCCAATCTTCCCTGAAGGGGCAAAAATGAAGAAGAGACCATAAAGGGACATATTTCAAACAGAAGAGAGAGTGCTGAAGTATACAGAGAGGTGAAAAAAGTCACTGTCAGTAAATAAGAATTAGAAACACAACAGCAGGAAGATGGCTTTATATCTCCTGTAAATCTGTTCAAAAACATAGGAGAGAGGGTAAGCAGTGAGGAGTAAAAGAAGAGGCGAGGGACACCTACAGACAATTTCAAGGGAAGGTGCAACAATATTACAGCTGGGTACTACTGTGTCCTTACATGACTGAAGCAGATTGCAAGAGTTACGAGACTCTTCCCGAGTGTAACAAGCATAATGGCTGACTGCAGCACCTTCAACAACTTGACTACAACAGTCTGAAATGACTGCATCTTCTTCTGTGTTCAGGTAATGCGCAAGGCAAGAAGATATCCTGTGTTAGCCATACAGTAACAGAAATGCACGCATTGATGTTTATATATGCACATGTTCAAATTTCTCCCTCATTCCCTTACATTCCCTCTTTCTTAAATTATGTTTGGCTTCCCAAGTAATTTGAATTAAAATATAAGCAAATAAATATAACAAAGCTAAAAAAAAAAAAAAAAAAAAAAAAAAAGATGATTCACAATAAGCTTTCCGAGGGAACAAATAAGTACCAAGTTACCACCTTTAAGGAGCCGCTCTGCTTGAAAGCAATCAGCTGTCTATCAGCATGAAGCACACAGGTATTAGGTAGGATCAAAAACCAAGCAGACGTCAATATCTGAACTAACCACCGTAAGGCTGCCTTTAAAATCAGCAGAATGAAAGAGTTTCTCTTACAGCGTGGTACAGTACCTATTGTGTCCCAGAAGTGCTAATTTATTCCACTGACATAAGAACACCAAGGGCAACTAACTTCAGAGACAGATTTTTGTAATTTTGTTTAGGTCGACTGAGATGCGTCTCATCTAGAGAGCCGCTGCAAAACACAGAAAGACATTTCTTATGTGCTTTATCTATCTGTCTTGCAACTAATACTGCCGAACTGTAAGTAAACGCTATGCTAAACATACACAAAGAGCTATGCGTCTTTGATTATTCATTCCAATAGCTATAAAGTCTGATTTAACATAATTCTTCTATGAAAAACACTTTCCCCAAATACTGTACTGGTCACGGAAATATGTTCTTGAAACTGGAGCAACTATATATTTAGTACTAGATCTATTTCATGACCCAGGGATTGGATTTTCTTGTTTTCTCATTAAATTTTGTTGTATTTATTTGTTTATTTGCCACATTCACATCTTCATTACAGGCTTGGTGATAAAAACATTTGGTGAAGAACACATGGAAATATCCAGATACTGAGGAATTCAAACAAACTAGCTTAGTCATATAACTATTTAATTGGTATTTAGCAGTGTAGATGAACACATGATCAGTTCTGTGTAACACCATACAAGAGAAAAAGTAAACAGTTACAGTACGTTCAATGACCACCATTGGGGCTTCTGGGGTCTCTTTATTCAGGGACAGATGAAGAGGTCAAGTAGACTATACCTGCTAAAGGAAGAATGCTCTGATGACTAGAACAGTGACAAAGCAAATCATAGTCTAACAGGCAATAATACTTTGGAAGTAGAGTTGAGCTTTCCTAAACTTGGTACCCATTTGACAAGCAGTAGGCTGGCTTCTTCCGAGCAGGAAGTTGTATGACTTGAACAGAAGGAAGCCTCCTATGGTTCATATAGCTACCATATATTCTTACTACATATCATACCATACATTGTTCATATACCTAAATGGAGGTGGTTCTGCCATGAGTACAGATTTGGAAATGGCTGACACAGATTTTAGTTCCTGGCTCATCCACATGACCTGTCACCTTCACAAACAATTCTATCTGTAAAATAGAAGGATTGTATCCCATCTTCACAACAGATAGGGACAGGAAAATCAATCAATAACTTAACTGATCAGGCAGTAACAAACAGACAAATGTACAGTCAGGTCTAACAATGGCTAGCTCAACAGTGTCAAAGACCACAACTATGCTAAGAACTACTGGACCAAAAGAATCGTAAATAACAATTGTTATTGCCATAGGTGCATGCGTGACAAGGGAAAGCTCCTCCCTAATACCCCTTGTATTATTTTTTGGTGCAAAATTTAGCATATTTACCTAAAAAACTCCCCAGGGGGTCCAGAATACAACAAATATGATGCACAGTAATAAGTTTTACAAGTTAGGCCCAAAGTTTTAAAATTGAAGTGATCTTGGATATAAATACAAATGAATTTAAAATGTTCCATATCAAGCAGTTACCACTCAGGGGATGTAAAGATACTACTTTTACAATAACAAAATATTTGCCTTGCATCTAGAGCTACTTGAGATAAAAAAAGGAAATCATGGATTTTCTGAAATGCCTTATTAGAAGACATTCCCAGGGGGAGGAGGGGTGGGGAAATGCAGAAGCAGTATCAAATGTAAGTTAATAAAAAGCAAATAAAATCTATATGTTTTAAGCAAAGCCTAATCCATTATTCATTAAGATGTTTCTCTCATGCAGAAAGTTTAATTCATCATCCAGTTTACTATATTTTACAGCATCAATTACAAAACAGGCCTTCTCTTCCTCTCCAAAGTTTGCAATACTGCTTCACAGTAAAAAAAAATCTATTATGACATTTACTAACTTGATGAGAGATGCATAAAAGCAAATCAGCACAACTGAAAGAAAATCAGCATGTGAGAAAGGAAAAACAATTTATTTGTTCTTTTTTTCTTATTCAGTTTCCATTTTTCTAGCTTAAAACAGTTTACCTAAGCTGTGGCTGTGGGAAGGAGGAATGGGCAGGGTGATGTTGGTTCCTGCACACCCTCACTGTTTTCTTTCCAGTGAAGAACTAGCTAAATAGTGGGCTGTGGGTGGGTGGAGGAAGAGACAATGAAAATCACCACAAAGCAGAATTAAGAAACTTATAAAGAAATTATTTTAAAATCTCTTTTTCTATTAACTACTGCTAAGGATCATACATATCTGGACTCTAGACCTGGGCTACACAAATCTACCTAGCTGTAACTGGATTTTGAGTGCTATTCATATGCATTTTTTAATTGTTTCTACCTTAGGAAAGGAAACAAGTTCCAAAGATATATACGTCCTTTCAAAAATATTTTACTGGGGCCACTATGGAAGTTTTTATGCTTACAGATTTGTCTTGTGCTTTTAAAATTTTGCTTCAGCTTTTTTTTTTGCCTTTTTTTTTTTTTCCCCCCAGCTGCTATGGGCACCTAACGACACAACTACATCATTCAAACAGGCAGATGCAAAAATCATCCTAGGACATTATTAACTGGCACTTGAATGTTCATGACCTGAGTATCTCTCTAAGGAGAATAGATTGGGTTTCAAAACATGGTATCTATGCTATTATAGTTTTGTCCTTAGATGTTCTTGTTCAGAAGCCTGCTGTTAAGATTACTCAGATTTGGTTAAATAGATAACAACTTCAGCTTTTATGCTGTGCCAGTTTCCTGAGTAGCTTTAAAATATGGTATTATGGTATCTATTAAAATATGGTATCTATTCACAGTGAAAGAGCTTTTGAAACTTTTTTTTTTTTCCTCTGCATTCCCTTGCCATCTTCTCTGTTCTCACCATACTCATTTGCTATCAAGCCTGGTTGATAAGTCCAAGTGAACAGGACTCAAAATGATAATTTTTCAGAAGGGTTTGTTGAGAACATGCACTCATTCCAGCTGAAAACTCAAGGCACATGCACCAGCATATTGGCACAAAATCAGACATGGGAACGTTATAAAAAGTAGCAAAATACATTTGGATTTCTATTTCAAATATACTCCACAGACTTTCATATTTAAAAGTCTTCATTCCCATCTTGAAATCATGGTTCTTAAAGCTCCTCAAGCGGCAAGAATCTAGTAGAAAGTTTTATAGGAAGCAAGCAAGGAATCCAATTAAATACTGATAGGTATGCTTTCAGCAAAGAAAGACACATCTTACCAACAAATGCAAAATCAATAGAGCATGAGTGCAGTGCTTCCACAACCTAACCCTTTCAACTATGTTAAAAACAAACTTGTCGCATCTGCCTAGACTTTTCTCTGGCCAATTAAAATCTCAATTACATTTATGGAGTCTCTGCTTCATTATTCTGTTGGTGATTAGTCTGGGTTCCTCTGAGAAAGCAAAGGAATATGAAGCACATAAAAGAGGCCCGGAAGATGTGAAAGATGTGTGACCCTAGCAGCTATAAGACCTGTAAGGATGGGACTAACCTTTGATACAGAGAAGCAAAAGTACTGCATGCCCTGCTCTCCAAAGTCCTGCTCCACATTCTCTTATCATCGCAAAATATACAAGTAGCATAAATGCTATCAAATTTTAAGGCCCCAAAAGCAGAATTTCAGTATGTCATCACCACTGTGCAGAATACTTACATCAGTCAATCAAAAGTTCTAAGAGTTAATAAACAAAGCACCAGTTCATTCTCTTTACAAGTTTTTCTTTTTTTCCTTCTTATTTGTCCTTGCATTCACAATGTTTACAAATCAAATTGATCAAAACCCCCAGCTTGCTCTGCATGCATCTCCCTCTAATTCTGTGAGCTGTTTTTTGGGTTTCATTTTTGTTTGGTTGGGGTTTTTTTTGTTTATTTGTTTTAAACCAACAACAAGAAAACCCCACCCATGCTGAAGGAGGTTACAAGTGATAACTTCTACTTCAGTCTGGAAAACACAAGTGAACAGAATTTAGATATAGGCTGGGGAGCTGGGAGACATGTTATCTCAGTTCTTTTTTCTTCTATGTCTCAATCTGTTCTCATCCCACTGCTTGAGGTTGTTCAAATTTTCTTTTGATTGTAGGCTCTTCTGTGCAAGGACTGAACCTTTGCTTGGGTCCTGAAAAATCCTTAAGATGTTGTGAGTGCTATTGGATGATATGTACAATGTAAGTCATAATTGATATAATACTGATGAGAGCAACATTGCATGCATTTTTAATAAAACATTCTGATTGTTCTTGGTTTTTGCAACTTATTAACAGCATTGTGGGTTCCTGCAGTTAATTCATTAACAGAGCAATTCACAGAAAGTTAGAGTGTATAAGCATTTAAATTTTGTTAATCTCTCTATAGGAAAACATAAATAAAGTTATAGGAAAAAGCAACCATAGAATCAATGATCTTTCAAAGAGCTTAATAACTATATAGGTTGTGGATAAAAATGAAAAATAAAATCTAGAATTTAATTAAACATATATTTGTTTCTGTTCCCTTCTAATAATATTTGAATGAAGTATTTCATGGCCTTTAATGTAAAACTTACATATTAACTTAATAACTGAATGTAAATTTAATACATATATTGCCAATGACGTACCCAAAGTCTAGCCTATCAGAAAGTTCCATGTTAAGGTTAACACTTATGAGAAGACAAACTGAATCATTTATAATACTATTTCAATAAAACTGAAAAGTTTTGTTTCAATTAAATCAAATTTCATTTATGCTGTAGTTCATATTTGCTTGTATTTTAATCTTTAATTATTAAATTAAGGAATACAAATTCCTTATAAAATGCTCAACTCATTGAGTGAGAGCCCTCTGGCTTTTCTGGGTCTCCTGAAATTGGTTTTAGATGTATTTTTCCAATTTAAGCCTTGGGATCTCATCTTAACACTAACTGTGACTTAAGGGGATAACAAGATAATAAGGAGAAAGTATGGAGAGGTATAATAGAGGTATCATTAACGAGAAAGTACAATTAATTTATCATTAAAAATCAAGGACATTATAGCATAGAGTTAGCTATTTCATCAGTGAGTATCAAGGAGTTTAAAGGAGTTTTGTTCAAAGAAAAGAAGTCAGTTGGGAACTGTACCCTAAGCTAATTGAAGGAAGTGAGTAACAATGGATCCAGCCAAAAAGAAAAATTAAACAATGGTCACACACAAAAACGATTCAACCTGGTTCCCCACTACACTAGTCTACACTAGTCTACACTATCAACATAAGTCAAATGAACAATTCACAGGAGCTGATTTACACACACAATCTCAATAGACTGAAGATTTTTTACCGACAAGTCAGGAATTATGGAATCTCCAGATTATTTTATTCACCTGACTCAACTCAGTGATAAATACTGCAATTCAACCAAAAATGCCCTAACAAGTCAGTTTTAAGTTTGTAATTTAAAACAGAAGTTTCAAAGAACAGCAGAAAAAATTGAAACAATGCCAAATCAGAAGTATTTTGAAGATTTATTATCATTTGGCAGGACCACCTTAAATTTCAGAACACAAAAACATGTAGTATTAGTGTCATACTTAGCTTGATTTCTTTCACAGATAGAGCATCCAAATATCTTTATTTGCTTTGGATTACAAAATAAGACTTTAAAGAGAAAATTCTAGCTAGTGATTTAATTCAAGCATTAAGGTAATATGGTGCTGGGCATATTTTAAATACCTAGCTATGTTATTACCACTTCATCACAAAGTGTCTTCTGCCAAGAAAGGCTTAACTCCCTGAAAACCATTTCTGATGAATCAGCAGGTGATAACAGTTGAATTACATGAGATGCACCATTCTTAGGGGATCTAAAATCAATACTTTGTCTGTGATTTGAGCCTTTGCTGGCTCAAGAAGTAACACGCTGGAGTCAGTAGTTCTACACTAAAAATTAATTTGGCTCACAATGTCTAGGGCTTAAACTTCAGCACATATTTAATAATGCATGATACCACTAGTCATTTATTCTATGAAATGGCAAACGGTAGCTAAAAAAATATGACATGAGATGACAATTGCTTATGAGGTTAAGAAGAAAAATGTTTTGAGACCTTGGCAGTTCTACCTGTGATTCCTCTTCTAAATTTGGAGGTGTCTGTCTGGGCATCGCAACTGGCAAATATTGTACTTAATTAATTTGACGGTACCCATTTTGGCAACATTCTCACTTCAAATAAGCAAAAGGCTCCTTCACATTTCAAAGACATGCACAATGCAGCCTCGTGATAAGAATATTACATCTTTTTCTCTTCTATTCTGGTTTATCCCTGTGGGACAAGTGCAGAAGTCTGAAGAAATCTGCTTCTTTCTCCAAGTGCTTTATTTTTTTGCTTTCTATCACCACATGGAGACAGAAGCTGTTTTCACCCACATTAGCGGTCAACCTAAAGAAGCCATGGTTGATCTTTTCAAACTATTACCAGGTTCTTGGAAAAATCAGAACTATTTTATTTGCAGTATGTATTTATTTAAGGTAGTATAGTGATACTAAAGTATTGCAGGAAAGTTTACCATATTTTATTACTCAAAAACAACATTCAGTACAACATCATATAACAACTTTAGGGCTTTATCCTAGCCCTAGCTTAAAAAATCAAAACTCAGATGTTTTTCCAAGTAGAAAGGACAAGGATGACATAAGAGTTCTTGACTTGGTTCTCAAGCACGATTACTTAATTTTTGTGCCTGTTAGTCTGTTTAAGCCTGGTGTCACAGGACAAAGCAGTTATCCACCCCAGTGACAGGCATGCATTTAAGTTCCAGAGACAAAGATGTGGCTTGTTACTTCTGCCATCTCGAGTATTAGATTCAATAGATTAGAGACAGTAAAAAGAAAACTATTGTGCACACATACAGTGGGTCCAGACCTATACCAGGGGAGGTTTAGATTGGATACTAGGATTTTTTTTTTCACTAAAAGGGTTGTCAGGCATTGGAACAGGCTGGCCAGGGAAGTGGTTGAGTCACCATCCCTGGAGGTGTTTAAAAGACACATAGATGAGGTTCTCAGGGACATGGTTTAGTGCCAGAATTAGTTTAATGGTTACCTCAATGATCTTAAGGGTCTCTTCCAACCTAAATAATTCTATGATTCTAAACGTCCTCCTTATAGCCTCTTCCATGGACCATTTGCCAGAGCAGGGCCAAGTGCACATGTTGACAGGAAGGTATCTGGTCATCAAAGTTGCAGCATCTCTTTATATCATTACGGCTGAGAAAAATCACTCATCTGACAAGGCAAAACAATAGATGAGGCGATTGGTTCCCAGTGGGTAGCTTTCCCGTTTTCAGAGAAAAGTGAAAGGAAAACTAATGTAACCTTTGAAAGGCCCTCCGATAGCTGACCTTTACTAAACACAAAGGCATTGTGACAGTTACAAGCAATTATTATTTTTAAAAAGGGGCAAAAATCTATAAAGGCAGACTTCGAATCCTATTCTGCCATTTTTATTCATGATGTACTGATAACTACATTATTGAGATTGGCTTCTTCCTTCCATTTTCAGAAATCTTATTCTATGCACATACTTTAACGAGAGAAAAGAGGACCTGTGTGAAAAACCTAGCTTGATACTTATAATGTTGACAGATGGTGCTAATTTGTGATTATATTTTACTGTACTATTACTAGTAATTGACACTAGAACTGGAACTTTTGGTTAGTAAAATACATTGGGAGTACCATAGATACTAAGCTTATGATCACTGAAATAAAGCTCACTTAAGGATACATTTCAAATAAAATTTACTTTCCAAAATAGAAGGTTAATAACTAGTCCTGTCAGTAGCCAGAATTACTGCATTTTAGAGGTGTAACTGTAAGAAAGTTAAAAATTTTTCAGATTAAATATTAATATCTAACAGTTATTTAGCTAATGTATTTATATGGCAAAGCAACAAAGATAATACACTGTGGATGATAGATGTAATTAGCAAGTCATCACATATCTTCAGCTTTCTATCTTTTATAAACACAAGCGGTAAAAATAAAAACTGACCACTATGAAAATCATTGTTAGGATTGGATTTCCATGTAATACCTTCTAAAGAGAACCTGAATACTAATATAGTGAGCAAAGGCTCACTATTAGACACTTAGATAATAAACGAAACATTTTAAAATATTATGATTTATTAATAATATTTTTATTGACTTAACCATATTATACATTATGAAGTTGTTCAAATGCTCGTAGTTAGTGAAGAGGTCTCGACTTAGCTGAGTATTTTTTCCCTGGATCTTCTTGAGTATTGATACATTTTCAAGATTACAAAGCTTTAGACTTTTTTTTTTTAATTCTTTACTCTTCCTCTCCCTTCTCAGATGTGCAATTGTGAATATGCACTTCATCTATAGTCAATAAAATTCACCGATGGGTCCCAAAGACTTCTGTGATATCAAAGTGCTAATACGGTAATATTCAATCACTGCTACTCTGAACATATTTCTGTAATTACTTGTTTTCTCTCTACAATGCACACAAGACATGAAAAGCCCCAGTACTAATGCATACTGTGACTAATCAGGCCTGATTTGACTAAAGAATGTTTCAGCTTTTATGCCTCTTATCTTGTAGTTCCTGTGTCAAATGTAAGGATTCTTACACAAAAGGATTCTGTCTTTGTTATGGTATTTTTTACTGTGTTTTTACCTAACCAAAAATTTTGCCTCACATACAAATAAATTTTATATTGTCATTTGAATTTTACTGTTTTATTTCTGTATTTTCTGGTAAAATGTTTTATGTATTTTGCGCTTCTATCTGTTGCCCACTGTGATGTGTCTTCCATCAGACTGTAATGACGGCTTTAGGAAAGGTTCTTAGAAGTGTACTGGAACCTCTTTGACAGCTAGGGAGAACAAGGGAAAGAAGTTATTAATGCTTATAATCTGAGATGTTTTGATTTTTTACAGTGCAGAACTAGACCTGTACAGATGAAGATGATGTATCATAAATGGGAAGAAACACTCCAAGAAAGAAATAGACTGACAGGAAAATTTTTGTTTCGGCCACTGCTAATCTACATTTCATAAGGATAGGTGGATAGATAGATAGATAGATAGATAGATAGATAGATAGATAGATAGATATTTTAAGACATCAACATTTCTCATTCATGTTTGGATCAACAGACTTAGCAATGATAATGAAAAGTAGAAAGGTGGGAATGTAAAAGTCAGATTAAGTGAGAAATACTAAAGGAATAAAGAAACATTGGTAAGAAACAAAGAAAGTGAAAGGAGTTAAAGACCTGTCATAGGCATTCCATTACAACAGAGGTATAGCTGTAACTGAATACAACCAGGAAGCCATTTGGAAGGCCTTAGAAAGACTTGAGAAAGTGTGGAAAATATGGAATAAACCAAAAATACAGATAAAACAGGCAGGAGGTAGGAAAGAGAAGGAGAGATACTGCATGCCTGGATGATGCTAGTGGTAAATAAACCCACATGAGTGAAAAACAGGGTATGAAAGAAATAAAATTTATGTTTTTATCTTATCTCTTTATCCCTTAGTGGCTGAGCAATAAAGACAAAATAAATGAACTATCACGAGAAGGTTTCTTAAGTATAGCTTTCTTTTATTCTTCCTCACTGAAAATCCATTTAATTTAAAATATGTATGAAGAAAAGGGAAAAGCTGTTAGTCTAAAGCCATGCACTGCAATGTTCAATTTGAAGCACATTTTTTATGGCCAAGTTCCAAAGTGCAGTTGAATGGGATTTACACAGCCAGTGTTGACAGGAACTTAAATATAATATCATTAGATAGCTGCCATGATAACTTTTTGGACAGAGATGACTACAGGAAGGTATAGGCTACAATTAAAGTTCGTTCATTACTGCTTTCTTCTCAACATTGAAAAGGTTAAAGACTTAGGGATCTCAAAGCCACTAAATTTTCTTTCTGGTTTAGACCATCCATAGATACCATAGAAAGGTCCAATGGATTTTTTTTTTTTCTTTTCTTGAGGAATGATTTTTTTCCAGTAAAAAAAGGCAAAAGGACATAAAAAACAGAAACATGACTAAGTGCAGCACGCTTGGCTTTTATTTAGTAAAAAGACCTTCTCTAGATCTGTATATCTGTTCTACAGGTATTCTTTCTAGTTTGTTTGTTTCTTGGTTTTTGTTTTTGTTTTTTTTTTCCTGCCCCCCTGGAAATGTAGAGAAGCCAGAAATACCTGCCTATTATCTATTTAGAAATCTGAACTGATAAAAGGACAAGTAAAACGCTGGACAGGAACTTACCCTGAATATCACTAGCTTCTGTCTGAGAAGTACCATTTCAGGTGGCTGATAATCACACACTCATTAGAATTTGAATTCCCATCAGATGGCTTAGTAATAATTTAATAATGCATTATGCAAACTAAGAAAACATTAGCTGGGTATTTCAAGGAGATAGAGTAATTCTATTTCATTGGACTCTGACAATGAAGCATCACTTCCTTCATATTACATAGAGCTGGATGCAAATCTAGTTGATAGTAATCCGAATCTGGAAAGAAAATGCTTCAGGCCCTTCTAACATAAGTCTTACAACATAAAAAATAGATCAGCCATAAATTTGCAATTATGATTTTGGTTTGGCAAGAGACACTATGTCAATCTGAGTATTGATTTTAGAATTTTATCAACTTATTATTGTCAAGTAAACCAATGTCATATTTCTCCACGCTCAGTACTGAATTTTCACTTCAGATAGCAGACTCTTAGGATAAAGCATTCCTAGCCAAAGCCAGTCACTGTGACGGCTGCACCAGGATAACTCATTAGCACTGGAGCCTAGAACAACCAGCAATCTTGCGGCCCTCAGGATACAATGTAGAAAACACATTTTGACATCGTTTTCCTGACATAGTTTTCCTGCATGTCATTAAATAAATATAAACAAAAATCTCTTCCTGTCTCCTCAAAGGTAGGAAGAAAAAAAAAAAAAAGAAAACTACAACTGTTAACAGATTTAAAACATCTTAGTGACAGGCAAGATATCAATGGCACTTTAAATTCTCAAAGATAGAAAAGGGGGAGGAGGTAAAAACAGAGCTTATGGGCTCCCTCACTCTGACCATCCACTCTGTACTACACTGGGGAAGGCTTCTTGAGTCCCTCCTACTATCCAATCTGTTATAACTACTCTCATGTCACGTTTTTATTGCTTTATTTTTCTTGGTGCTTTTGGATAAGAGAGTTTTCAAGAAGCTATTGTTCTAGAAAACTCGGTCAGAAGATACTTCAGGCTTCCAATGTCCTGTTTTTCTACAGGAAGGCTTGAGCAACGCTGCTTATCTCGTAGGGGTGAGCAGCCACTGTCAAAGGAAATTCAGAAAAATAAGTTTTCTTAAGTTAACCATAGAAGATGTTTTGAAGCAGAGATTATTTAGCATTATACACTTGTTGAAAAATATTATAATAATGACCTATAAACTGTGAAAGTACCAAGTTATGTGAAAATATTTTAGAAAGTACCAAGTTATGATAAAAAAATGCCATAATAATTCTGCAAGACCTCTCTTTCCCTCATACCACACAGCTTTATTTTACTATGCATGTCAGAAGAATAACATTGTTATTGTCAGGTGATAACATCCCTACAAAATTGTGACCATCATTTTCCCTGACAGATAAGAATACTTATTGACACCAGGAGCTGTATAGAAGTCAAGGAAAAACTGGAGTTCCTTCCTAGAGGTTCCAAGAAAGTACCAGGTAATGCAAATATAGAAATTATTACGACAATTTAATATTGGTTATGTTCTTTGTGTACAGTAGTTAATAACTTCATAAGTGTGCATGTTCATCTCTGTGAAATTTATTTTGATTACTATTATACACTGCCAGTCAATTTTTCAAATATTTTGAGGTCTGAAGAAAACACAAAACTAAAACAAACAAACAAATCACACAGATCTAAAAATCAAGCAATGAAATTACAGCAAGTTTCTTCTTTAACTGTTAGAATATAATCAGAAGTAAGTAAGATGGGAAAAACAAACAGCTAACTTAACCTTCTATGAAGATTCATGATGCATCAAGTGCTTCTCTGTTCAAAAAGCCAGTATGGAGCAAAAGACAGAGTGACCACTGAGAAGAACCGCTTATGGCATGTATCTATTTGCATATCTCTAGATTTGAGCTCTTTCTGATAAGCAGAGTTTGTTTTCTAAACTGAGTCATTCAGGGTAAGTGTGCACCATATAAATCTGTAAAAACTGACAAGCTCGTGCATAACAAAAACAGGTGTTAAAAAATTAATAGGTTGCATTCCCCATCACAAATACCATAGTATTAACTGCAAGGTACGAGCAGACAAAATTTCAGCTCACTGACAGAGAAGCCATAAAGTTACATATCAAATCCAAAGGGGTTTTTTACCTGAAAAACTAAAAATGGTTACATAAATCAAACAAACTTAAATTTTCTCTGAATGGCCAAATGTAAATGCTTTACAGACAAATGCCTACATATTGTTATTCTATACAATAGTTTCAGAAATTCACATGTTTTTCCCATGGTTGTGGCACTATATCTTAAGACAGAATAGCTGAATGGAGCTACTGCCATGTCAGTTTAATTGCCCAGACTTGTAAATGTTGTACACCTTGTTATTCAAGCTGCATGTAGCAAGCAACCTGTGAATGGTCAGGTTTGTCGACAGGTATAACATAACAGGGATTTAATTGCCTTCACCTTTGGCATCCTTTACCCACAATGGATGGCAACTGCTACTTCATTTTAATTACGAGAGAGCAGCTACTTGGTGGTCTTTCACCTGGAAAAGGATCAAGACTGTAAGTGTTAATTAATCAAACTTTTGAATGTTTCGGCCACTTTTCATTCGTTCTCCAACATCGCAAGATTCCAAAGTTCTTCTGGAACACCCTGCAAGCCTCAAGGTCTGTAGTCACTTTGTGGTTTCTGAAAATTGTGTCCAATCTGTTAGTAATTAGAAGGTGGCTGCTGAACTCCCTAGGGAGGTCGGAGGCAAGGAAAGCATTATTGGCTTCTGCTCCACATATTTTATCCATTTTTGTGTAATGTACTAAGTCTGCAATTTCCTAAAAATTAGTCCTCACAACACCAGAGTATCTCTGTGATCTGTGCACCAAATTGGCTGTTAGGTGTCTTGAAATGATTTGTTTGACCAATCATTTCTCTTACGTATTACAGCAGACTGTCAGTGTAGTGCCACCACTTACCCAACATCTCATAACAATTATGGCATATATTCTCCTTATCATCAAGGACTGTAACCCTGTAGCCCTGTAGCATGGCATTGCCATTGCTAGTAACAGCCTGTAAGCACTGAACCAAGTTTGCAAGGCCTCAGCACTAAGGTGGTCAGTCCTGCTCTGTGTGATCTTTTCTTGATCTGTTTGCAGCTTCATTTTATTTGGTTTAGCTGTGATAACAGTTTTTCTAATTGACTGGGTATACAAGGCTACTTTGTCCCATGTTCTTTTATCTTTGTGTGATACAACTGCAGTTTTATATAGACAGCAGCAACAAGCAGCTACTCTGCGCAGAACAAGATATTTATGACTAACACAAAGATACAGTGTGGGGAAACACAGCCCTGGTACAAGAGCAGAGGCCTTGGGAAGTGGAGCACAGGAGGCTGCTCAGAGATGCACAGGTATGAGATGGTCAGAGATGGGAGGCAGGGTGGCCCTGGAGGCCCCACAGCTGTACACAGCTCACCCATGGTCCCTTGCAGAAATGCTGACCTGGACAGAATGGGGTTTTGGCATGACAACATCAACACAGAAATAGTATCTAACATATGCAAAGGGCGCTATATACAGTAAATTCAGATGTAATATGGAACTACAGGACACTGAAGAAGCGGGAAGGTGTAAAAGTGTGTTACCCAACCTATAAAAAATAACTCCAAGTGGATCCTAGACCAAAGAAGAAACAGCGATCAACTTCAGCATTATACTTCTGCCAGTAAAGGACTCCAGATGCTGAGGACCCCCATAACACATCTCTCTCAGCACCAGCATGACGCTCCCAACCTCAGGACCCAGAGGAGCAATGGGAAGGTGAGCATAGCTACAGAAACTAAGACATGTGGATATAACAGTTTTAACTGTGTTATTTTTCTTTCTGTAACAATTACATCCGGACTAGTAATGATTAAACTTAAGATTTCAATTATACTAACAATAAATTATTGGCTTTACTTACATAGAAGTGTGCTTCTTCTTTGCCCATAAACAAGATTATAAAAGGATAAAATCTTGGTTCCATGGAAAAACATGTAGAAACTATTGCCAATTATTTCCTTAGACTCCGAATTTCAATGTATGTCCTTGTGTACAGAGAATGTTACTTTATTTTTTTTTTTAATTTGAAATTATTTGGAGAATTTCACTGCTCTTAAAAATCTAATCATTCATGGATTTAAAATGAAGAGATTTGTTAAAAGCACAGCTATTCAGAAATATTTTGACAATGTTGTCTTTATTTCTTTTTCACTGAAAATATGTTAGCTTCATCAAAAATTTTGACTTGGAAAACTCCTCTTGACAAGAACAGAATTTCTGATCAAAAAGAGAGAGGAAAAATAAGGGGAGGCGAGAGAGGGTAAGAAACTACTAGCTACTACCAGCTAATTTGCTGTTCTCTTGTGGATCACAGTTTGCCTTGGGAGTTATTCTTCAAAAGTACGGATTTAGTCCATAGTGATTGAAAACTCTCAGCAAAGACATGGAATATTCATGTTCGAATTTCTGTCCCCAAACTTTTTCCACTGTGGGACTGGAAAAATGTTTGACCCGCCTAGATTTCATGGCGTAAGTAAACTCTTATCTTGATAAGAAAATTAAAAATTACTGCCCTATTACACCAGTTACAGAAAAAATACACTGCTTCTAGTACCTTCTATTTTGAGCTGTCACTACAGTGACATTTTGACTAATATTTATGAAAAGTTCAGCTCCTTTTCTTCTATGAAAAAGTCTCCTATGTAATGACAAAATGTTCCAGGTACGCCAATTAGACCAGTTTCAAAAGCAGAGTAAAAGCAGTGAGAAGTGTGTTTTCCTCTGAATGCAAAAAAAAAAAAAAAAAAAAAAAAAGTCAACTTTATAAAAGCTGTTTCTGAAAATTTAGGGAATGTCCATATAAAAACCCCCTATGCATGTCTGCTCTTCCACTTTTCTTGCATGTTTACATAAAAAAAAAAAAAAAAAAAAGCTCTGGCTTGCATAAAATGGACTGTTGAAAAAAAGAAATAGAGGTGTAATTTCAAGAGAAAGAAATGCTGATACTGCCCAGTATCTGCACAGGTCACCATGCATTAGAATGTTTAGACCCACATCACACATCACCTCCAAAACCATTGGTGGCAGCAAGTTGTCACATGAGATCTGTTACTGAGAGCTCTCTTTCCAGATAAGAGATAGTTGGCACAGTATTTTTTCCCTCGTTTAAGAGTACTTTACCATCCAAATTATTTTCTGTTTACACTACCTTGTTGCACAAGATATGTCGTAAGGAAAAATGCTTCAAAGCATAAAGTTTATTTTATTAGCTCAACGGAAAACATACAAACAAACAAAAACCCCAAGCACAAAACCACCCAAAAAACTCCCACACCATGAAACTCTGAATGGTCTAACAAAATTCTGCTAGAAATCCAATGTTGCTAATGTGTGCTGGTAGTCTATGTCAAATACAACATTTACATTTATTTGTGCATTTGGACATCTGTATTATTTTGCCTCTTTGATACTTATTAAGGGTTTAGGAATAAAAAACTTGACAGGAAACTCTGCATTTATGAACAGAACAGATATAAATGAAGCAATAATAATACAAACTTTCACAATTAATGTAACTTTTAAAATGACACCGCTGAGAATCAGGTACTAATTCCATCTGCATATCTGTTCACAGTTTCCTCAGAGTGACTAATAAGAGCTGTGCATTACCTATTTCGTACTATAGATTTTGTACTACTCCCATGCACAGTCTGCATGTCCCTGAAAGCTCTGCTGGCAAAAAGGCAGCAAGAACAGCTTCTATGCAATTGCAATCTGTAGCCCCAGGCTGCAGATAAGCAGCCTGTTAGTAAGGACAAAAGGCTGCCTAGACCACACACCTCAGGCACTTCAGTTCTTCCTTGGGGAAGGATTTTAAGGATTTTAAGTGTTGCCTAATTACAAATATTGCAGATTATACTGTTCCAGAAGATGTCCCTGAATGAAAGCATCTTCAAGCAAACCTTTATCATGTCTCTTAATGGCTGGAGCAGGGGAATGACTTTTTTCCAGAGCCATGCAAAGGCCTAAAACCTTATGAAAGTGCTGGATAAGGTACCTTCCAGCTGGGTATTTACTTAGAAACCCAGACAGGGCTGAGCTGCAGAGTACCACTTTCTGCTTCTCTTCACTTTCTGTGGTTTTGAAAACATAGGCTACTGAAGTAAACATCGAATATGCATGGATATGAGCAGCTGCAGCACTATTTTACTCACTGTGCCCTTTTACATGTTCCTCCTGCCAAAAAAAAGTCCAACTAATTAGAGAGATCATTTTATGAGGGCTATGGAGCAGTGCTGTGGATGTTTTATTTCAAAGGTCATTTATGGCTCAAGCTTTTATTGCAACTTAGAAGAATGAAAAAAGTCTAAAAAATTTACTTTTGTCACTATCAGGGTGTCAAATAAGTTTGCTTGAGAACGCATCTGAGTGGCACATAAAACAGGTACAGAAAAACATATCACAGCACTAGGCAAAATAATAAATAATTCCCCTCTCTTCTTTTATTTTATTTCCACTTCTAGAAATTTGTTGCTTAAGACTTTTGCAGAAAATGCTTTCTTTTGTGTTGTAAGTAATTGCAATTTTGGAGAAGAAGCAAGAGGATTATATAAAAAAAATACACTTGTTTACTTTAGAGTTCAAAGAAATCGATCCATTATTTCAATTTGTCATTTTATTTTCTTACATGAGTAGGTTTTTTTTGAAGTCACAGCTACATATCTTATAGAAATTAGAGTGATGTCACATCTTTCTCAGATTAATGCTTTTAGCATTTCCTCTTACTGTCACAGTGATGTAAAAACACAGTCTATTTGTATTTGTGCTAACACCTTCTTCAGCATGCCATATAGTAAATTTGATGTTATTGATGTTTATTGTCTTCCCGTTTTTACCAGAGATGACTAATGCTTGTTATAATCCAGAATTTGGATTAGATTTGGCTCTTCCAAGAATCAACAAGACTGAAATATTCCTGACTGGTATCTAGATAAGGAGAGAAATATAAATATCCTTCCCTTCGGTGATTTCTGAGTTGGGAGAAAAAATAATCAGGTAATTCTGAGGACTGTTAGATGATGCAGTTAAAGTGATATTCTTATTGCGTAAGAGTTTTCAGCATCTACATTTTATCTACAGAAGTATTCACAGCCATGATTTCCAGATAGGCTTTATCTTTACAACTCCGTTGAAGCCAACAGGAGATGAGGATTTTGGAAAAGCAGGCTCAAGCCAAATATCCTGTATCCAGAAGTATGCATCAGTGTAATAAGGGCAGCAGTGATCAATCTCAGGAGTCCAGGCAATATACTTCCATCTCAAAACCTTCTTTGGGCAATACATTCCTATATACTAGCTAGTACTACTGTTGACAAGAGTAATTTTGTACATTACTACACCCAGCCTCAACTATTTTCCTCCAAATTTCTAAACAAAGGTGATGGAAAGATTTACTTATGTAATTTTTCAGTTTTTCAGGCTATGTGTTCTCACTTAATAACATCTACTTCACTTTTAGCTATTGATCTCTTCTCTAAACAGGAATCTTTGGAAATAATATTGCCTTGAAAGACAGCTACCAGGCCTGGAGAAAGACTCTGTAAAGGGGATCAGTTGTTATTTACAAATACCAAGCAAAATTGTGGTGATCTGGTCTGTTCATCTTCCATTTGAAATCTACAGACTAATTAGGAAAACTTTTTTTTACAGATAATTCACCTTTAAAAGTAAATAAATCTCTTCCTTAAATTTTATATATCTCAGATACCTTTTTCAGGGAGGATAAATATTACATAATGTTTGTAGAAACTGTCATCTTCATAAAGCTGAAAAATAAAAATGATAGCAACCATAAGCCAGACACTTAAAATTATAAATTATTGGCATTAGAATTGCCGCTGAAGTTCTGCATGCAGGGTGCTTTTTTTCCTTCCCTCCTGCTACAACAATATCTCGTATACTGGAATCTACTTTTGCAATGTTTAAAATGTTAAAATACAGCTGACATTGTAAATCTTACTAGAACAATGGAATAAGCTTCTAAGCGGATGCTAGAATAAAAGGATCATAATTCCTATTGATTTATGTCTTTCAGTCAATTGATTTTAAGAACTGTTCAATTTACAGTTAGAGTTTATCCTGAATGAAGAGCATTTCTAAGAGCACTTAGTTTGAGTAAATTCCCTAGTAACCAACAAAGGGTGCTCCCATGTCATGTGGGCGGAGGAAATCTCCAATTATAAGGCTTTTTTTCTACGCTTTTTCTATTTAAATGAAATTTGTGGATACTCAATATCTGTGATACTTCTTTTTGTTTTGAGCTCACTGACATTAAGGGAAGCAACTGACAAGACACAGACTGTCAGACATAAAATTAATGAAGTCTTTTCAAGGGCTAAGTAGAAGCTGAAGAGGGTATTTCAGGTCTAGGTTTTGGACTTTGACAGCTAAATTCCAGTGTATCCAAATTCGAGCTAAGTCCTTTCATTACAGGTTTTAGAAAAAAAAAATGAAGATAAAAGTATCTTCCCCTCCCCCCACGCCAACTCCCTTCCGTGTACCTTCAGAAATGCAGAACTGTTTAGCATGCTTCTCTTGGCACAGCAAAAATCTAGTTTTTAGGGTTATGTTTCCCATTTTCATTTTCTAAGTTCATATCTTCGATAATGCCAGTTCACAGCTTGTTTGTTAAGAAATCGCATCTTCTCAAGCTGTCTTATATAACGAAATTCAGGCTGGAAATGCCCTCAGAAGGTGCCTGGTCCAATCTCCTGCCCAAAGATATGTCAGCTCTGGAATTAGACCAGGCTGCTCAGGGCTTCAGTCAAACAGGTCTTGAAACCACCTTTATGCTGCACAGTCTCCAGACAGAAAATGTAGGTTTCAGTACATATACAAAATGCAGGTTTTGATACCAGGTACAACCCAATTGCCAGTAATTACTGGTTCAGAAAAGCTCAAAGAGTGAAAAGGTATATCCCATTAGCCAGAATGGACCTTTACGTAAGTGTAAGATTTAACAGAACTAAATGAACGGTTGGCAAATTTAAGTTCTGGATAAATTAAGCTAAAGTAATAACTGTCAAATTAACTTTAGAGAAAGTATAGAAAAAGCACTGTATTCTCTACAAAACTGAGGTGTCTAGGCCTGAATATGTCTTCCAATTGGATAAGAAAAAACATACAGAGTAGATAGACAGAGACTGGCAGACACAATATTCTTACATTTTCCTTATTTGGATAGGAATTTTTGTTCAAAATATTGTATTTTTGGTTCCAAAGATTCCAGTTTTGGTTTTGTACCAAGTCTAGGATATGATATGCAATGGAACAGACAGCAATACAATTGTGATTGTGTCTGGATTTAAATTATTTTCACATCATCATCACCATCATCATGAGACAATATGTAATAACTTCTGAAACTATTCCAAAACATGGTACTTTACCTGAGAGGGAAAGCAAGGCAGCTTTCATTGTGCTGTATGCTGGAAAGGCTACATGGACACTAAAATGCCTGGTACCAGATGGCCCTAACACAACTTTTCCTTTCTTTCCTCTCATAAATTCTGCTTCCAAAGCATAATCTAGTTGTGATTTTCTTTCTTTCAACTTCAGCAGTTGCCTAAATGTGTCATTCTGTGATTCTTGTTGGTAGTTGTGTTTACAGTTCTTCAGAAGCCTTTAGGCTACAATGCAATTTTTAGACATGTTTTCCCTTGTGTGCAACATACAAATGTAACATATAAACACCAGAGTTTTGTTTCAATCTAAAAGTGAATGCAAGGAACAACTGTTTCCAATATAAATCCATAAGAATGTTGAAATATAACACATGAGAATTAACTATAGCCAAGACAAACTGTGCATAGGATCACGTTGTTTTATTGCAGGCTTGATTCTGGTCACAAAGGTTGTTCTGAAGGAAACTGGTGGAGCTATGAAATGAGCAAAACAGGTTAACAGGTTTATAGTCAGTAATAGGAAGAAGAATGGTATCCCCTCTCTTTCCACAACCCCACCTCATGAGGTGAATTTTGGACTGGTGACAACCAAATTGAGAAAACAAGGACCTTCTCCCACTAGCTGTGTTGGAGATTCTGTTTAACATCACTGTCAGATAAATAAGAGTACTTTTACAGTTGTGGCTGGGTTTTGAAAGGGGTACATTCTTAGATTCTTCAACTAATACATTCTTCTAACCAATTCAGTATATTTTATTTGATGAACTTGAGAGCTAGCTGTTTGTTCTCTAAGATATATATTATTTTCACCCACAAGCAGAAAAAAAAAATCCCACAATGTTGATGAAATGGCAGTGTCTAAACAATCTAGTCAATACCAGTTTTGCCCTTGCTAATTTTTAAGAACAAGCCAAGCAAGTTTTTTGGCCTCGGAACATACGTAGTCATAGCAGTCTTAAGCATTGCCAATTTAGCTTCCAGTTACCTCGTTTCTTGGAGACAATTTGAACAGCCAGCAGGAAACACCCTAAAATACCCCAAGCTCTAACAAAGGAAAAAATCCAACTAAATAAACTATTGACACTGGCACCTGTGACCTACATCCTCTCCCCAAAAGCCGTACAGTCATGCTTGATATATTCTGGGTCTCCCCCGGCTGTACTGCTGCTGCCCATGTGGGAAAGCAGTGGGAGCAACCATCTGAGGGCCAAATAAGCTTCAGAAGTGTCTCTGTTATGTCCTTTCTGAGCCCCTGGCAAGCAGCAAAGCTTCCTGGAGAACAGGTTGGGTCCACAGACAACAATCTCCATCTCCCACAGCAGGGAGTCTCCCACTGCTGTTCGTCACTTCCTCCTCATGGTGCAGTTGTGGGGCCTCTGGCCTAATCAGCTCAGGTGGTGCCTACCATTTAGTCAAACCTACAGCAGATGTATGTATTTCATGTGAACCGACATTCTGGTCATAAGACGGAGATAAATCTCTGTCAATCGACTGGGGAGAATGCAACCAGCTACATGTCAAACCCTCAAGAAAGACAACTAAAAATCATGTGAGCAATGCATCCTAATGACTTTCAATGTCTATTGGACCCGTAGAGAGATGACAAGAAGAAATTGGTTGCAGTTTGCAGGGTTGATCTGTATGCAAATTCTGGACCTGACATTAAGCCACACAGAACAAGAAAATTTTTGCATATATAGTTGTATCTAGTGTTTGATAGTTAAGCTTCAATACCTTCGCAAAATATTTTATCAGTTTAGAAACAAAATGTCTACATTGCAGATAAACTAATAAGATTTTAAACAACAGTTATCTTCACATTTCTGTTAGACTTACAAGTCTTTGACAGCATATTACGCCCTGTTTGTAAACCGCGGTAGCTTCTAGAAACATTCCAGCATCAAATAGGCCATAATAACAGAGTAATATGTATACTCAAAGAAGGCTAAGTAGCACATTTACCCAGAAAGATCAGGCTTGTGTAAAGTCATAGTGGATCTAGCACTGTGTGTTCTGTAAATTGTTTGGAACACAAGTATCTTGTTTCCCAGATAAAACAGAAATATTTTACAGTCACTTTTTCAACCTATAGAAAAGTACACATAAAAACTAATAAAATCTTTTACTACCAGAAGTGAACGATGTTAGGGTTAAATAATCATTATCTACTCAATATGTTATCTGAAAAAAACTCCTGGTGTAATTGCAAATGATAGAACAAAAGAGTTCAGCTCTCTGCACACATTATGCTTTATCTTGCAAAAGGGAATTTGCATTTAGGACCTGGCACATCTTCAGTACAGGGAGATCACTGACTTTTCTGGGCTCTGTGGAACAACATCAATAAAAGATTGGCCACATTACTATTATCTCCATGCTGGGTATGAGGAGCACCACTTACGGCTGTCAAGCAGTGACAGTTTTGGTCAAAGCAGTGGAGTTCCCACTCCACACGTTGTCACAACTGCTCTGAATGACTGAGTCTCTACTCGTGGAAGCTCCTGAGGTCAAAGCTCTGACAGTAACTCCTATGTGAGGACCACATCCCCCTGCATGCTTTGGAGGGGAGGACATGCTTGAGGAGAGCCTGGTTTTCATTCATGAAAGGCCAAGAGGAGCTCTCTTGTGGGTTTTCCACACATAAAAACTGACACAAATTGTGTGCATCAGGCTACAAATTCAGCCCATTCTTCTAACTAGTAATACTCCCCTTCCAAACACAGAAAGCTTATTTTATCACAAAGAACTGTGAAAGGCTTGAGATATAAGGCTTAATTGGAGTCCTGATTCAACAGTATTGTTAGTTAAAAGGGGTGATGTGGTATAATCTGTAATGAAAGAATATAAAAAATCAGTGATGCTAAAAAAAATAGAGTTACGCTTCTACATGGTACCAGAGATTGTAAACCACTTCTTGTACTCCCTTAAGTAACAGGAAGTTGAAAGGCAAGTGAAGTTAAGGTACTTACATGACCTCCATTACCATAATGATACATTTCAGAGGGACCAAGGTCAATAAAATGTACTCCTATCTTTGCCAGTCCACCGACAGCAATAATGAGCAGTTCCTGTGCTGCAGGCAGTATTACTCATCACTCACTTCATCTATCAGTTTCAATTTCTTATTTTCTCATGGCTATGAGCAACAGAAATGGGTACCACAAACCATAGATTAGGCAACACTTGAAGTCTGCACAGGGATTTTCATTGAATCCTTTGTGTACTCTGTCTGGCTCAGTGACTACCTACCCTCGCAGATGTAACAGCTGTGAGAGAAGTGACTGAGATAGACCTCAGCCTATAATACTATGACGCCCAGCATGCATCCAACTGCTTCTCTGAAAGGGCTGGATTTAGTATCTCAAAAAGGAAAGAAACTGTACGAATTGATTCCAGGTCATATGTGAATGATTGAACTTGTAGAATTTTATGGAGTGAGATAAAGTCATAATCCCTTTGCTCTATATCTACCTAGTTGAAATCATAGTTCTATTTAGGACACTCACTTCCTGAAATTAAATACACCATATATATACTTCAGAGTGAAAGGTTGGTTTTGTTCTATTACTCTTACTTTTCTTTTTTTTCTTTTTTTTAAGGAGTCACCACAGAGAAGTAGATATTCCCAGATCCAAAGCACCTAAACTGGCATTCTGAAGCTATGTTAGGGAATAGACTGCCTTAACTTATTGAACTATTTGGTATACTGCTTCTTCTAGAACTTCTTTAGAAACTGCTTATATAGAATTCGCTTAGCATAAGTAAGTTTGCTTAGCGTAATTTCTGCAAGCTGTGAACTTTAGAACTTTCTGAAAAAAAGGCCTCAACATCTTCAAGATATAAGAGAAGGGGATCTGTATCCCCAGAGATAAGGAACAAAACACCATCTAGAAAGAGATGAGAAACAGAAGAATTTTTTGTTTATTGTCAAGAACTTCTTTTTCTCCAGGTACAGGTGCAAAATAGCAACTGAATGTCAAGACTTCGATTGGTGGTCCACCTGATGAAAATGAAGAGATCCAATGAAGAATGGGGAGACCCTAGACTCTAATTTTTCAATTGGCTTAGTGTGACATGCAGGGGCTAGGTGTTTGGATTATAGGGGTATAATTGTTCAAGATTTTTTTTCACTGAGGGTCCCTCTTCAGGAGGCACCCAGCTTGAGCTGCTCTATGATGTACCTTATGAATAAATTATTTATTTAGGAAGAGTTTCTGGAATCCATACCTGAGTCTCTGTTATGTGAAACCTAGGGAAAAAAAATTTCCTTAACAGCTAGATGATGTGAATATTGCCTAAATGTACTCTATGAATTCCTACCACACAAGACTCCTAAGGAGCTAACACAGCATTTAACAATGCTTATGTTCTTGAAGGATGGAACAAGGGGTGAATTCTCTGGACTTGTGAACATTGTAAAGTTTTGCACATGTAGATGGAGCCATAAACAGGGAAAAAGAGGGGGAAAAATATGAAAGTAGGTAGAATAGCAGACAATAGAGTAGTTATAGATTTGAGTATAGGAAAGCAAACAAAATACAAATATCTATGTATATATGAGTTATATGGTATATTTAGTGCCATGCATCTGTAACACTATACGTTAGATCATTTGCATGAATAATCTTTTAAGAGATAATAGAAATTATTATTGAAAGTTAACAACAAAAAGAAAAATAAATGAGGATAGGAATAGCAGAAGAGTATATGCTATTAAATATTTAGAGATGCTTTAAGAGTTGAATATTATTGTTAATAAAGAAAATATATGTCTTATTCTATATTTAATTTATCGATATTTCCCTTAGAAAGTCAAGAGGAGGTTTGGAAGGTCACAGATGTTTAAGATCTTATCTAGACACAGGTTTAATTTTTCACCAACTCAGGTTGTTTTGTTGTTTTTTAAAAAAATTATAATACCCTATGATCATATAGCACAATCTGTACTTTAACTGTCCAGTTGGTACAAACTCTCAAATGAGCTTTTAAAATGAATTAAATTCTTTCTGCTATTTCAGTATGTGTAAGGTTCACGCATAGCTTTTGTACTATGTTGGCAGTCTTCCAGCTTCTTTCCTGAATTGTCCATATTACTCCAGTGTTTTATATTTTAACTCTTCTGCTTTGGACTTGACTGGGCAAAGCTGATTGTGGACCATTTGCCTTTGCACCTTTCAAGAAGACACATACCTCAATAACATAAACACCGGGAAGAAAAAAGTACAGTAGCCACTACAGCAGAAAAGCCCACAGCAGCAAATCCGAAAAAAATATTGACCAATCTCTAGACTGCACTCAATGTAGCAGAGGCAAGAATTTCAGACAGACTTAATAAAATAAGAGAAAAAAAAAAAAAAGACCTCTCATAGCACTCCAGATAGTTGCACTACAGAGAGGAGCTGCATATAACATCCTTTTTCCAGAATCATCAGTGAATTTAATTTCTGCAAGACAGCACTTAGAGTAGGTGCTGGTATGGCCCAGTGTCTTAGGCAAACGTCCTGGGATTGGCTGGGATAGATGGTCCTCTTCACGGGATGCAGGGGAATCTCTGCTCTGGCACCTGGAACTCCTCCTCCGCCTCATTCTTCACTGACCTTATTGTCTGCAGGGTTGCTTCTCCCACATTTTCTCACTCCTGTCTCACAGGTGCTGTGAGTAATTTTTTACTGTTTCTTAAATACATTATCACAGAGGCACTAGCAGCATCACTGACTGGCTCAGCTTTGGCCAGCAGTGGGTCCAACTTGTATCTGGCTAAAACTGTCTCTGTTGGACATGGAGGAAGCTTCTGTTGTCTTCTCACAGAACCCACCCCTACAGCCCCTGCCCAAACCTTGCCATTTGGGGTTTCTCCCTATGTTTTCAACTTTCTCTAGCTACTTTTCTCTAGTATCTGTCCCGTCCCAACAGATGGGATGAGGGATGAGTTAACTCTGAACGCGACATGCGCCCTGACTCAACAGATGACATCAGGTGGGAGTTAACTCCGGGTAATTCTGCGCGGCAATGCGAAGTGAATGACAGACAATCACTCCGGGGGTCCAATTATGGATTTACTAAAAGCACACGGTGGTATACAAATTACAGCAATTAGTGATTTGGCAAAAGTATGTTATAGTAACATGAAACTTATCAATACATTGACAGCAAAAGTACTTCTAAAAACGGTGGATTGGAACTGTAATGCAAAACTTAACAAGACTTTAGCAGCAGAACTTAGAATGGTATTACTTTTATATGTTCAAGAAAAAGAAAGAGAGAGAAGGAAAACTAAGATATCAGAAAGAGAAAGGGAGAGAGAGAGAAAAAGAGAAAGATATCACCACTCGACAGGTACATCGGTCCCACAACGACCTCTGGAGGGGGGGACGCGTTGAAGATTTACACACTGCCAACCCGTATCATACATGAGGTTGTTTTATAACCCAGTTCATTTACATGCGAGATAGGAGAGGGCGGTTCATCTCCTCCCTCTGTTTGCTCTTCATGCTAATTAGGAAGACTCTTCTGGAAATGGGTCTGGGGTCTTCAAACTAGGGGAAAGTTCACAGTACTGACCAGAAGTGAGTTGTTTTGCCCGTCAGGGGTAGCTGTTGGTCCGTGGTTTCTTCTGGTAGTTGGTTGTCCGACAGATGGTTCATTTCTATCATCCCAATTAGGCCATGAGGCCTTTCACAGCAACACTGTTAATTGCCCTTATCTTACAAGGTGTCTGCCTCCATGACCATAAAACTTTGGGAAAAATAAGACGAGGCATCATCTATCTTTTCCTCCTAAAGTAACAAAAACCAGACATTTAAGGCATAAGAAGGTTGTTCTGCTAAGGATGGGGGGTGCGCTTCAAGGTTGTCACAGTATCAAACCTGGGTTTATTTTGTTGGAGAGGAGATAAGTTAAAGCTAGGAAAATACTCTAATACAAAAATTCCTTGCAACATAATAGAATAAAAATAAACCAATGTAAAAGTTACTTTAGTTCACTATGTATTCTCAGAAATTCTTATTGTCTTTCTCATCTATTCTCATTCTTTGTTTCACTGCTATTCTCAGATAGAAAATCATCAATACATCAAGGTTTTCAGATAGTTGTCTGACTTAACATAACTCATAAGAAACAGGACCATCATTGCAGACAGAACTTTAGGGGTACACCTTGTGTGGTCATACAAAACAAGACTTCAGACACAGATTTGATCCATTTTTGTCTAACTATCTAACTAAGGCCTAGTGACAGACTCTGCATCCTTGAATCCAGTTCTGGTTTGCTTCAGGGTCCAACCCAGGACTTCCGCGTGCCTGCCCTGCAGCTGCCAGAGCAGTGCTGAGCTTTGCTGGGGAATTCAGGATTGGTTTTGTATATTTTGTATTATTTTCTCTCTTTTATTAGTAGCATTAGTAAAACATTTTTAACTTTTTTCCAACTTGCAAGTCCTCTCTTTCTTTGCCTCTCTTTGCCCTCCTATTGCCTCTCCTTAGTGGGGAGGGGGGGTTGAGGGGAGTGGAAAAGGGGAGTAGGTTAACAAAGCATCTGCCACAGTTTATTGTCGCCCTGCAATCAAATGGTGACAGATTGATGTCTCATACTTCCTTATCAATCTTGGGATCTTGGAGATTCCATAGCTTTCTGGGGCTGCACAGACATATCATGACAAGATGTGCTACTTCTGTGTCCGTTGAACACAGGAATATTCCCCTTCTTTCAGTTGCTTTTATCATGTCTCTGATGGAAGGGCTTCCCACTCCAGTGTAGAAGGAATACCTACCCATTCTGTAATTCTGACCCACTTTTCCTTATCTCACAACTTCAACCCACAAACCACGAATTCTGTCCACGCTTTTTTCTAACCAGTGACATACACAGTTAGTTGTGGTGAGACTGTATGAGTGGCACACAGCAGCTTCCAAATTTTCTCTAATAAAGAAAAAAAAAAAGAAAGAAAAGAAAAAGAAAAAAGACATTGCTTGAAATAAGTGCTTAGATGCCCAGAAAATTAAGGAGATGACTTATCTTCCAGAAGATAATGAGAAGAGATTATGGAAGAAATGAAACGTTTTATCAGTGTTCCCATGGAAACTGAAATTAGTGCACTAACAACTTTTTAAATCTTAGCAACTTTCCTAAGAAGATAAAGTTGAATCCTGCTAACAGTCAAAGCCAAAAAACCTCCCGGGCTAGTTGGAATAATGTTCAGTCAGCCTCAGTGGTAAATACCCCAGCCTATGCCCAAGAAGAAGGAAGGAGGGGCCTTGCTGAGAGGCAAGAGACAGATGGGTGGCAAGGGAGAAGGACAGGGAGTATGCAACAGCGGGTCCAAGACAATCCTTTTTCTCAAGATCATACTAAAGAAATACTTTCACAAGCATAAAAGTCACCAGAGTTATCAGAATTCAGCTATGTCCTTCACCCCACAGTGAACTTGGCTCTCTGAAAACAACAGCTCATTCCACAGGCTTTTGGCCAGAAGATTTAACATAACCCAGGATGAGGAGAATGCTGAGTTCTGTAACTCCCACCCTGTTCCTCGGTCACAGCATTTCCACTAGGCAAAGAATAATCACTGTAGGTGCAAGTTCATCTTCCTGTTCTTCAAGATGTAATCTTGTATGTGTGTCTCTCACTGCTGTAAAATTTGAACAGCTTTATTTATTTGTGTGTCAATCTGAAGTTGGGCTTGCTTTGCCTTTTCTTGTTCTGACTGACAGTTTGTGCGTCTAATATCATTATTACCTCCACTGTTTTCCAAAACAGTAATTTTCCTAAGAGGAAAATGAAATTTCATTAGAAATCTTCCAAGTTTTGTCATAGGAGAATTAAAGTTAAAGTATTTGAAATTGTGTAGTGTTTCAAGAGGAAAAGTTTAACATTACAAGATCTCTGCAGTTAATATACAGTATGATATGCCATACCATACAGTAAGTTCTTATGCCACAAGGAAGATACTTCTCGATGTTTTCATGTCCATTAGATATTTCCATTTCCCTCTCTCAAAGCTAGAGAATTGCCATATATGTTCCCAATAGTGTCCTCACTATAATACAAGTAGTATGAACTTGTAAAGTTACCAATAAACATACAAAGACATTATTTTCATTCTCCTGCTTTTGTTACAGTTGTTAGAACTTGGTCTATCCCCAGATTTCAGAATCGAACCCACACCCCTCCACTCCTCACATCCCTGCCTCTCCTCACCTACCAATCCCAGTCTTACAACACAAGTAGAGCAGCATAAATACCTCCCTAGGCATTTGTCCTGGTTTTGTTAAAAAACAAGATTCTCTTTTAGTGAATTTCCCTGTTAGCTAAAGTCTTCTTGCTAACTGCAGTTTTCCTGAAAGTTAGGTATGTGTTTTGGTAGACATAGCAATGGAATGCAAGGTCATTGATAATGATGCATCTCGCGAGATCTGCAAGCGGGGGGTGAACTGAAAATTGACCAACTAAAGTATTCCATCCCATTCACGTCATACTTCATATAAAAGTGGGAGATCATGAGGATCTCGCCCCTTTTTCCTTATGGCCGACATTGGAAGAGGACCTTGTGAATTGTCCCTGTGAATTGAAGCCTAGTGACAGACTGAATCCAGTTCCGGTTGGCTGCAGAGTCCAGTCCAAGACTTCGGGTGCCGGCCCTACATCTGCTGGAGCAGTTGGCCGGGACTTTCAAGATTGGTTTTGTGTATTTTGTATTATTTTCTCTATTTTTATTAGTAGCATTAGTAAAACATTTTTAATTTTTTCCAACTCTCTTCTCTCTGTCCTTCTTTTCCTCCCAATCGCCTGTCCTTAGTGGGAAAGGGGGAGAGGGAGGGGCTGAAGGGGGAAGCGAAGGGAGAGGAGGTTAATAATACATCTGCCACAGTTTTATTGTCACCCCGCAATCAAACCACAACAGCATTTCTGTCCGTACAGCCAAATGCCCTCTTGCTACCAACTCTGCCCCGCACCCCAACATATGCAGCCTGCAGTTCATGATAGCCCCAAGACCCCTTCATGCAGTATTGCTTTCTACATGATTATCTCTGCCTTCCCCACTCCCACTTGATTCAGGTAGTTGTTTACACGTTGTGTCATTTTTCCCTGTCAGAAAGGAGCCAGTCTTCCCTGTTGAGATCAACAGCCCAACTACCTCGATTACTCTTAACAGAACAGCCAGGAGGCATTAAAATGACAGAAGCCTACTCTCTAGCTTTAGTCTAAATAGTTGTTTTGTCCAGAGTTAGATGACACTGATCATCTAGCTCCTATAAGGTCTTCCATAAAAGGAAACCATCTTTGATGTCGCCAATCATTTTTAATTAACAGCATAGAGTGGGAAGAGGAAGAGGATACCGAAAAACTAGTCTAGATGAACCACTATAACATGGTTTTTTGTTGGATTTATTGAGTTTTTGTTTGGTTGGTTGGTTGGGGTTTCTGTTGGTTTTGTTTGTTTATTTGTTTGTTTTGTGGTGGTGGTGTTGTCATCGATGTTTGTTTCCATTTATGGGCAAATGGTTGATACTAATGATAGCTGCTGAATGTACAGTGACCAGTGATGACTGCAGAATTTTAAGGTGGCAAAAGTCACTTTCTAAAAAAGTCAGAAGAAAAACAAATTTTTTCACTCTGCTTTGGTGATTTGGTCATCCACAGTCCAACTGAAATTTATGTTTGCTAGGTAAACTTATACAGGCATTTGTGTAAGTTATATGCACAAATTTTGTAGTCAGCCTGGTAGAAGTGGGTACCCATCAGTGGGGACCTTGAAACTAGCCAGCATTCCTCACTGGTAACCTGAATGATGAAGTAGAGGCTACCTACAGACTAGGTGATACCAACCTGGGAGGAATGCCTTCTGGAACAATGTGCTGGCGCATTTAAAAAATAAATTCTAGTAATCAGAGTGTGATAAGGTTGAAAGCCTCTCATAGGGAGCAGAAGGATCTCTACAGAGAAAATTCCTCAGACTTCAGCTGAAGACAAGCATAGAGGTGCTTGTGTTGCTAAAGCAAAATATTATTCTGCACATCTGGAAAATAACTGAATAATCAAACAACCCAGCAGCAGTTGTTTTAGGAAGACAGAGGCCACTGAAGTTACTAAGTAGTGAGATACCCTAAACACATTAGTGGCATACCAAGGCTGAAGACAGTACATGTGCACATCACCAGCAACGTAGCAGCATGAAAGTAAGAATGAATGCTTATCATTTTATTCAGTCATTGAGTTCTGCATGGCATTGTGGCTGGCCAAGATGTCCACTGACTTCTGGATAGAACTGATCAGAAATTTTCTAACAAAATAATTGAGTTAACCTAGACCCACTTATGAAAGATCAAATGTTTTGCAAAAAACATTCTGTGCTATTATAAGTTCAATTAGAAGGTGGCTGTCACCACTATGTTTCCAATCCTAATCCATCAATACTGTTGGAACAGCTCAAGGGCAGTTTAAAGGCAGTGCTAACACAGAGAAATGAATGAAATGACACAGGAAAAAAAAAGTTTTAAAATTTTTAGACTAGATCTCATAATCTGAAATATCCCACTCTAAACCATTATTAAGTCTTGGAATGCAAATAATCCAGCAAAAATTCAGTATATCAGGGTGATGTGGCTCTTAGGGGAGAAAAAAAGAAAAAAAAAAAAATAAGCACAACTTACTAACAGTAGTAATCAACAACTACCTGTAAAAATGAGGTTGGGGTGTGAGAACAATGTTACACAAATACCTGCTTGAAATAAGTTGCTACATTTTTACACAAACATTTGGATTTATGGTATAACCACAGGGAAATCTAAAGGCCAACACCTCACAGGATATAGCCCAAATAAATTTATTGTGAACCTAAAAAAGCAACATTTTTCATCAAATCTGATAAGCTACTACAAATAATAAGGCAGGAATAACAATTCTGCTTTTTTTATTGCTACTTATTTTGCAGTTTCCCCTCAGGTATTAGATTTCTGTAAGTAGAAGCCTTGCTGAGAGTCTGCTGAGCTCAACAGACATTGACATAGCTTTTTGATCCTGATGCCATTACAAGGCTGTAAACATTTAATGCTGATGGCTTGAACCTGTACATGTCTTGTTTTGCATAAGAGTATACTACTATCAGAATAGCTTTTACAGAAAACATAATTAACTAACTTCACTTAAAAAATACAGGATTTTGAAGCTTTTGATATTTTGTTGAATAACTTATGCTTCTCCATAGTCTGAAGTCATCCTCTCCAAATGGAAGTATACTAAGAGCTAAGGAAGGCTTGGCTTTCACTTTTATAATGGATTGCACTTTACCTGGAAAACATTCTCATAATATAATTTCGCCTCATTATTTCAGAGTAATGGAAACTCAATCACATTCCTTTCAATTAATTTTTAGTATTGATAGGTGAAAACTTGGAGAACTGGAAATATGTTTGATATAGATTTAAAGATGTCTGAGGGTTTTTGGAGATGAATTATTTGAGTTTATAGTTTCATAGGAGTTTAACTCTGAAATACTCCAGAACAGGTACAGTTTTAGTTAATCTCAACACACATTCTGCCAAAACTTAGATTTTAGCTTGCCTAGAATATCTTAGCTCTGTCCCATTTCTCCCAGTTCATATCTCTTTAAGAATAAAGCTTAGCTTTCAGCTGTGTGCTAGAGACCTGACCTGAAAAACAGTCAGATTATCCTCGTATGCACAGATGCAATAACTGGCAGTATAAAAGAACCCAGCAATATGCCTTTTAAATACCCTGCAGCCAGCAAACAACCCTTACTTCTTCTGTGAGGCACCAAAACCTCACCACAGCCCCAACATATGTGCATAGCAGTGCCCCACACATCCACCCTATCCCCCCCTAACTGCTGTTATTCTTTGTTGTGTAAAACAAAACAAAGCTCTGAATATAAAACTGAATTTACTTGCATAATCATCTTACAAACTGTTAACTGTAAACAAATCCTGTTAAAGTTTATAAGCATGCCTATAATTAATTAATTTATTATTATAAGTGGAAGCCAAAAATGGGTTAAATACCTCCTAATGCAGTAGAAAACAATTCTAGGTTTATTTAAATATCTCTAAGCTTTGGATAGCAACATTTCCTTCAACTCAGACTATTCATTACACTATTAATGCTCTAGACTTTATGAATGAAAAGATTAATGATAAAGATACTGCTTTAGGGTTAGCTGTGAGCCCAGGCATTAGGAAATGAGATTTCAGAGAGGGACAGGAAAATAAATTCAGATCATGTTGTGTTACTTACACATTTTGCCTAGCTGTTAACACATAGCTCCTATTGCAATTGTAGTTTATCTGACTATATGACAAATAGAGCAGGTTTACTTAAAAAACAGCTTGAGATTACAGATATCTGGGGTTTTTTTCCTCTACTAAAAAGCAAAAAAAATGGTATAACTTATTTTTAAACAAACCATTTTTCCACAGTTGGTAAGGAAGCGTGTGTTAATTTGCATGACCTATTATCACCATCATCTATTTGTTTGTGGTCTTTGCTTTTAGAAGAATTGGCATTAATTACAAGTATGGAAGTAATTTGAAATGTCAGTTCAGAATTTTACAGCTTGGAACAGCTCATCCTTCAATAATTAGGTCAATAAAATTAACTTAATTTAATTTAAACAGTGATGCTTCTTTTTAGACCTTATGTAGTGATTACAATTAGTATTTCATAGTTAGTATTTTAGTGATGCCCATACACTGGATTGCCAGGCATCATCAAGATACACCAATGATTGGAAGTAATTTGATAAACATTGCATTAATGGCATGCGTCCCAATTATGTATTGAGTTAATGAATGCATTTAAATGTTATGGAGATGAATTTAAAGGACAGCTCAACCTTAATTAATATACAATTTTCCCCCTCTTCCCAGACATTCTAATTATATCTTCTTCAGTAGTTACCACCTTTTAGTATACAAATATCAGGTTCCTCCATAAATGCAGAACTAGAACTCTTTTTTTTTTTTTTAATTTTTTTTTAAAGTGTGCTAACAGTGCTAAAATAACAAGGGGTCATTTTACCATAAAATAAAGGCTTGTATAGATTGACAAATGATCTAATCCTAGTCCTCCCTCATTCACATCTAATTTTTTCAAAGACTAACAGGCTGGACAGGGCAGAGAGTATGAATAAGTGAAACCCTTTCCAGTGATGTTTTAAATTTCCCTTATATTTATTAAAAAATTCCACGAAAGAGTGGAAGAGTTACTATCTTCATCACTATGCAGGGTGTTTGCAAGTGTGAACAGGCAGGTAAGGCAACATTTTACAGCCCTATTTCAGCATAATTTAATAACTGTAATGTCAAGGAGATCAGAACTGAACACTTTGAAATCCACAGCTGCCCAAACCCACAACAGCTTCACTCACACATGGAAACGATTTGGCCCCAGAAACACATGTCACTACCAGAGCTTTTGCAAAGGAGAGAGTATGTCAAAGAGGACAGTAGTCATGAACTCTATGAATCCTCTGAAAGTTTGTTCTCTTGTGATCACATGCAAACCCAGGTTTTAAGGAAAAGCAAAACAAAATTGCTATCTCCAAGGGACAGAAATGAATCATCAGCTACCAGATGGCTAATTTATAGCTGCAATTTCTTAACTTTGCCACAATTAAAGGGACAGCTGATGGAAATGCACACCAGGAAACATTCATATAGAAGTAGGCTATGCTGCTAGAACATCCTCTCTGAACCACAAAGCCTACTCTAGTACAGAAAACAGACTTAAAAAAATATGAGGGTTTTGCTATCAGATATGCTGTAGCTTTACAAAACAGATATGGTTTGCACAAATCTCTTAACAGCTTATAAAATTGGAAGGAAAATAAATGTGCAATGTTCAAGGACATTATGACATTACATTACAACCTGCCAAAAATAGTCTGTTGCTCTTCTCATAATCTCTGAACATTTCTTATAGCTTTAAAAGTCCTAATGGTATACAATGAGCATTATCTGCATGAAAATAGTGTAAAAGGAATATTAAATGACATGGCTTGAGTGGAGCTTAAAATTTATGAATTTTTACCCTGTCCAATTTCTCTCCCCTCCCTTAATTACTTTTTGCTATCTAGAGTTTCTTGTGAGGCTCTCACACACATTCAGAAAGTACTTTTGTTTGTTTCTGTGGTTTTTTAAATTATTTTTTTGCTGATGTATATTATTGATAGTGGAGGACAAAGCCAGTTTTGAAAAAAGAAAGAACAAGTGAGTTAGCTGTTCCACTCTAGGCAAAGAACTGCTGTACGTCTCATGGCTAAAGGTAGTGAAGAACAAAGATACTGCCCCTATATAAAGATCTAAAATCTATCTATTCCCATTGCACAGCTAAAGCAATACTGTCTGTGGTGAGAGACTCTCTCTCCTGTGCTGAAAAGGCAGCATCTGGAAGACAGATGGCTGCACAAGTGGTACCGAGAACAGGCTGAGGCAGCACCAATTCAGCATCCCACTTGATGTGTCTGCTCCTAAATTTTGTCTGCATCTTCACTGAAGAAATAGTACAAGCGTAAAAAGGGTTATTTGATATGAAGATACATTTATTAGACTATACAGGCTTCTCACTGCACTTAGGTAATACCCCTGTGAATTCTTTGCTCATTGCACCTCTGCAATTTCCTGGAGTGCAGTGAAAAGAGGGCAGGTAAATTTAGCCTTTATGGTTCGCTATAACAAACATGATGGAAATTTCTTCTTGTTCAGACATGTCCACATGTGAGAGGATTGTGTGTGTTCATGTCTCTTCCCACCAGTCAGGATAAGTCTTGGATATATACCACTCAAAAGAACTTCAGGAACATTGTGGAAAACAGCAGCTGCACTATTCTAACTTGCCTAAATTTATTGAAAACATAGGGTAGGAAGAAAGACCTAAATGTAGATTTTTCTAAATTTAAACAGTGATTACCATTGTGTTTGGCTTCTATTCATGGACTAAGCCACAAGCCTCAAAACTGCAACAAGAGGCTCAAAGTGGCTCTTCCATAGCACTCAGAAGCATCTATGCTTTATACTCCTACATGAGAGTGCAATTTCAGATCAAAAAAAAAAAGAACATTACACTTTGCTAACTGGAGGTCTAACACATGTGACAAAAAATGATCCAAGTATATCTTAAAGACTCTAAAACAATGAACAAAGTGAACCCTGTTTTAGAAAGGGAATGTACCTTTAGAGACCCAACTTTAAATTTTTTTTAACTTTTGAGGTGGGGAATACTAATTTTTTTTTTTTTTTTTTTTTTTTTTTTTACCAGTACTACATAGGCCAGTGGCACAAGTATTCAGTATAAACTAAAAAAATAGTATCAAATTGCCACATAAATGTCAAATGCATGCAGCGTACTGGTATTGGTTTTCAGGTCAGCATTAGTTTTGGAAGTTATGCCTCCTGTTTTTCATGAAATACACATTCAGAATACTATATCGGTAGACTACTGTAGAACTGGAGACCTACAGATTGAAAATCCTTGTTGATGTAATCTAACCATAAAAGTGCCACAACACCTAAGTAGTTTAAAAGTCAGGTGTGGTTTTATTTTTAGAATTTCTAAAATCTAGGAATTTTATTAAAGTCAGTCAGCAGGCATGTCTTTCTGGAACATCGAGACCCTAAAAGTCTGGAATTGCAGGAAAATAATGTTTTTTGTTGTTGTGTTTTTGTTTGTTTTGTTTTTTAATTGAAATCTTTAATTAAGATGACTGTCTGCACTGAGAAGCACCAATAAATGCATCTGAATTGTCTGTTCAGGTTCACACATACAATATGGAAGAAAAAAACAACATGACAGCTGTCAAGTCTTCACCATGTTTCTTGAGTTCCTCTTCACTGCTGCCAAATCACCCATAGTGTGGTCCTACCATGGTGCAGACTTTCTTATCTTGATACAGGCAATGTTTCTCCATATTTATTATTACTAGGAATGTCATCCTGGAAGCAGTGTCCTGGAGATGTTATTATCTATTATCAACACAAGCCATTCTTAACTCCTGTTAAACATATATTTGCATGTTCCCATTCATACTGCATTCATACAGATCTTCATGGGGTTTTTTTTACAAATCTCTACAGAATTACCTTCTGAATCCAGAATGAAGAATCTTATGAATCTCTTGTACTTAATTCTAACAGGGCCTTTAAATGATCTAATTTGAAGCTATTATTTCCATTAGGTTGAAGTTCACCAATATTCAACAGTTTCACAATTATAGGTGTAAGCCTCTTTAAAAGAACAAAAAAACCCACTCACTGAATTAAACTCTCCAGTTTGGTACAAGCTCTGCTCTATCTCCAAATTCTGTGAAACATCGTGTAAACATTTAACCATTCCTGGGTTTTTTGTTTTGTTTTGTTTTTTCTTTTCCTTTTTTTTTGTTCGTTTGTTTGGTTTTGATTTTATTCTTATAAACCAGTCTGTGTTTTGGCTTTAGTCCAGTGTATAAAATCACAATCTAATAAAAAGCTCCATGAGCAAAATGTCTTTCTGTCTAGCAATTGAAGCTGCAGCACCTAACTGTTCTAACTAGATCAGTGACAGTTCAACACTGCCAATAAATGACAGTATTGGTATGAGTAATGTGTATACTTAAGGCTACATGTAATGGGAATAAAGTGTTCTTATACTGTCAAAAGTGTATCATTTCAAAATCTTCATAGTAGAAGCTTGCTTGATAACTCAGCAGGTTAGCAGACAAGGAAGCTAACAGATAACGACCAGTGCAGTGAGAGGTATAGCTGCTATGTATTTCCAGAACATCATGATATAACTGCAACCTTATTGGAGAAGTGGGGGGGAGGAGGGAAAAAAAAAACAAACAACCAAACAAAAAACAACAAACAGAGAAAGGACATTAAAGGGAATTGCCTCAAGCTCAAGTGTGGCAGTACATGTTCTGGTGACATTGGAATGCTTGGCCCAAATATGCAAGAACGACAGAATAAAACCTGCAGATGCCAGAGGGTTGGTGAACAATCATAATTAAGAAAGTCTAGTTTTGTTATCACACCCTCAACATTAAGTCTAAATTAAAAACAAACAAACATCACCACCAAAACCAAACCACCACCCTCTCCCCCAAACAGTTTTGCTAAAGTTATTGAAAAAAGCATACAGAGCACCATTACTATATGTATTCTGGTAGTTGAGTGTTGTTGATCATGTTGAAATATCAGGCCTGCTAACACTTAATAAAGCTTTGGAAGTCATTCTCTTTTCTTACACATGCCCCTCCTCCCTCTCCGAGCTGTTCAGGACATTTGCAGCTACGTGTGGAGCAACATAATATTGCCACTATATTGTTTGTCCTGTATCCCAGGGGGAGGAGAGCTAGAAGAGACACATCTGGAAGGTGTGACTGACATCTTAAGAAAAAAGAGTGTGAAAATGCCTAGGGAAAAGTTTAATTTATTAGAACAGCTGTCCTAGCTTTATGCCTCTTTCATGGCTACTGCTGTACCCTTTATGATGATCCCCCTCAACTTCAGAGCAGCGTTCACACTGTGGTGGGTTGACCTTGCCTGCCTGCCAAATCCCCACCCAGCCCCTCCTCAACAGGGCAGGATGGAGGAGAAAATAATATGGAAAAGCTCATGGACTGAGATAAAGACCAGGAGCACTTACCAGTTACCACCACAGGCAAAACAGACTCAAATTGGGGAAAACTGATTTAACTGATTGCTAATTAAAAATGTAGTTGGATAGCAAGAAACAAAGACGAAACACTAAAACATCTTATCCCCCTGCTTCGCAGTCTTAACTTCAGTCCTTCATCCCCAACTCCTCTACACCTCCCACTTCATCCTCAAGTGGTGCTGGAGCCACAGGGAATGGAGATTTGGACCCATAGGGTTTGGGAGCCATGGGGATATGGGATACCATATCTCTTGTCAGACTACATATTACATTTGTCTCTCTTAGTTCTGATGTCAGTTTTTAGCAAGAAGATACTGGATGGATATAGAAATAGCTTAAGACCTATCCAAGTAGGTAATGTTCAATGCTCTTCAAATGTATGCCTTTCCCTCTGTTAAGAAGTCTTGAATGGTAGCAAAATAGGGCTCCTTATATTCTTATAAAGAATAATTTCTTGTTACTCAATGGGATAAAAAAAAAAGTTTCTCCATCTGATCGACAAGATTACTAAGGAAAAATCCATGTTTGGGAGTTGAACACGTCTATTCTCCTAAGGAAGTTAATCTGAGAGACTTTGAATATGATGACACTGGTAAAACAAATAAAAGCAAAGCAAGAAAAGAAAATTAAATTAATTTAGTCCATCACAGAACAAAACATTCAGGAAAAAAAATGTTGGATATCAAGCACTCCTTTGTTCTCCTTAATAAAGCATTATGTTCTGCTCTCTATCTATCAACACAGTTTTCCCCTCACTTTCATCATCTCGTATTCTTTACTGCCTTTTGTTAATGTGGAAGGCACCACTCAATATAGAACTTTAAAGACACCACTCTCTAGTGACTGGAAATCCACCAGAGACCCAGTTAGTAAGGATCTGCAGATACAAATTGTTCTAAAAAATGTCATGTTTATTGCTACACACTTGGTTTTCAGAAAGTAATTTGGTAGACTCCTACGTTAAGCTTTAAAAATCCTCATGATTCCTCGAAGTGTCAATAGTTCCCTTTATTTAAAAAAAAAGGCAACATGATACAAACACCAGCCTAAGCCTTCTCTCCCATCTCAGTTGCTCTTGAGATTTTTGGATCAAATGTCCCCATAACTCTTACAAGACTGTAGTTTAATGAACCTCACTGAGCAGTACCTAAGTGTAAAAGGCCCTTGAAGGGTTTGAGTTCCTGTTCCTGGGGCAGAACAGGGCAGGAGAAAGAAATGTTCTTTCATTTTGTGGGAGTGTTGGGAGGGGGAGGGTTCATTTGTGTTGCAAGGTTTTATTTAAAGCAGCACACTACTTGATTTTGCCCTTTATTGTAATGAATAGATTACTTGACAGAGAAATATACCTGTGTATTCAAACAAGAGGTGGGAAGTGCTTTTAATTTCTCTCAAGTAGCCCTTGAAACTGCTTGAAAATAACAAAAAACCCCACACAACCGACGTTCAACCCTCCCACATCCCTGAAACAACCCATTATTTCCCAGTGTATGAGGAAATCTGTACAAGTAAAGAACTGAACATCTCCAGAGAGATACATGCATTTGGTTTACCTTTGATGATTTTACTCTGACAGTCAGTTATACAGGACTAACACAAGGATGTAGGAGATACAGCAGTGAAGAAATGTGACAGAGGTCAGAAGTAAAGCACTAAGTTACTGGCAGGTATTTAGTAAGTAATACCACATGTGGACATGAGATTTCCCACAAAGATTACTGGGGAAGAAGTGTGAACCTGAAACCTTACAACTGACAAGAACCTACACATTAAAAAAAAAAAAATAAAATTAGAGAAGTTGAAGGGGAATAGAGGGGAATAAATTGAAAGGAAGAGAGAGAAGAGAAGGGAAGAGAAAGGAAGAGAAGGGAAGAGAAGGGAAGAGAAGGGAAGAGAAGGGAAGAGAAGGGAAGAGAAGAGCTGTGGGAACTGAGAGCAGAAATAGATAACAATACAAGTTTAGGGAATCTACCATCAGGAATTGCACAAGCAGAGAAGGTATGAATATAGTACAGGACATGCTTGGGGAAAGGCTATTACAAATTGATTAGCGACGGGTATAAGAGTAGGTAAGTTGAATGGAGACTTAAAAGAAGCTTAAAGCAAATGCTATAAACACTGAATTCAAAGGATAAAACTAGAAACAGCAGACAAGTTTGTTTTGAAGAAGAGAAACAGGGATCATGCTTGTCCAGTTTGTGAGGCAGTCTGCAACAGTAGTGGGAAATCAGTGACTCAAAGAAGGAACTGGATTTAGAAATCAGAGTTCCAAATTAGATTTCACTTTTAGTAATTCTTCAGCATTGATAAATGCAACAAGCAGAAATAAAAGTATACCTGCTGGATAAACCTCAACTGATGTGTTAAGAATTGATCTCTTTAGAAGACATTTTATAAGTAAAGTTTATATGCTTACATAATAGCATTTCATCATATAATTTTGATAATGGTAAAAATCAGTTCCACTATACATGCCTTTAATATTCTTTCTAGAAAGAACTTTATATTCTGAAAGAAAAGTCAAAAACATGCTATTAAGTAGATGCTACGAAAGAAATATCTTCACAATATCATTTTCAAAAGAAATAATTTTTCTGTCTGTTTTAAATGTAAAAGGAACCACAATCTCTGTGTCTTATGAATCAAATAGAAGGCAAAGAAAAAAATATCTTGGCACTTGTGTGGGATAGCTTTGTGCTCTACAAATGCACAGGAACAATGAATTCAGACAGTTTTTTATCTTGTTTCAATCAGAGCCATGATGTAGACAAAAACCTGCATTTAAATAGCATTATGGCTAAGATATATGCTGAAAAACCCCTGAAATTTCAAAAGCAAGAACATCTTTTCAATTACATATTTAAATTTGAATGCTCTGGCTTTTGTGGTTTGCCTTGTTTTTATGCTCTGTGTGTGGCTTTTCTCTTTTGTCCAGTGTTAACACATAAAATGTACTTTACACAATCTCAAAACATTATTAAAAAAAACATTCAGTGGCAGCCATTCTAGCCTCCCTGGATAACAAACAGATAAATGATTCAGAATAGTTGAACTCATACTGAGGGTTTTTTAAAGGTTTACAATTTAACTGGCTAACATGAGTTTTTCAACATATGATTTAAACAATCTTCAGGGCTCTGAAGTATATGTATTTTGATAAACTTACCGATTACATAAAAGCATTTACTACTATGAACAATATCAGCTCCTATCCTTTGTCTAAATTCTTTCATTTTGTAGATCATAAATCCAGAGACCAACTGTTCCAAAGGAAATATTAACGTCTTTAATGCTGATCCAGTTACTAGGCACAAGTCCTAAACTGATGTGCCTAAATATCATTATGAAATTTTAATTGTGTATGAAAGAGCGTTTCTAAAATGAAACCGTGTTTTTAATATCTACAATATCCAGGGGCAATAATTCACATCTAGACTAACGGCCTGTAAAATTCTGCTTGTTGACTGTTAACTGCAAAATTCAAGCAGTGTGTTAAGAACTCTTCCAGTATAGTACTGGCTTTAAGTCAGTTTATTTAGTCATTCCCCAACTTACTTCTTGGATTTCCCTTGACATTAAACAAAGCGGTGGATAGGGCAAATTGCATTAAGTACCTCACCTCTCTGCCTACAGCAGCCTGTAGACATCATCCTTGAGATAACTTTTGGTTAGTTAGGTTTAGTATCTGATACTGTGAATGTGTGTACTGATTCAGGACTTTTGTGACCAGCAAAACAGAAGATAATTTTTTTCTGGCTGTGGAAAATTTGTGTTCTTGCTTGAAAATATAGAAGATGCATGAACATGTAGAGAATATGTACTAGATGGTGCATGCTTCCTTCCCAGAAAATTTGTTACTATACAAGAAAATAAATAACTTATGACCTCAGACTGTGTCCATATGTAATATTGATGTTATCCCTGGTATATTTTCATGTCAGTTGACCTCCCTCTATCAGTTGATGTTCTTAAAAGTCATCTAGGCAAGGAAGTTTCAGCAGAGTTCTGTGGAAGGGGAAAGAAACATAGCATGCACTATGGTAAAACTTTTCACAGAATCATAGAATGTCCTGAGTTGGAAGGGACCCACAATGATCATCGAGTCCAACTCCTGTCCCTACATATGACAGCCTCACAGTGCACACCATGTGTCTGAGGGCATTGTCCAGTCTCTTCTTGATTACTGCCAGGCTTGGAGCCCTGACGACCTGCCTGGGGAGTCTGTTCCAGTGCCCCAGCACCCTCTGGGTGAAAAACCTTTTCCTAATGTCTAAGCTAAACCTCTCCTGGCACATCTTCCTGCCATTCCCTTGGGTTCTGCCATTGGATTCCAGAGAGAAGAGACTGGCACCTGCCCTTCCTCCTCCCCTTCCTCCTTCCCTTGTGAGGAAGCTGTAGCCACGATGAGGTCTCCCCTCAGACTCCTCTTCTCCAGGCTGAACAAACCCAGTGACTTTAGCTGCTCCTCATACAGCTTCCCCTCCAAAACCTTCACCAACTTTGCAGCCCTCTTCTGGACACTGTCCAGTAGCTTTATATCTTTTTTTATAGTGTGGCACCCAGAACTGCACACAGTGCTCCAGGTGAGGCCATATCAGTGCAGAGCAGAGTGGGACAATCACCTCCCTCACCCGGCTGGCAATGCTGTGCTTGATGCACCCCAGGATTGGGAGTTTATTGTTCACGTAGCCATGGTTTTCTAACCCAAGGGTACGGGGGCCTGCAAGTCCATCTTTGGTGTTGAAGACCAAGGTGAAGAAAGCATTAAATGTCTCTGCTTTGTCTATGTCCCTATTAATATGGTGACTATGCTCATCGAGTAATGGGCCAATGTTATTTCTAGTTTGCCTTTTGCCATTAATATTTTTTAGAAGTCTTTTTTATTGTCCTTCACGATACTGGCCAGCTTCAATTCTAATTGAGCTTTGGCAATGCGAATTTGCTCCCTACAGTGGCAAGCAGCATCTCTGTAGTCCTTGCATGATGCCTGACCTTGCTTCCACTGACCATACAATTTATTTTTTCACCATATTTCAAGAAGAACCCTGCTGTACCAAGCTGGCTTTTTGCCTCGCCTGCTAGATTTTCAGCATTTTGGAATTGCCTGGTCCTGTGCTTTTAGTAGGTGGTACTTAAAAAGCTTAGTTGTTCATTAATACATAAAATGCCACTTGTGGATGTGGGAAGTTTAGCACTGAGAGGGTTTAGAATAAAAGTGCTAACAGAGAAATTATGGATCCCCAGCCCCGGCCTCATCTATTGCAGAATAAATCAGGTCCAAGATCCAGGGTCATCCTGGATACTGAACTTCCCCCTGCTAAAGCTCAGTGAAGAGTCACAGCCTGGGAAATCAAGACTACTTCTTTCAAGTAACCAGGGAAATCTGACCCTTACTCAGATAGGATTACATAGTGGATTAGAGATTGCATACTGATGATTTGCCTTTCATATGTATTTGTACAGATGTGTTTTCTGCACATATAGATTCACAGGTTCTTTAAACAATCTTTGAATATAAGTGCTTATGTATGGAGACTTCTACAGCCTTAAATTCACATGCGTGTTTTTCTGATTCAAAAAAAAAATCTCTGAATATATAGCATCACAATGTTACTACTAAAAAACCAAAAAACAAACACAAAAGAACAAAAACAACAACAAAAAAAACCCAAACAAAAATGGCCAACGCCCCCAACAAACAAAGAAAAAACAAACCAAAACAAAAACCAACAAAAAAATACCCAACAAAAAAACCCTCAAACCCTACACATAAACCAGCCCATATGCTCACACAAATTGTTACTTTTTTTTTTTTTTAAATCAGATTTAGAATTGCAAAGGCATACATCTAAGGTATGGTCTCCTATTGGACAGTTTGATTCCATTAATCACTTTCAAATATCAACAGTGTGCAGTATGCCTGCAAAGAGAGTTCAATGAGCAAGTTCCAAAAATTAAAAAACAAAAGCACCCCAAAAAATAAACAAACAAAACCCACACACAAACAAACAAAATCCCAAGCACCAAACCACAAGGAAGAAATGTATTACTAGAACACAAACTAAGCGAAGAAAATCTAATTTCCCAAGTTGAAAGTGCAGGATATGAAACTTTCTAATAATTGTGCTACCTAGCTGTTGATTAAATCTGTAATCAGAATCAACCACATTTGAATACATACCTAAAAACATGGAACATTATCATAGATTTGAGGTATGTGGATTTTGATCTTGTTTTTCTTGGTGGAGAATTTGCTTTTCTAGACTATGACTAGCAAGTGAAATGAAAGTTAGAGTTTCTTTAATTCAAGTACTTTGGGATTATCCTTGTTTTTTTTTTCTTTTGTTTGTTGTTCTTTTTTTTCCATTTAGGTACATATTAAAAAAAAACAAGTACTTTAAAAGTTCTCCTTTTTTAATTCTATTACTTGTGCTTGCATGATCCTTTTGACACCCGACCTGTTTACATGCTTACCAAACATAATGAGGCTTGCCTGGTGTTAGGGAAATTTTACATGCTGGTCACCATAACAGAGCTCAACTCTACTATTCCACTGAGGTAGCAAGACAAAAGAGAGATTCTTCTATAAAGTTCTCTTTATTCATAACACGACAGCTCAAGCTCAATACCTCTGAAGAAGGACCCTGAACAAAGAAATCTCTGGGTACTTATACAATTGACGGGAAAATACTTCTAGTAGAACTCTGTCCCCAGGCTGCAAATCATGTACCTGTATCTATGGAGAGGTGGGTTTGTACCATTCAGCATGATTCCTTTCAATTTTAAAGCTTTCTTGTAAATTTAAAATATAAACTGTTGAACTCTCATCTCCATTGAAGAGGCTGGTTTTGGCCAGGATACAGAAGTCCCCAGTATAGCTAAGTGTCACCCAAAAAGGACTTTCATCCTAAGGGTTGCCTTGGGACATTTTGAATGTCTCATAAGGCTAAAAATCAAGGCTTCTGGCTGTTTTAACTCTGTATGTGTGTGCGTTTTAGCTATTCTTTCCTTAATAATTCAATTCATTCTTTCTGCCTGACCAGATGCTTGAAGGATGATAAAGAGTGTGCAATGTTCTTTGTATTCCTAAACTTTCATAAAGTCAGTCAATTATTTCTGCTGTGAAATGTGACCCTCTGTCCAATTCAATAGATTCCTTTACTCCATATTTAGGAATAGTTTCTTTAAGGAGAGCTTTTATTACACCTCTAGTATCTGCTTTTCTTTTTGGGAAAGCCTCCACCCATCCCAATAACTGGTCTACTATCACTAACAAATGTTGATATCCACATACTGTGGGCATATCAGCATAATCCACTTGCAGTCTTTGGAATGGGAAAAAAGCCCATGGCGATCTTCCCAATTCATGCACAGGTTTTATATTTGAGAACTTCTAGCAGGTAGAACAGACATTAATAATTCTCTTAGCAGCTGCATAGATACTCAGGGCCACCCATAGTTGCTGTATTTCATTAGTTACTGCTGCCACTCCTCCATAAGCTTTATCATGGAACCTGCTGGTTATAGCCATCAGGTATTTTTTTGGCAAGACCAGTTTTCTCCCTGTTGACCATATTACATCTTCATCTTCCACTACTTCTCATTTTCTCCACTCTTGTTTTTCTTCATTTTTCACATCTGATTGATACAATTTTCTTAGATTGGGCCACGAGCCCTCATCTGAAACAACTGTTGTAATCTTTACCACAGGCTGGCAAGCCGCAGCTTTTGCTGCTACATCAGCAAAGGCATTCCCTTTGCTGATTCTGGAAGTGTCCCATATATGGGCTGGACAAAACCACAGCAGTCTCTTGAAGAAGCTGGAAACTACTGCATCGCTTCTTGGTAAATTGCTGGGAGCTACCGATCTTGAAGGACTTTGACTGAATTGCATCTAATTACTCAATCCCTTCTGAGAAATTCCCCCAACTCTACAAGGATTTTTCATCACTTCTCTGCAAATTTCTTCCATTAATTGATAGGTTTTACAGTACCTAGTACATCAGAATTCTAAAAAGAGACCACTTCTGTGATAGATACCTGCAGTTTTCATATTGAAACTTAGTCCATTTTTTGTGGCTACAGCATAAGACAGATGCATTTATAATCTGTTACTTGTTTGAACTATACAAAGAGTTAAACAGCTGCAAGTGCTTACATTTCCTTGGTGGATAATTATTAAAGAATTAGTATTTTCAGTATTCAGCCAGCTCTACTGTCCACGACCAATCTGCATCTCTGTTAAAGCACATTTTTTTCCTGCTTCCTTTGTATATTGTAAAGTCACTTGACTTGCATTTCTGTTAGTTTCTTTGTCATCCTTTTCTCAGTTGGCATTACCAACTCTTCTTAATTTATGAGAAGGTGTGAATGTCATTAACACTAGATCCCTTTCCTACCTCCAAAACAATAATGATGATGTTATGCAAATGACTAATTCTATCCTAGCGAAGTAACTAAGAGTCTTAACTTTGATTTACATAGCTTGAGATGAAGTCCATAAAGTAAATTTGACAAGTTTTTCCACTTTGACACATGCATTTGAGCCCACTATTTACTTTTTCGTACAGTTCTAATACAGATAATCACTTCAGAATGATTTGCGTAAGAGTTTAAGAGGAGGTTTCTCCGACTTTTCCAACGAACTGATTCATTAAAAAAATCAGTCAAACCTGAAACGCAATTATTCTAGATATTTAAACACCATGTTGGTATTTATGCAAGTTTAACTTACAAATGCAAGTGATTACTGTACATGTGCAAATCAGTGGTGTTGCATGTTAAGGACACTTGCAATTCCATCAGCACAACTTTGAAAATCTAGGTTATTGTATCTGCTGTGGTGATTTCTGCACTTTCCTGAACCACAGGAAGGAGTTTTGTGGGTTTGGAGGTAGGGTTTTTTTTGTTTGTTTGTGAGGGGTTTTGCTTTAAAAAAAACCCAACACTAAAGTCCATAAGCCTATGACTGTTATGTGACAGTAAAAAAAAAAAAGTATTGTTTTGTAGTGGCACATAGAAACCACTACTTATACATCAGACAAATAGCATACAAAAAGGGGAGAATTTGTCCATTTTCCCATCTTGCAGACAAGAAACACCCTAACTTAAGCCTAGGTGTATCAACCTTTATTCCAGTTTTGACGTGATGCCAAATCACAAGTAAGCTGCAGTTTCTGTTGCTCAGCCCATGATAGGTTAGGAGCCATCTGCCTGACAATACATTAACTCATACACAGAGGTCTGTAATGGAATCATACAGGGTATATAACTAGGGAAGAGAAACAGGAGTATCATGGGCATGATTCGCATCATATCAGGTGAGAATGCTAAAACAGGATGAGATGAGCCTCACCTTGAAGACCTGTTCACTGACCATAACAAGAACCCAGCATGGCTCACTCAGACTTAGGCATCCATTATATAATGCTACAGACAGGTAAGACAAAACAAATCCTGCCCTGCTTCCCTCTACCTTCCCAGAAGTTAAATTCCTAAGAGGTGCTATGACATAACCTGAGACTTGGCAGCATGGCATAGGAATTTCAGGCTCTTTTTCCAACTCTAATTCACCTACCTATCTCTATCTGCCAGACCTCACTGCAGTGCAGTAACTTAATTGTTTCAACTGGCTTACCTGATCTGAAATCAAAGTGTATTGCTCCAAATTTTCTTTGCTTGCCCAGCACAGTTAAAGAGACAGTACAGTGGAATTTTTATAAACTGAACACATTCTGTATTTGTCATTTGATGAAAGAAATCTCATGCTACTGCACTAGCAGTCACCACAACATGAAGACTGTCCATAATTTTTACTTCTCTGAAAATTAATGCTTTGTCAAAAATGCAAGGTAATAGAAGACAAAAAGTGTATGCATTTTTTCTATATACTGAATATTTTAATTTTCAATGTAGACAAAACAAGTGAAGATTTTATGAACTCAGACATCTAAAGAAATTCTAGAGTAATAAGAATTTGCCATTACTGGATCTTCAACAGAACATTTGATTTTACTGAAATATTTATTTGATGAGTTGAATTTGTGTTCCATTTCCTACTTACACATCATTTTATTCAACCCTTTTGTTTACACCCCTCTTTCTCTACTAGGAAAAAAAAACCCACCTAAGTTTCTACATCACAGAGAAATTAAGAAAAATGCTGAGTTCTTTTAATTTCTTAGCTCATTGAACCCACCCACACACTATATATATATATTTTTTTCTCCCCATCTTGATATTCTTATGAGCTAGATAAATACTCATCTTGACATACAAGTATTCTATATCATCTATTCTGTGTTATAGCATTCATTGATGAATTCCCTTTGAGCTGAGTTTTTATTTTCCCCACTCCATTGTTCATCCCAAGTTCCAGACATTTCAGTTAGGCTCAAAGCTTCTTGTATTCCTAGACATCTGCTGTTCATTATAATCATTTGCACAGATTTTGTCCCAGAGGTTTATCTCAGTGCTTGCACTGGCTTAGAACAGGACCCAGGATGAGCAGACAGTTGCCCAGAATAAGGACAAAAACCAGCAGCCTGATCCTCCAAAGGCTGTGCAGCCATAACTGCTCATTTCTCTTTCCTAAAGTCCCTTTCTCCATTCCTAGCCTCACTTATCACCCTCCACCCTTTTTCCATCTACAAACTGGTATCTCCACTACCCCCATCCTGCTTTATTCTCAACCTGCAGCCTCCATAACTCCAGCTTCTCATGTCCCACAGTTCCTCCTAGCCCTCTGCCTCTTCTCCCTTGTGCCCAAGGACCCTGTCCCACCTTCCTCTCTGTTCCCAGATATTATTTTTTTCCTTTTACAAAATTGAGTTTTGTGTTATCCTTGAGACATAACATCAGCATTGCCTGTTCTACCAAGATGACTTTGGCCAGCAGTGTCCCTGAGACCAAGGTCAAGATCGTGCCACCCATATTTAAATAAACATGGTAATATTTATTCAAAACAACAGCATGGGAGACAGTGTGAGCAAGATCAGAGGGGTTGTTTTCCAAGAGATACCGCCCTCTTGCACCCGTTGCAAAAATCTCATTCCTTCCTGTTCCAGACCTTCAGGTCATTCTCTGGATCTCTGCTTCCTCAGGGCAGAGGGGAAAGAAGGGAGACCACTTAAAAAAAACAACCACCACCACCAACAACCCTCCCCCCCCAAAAAAAACCAACAAACCACCCCAAAACCAAAACAACCCACAACCAAATACACACAAAACAAACAAAAAAACACCAGACCAAAAAACAAAAACACACCCTCTCTCCCCAAGAAAAAAGAAAAATCCACAGGCCTATATACCAAACCAAATACACCCCAAAATGTTCCAGAATCAGCCATGTTTACCATTGGGGATATAGTCTTCTAAGGACTGGGACAGCTAGCATTAGATTTCTGAGGTGATTGTCTTAGTTATTTTAGGAGTTAGTTCTCTGTGGCTGTTATACAACTATACTCTCATATTGTCCCACCTCCACACCTCCCACCCAATCTACATTGGATGCAGTCACTAGTAAGCCAAATACAGACAATAGCTTAGAAGAAAAGAAAGGGAGGGGAAAAAAAAGGCAAGAAGCTGCTCTTCTGCAGCATCTGCACTTGACATGATAGTGTTGAAATATTCTATGCATGTACATAGTGCATAATCACTAGATAATCCCTGTTGACATCCACAGGAGTCATGCTTCCGCAGAGCTGAAATCACAGTAATGGGAAGATGAAAATGGTTCATTCAGACAAAAAAGGGAGTTTGTTCTACCCAGAAGGAAAGCGAGCCTCTTCTTCCAGTGCATTTAAAATATTCTTTTCTGAGAGAAGAAAAAACTACAGTAATCTTTGCCTTAAGTATGTTATTCCATCTCAGGTGATAGACATAATCTACATAACAGAGATAAGTGGATAACATGTCCAGAATGTTGCATACTGTATTATCATCTTTATTGAATGTATATACTCAATAGTAACACTTTGAACTGTTGTTGTTCGGCTATGAAAAAAAACCCCAAACCTACAAGGACAAGCTACTGCTGCCAGGAGTGGGTGTTCAGATCCAGTGATTCCAGGCAAGCTGTACCTGCTGATGCCAGCAAAGACTGTGACCCCCAGTCACTCTTCTCTCTCAGAAGAATATGGGTACTGGATACAGGACATGCTGCATATTTCTATTTCTGTAAGGGCTTTAGCACAATCTGCATGCAGTGTGTGAAATGCAGTGAAATTGTAGCATGCTGAAAGGTTGGCAATGTCCTTTTCCTAACCTACTTCTTCAAAGTAATATTCTCTCATCAGCTTATCCTTCTGGCCCTCTGCTTGAGGTCTTTGTCCTCTTCCCCTCCTCTCTACTGTGCATTAGAATTGAGCTCTGTAGCTAAGCAGTCTTGTCCAGAAGCCAGCTGTACAGGCTAATTTTATATTCTTCTGAAAATCCACACACCAGTGAAGTGTGCTTTGAGTTAAATTTGAGGTGTTTTTATGTAGTTTTACTCCTACAGGTCTTTTACTGTTTCCACCACTTCCTTCTGTGCTAAATACTTCATTAGGTTGCTGGTGAGTGTGAAGGCTATTCCTGTTCCTTTAACCCCTTATTTTGGAAATAAAAAAATCTGTGTTAGGACTCCAAAATAGTGGAAATAGGCAATGATATGCAGGGCTTGAGGCAGGCAACAAGGACAATGTTGTCAATATAAACACAAAACTTTTAAAACTACAACAACAACAAAAAAAACAGATGCAAGTATTGCTACTAACATCAGTGCACTGTGGCTGCAAAGACTTAACTTTCCCCAAAATTAGATACTCATGTTTTTAAGGACTTATTTCAGAATCCTTGCTGACATTATGCAGATGACCATAGATATAATTCATACTTGTAAGTATTATTAAAACTTACAGAGCTTGGACTACTGTTATCACAAATCCTAACATTTTAGTTCATTGCCTTTTGGCAAGAATTGTTCTTCACCGCTGGACCTCTCTTGAGGCCTTTGAACTCTTTAATTCCATGTGTGGATAAAGGGTGGCAGTTTTCTCACTTTTCTTTCCCAGCCTCTTTTGTGTTTTTCATTTAATACATTCTCCATTTTCTTCCCTCCTCCCTTCTTTAACAGAGTCATAGCTCTTATTCATTTCTCCTCAGACTTCCTCACTCACTTATATCAACTCTCAGTTTTCCCACCCAACAAGACACTGCACACTGATGAAAAGCATCTGTTGATGATAGCTGAGTGCTGTGGCAACACAGAACTAAGTATGAAACATTGCAGGTTGTTACTTTAGACTGCACATCTGTACTTGTTAGGTATTTTTTGCCTTCCACTACATGAAAGACCAGATCAGCAGCAGGGCAGAGAAAGATGTTGCTTTCAAGGCATCACATTGCCATTTCACCTACAGATTTAACAGCAGGGTTTCAGCATGTGTGAGGACTCTGTGGCTTTTTTCACCTCTATCTTTGTCTTTGCTTTTGTGGAAAAACAACAAAACACACTATAATGACAAAGTACATAGATACACTCCCTCATACCCTCTTAAGGAGCTTTAGGAAAAGATACCAGGAATAGTTCAGATCCACACTGAATCCTCATGTGGACCAAAGGACAGGACATCACAGTGCTCCTATACAGCTTTAGTGCCTTGCATGAGAAGTCCCTGAAATCAGACAAATTCTTCGCCTTGTTTCAGTTTACAGCTTTAGATCCTAGAGTAGAAGATGAAGCAAGCTGCTGCTGAACAGGGCAGAATTGTGATGCTCACACAGTGAGTAAAGAAGTATGCTCACTTCTGTTAACCCTCCTAGACATGCAGCTGTTCCCATCCAGTGACAGGAAAGGATATGATAGAATTCAAAACTATTTCTGCTTTTGCATTTTGTCAAGGAAAAATCAGTTTGGAAAAATGAGTTTAAAGAACTATTAGAACATAAAGGTTTATGCCACAAAGAAGTGACCACTGTATTTTTCATCCCCTTTGCAACTCAAATATTTCACTAGACATCTACCAGTACCAACATGCACTACAGCAGCTTACAGCTGATAACACAAGAACTGTATACCAAACTCTACTTTCCCCAATATATGATTTGCATTGCAAATGAACTCTACATACCTGTGTTACCTCTTCTTAGAGAGGCTGGAGACTGATAATGAACAGAGCAGTAGAATGAGAGAACAAAAAACCCTCTTCTCACCTCATCAACTTTCAGAGCACAACCCCAGCTATGGAGTTTAAACACAATCCCATGTAGCAAAACAAGTATGACTGCACAACTCAGAAGAATAGCCCACAAGCTCCATACATTTTAGAGATATTCCATTAATAGCAGTCCCTTTGAAAGGCTTGCACAGACTGGTTTTTTTAGCAAGATTTTCAGACGTTTATAAAATACCTGCTAAACTCTCAGTACAATTGTCAGACAAGCAGGAAGAGGCTTAAATCTCCTAAAATTAGCTGTCAAAGTTAATTGGATAGTTAAAGCAAATGATTTACTTGAAGTAGGTTATCTATGTTCCTCCTGTGTCTTGAGCCGGTTATCTTCCATCCTTGACTATAGGGGAAATCTAAGGGAAATTCAAAACAACTTGGTGCAGGCATATATTTTTTAGGTATTTGAGTTATTATTTGCCTCAAAAAGTAAACTGTAATTTCACATAACTATCAATATTGCAGGCACATTTTCACTCTGCTTGCATTACAATACAGGTAAACAAAATCGGTTTGGAAGACCATGCATTGCTCTAGATCTAAATGTCCACCTTTCCTAATGTGATTTGATTCCCCTGAAAGGAAACTGGAACTGTGTTGTGTGCTCCAACAATACCCTGAGATGGGGCAACTGGAAGAGCAGGCCCGCATAAGACACCACACATCACATCTGCCACTGTGCATAACACTTAATCTCATTTTGCACAATTTACCAGATGGCAGCAAAGTGGAAAGACCTGTCCACCATTTCTCTTCCGGAATGTAGTGAGTGTGCTGCTTTGCATATGTGATCATGCTTTCACAGTAATGTGGTGTGTGAAAATGATACTTTAGAAGTACTTCTGCAAAAAACACACTCAGGAATTAGAAACAAAACAAAGAAAACCAAAACCACTGGAATTTGTGAAACAAAGTCCTGCAAGTGATGAAACTACAAAAAAAAAAAAGTCACGAAGCTGAGCTTCAGTTTTTATTCCACAATATTTAGTAAAGAATAACCTTCAGGTTATAGTTTTCCTCTCCTTGACAGTGCTAAACAAGTACTCTTTCTACCACCTGTCCACCTCCTGTCAAATTTGTTTGGAATTTTCTAACTCAGTCAAAAGTAACTTAAGACTGATTTTCAGCCCAAAAGATGGACATACCTTGATTATAGAGTTCTCTACTCGAGGAAATCAGGCTAAAAAATTAAAGCTGTTCAGGATGACAGGAGCATTGTTGAAGCTTAAAGCTTTAAGGTTGCTGATGTTTAGGAGTTTGAGAGACTCTTGTCCATCTGACAAGACTTAACACCCTGTTAATTCTTTTCACAGGAAGAGCTACTGCTTGAGATTTATTATATATTCTTAGTGCAGAAAATCCAATACTTGGAAAAACTTCAGAACAGTACATTTAAAAGAAATAAGACACCATACAGACAATATAGGAGATTATAGAAAAGTTACAGTAGAATTCTGTTAATACAAACCAAGTCTGGTCTTAAAGACTGAAATTCAGACTTTTCGTATTATATCTTGTACTACATCTCCAGTGTTTTCCCAATCTGTAATGAACCATTACTCATCTGATATTTCTTAAAGCATAAGTTTCTGCTGTCCTACAAGTAACTCAGAAGCCTCTTTTGAAAAAGAGGAAATTTCAAATATAACCTGTGTGTAAGCAAGGTTGACAAAATTAAGCGTAAAGGTTCAAGAATCTAAAAGTAAGCCTGAAGTCCCATTAAACTTGGTACTCTTCAATTCTTCTGGATTTTATCTTATCATGATCTTAGAGGCTTTGACATACTACTGTATTCCCCAATGTACGTGGCACTTTAGCACTGAATCTATACATAAAAATGACCCCTTTCATGATTGTCAAGTACACCTACTAATTAGTTCAGGAGTTGGGTTTACTTTCGTTAGAGGAAAAAACAAACCAACAAGAAAACACAAACCAGACACACCACCCCTAGCTGCCATGATTTTGGTGGTCTGGATATATTTGAGCTTTCAATTAAAGTCCAGGCTCATGAAGACAATAATTTTAATCTTCCATTTAAAAAAGGAAATTCAACTTCCCTTGTTGCAGAGAAGAGTTTCAAAGTGTGCACCAAATATATCCTGAAGATTCAGAAGCCAGTAGGTTTGTAAAGAGAGACTTCTTCCCTCAGATTAGTATTTTTTAAACATTTATCCTTAAAGCCAGTCGCAGGCATTTGGACCATTTTGGAAGGTCTTTGCAATAATTGTCTCTAGAGCTTCTTTTATTTCCTTTTGAAAGTTAACACCAAAATCTTACCTTGTATGCTTTAAAAAGAAAAAGCTACAGCTTGTTGTAGGCTAGTTGTTTACTCATATGAGATAGTTGGATAAGTATATTACAGCTACAGTAGTGTCTTTTCCCCTCCAACTTTCCCATCATAGTTGCACTCCCAAACTGGCAAGAAACCTGGAATATATCTCTCTAGACTGTCTCCTATAGGCATCTTCTCCAGATGACAAAATGCTTTTAAATTTAAAGCCAAGTTCTGTTGGGATATGAACAAGAGTTATGTTTTAAGAAGATGGAAATTTTGAGGTGAATAGGCCATAAGAAAAAGAAATGTGTAGTTTAAGTATGTGTTCCTTTGTTCTGCCTATTCTATCCTTGCATGCACGTTCTTGTTTCCAGCTTGATGGCAGCCAACTCACCAGTGCAGCCTCAGTGAGAAACAGTTCAATATCCCATTCAAGCTCTAGGAAGCTTTTCTTTCCCTCATTCCTGAGGCCTGGATCTCTGATCTTTGCACTTCCCAGTTGTTTTTCAGGTTCTCCAAGTTGAACAGACCCCATCTCCTTGGCTCTTTCCAGCTGTCCCTGCAGATTTTGAAGCTTCCTGCCCTGCCTGAGCAGACTAAATTTGAACGGGAAGGCAGGAACAGCCCCCTCTTCCTGCAAATGAGTGCTACATATTGGTGTCTCTCTACTCCAAGAGGCATAGCACAGCACCTAAACAAGGATGAAAAAACAAACACACACATCACACAAGTGTGTGGAGTTTGTAACAACAGTATAACCATGTTTACAAAAAACCCAACCAAACAACAAACAAAACAACCAAAACAAAACAAAAACCAAACCCCAAACAAACCAACACTCAGCATTGTTGATATTGCTCACAATTTATAGGTGTGAAAGTCTAAGACTTACTATTGCTTTCAATGCAGATGATCCTGCTGGTCCTGAATGTGAGCTGCCTCACTTTCCCCACTGTTATCTCCTTAGTGCTAAACTATAACGCACCCACACATGGATATATGTACACCTACACCCACACGTGTTATGTAGCTACAGTTCATACAAGTTTTGCTCAATAGTATGCACAGCAAAAGCCTGCTGACATTTAGCCTTATTCACTGACTTGATTAAGCAGGCATAAGCCACATAACACTCACTGGAAAGATGTAGAATCTCAAAAGCAGTCTGCAGAGTGCAATTTCTTTGATTAGAGTAGAACAAAGGATAGTTCACAGTTCCTATATGGAAATATTTTGTGTATTGTCAGAGACTATGATTCATTTTCCCAGCTGTGATCTTCCTTATTTCAGATAGGTTTCAGGTATATGTTAGCTGCTGTGTCTCTAGTATCTAACCTGTGTTTTGTGGTTACAATTACACAAACATTGCAGAAACTTCTTGCAAGAATAGTGTTTAAAGTGTAAGATAGCAGAGCTGCAGAAGAGAGGTACCATGCAACTGGCAGTATAAAACCAGTAAAAATCGAGGGTGAAGGGAGCAGCGGTGAACACTATGCTGGCAGGCAGGGCGGCACCATTAGATAACATTAGTTTTCTTATAAAAAATAGCTCTCTTGCCTGCCTTTTTGTCACCCATCCCAACTTGCTAGCACTTTCAGTGAGTCTGGTAACGCAGTTTCCTCTTCTTCAGCATATCAGTTGCCCAAAGCAAGCAAATTATTGCAGTTCACATATATATAAAGGAGTAAAGCAGAATATTTTTTAGATTAGCCAGGTTTTCATTGCAGAGATTTTTCCCTTAAGCAGTTTTCAAAATCTCCTTAGCATGCTGGACTTTTTCATGGTATCACCTCAAGCACACCATTCAGTTCTGTAGCCTGTTCTGAAGAATGCTTTTGTTGCACTTAAAAAAAAAAAATCTAAAAATCTACTTCTATAGAAACTACTTCCAAAAGCAATTTTCTGCAGAAAACTCTGGCAAAAACCTTAAGTCTACCAGGTACTTAGCAGAGAAAATTAAAAGCTGTGCTCTCAGCAAGAGAGGAAGGCAAAGTAAAAAACAAAACCAAACCAAACAAAAAAACAAAGTGAGAGAAAAACCTAAAACACCACTTTTAAGTTCTATACATGAATAGGAGATATTTTGAGATAGATCACAAAGACAGCTGTATACTGGACCAGTATACAGACACAAAGAGTCTTAAGCAAAACAACCTTAAACAATTTTTTCTGACACATTCTATGCCATAAATGGCTTTCTACAGAGCGACCTTCCAGATTATTAATTCAACTCTGATCAAGGGCATGAAGAATTGATGGAAAAAGAAAAATCAAACAAGGTTGAACAGAGCACTGCTGAAATGTTCCTTTGTCAAAATACTTGATATCATACTTCATAAACTTTTTAAATTGCTCTGGCGTAGTTGGTGAAGATAGCTTTGCCCCATCCCTTACATGCAGATCAGAACTTGCCTGAAAAGTACATGCCTTGAACTTATACTATTACGCCTGAGACTTTTTATTTTTCACCTAAACAGGAGACTACTATACAGATAAAGCATCCACATAAGTCTCCAGACCACCATCAAACCCCTCCAGCTTACTACCCATGCAAAACCTCCAAACTACCAAAGACGACAAATTAGTTAACTTATAGTGTAAGTCTTGGACTTAAAGGTACAAGAGTACTTAGAAACTTTTACTTTAAATCCTTGCCTATTTCATCATCTGTCACTTGATAATCCTGGAGATCATTTAACTTTATCCTCTTTAAACCCTTCTTTAAAACCTACCTCTCCTGGGACACCTACAAATCTCTGCCAGTTGGGACTATTTAGACTAATGGTCATTTGTTGCATCTTTCTAAACCTCCTCTCTTTACCTACTTTTTCCTCTCCCAATCTGCTTATCTATTTATTTGTTGTCTACATAATCTTAAATTCAGATATTACAGAAGTTTCTTTTACAAATATAGTTGCCCTAATGATTTTGTATCTTACAATAACCAACATCTGGAGGCCTGAAAAGGTTTCTTGGAAAAAAGGAGAGAAAAAGGCAGAATTACTGTTTAAAGCATTACGCAAGAAAAAAAAAATTCTAATTTCACACTTCTAATGGAAGTTACACTAAAATATAATCAAGACTTTTTTAAAAAATGAACACAGAACAGCATTATTGTTCTAGAAATTTTGCATAGTAGTTTTTCATTTTCATACCCTCTTTCCTTTTCCTGAAGGACAGGCAGATAAAACAACATGAGAGGAGCAGTACTTAATATGAAAAACTAAAACTGACAAGGGTTTATCTCATAACTTTAAATAAGTCATGTAGAATAGCTTCTGCATCGTAAAACATTGACACAATTCTAAAAACAAACCAAAAAAACCCACAAAGTTTTTTTTCTGCCTTATCCAGATTTCAGCAAAAAGATGAGAAGCTATTTACAGCAGCTACATACTCCCAGTTATATCTTCCTCAAAACAAAAAAATCTTTGACACATTTGTAAAGTCTTAATGTCTCTTGTAACACTATTTTATTAAAAGAAAAAAAATACAAACAAGTTAATAAAAAGATTATTATCTTCTGACATGCTTATCCAAATAGTTCACAGCCCTCATCTATGGAGATCCTCAGAAAGATATTCACCACCTTTTTCCCCTTCCAGCTACTTAAGACACATACATTTCCTACCTTTAAAAGCACTGGTTTTGGTTTTTTTGTGTTTTGGGGGTTTTGTTTGTTTGTTTGGTTTTGGGTTTGTTCTTGGTTTTGTTTTTTGGGTTTGTTTGTTTTTGTTTTGGTTGGGGTTTTTTTCAGCCACAGATAAGGAATCCAGTGCACTACTACCTATTCAAACTCTTCTGCCCTGCTGGGAGAGCAACAGGTGCTAGGACTAAACTTTCAGGTGGATCCAGTTGAGTTACTTTGAAAATGCTGCCTGTGATAGATGTGCTTTTACTATTGCATGCTGCAAGTTCTAGCCTTAAAAAATTATTAGTTTGTACCGGTGTTAGTGGAGGACATTGAAAGTAAGAATCTCTGCTTCATGTTGGCAAGAGCGATAGGACAGATTTAATGTGTGTTCAGAAACAGCCTCTCTCACAGGTGTGGAAAGGCTGGGCTCTGTGGGTTGTATGTGGCAAAACTACCCTAATCTCTGTGCAGATCCAGGACATATATTCTGGAATGATGGACAGATGTGCCTGGTGCTAGATTTACAGAACCAGGAGTAGGCTCAGGGTTGGAAACAGATGTGTCAGAAGGGCACGGTGCATCTCATGAAGAAGCACAGTGAAGCCAAGCAGGCAGCGAGTAACTCCTCTTCTAGTTCAGCCTGCACTACTGATCCCTGCTGCAGCCCTGATAAATGACTAGCTCTTCTTCTGAACAACTCCTAATACATAAAATATGCTAATATTACTTATTTTCCTAATGCTTGCAAGACACTACTTAAGTGCTAAATATTTGACAATGACAACAGCAACGTAACCAGCCATTTACAGAAAATGAAACACAGCACACAAATCAATTTTGTGAGCTTTTCTGGTACATTTTCATGATTTAAAGTATTCAATGCTCTTGTTTTTCCCCCCAAGCTACAGTTCTTTACAACTTGAGTCATGAAGTGAAAGAGGAGAGGAAGTAATTTCTAAACTCTCTGGGTACTGCTTATAATTTGAAGTTGACTTAAAAGCTCTGTGTCATGGAGACACCCCAAAAGTCAATTTTAGGTGGACAAGTTCCAAAACCGACTTTATTCTAGCTGGAAAAGTGTAGCAAATAAACTGACTAGAAACAGAGTTTATACAATTATTTAGCACTCTGACAACATAAAATACAGGTTCAGATGTCAGATGAGGAAATTATTTGGGTACAACATGTCACGGTCTCAACTGCGACAACAACAACATAAGAATAATGAGGATCCATAACACGCACTCATACACTTGCAAGAAACAAAAACAGAGGCCTCTCACTCCAGGGTACCCACAAGAAATAATCGCTCGCCTGGGTTAGGGGAGGGCTCACACTTGCCTGGGTTAGGCAAGGACTCACTCAAGGATATATCCAGTAAATAACCACTCACCACATGAGGAGGTGAGCTGCTCTCAATGCTGGGAAGTCTCCTTAGATGGCATCCCAGTCTAAGGGGAGGGCTCCAGTTCACAGACCTGCTGCTCTGAGAAGACCACTCAAAGGAGGTCTTCGGCATGGACCCCGTTTTATAGCCTGATCAGATCTGGCTGTGGGCATTACAGGATAGTCCAGAAGCTTCACAGCTACTCCGGGCACCTCCTTTGTTGAGGACCCTGTCAACCCGTCCTGTCCCCCCAGCTGGGTGGAGGTGAAGTCACCCTGCCCAGGGCAGGATGTGTCTGTCAGCACCTTGGTGCCACCCTGAATATGTATGTGGGGACAGGCACAGTGGGGCACGAAAGGTGCTAAGGAGCCATCAACTGCCCTATTAAAGGCTCTGGATCTCAGGGGGATGTGCAACTGCCACACTCTGAAAACAATTTTTCAGGAAAAATGTATCCAGACTATGAAACCCTCCCCCAGCTCCAACTCTAGTGCTTTAGCATTTCTTAGGTTAAGGTTGTTTTTGTTTGTTCCTTTGGCTTGTGGAATTTTTTTTATAAGGTTTTTAGGGCAATCTTTTCCGTTGGAGAATTAAGCTAGGGAAAGGGGATTTTATGCTTTATTATAACAGTGAGACCTGTATGAATATTTAGAATTCCATGGAGGCAGAGAACAGAAGGAAGAGAAATAATATGAAAGAGAGAATAAAGATTAGAGCAAATATTGTGAGGAATTGGCTGGTTCCTTTCTATGTACTCTGTTAACATCCAGCTGGCAAAAAGCCTTCAAGCATATGAATGGGAAATTCTGCTAGAGGAAGGACTTTGCAACCTGAATGAAAGACGCCAGAGGCTGTTTTAAGTACAATAGTCTGAAGGCAGCAGACTTGAGAACCGTCTGTAAAAAGACTTTAATCCTATAAATAGGGACATATTAAAATAGTTCAACAACAATTTTCAGTTGAAATTGCAGCTCCAGCAATATCAAAATGTTTTACTTTGTTCCATCTTGACTTGCATATACTCAGGTGAATACAGTATGCTATTAGTTTGCATTAAATTTCCATGTTATGGATATATTTTTGAGTCTAAATACTTCTGAATATTTCACTCCACACAATAGTGAGATTGTGACTATTCATCACAATTTACTGCTAAAGCAAATTCAGAAATGTTGGAATTATCTCTAGATATCGTTTATGTAAATAAAAAGACCAGAAGAGTACAGATAGAGGGGAAGATTAATATTGGAGTTCATCCTGTGTTTCCTGTCCCAGTTTCTCTCTCTCCCTCCCTCTGACTTTACCTGTTCCTGGTCCTAATTTGTCTCTGGGTGTGATTTACCCTGGGACAAGGTGTGATACTGCTGCATATGGGACTACACCAACAGTGGCGCAGAAGCAGTACATGTTGAAACACAGGTCAAATACTGAAGTGGGAGTCTTGATAGCCTGGGAATTGTGCTGCCAAATTTATGAAGCAGGTGGGAGGTATAGCTGCTGCAGAAAGGATGGACAGATGAAACAGCATGTTCCTCTTTTCTTTGAAATTGCTAAACTCTTTTGTGTGAAATTTTCTGACACACTTGTGTGAACGTGATATCCAGGAAGAGGAAAAATATGTGTCTGAGTAAAGTTTGCCAAAATTACAAGCAAATGAGAGCATGCTCTTTTAAAGGAAAGTACCAAATATTGATGGATGCAAGCAATGATATTAAATAACTCTAGGGACTCTACATCTGCTGTCAGAGATTAAGATGCTTTTTCCTTTCTGCTTTAAAGGTACCATGTTTCATGCTGAGCAGAATTTTTTTTTTAAAGGAGTAAGGATGCTTTGTAAGAGCAATTGGATGTTTTGTTATAGAAGAGGGGGAGAGCATTGGATTGAAGCTGTTCTGGACAATATAGTTGCTTTGGATGCTGATTAATTGATTTCTAGAGACTGTGTTAATAAGAAATTCGATTGAGCACTTAGCTGCAAGTGAGAGTTATATGGGTTAGGTATAAAAATGTCTCTACCTTTCCTTCCAGCCCCAATTAGTGGATAACTTCCATGCTCATGTCTTAATTTCAAGGAGTCTTTGTAAAGATCTGCTTGCTTATTGAATTTCAACTACTTGTACAGATCTCACATCTAATTTGTTCTGAGGACTCAAGAGACCTGATGTTGTCTAGTCTTTTTTTCTGTCTTAACAGGATTTATCACAGTATGGACTATTTGGGCAGCAGGCAATGTTTTCCTGGTTATGGTGTATGACCTGCAGGCAGTGGATGTAACAATAATCTGGTGAAGAAAAAGTTAGACTCACAGTGATATATTTTATATCAAAAGAGAAAAGCATCATGTGATTGTTTCACAGGGGGGAAATCACTAGACAAAAAGTTAGCAATAATCTGTAACATTTACTGTAATAGTGACAATACATGATATGACAAGTGCTGACATACTATTTTTTTACATATTGTAAATGTAAGAGAATGAGTTAGGCTGAAACAATCTGCTTTAAAAGGCTGACAACTATATAGCCTTCACCCCAGTGACTGAGTTGCCTGTTATACAGGGTTTAGTTTGTTGCAGCACAACTTGGTGAGGTTTTACTGAGAAATTATTGTTCATAGATAGGTATGCAAGACCCACACAACATAGGAATGTTAAAACTTAGACAACTGAGAAGACAATAGTTAGCAGCTCAATGGTTTGAGAGGAAAAACACTAACATGAAAACTTGTTTAAAAAACACGTACAAAACACTAAGAAAAAGAAATGCAGGTGGTAATAGGTAGCAGCATCAAGAGTCAGCCCTTTCCAAGGGACAGTGGATGCTGACCCTTGCCCACTTAAGCAAAAGCAACCTGGGCAGTAGAAGTTCACCAGATGTCTCACTGGCAGCGGTGAACCCATTAATCCTTAGATTGTTACACAGACAGCAGGTAGCTTGGGCTGTTAATGGAAAAATAATGTTTTGTGCTCTCAGTTGTATATCTTTCTTGCAAAATGATTTTGTACATGCTAAAAGTTTCCTCCACATATTAAAAGTGACTCAAAGAAGGAACATTAGAACTGAGCCATTTAATTATAAGAATACACTGGTCAAACCTGTTGACTAAATGGTAAAAATATACCTCTTAAAAGTATAGGTGTAATACATGTATACTACTTAATTATTCAATTGTTTTATTATGAGTCATTAGTTTGAAGAAAAATAAAAGCTTTGTGTTTATAAAATGTCATGTAAGGAATTACTTGATCATATTAGCCCAGTATTAGATTTTTACCATCCTATCGAATGTACGCAAACATACACCTTCCTTTCAGGATGTGGTAGCAGGAGGGAAAAAGAGTTGGACAGTCTGCCAAGGTATGTTTTACAGTTGTCAACAGTGCTAGACGAGACGCCATGCACCGAGGATGTGTGCAAGTCACCAAATCAATCCTTCTGCGGTGCTAAGCTAGACTGGGTGATTCACTAGAACAGCTTTTCAACAGAAATTATTCTCAATTAAACAATAAAATGCATTAAAAACTCCAATGCTCAGAAATAGGAGGGAAAAATAAAATCAAACACTGGTCCACACCTGTAGTCTTCTACTAGCAAAGCAGGTATATGTGTGTGATGAAAGAATGAAGTGGCAAATGAACAATCTTGCGGGAAATAAATTTAAGTTCAGTTTTCTCAAAGGATTCTGTTTATTTTTTAATTTATTTTGGTTTGCCACTCTCCATTTATTAAATATTATTTAGACAAATAATACGCTGAGATTTGGCTTAAAAAAATATGTTTATCAAAGCATTGTGCCACAAAAGAAGGGTATAAGACAAAGGATAATGGAATGGGGAGAGAGTGAGAAATAGTGTAATATACAAGAAATGTCCCTAGAGAAGTTCAAGATACACTTAGTGAATAAAATGCATATATTTTACAGACACACAAAAGAAGTGATCTCCATCTCCATCTAGCTCTTCTAGAAAAGTGTTTGAATCACTGAAATCAAAACAGTAGTTGTTGTGGGGTTTTTTATTATTTTTTTTTCCTTCTTTTTTCTGGGAAGCCTAATTATTGGCAGAGTCAAAAGCAAATAAAGGATTGTTATGCAATTCAGGAAAATATCTCTGTATTAACAGTAAAGCTTATATTTCATCTTACCTCTGGAGATCGTGAACTTCAGTCCCAAGGGCAGTCTATTGACTTGTCACATGAGTATTAATAAGTTCTTCTTCTTAATTACTTATTTTAAAGTATCAGAAAAAAACTATATAAAGTGGTGCATTGATTTTGTTTTGTTTTGTTTTAATTTTATTTTAAGATAATTTTCTTGTACTGTGAATTCAGTGGATGCTGCAAGCCCTAGTCTCACTCTCACAAATGAGGAAGGGTCGAAAAGTGGCACCTTCAAGCTTTGTGTTGTTCACTTTTATCAGCAGATGCAGAAAGTAGTAAACTATTATTTTAATATTGACATTCTCATAGGGCCTTTTCTTTTATCATTCACAACAACTGCAATTTCCAGAACACACTCCCTTCTCTTACAGCTCTCCCAGAGAAATCCTATGGACTACTTATCTATTAGGCAATGTTTTCATAACAGAAATAGACTAAAAAAAATTTCAAAAGCAGAAACAGTAATATATGCCAATATGTGCTAATTAATATCTTTATAGTTACAATCTCAGCTGAAGGAATTTAGCAATTTTCCAGTTGTGTTTTGAATATTGTTCACTGTTGATGTTTAATCAAAAATTCTCTTGATATTTTTGTCTTTCAAAGATTGGGTTCCCATAAGCATGTCTTACTTTCAAACTTAGTAAACAAACAAACAAACAAATTAAGCTGGAACCTGAACAAAATTTAATGCCTTAAAAAGCATTAAAGAAAAAAACAAAATATATTTTTCCATAAGTGTTATTATTGATTAATTCACTTTAATGCTTAGTATTAGTCACCTAGTCTTTCACAAAACAGTTTTAACTGTCTGCAATCAACCTGGCTCTTCCTTTCCTCTTCAGAAGAACTTCTGTACTATTATTCAAATGATACCAGAAGGAAAAATTTACTCTAAAAATTCCTAATTATATTACTAATCAATAATATTTATAAAAAATATCCCTTTAAAGTCTTAGCTAGTTTCTTGTTTCCCAGCTAGTTTCATGTCTTTTAACATCAGTAAAGAAAACAGATAAGTTTTTTTTTAATGTTGTTTGCAGTTGGTTTAAGGTTGGTTCAGCTTTCTACCCCATTTACGCAGGTCTTTTCAGGCACTTTGGGGAAACAAATGAGAAATGTTTTCATTAATTTTAGTTTCTGATTACCTTTAAAAAAGCTAGATTCTAGACTCCTATGCCTGCAGATGTCTATTCTTTTATGTGCATGATGCATAGGAAGATAAGTATAGTTGAAAGCAAGTTAGTATGATTAAAAGAGCATTTTGCTTGAGAGCTAAGAATTAATTTTAAGAACAATTATTGCTTTTTCTGATATTAACTAGACCACTTGACTGTGTTGTCTCTTTTCACATTCTCACCAATAAAACAAAAATTATATTTACATGAGGCTATGCTAAAAAAGATCCTGCAGCCCTATTTAACCCACTTGTGTGTCAGGTGCTCTCTGCACCATCAGTTATCGGGGGGCTGGGGAGGAGGACACTGCAACAGCCTGACAGCCCCATGGCCCCCACCAGCCTGGCCCTCCAGGCCACCCTTGCCTGTGCCGTGACCGGTCATCGTGTGAGACTATTTAATTTCTGTTGTCCTTATCCTTGCAGACTGTTGAACGTCTTGATTAGCACTTACTTGGATTCTCATTAATTTTAGCGCATTGCCAAAATGTAACACATTGTAAGAAATGTGAAAATCACATTTTTTTTTCAATTGCTATGCCACTCAGACTGTCTTCTAACTGAGGAGATTTGATTACAAGTACATTAAATTAGTTTGAAATAAAATATTATTGCAGAGAAATTGTTTCTAAGTGAAGCATTACCCCAGGAGATTTTTAGATTAAAACCTGAGAATAAACTTGAAAATATTTTAATATCTGTAAATAAGACAGGACTGTGTTAGAAAAAGTAAAAGCATGATGAATTATGCACCTGGACAAGACTTGGAATGTAGATTTTTGCAATGTTTCTGTTCACAGACTTACAACTCTGTTACTCTCAAATTTTCTGAAACTAATTCCAAACCTAGAAAATTCCACACAAGAAAAAAAACATGCCTCAGATGAGCTTCTTTCTTTCCACTGCAGAATTTTGGCAGGATCACCAAAATAAGCTTTGATTAGCTTTAGACTTCAGGTTTCAAATGCCATAATATAGATTAAACATCTGCCTCTTTGGCATGATGGTCCAGATGCTATGTCCGGCTCAGGAGGTCTCTCACCCATTAACTGCTCAAAAGCCAGAGGAAGTATTAGTCTGTATGCCAAGTATACTATTCTACACTTTCCCTAAACATCTGCTGCCAGCCCCTCATTCACATATGCTTTTGATGTACCTTGGTTACAGATCTCACATTTTAGGAAGAATATTGTACTCCTAAATTAAATAGAAATTCTAAAATCTCTCAGCTTTTCAGCAAAGCTGCCACTATGGAAGACCACAAGTTGTTGTGAAAACTTACAGTCCTCTGTAACGCCTAAACTAAAAGCTAGCTGTACATATTACAGGTACATGGAAATGTACATACAGAGATGGATATATAAAGCTTTATAAACATCTGATATTGCCCAAGGCATGAAAGTCAGGTATGTTTCATGTACTGAAAAGTGGGTTAATGATACTCTGTTTCATAAAGGCATTTTTAATTGATTTTTACTTCTGTGTCACTACTTGTAGAACTGCAGAGCAGTAGCGTGAGGAAAGGCTGAAATGTACTAAGGTTGTTTGAGCAGTGAGTGATCTTATTTTGCTGGCACATTTAATTTATTCTTCTGTGTGGTGGTTTTGAGATGTAATGTAAGTTCAGTCATCTCCATTAAATCCAGCTATGTTGAGAGTGAGACTTATTAGGTATTTCATGTAAAATATGCTGGCTTAGGCCTCATGTGTCATTTATCTTCACTTGTGAGAAGACCTTAGAACTCACTTGTGGTAATGTCATTGATGATTTATTAGTCTCCTCACTTGTGAAGATAAATGTCATATCAGACCTCAGTCATCATACCTTCCCTCTACATATAAATCCAGATTTAGAAAAGAGAGTGAGAAAGAGAATAAGGGAATATTCCCAGATGGTTTGTGGTTAAGGGATGTCAAGCTTTCTGTGGTAGAAATTGGACATTTACTTTAATAAATCTTGTTGTTCGAATATTTCTTCTTTGACATATCCCTTCAGGCAGATGCCACTGAAACATTCAGGTGCTTTCCTTCCCACTGCAGAGAACTTTTTTTTTTTTTTCCTAGGAACATCACCAGTGATTGGTAAAAGCCCTTTTAAAAGCTTTACCAGAGGAAATGGCTGGCAGACAGAGAGGTACATTTGTCAGATTCACAGAAGGGCAAAGTCCCCATTTAGAAATGAAACCTGAATGCCACTTACGTGTATCTTCTGTCTGATTTTATGGGCTTTCATATATCACTCAACAGTCCAAGAAACAAAACTATGCTCAAAGTAGAATAAAACAAGACTGAAGATTGAATACCATTCTGGTTCATTTCTAAGCTTCCATAGATACTGTGTTACAAAGAATCACAAATTGGGTGAATCTGATTTTCTCTTTTGAATCCTAGAGGCTGGGATCATTCCTTCAATGTGCAGGATACAATACCCAGAATGAAGTTAAGCAGTTGTGTGACAGGTTGAGTTAGAATCATTACAGATACACCGCTTGCCATGACGCAGATATATAGGAAGCCAAAAGAGATACAAATAGTATCATCGTAATTTAAATCTTCGTGAATTACTCTTAACAGTTGAAGATGTTTAGGTTGTCAGAGCATCTTCTTTGTGAAGTGACTTTCTGATAAACAAATTAACCTTCCTGAGTCTGCAGACTTTCTTCACACTGGTAAAGGGTGTTCAGAGTTGGCCCACTTTACTTGGCCTGATGAGAATCCAACATGAGTTCTGTATGCACAAAACAGCTTGATTTCTGTACAGAATCAATCAAATTACCTTCCGGAAAAGTGTTTGTTATGTTGGAAGCTATCATGTAGCATAATGACAGTTAAGCTCAGTGAGGGCACTCACATCTGCAATCTAGATGATGCCTGTAAGCAGGACAGTTCATAAGGCTTTAATTTTCCTGCATTCATTCCTCCTGCAGGTCCAACAGATCCCAAGTTTGATTAATTTTTTTGTTTTGTTTTTGGTTTTGCTTCTATGCTCTTAGGTATTTTTCAGAGGGAAAGAAGACAAGAAAAGAATCCCTTTGTTGCATTTCTTTCTTATGAAATGAACAAGGAACATCTCAAATATATATGTTTGTGTGTTAACATGGAGATGTATGCACACCATGTCATATAGCACAATGAAACACTTGTCCCATGTATTGCAGTAGTATCTTTCTGGGACCAGTAGATGTCATCCCAATAGGAAGAGTACCTTGTGTATGCCTTTGTTAGTTGACTTTCAGTTAACATTAACAGTTTCTAAAGAAAAAAAAACAGCATACAAATATAAATGTCTTACACCATATGTCTGTCTCAGTGGAATTATGATTTACAGGGTTTTTTGACCATAAGGTACAAACTTTTAATGAGAGAGAAACATTCATGGGTTATATTTCTCCATTTAATTCTGTTGACCCAAAAAGGAGAGAAACACAAAGTGAAGATGGATTTTATTTGGTGTACATGAGATATGCCTTGAATTATTGTGCCAAGCTTTATAAAATGCACAGTCTCCCTTTCTCATTGTCCCTTTACAGGAGTTTATGGCTACCTGCCATAGTTGCCTTCAGACATGTTTAGATGTTTACTCCAGGAAAGCCTGATATGAGAAACAGATTATATGATAAACCAGGAGCTAAGAGTATCTATATCTAGAGACAGTCTTCACTTCTTTGCAAACATGCAGACCTGTAGATTACGTGGGAGGGTACCCTGGTGAGAAAGGCTTGGTGGAAACTGCTAAAACTGGTAGAACTGGTATGGGAGCTGTTAGACTAGGACTTGCTTCTGAAGCTGTACAGAAATCTTCCACTGTGGGCAAGCCTGCTGGCCCATCACAATTAACCACATCCTGAGAACAAAGGTGAAATGGAAATGTGCTAAACCAATGTATGCTTTTTATAGAAAAGCAGGCAAACAAACAAACCCAAGGGTAATTACCAGAAAAAAAATTCAGATTGTTTTAGCATAAAGTCAGCTCTGCTTACAAATATAAGTTTTAATGTCATATCCCTAGATTTGGCAAATAATTTCTGAATGAGAAATTTGTTACTAGAAACAAGTCATGTGATTTGTCTTACATTAGGTATAGTCAAGAGATTTCTTTTTTACAAAAAACTGATGATTAAACAGCTCATCACAAGCTAAGGCAAGATATACTATTTATGTTGTATGCATTATAGAGATATTGTTTCAAGAGCAACTGTGAAGTGGAACTAGGCCACTACTAAGAAATTGAAAGGTATTCTCTGTTTATGAAGGTTTAGAAGGACATCTGAACACCTAAGTTTTACAGATAATATCCCCATGGTTTAATTCTGTACAGTGCTTTTAAGAAATCAGAAATTTGGTCAGCACTTCAGCTGAAAGAAAAACATGATGGGGGTTATTCATCATATTGCCTCAGTAGTCTGCTACTGCATTACACCATTGTGCGTTTCATACAGATATGCTATAACTGGAGCAAGAGAAACTAACACAATGCGAGCATAAATTCAGATAGAAAATCTTATTTTTTTTTTCCTCAGTATTGTAGACTGTCCTAAGAACAGCCTCAAAAAATTCAGTCTCCAAATCAAATCTGTCCCCATAATGATGTCACAGAACTAAATCACCACCTGATGAAGTACCCCAGCAACATAGCACCATTTATGTTATGATTAAAAGTTAGTCCTTGTTACAGCATAGGCCAAGACAAATCCCAGTACTATGAGTGTATAACTCATTTTTAAAGCTTAAGGGGATTTAAGCAATGCTTGAATCATTATATATTTTTATATATAATGCCATCTTATTTCTAAAACAATTTTAATGTGGTATTCTATGACATAAAATCAGTTCTAGTGCAAAAGAAGAATTTACATTTATTCCTTAGTCTTTGTAGAACAAAAAAAATATAATTGCTTGATTCTTCGATGTGATTCATAACACCTGCAGCCTCTATGGGCCACAATGTATGTCAATATTCTTTCCATAGTACTAAAATATATTCAGAGTCTGCACAGTAGAAGTTAATCTGGACTGACTATTTTAGTAAACATATAGTTAAGTCAGTACTTTATGTATTAATGCCAGGGAGATTGTCCAGCTGTCTGTTAGTACCATGCATTTGAATAACTACTAAAAAAAGAGAAAACTTGTAGAAGAAAACAAACCTCTCTTCCAAACTTTTCATGCAGTGAGGTTTGCTGAGGAATCAAAGCATGAATGTCTGAAAATTTCCAGTTGAGAGTAACTTTTTTTTCTAGGATGAAATTATCACTACTAAATACTTCACAGCATGAAAGGCCAAGAAAAAAGAAATTATTTCCTCTTTGTGAAAGCATTCTTTCAAACAGAATTTTCTCAGCCTACATCCAATCCTGCCTGTATAGACACCAGGGAAAGAGAAGAGTCACATCCTCTTGTCCTGTCTTGTTGTTGTTCAGTTACCTAACTCAGCAGAAATGTTAATGAAGTACCAATACCTCCAATTGTGTTCATTAAGACCAGAGTTTATTAAACAACTTGTCTGCAATGCTAGCTAAAACTCTAATAGAATTCTTATATTACATTACTGGTTTGCATATAATGGTCTGTCTTCTGTTTGATGTTTTGTTTGTTTGTTTATTTTTCTAGAGAATGGTTAGATTTCATATGGCGAAGCAATGTAGCCGATTATAGTAGCATAAATCTTCTCAAATCTAACAGGAAATTGGAATGCCCACTCACCTGGAATTTTTGTTTCCTGTCTCTGAATATGTCTGTTTTATCTCAGAAAAGAGGTTTCAGTTTGTATACCTATTCTAAGTGCTAATTAACTTGTATGGAATGGCAAATTCAGTCCGGTTTCTGTATGATTGGCTGGATGAAGTCAAATTCACAGCCACTTCAACTACACAATGTCAGGGATGAATCGCACCACAAGTATGTATTGCACTGTAGGTTATTCATAGAAATAAATGACTGTTCAAGACTTCGGCCCACATGTTTTTTCTTCTTGCAGAGATTTTTCTGGTAGTCTGAAAAATCTAGATTAAATTTTGGTATATCTTGAGTTATCTATCCATCGATAATTTAACATTTCAGATGTTGTCTTGGAGATGATTGCCACATTGCAAAATGAATCTATGCCTTTGCTGACTAGGTAACATGAAGGTATCACGCAGGTTACTCTAGCCAATGGTAAAAGTAGCTTTTTGATCAGACAACTAGAATTGCAAAGAGGCTGACACAGATGAGATAGGATCTTTCTTTTTTTCTGAGTGGTTTAAGTGAAGTTAGAAATCCATCAACCATAACAAAGGCTCAGAAGTGGGAAAATAAAGTGTTTAAAAATGATACCCAGGAAGAGCAAGACTGAATTTTAACTTGCAGTATGCAAGAAGGTTTGTGGTGTCTAGTGCATCTGTGAGATGAGCAAGGTCAGAGCAGGTGCATCAAGAGGGAAGCCAACCAATGTTTAAACTGAAAATAAATAAATAATAAAGAATCTTTTTTCTGCTGGAGTAATTCCCTGGACTGGCTCAAGACATGGTTGCTGGCCTGGCTGAATGGGAACTGTGGGAATGAATGGGTCAGTAGGGAGCTGCTCTTTTCAGCATGAGCAGGTACATATGCCAACCTCAAGTGATGGTAGGATCACAGTCCTGAAGGGAGCCTCCTGTAGTACCGAGTGTAGGTGAATCTTTCAGTATCACTTCCCTCTGAGTTGCTATATCTATGTTTAAAGCAGTGTGAGCTTGAAGGTTGACCCTCCCAATGCCACATCCTAGGCTGGACCAAAAAGAAGTTGCAAGACATTCTGTTTAGGTCATTGATCTGCAAAAAATTCTACAGAATGTAGATGTGGCCCTATATAACCAGTATCTCAATATAGTGAGTCACTAACCATATACAGTTACTAACCTATATCATTCCTTTAAGAATGAGGTTGCTATCCTTACTGTTAATTTTGAATTCCAAGTAATTATTCTCTCCTCATTTAAATTCTACCTGGTAGTTAACTCTTTGCTAGTATGTATTACAACAGAGTTTTGGTGGTGGTCAGTGTATCTGACAAAACTTGAGTAGCTCAGAGGCCATGGACAAAGCCATCCTTCTCTATATTTCAGCTTTATTACTGTCAAAAGATTATATCTAGCAAGATTATAGGATATACTCCCCCAGCAAACATTTTAGTAATTTGAACTAATCATTCCCAATGACATTTTAAATATTTCCCCAGATATTTTAAATGCAGTCCCCTAGAGAGAAGCAGTTAATATTATAAATATAATTTCCTTCTCTGAATAAGGTTTGACATTCCATGAGCTGATGGGCCTCTTAGCTGGGAAGCACAACACTCTTTGATATCCAGCAGTTTTCCCAGGAGTATTCCTGAGAAACATGAGGGATCACTAAGATACTGTAACACATATGGATCTTCGATGCATCTGTTTTGATGGCAAGTGAACACACTGTAGGGTTTTTTCTTTGGTTTAGCTTTGCTTTTTTTAACATAGCAATTTGCCAGTGAGCAACAACAAATAGTAATATTTAGAGTTGTTTTTTTGTTTGTTTCTTTTTGTAAATTAAATGTGTAAACCAGTGTCAAAATTATTTTGTCTTTGCTTTCTCTGGTAATTTCAGAAAGTAATTGTTGTTTGTATTTTGCGATGACTTCAGATTAATAGCAAATACGCACCATCAATTTGCATTGAAACCATTGTTAGATAAATAATAATTACTTGGCAAAGTGCTTGCTGAAAATGCAAAGTCAATTAACTTGAGCATTGTTTTACATTCAGCTGTAACAAAGGATCAGGCAGTGTTTTTAGTGGTATTTATGTCTTTTCAAGCAGCTATAGCATAGAGCTAACATTAAGTACTTTAAGAAAACTTTTAACTCCTATCATTAATTTCATTTCTATCAAACAGTAAATATCAGCAGTTTGATGGCATCCAATAAGTGGAACTACTGCCATCAAAATGCTCTGTTTAGTTTGATCTGCTTATAAATGTATAAAGACATACATATGCTGTTTTAACAACACTGGGCCAGATCCTATTGACATTGAAAGTAAATTTTTCGGTTAGCAGGACAATGTTTTTCATGACCTGAGAATGAGATGGTGCAAATTCATACCAAGAGGAGTACCAAGACATAAAAGTTTTAAAAATGGTATCTTATTTTGGAGATATCTTCAGGGCAAATCAAAGTGTTACTAATTCATAGCATCTTTATAGCAAATATGTGGTGCCATTATCTCTTCTAACTATGTCTATGTCACTAAGTTCTGCTCATAGAAGGGTTTTTTTTTCTGCTTTACTGTGTTTATACCTTTGTTTTTCATATTCTCCATGGTGGGGAGAGAAAGGGGAACCAATAGGAAAACAAAGAATGTAGGGAGGAAGCTTCTAGGTTGTGAAATCAATCGCTTGCAGGCAATACTGTTCAACTTCTTTAAAGACTTACTGAGGTTCGTTATAAGCAGTTAGGTTATTTTTGTCTCTATTAGTTTCAGTGAAAGACTGTTTCAAAATCTGATGGGCAGGAAGGTTCAGAGCCCATTTCTAAATGAAATCTAAATTCATTCTTGTTCAGCTTACGTCCATTTGTTCTTGTGCCAATGTTCTCCTTTAGCTCAAATTATTTTCTCTCCCTTGTGTTTATTACCTTGTTGTGACTAAAGGCAGCAATTCTATTCCTGCTCATCCTTTGCTTTTCTGGTCTAATGAAACAAGCTCTTTTGTTCATTTTTCATGAGAAAAACCACCTTTGTGGATCATCCTTTGCCATACCTTTTCCTCTTCAAATTCATTGATCCATTTGTACACTCACCTTAACAGTGACAGAGCATTTTTTCAATGTCCTTTAGGTAGCAGAATGGGAAGGAAGTTCTTATATGCTCTCCCTTACTTCCTACCTCTACTGTCTTCAGGTAGAAGTTGGCCTTTAGTTTGCCTGCAAAAAAATTACTAACTGCATTTGAAATTTAGAATTATTTCAGCTGAAAAGCTCACTAAATCATGTTAAAGGGCATAGAAAAACACCCACTGATTTTTGCTGTTTTAGAAACATTATCTCATTAAGTTACTAAACAATTATGAGTATCAGAAGGCACAAGTAGAGACATTTATCCTCCCTTTGATGCATATGTAGGACTGCAATAAGCCCATTAGAGTTGGTGAGATATATGGGTGTTTATAATGGTAATAACAGGCCCCAGTGGGTGGCAAAGGGGGAGTAGGAGTCTGAACTCAAGATTGGAAGCCAACAGCTTGAGTTCTAATTAATGTTGAGTGAACATTTTGAAACAAATGTTAAAAAACACTGTGCATTTGCCTGTTTTGTACATTACCTTCCAGGCAGTGCATAATACCAGAAATTTATTTTCAGTTTATTTCTGTTTGGAGAACCCATTTTTTGTATGAAGAAAATGTTGCCAAACCTTTTCTGAAATACTCAGTAGTTTTCTGCTTTGTCAGATATACAGAATTTTTTCTAGACTGTTATTAGGGAGCATAAACTTGGTAAATGAAAGGGTATTCTGAGAGTTTCATGTAAAGTGGATGGAGGGAAGAAAAGAAGCTGGAGGTTTAAAGGCATGTGGAACATAAGGACATTTTGAAAATTTCACCTGTCTGCCTTAAGAAAAAAATGAGCTTTTGCTTAAATACCATAGGAGGACCCTAGATTTAATTATACTTGTGTTCTTTCCACAGGCATTCAAAAATATACTGATTCACTGGGGTTTTGGCAGACTTTTAATTCACTAATGTCGCATTTTCACCAAGTAATGGTATATGTGTATGAACGTGACATCACTTTTGTAAGTTCTTGTCTGAACCTTTCTTGGATGATGTGATTGCCTGTAGAGACCCAAATGCATCCCCATATGCAGAACTACTTATCATTTTACTGAGAGTGTAAGTTTTAACCCAACATTCATGTATTTTCCATTTTCTGTAATCATTATTTGTAGGTGTGGAGTACTGCTGCTTGCAAAGAATTATACTAAACTCTTCTAACCTTCTTTTGCATTTTAGAAAGTTGTTGCAACTGGAAGACTGTTTATTTAAATGGTTTGCCCTAAATTTCAATCATATTTTGTGTATATTAACTAAAATCATCTCTGTTTTGTCCCTATTATGGTAATTTCTTCTTATTTTGAAGTCAACAAATGTATACTGTTTGGCATTTTTTCTCTGTTGCATTGCCAGGACAATGGCTGAATAGTTGCAGAATTGGTCCCCATGGTTTACTGTCCTCCATACCTGCCTATGTGTCACATTATTTCCTCTACAGCATCTATCAGTTATAATTAACAGAAATGTTCTTCCTCATTGTAAGTGATGCGCTTGTGTGCATGTGACTGCTTGGCCCTATTTGCAAGGGCTGTGGTAGACATCTTACAGCTGTCTTGTTCTACCTTGCAGAGAGCGAACAAGTGTACTTTCTCCCCAGCACAGTTTGCTTCTCTGTTTCCAGCAGCTGATTTCAATGTCATGCCTGTAAAGAAAAATATCCTGCTAATATTTTGCTCAATAACATCTTTTCAGCTTGTATAGTATCTAGCAACAAATAAAAATTAAAAATAACTTACTTTTATCTCACACTGTGATTACAAGCTGTTATGTCAGCATTTTCATATTTCTTTACACTTACAGCATCCTTTCAGGCCTTACTGTCTTTAGCTATCCCTTCCTGTCAGGGCAGGAAAATGTGACTATGACAAATATTTGGCATTTTACTTCAAATCTGTCTTTTTAACTTTCTGAAGATGCTAAATACTATGAAAATAAAATTTCTCCCACCTGACTAAATTAACCAGTATAGATGCAGCTACTCCTCAGGGACGTGAAGTTACAATAGAAGAAATTTCTTTATAGCAAGTTAAAACTATGTCTCCTAAGTTGTTTTTCATTCTAGCAGGTTCCTGAGGTGGTTTTGTAGGTAAGGTAACTGCTCATGTTTTTTAACACCTTGTTATAATTATAGACTTCATCCTACCAAAGCCATTGCGCATTACATTAACACTATCTAGCATGATCTACAGAATCATAAATATCAATGATGCCTGACATAGGTGTTTCTTCTACAAGAGTGCAGGGAAACCAGGGAACTCTGAGTGGATTATGTGTTAGTCCAATATTTAAGTTCAATTCAAGACAAAGGGAAAATGAATTCTCTATTCTGTTACAGGGTTGTTCCTGCCCAGATGCAAGACTCTACACTTGCCCTTGTTATATTTCATTAAATTTTTCCCTGCCCAACTCCCCAGCCTGTCCAGGTCTCACTGGATGGCAGCACAGCCTTCTGGCATCTCAGCCACTCCTCCCAGTTTTGTGTCATCAGCAAACTTGCTGACAGTGCACTCTATTCCCTCCTCTAAGTTGTTGATGAATATATTGAATAATACTGGTCCCAGTACTGACCCTTGAGGGACTCCACTAGATACAGGCCTCCAACTAGACTCTGCCTCACTGACCCCAACTCTCTGGCTTCTTTCCTTCAGCCAGTTCCCAGTCCACCTCGCTACCCGATCATCCAGTCCACACTTTCTCAGTTTAGCAGCGAGGATGCTGTAGGAGACTGTGTCAAATGCTTTACTGAAATCAAGGTAGACCACATCCACTGCTTTGCCATCGTCTATCCACCTGGTTATGTGCTCATAAAAGGCTATGAGGTTGGTTAAGCATGACCTGCCCTTGGTGAAGCCATGCTGACTGCCCCTAATGACCCTCTTCTCCTTGATATGCCTTGAGATGGCACCAAAGATAAGTTGTTCCATCACCTTTCCAGGGATAGAGGTGAGGCTGACCAGTCTATAGTTGTCCAGGTCCTCCTTCTTGCCCTTTTTGAAGACTGGAGGGACATTTGCTTTCCTCCAGTCCTCAGGCATCTCATCTGGAATATTGTGTCCAGTTCTGGGCCCCTCAGTTCAAGAAGGACAGGGAACTGCTTGACACATCGTTTGATCTCGTCAAGTAAAGATTATTCTCAGGAATGTATGCCATTTAGCCTGTACCTTAGTGCACAGGCCTTGCTTATTCAGTGAGGAAATAATGGGGTTCGCATGGTGAATTAAAAAATCCTGAAAACTGCATCAAACAGCTGCCGATTACAGGCTGATCTGTGACTGCAATTCAAATGGTCTCTAAGGAAAAGTGTATGTATCATCTAGTTTGTTTGTAGCCTGAAGTACAGATATTGTATCTGTAGTATTAAAGATCTAGCTTTTCTTCATTTTTTCTTTCAGCATAGAGAGTAAAAAATATCTTGAGAGAGCAGGGAGTATGTAACACAGTGGAGAAACTGACTTGTCCTTTCAGTGGTACTGATAACTGAAGTGAAAGTGAGTTTGACTGTAACACTCTGGATTTGATTCATCTACATCACAAACCCCCACAGACATTGACACCATTTAGCTGGTAATCACCCTCTGCTCAGGGGAGGTCTAGAGTTGGATCATTGGCAGTGCTAATAGTCAGGTACTTGGTAAAATCTCTCCAGGGCTTTTCTGTGCTTTGATTTAGCTCAGTGATAGTGATCCCTCAAAAAATATTTTTCCAGTGTTTAAATTGAGACATAGCTATTGTGAGAAAGGTGTTCCAGCATTGCAGACCATAGCACTGGTTCTGGTTCTGTACAGGCTGATCTTTTTACCTGCTGTATTTAGTCAATCACCAGGAAGCAAAAAGCTGTCTTTCCACTTATCTCTGAAATGTTTGTATAGTTGATTCTAAAGTTAAATAATAAAGAAATAATCCTTGAACTTGGATGAAGTCAGATATGATACAGTTCTTATTCACCAACACATTTATATTAAAAAAAAGCTTAATTTTTGTGTCTAAGTGGATGTCTAATTAGTTCAACGCTAACAATATTTGGCCTCCAAATTACGAATTCTCTAAGTTACGATAAGTCCCCAGGGTGCTTTATGCATGGTGGAATTCTCATGATATGAAGGAGTTCATAAGGAAGTTTCTCCAAGTTAGAGATCTCCTTTTGGGAATTCCTCCCTTCCCTTCCCTTCCCTTCCCTTCCCTTCCCTTCCCTTCCCTTCCCTTCCCTTCCCTTCCCTTTCCCTTTCCCTTTCCCTTTCCCCTTCCCTTCCCTTCCCTTTCCCTTTCCCCTTCCCTTCCCTTTCCCCTTCCCTTTCCCTTTCCCCTTCCCTTTCCCTTTCCCCTTTCCCTTCCCTTTCCCCTTCTCTTCCCTTCCCTTTCCCCTTCCCTTTCCCTTTCCCCTTTCCCTTCCCTTTCCCCTTCTCTTCCCTTTCCCCTTCCCTTTCCCCTTCCCTTTCCCCTTTCCTTCCCTTTCCCCTTCCCTTCCCTTCCCTTTCCTTTCCCCGCACCTTTCCCCTTTCCTTTCTCCTTTCCTTTCCTTTCCCCTTTCCTTTCATCTGGTAATTAGTTATTTAGCAGACTGAAACATATCCTATGCCCCATCCCATTCTTGTTTGGTAGAAAGAATGAATTTAGGTTAATCTGGCAAATATTGATCTCTTACTCCATGGGATATGACGGATGTAACAAAAATGTGTAAAATTAGTCAAAACATACCTTTTACCCAACACAGTGTTGATGATTGACAAGCTCTGCAGGTTTTCTGCTCACTAAACTGCAAGGGACTCATTCAGAGAGGCAAACCATGAAAACCAAGTCATGACACTGTCAGAGTATCAGGAGAAAATGCCAGGCGTGAATGTTATGGTAATCACAGAGCAGCAGGAGAGAACTTGAGGACTGAAGGTTTCATGGTAGATATGCTTGGCCATTTCTTAGTTTACTATATTTCTGACCTTCTCAGTCTTGTCATGTGTTCACCCCAGAGGTCCCACAAGAGGCAAAAAATGTGCAGAGCTTTTAAGCTTAACCATGAGATTGAGCTGACACAGCTGTGTGATGGACAGTAGTCTGACCAGGAACAGAGAAGACAACCTTTTGCAGAAATAACTTGAAGTGCCACAACTGAATCTCTGAGAGCTTGTCTGGTAGAGAGATACCAACTATCTTCCAAAGGCATTTAGGTGCCTAACGTCCTACTGACCCTAAGCTTTAATTTTGCTAAGATATTTTTTTCCTCTGCTGCTATGTTCTGCCCTCATGAAGAAGTTCAATTTCTCTGTCTCTAACATTGACATTCTTTCAGCAGTGAATAGCAAAATATCTTCTGCTTAAGATGAATAATAGGAAAGTGAAAACCTGTGAATACAAATGAGTTTGTAAATTCCTAGAAAAGGATCCTATTTTAACCTTCCTTTTGCACCTCATAATGTGTCAGAGAAACATATTATAATTGAACCTCTGATTACAAGTCAATACTTCATAAAACTAAGAGACATAAGGTAATAATTAATCTAATTAAGCAGGCAATTGTTGCTGAACTTTTAAACTTCCACAAAGAAAAAAGCTCTAACAAACTAAGTCTGAAAAAGAAAGGGTGCAGTAGAATTACTGGAAATGTTAAAGATACCATTAAAATGTAGTCAGCTTAAAGAAAGATGACAGACATAACTGAGTGTACATGTGTTTCTGTCTGCATACTGTTAAGCATACAGTAGGACTGGATTGAAAAGATTTATTTAATGATAGTTAAAGGAATATGCTTCACCCCCTGTGACAAAATTTTGCAGTAGCCTCTGACTGCCCTCTCTCTGACTCCAATCTAACTGTATGTAGCTCTCTTTTTCCTGCTTGCCTCTGATCTATAGATACAGCAAGAGGATTCACCTTGTCTTTAATATGCCAGAAACATATCACTTTCGTACTGGATGCATTTCTTTAATGTAGCTACAATCCAAAAAGGCCATTGGTGTAAAGTGCAAGAAGATGTGAACACAAATCAGGGCAAGCAAATGAATGCAAATAATCTCTAATACAGAAATGTTCCATTGTAAATTGATATTAGCTTATCTTTTCATTACACTGTGAGAGAAAGAAAAGAAATTAAGAGAAAGGAAATTAGGAAGGAATGTGACCACAGTGCTTTGGCCAGAGGCTTATAAATGTCACTGATCGCATTTTAAATTTGAGATTTTTATGCATTCAGAATATTAAAACTTCTATTACATTTTCAATTAAAAGCTCATATGGAATACATGTTGTAGTAATAGCATGCTCTCCAAAGAAATTGATGTATGCACATTCTGAGGAAATGAGAATGTTTTAAATTTATAAACTGAGAGGTTTGCTTAGAGAATTAGCTATACGAACATCTGCAAACATCTTGGGACAAGGCAGACTCTCATTACATTTTCTGTACTAAATTCCATTTCTTGAATAATCTCTGTCTCCTGGGCAATTCTTTATTACCATTTAAGAAGAAAAGGCATGTGTTAAACATCAAAAAAGCATTCTTCTCTTTGGAGAGGGAGCAGTGCACACTTGAACAAGTGGTAAATGCTGATCTAGAAAAAGATGAGGTTCGAGCAGAACTTGAGTGAAATTCTCCTTCTGCTGAAATCTCAGTAAATTTCTCGTGATTCCTAATGGAGTACTCAGTATTACAGCCAAGAAACAGAAGTATCCCAGTTGTGTTGTGTTTTCTACTCAGGTGTTTTTTGACAACTTGATTACCAAATGAACTGATGAATTATTGAGTGATGTTTGACAAGAACAGTGTCTTTTCTCAAACAGCAGGAGGATCCAGTCGCTGAATCAGTGATCCTGTTTAGCTCCTCAGCAGTTTAACATCTTCCTGTTAAGTATTCTTCCATCACCTCCTTTGTGAATTTCAACAGTTTGTTCAGATTATATCCAGCATTTAGACAGAGGAATTATTTATCCTAAATGGAAAAAATTATCACATGTTTTCAAACACTGTCCTTTTCCATAACTGGACAATCTCAAAAGTTTCTTAGCTTTTGTGGGAAAAGGGAAGACCTAGAATAACAAGCAGCTTGGTCAGGTTACTAAATTTTGTAGGGGAAATCAAGGCTTGGGTCGCTGTTATAGTATTCTTTTAAATCCGCGGCAAGTAACTTAAAATACTGGATGACTGTGCTGAATGAAGCTTCCTTTCTCTGAAGGCATCTGCTTTACACTTACATAACTGTTCATTTGATCAGATTATACATTTTCTTCTAGAATCAGTGTTAGGTCCTTTTTCTAGTTCTCTAAGAGTATCTGTGTTACATCTTCATGGCTTTGTAAGTCCGTCAATCTGCGACTGATGTAGGTCTGTGTTAGTGTGTGGATGGCAATGGCTCTAGATGGATTAAAAAAAAAGACCTGTTACACCAGTTGCTTAGTCAGGTTGCCCAGTAGCGCTTACAGCATGATGATTTCAACTGGCAGTGCTCTGCAAAGCATTCTCTGTGAAAGGCATTGCAAGCTCCTGAGACCTCTTAAAACAAAAAATCAAAGCCCACAGTGACAGTATGGCAGATTTATAGCTTAAAAGTTCAACACAACAAATACCTTTCTAAGCAATATTTCTCCCCATGGGCAGAGTATGGTAGTGTAGTACATGTGAAGGGATGCAGACAGATATACTCCCAGAGGAAAGAGTGAGATGAGCTACTAGTCATGACATAAAACCCATAACAAGCTGAACCAGGAATAACCAGATAAAACTGGTACTATAAAAGGAAGAGATTCATTAAATAGGTTCAAATAATAGGCAGCAGTGGGCATAACCCTTATTCCAAGCGGACTAAATTTTCACTTGCATGGGGGAGTTCAGTCTCCCTTAAGGACAGGAGCAGTTGCCAGGCAGTGGAGAGGAGATAAGTCAGAGGCTGAAATACCCCATTTCATGTATTTGTGAAAATAGCTGCCATTCTTCTTGTGACTCAGGTTTGAACAGAGGCTCTCCAGAGTGAAAGCCATCATGCTCCACAGAAACCATTTCCATCCTTTCCTATTATGTCTGCTATTCTCATCAGCTCTGCAATCTGAAATTCTGACATGAACTGTTGAATTTCTGCCAGGAAGGTGACTCCACTTACCACTGCCATGACCTCCAGCTTGGGAAGTGCTGCGCTACAGTTTGAACTAAGAGCCTTGCTCCATTGCTAGGAGTTGTAAAATACTTCTAATCTCTGTAAATGTGCCTTTGAACAGCACATAGTTTTCTCAGCGCACTGAGGGCACGAAAGGGAGAAAGCAGAGAAATGCCTGGGCGAGGAGGAGACCATCAGGAGCAGCAGGAGCAGGGCTGCTCCCCAAAGTGATCCAGTGCAGACTGGGCTGGACCTTCTCCCCACAGGGCATGGCCCCATGTGGCACTGGGGTGGCGACAGTGACAGGTACCAAAAACCCCACAAAGTGAGGGTTTGCTGCCCCACAGCCCCCCAGTACCCCTACGGCCCTTTGTCCAGCAGGCACAGCCTGGGTCTCTCAGCCCCTTCCCTGGTGGTGCTCACAGAGCTGAAGCTCAGACAGGCTGGGCAATGGGCACTTGGCCATGGGGCGCCTGGTAAACCCAGTTCAGCCCCGCTCAGGCCAAGGGCAGCCCAGCTAGCCCTGGGACCTGTAACAGCCTGGAACCTGCCCCAGGAAGTAGCAAGTATAGCCATTCTTGCTGGGCTACTTATAGGGTCCTTTGCAGAAACTTCCAGCATTGACATTTTGTATCTTCATTTAGGAGAAAGCATCACTCATGTGCAAGAGCAAGGAATCTGTGAATGCACTGGATATCTATGAAGTGTATTGACTTGCCTTCCTGGAAAGTAAAAGACAAAAACAAAAAGCTTCAATTCCAGGAAGTATGGCCTTTTGCAATGTGAAAAGCCAATTTACTGTGTTAACAAGTTATAGAAAGAATATTTTAACTTTCAGTAATGTAGGTAATGGATACTTCTGGTACTGTGAGAATCAGAAAGAAAAAAAATAACTTAGAAATTCAAGTGATGGCTTTGTGTAGAGAAGAGGAGAAAAAGTTAACTTGGGAAGGAAACAGTATGTGAGGGAGAACCTATTTCTAGAATTTCTGTTAATACAAGTCCACAAGCTTTTCAGAGGAAATCATTGTGATGTATTAATTTTTATTAATTATGCCATTCTGTAGAGATACCTTAGGACATAATAAATCTCAGTACAAGGTTTCTGATCAGTTTGTGTGACAGAGAGGTTTTCCTGCCTCTTGTTACAACTGTGCCATTTATTGTTCAATGCATTTGAAATGTAGTTTGGATTAAGAGTACATGCAAGTGCATGCTTTGCCAGAGGCTTCAGTTCTCACTAATAAGGAATCAAGTTTATAAAGGCAATTGCGTGTATTTCATGAGGTTGTTTATTACATCCTAACTTTAAGAATAAAAGAAGTCTGTAAGGCTTAACTTGACTAGAAGATAGCTATAGTCATAAACTATAAAACTGGTAAAGAATTGTTCTCAATTCAATTTGATGTATTACAGCTTTTGACAAGAGATAAACAGAACTCAGTAGACTATGATAAGTGAAGTGCAAAGAATAGAAAAGTTTAATGTAAAGCAGCCACAACCAGGCCTAATGCTTCTGAGTGGTAACACCTCTCCCCATTTACAATATGTATAATTGCAGTGTGTTTACATAAACTTATTTATACACAATGAACCCTTATGCCTGAGATGAGTAAGACAATCAAAGGTAGCACAGATGATAGTAATACATGTGTGTAAGAAGTTACAAGAAGAATTTAAAATATTAAAATACACTTGATGGTCGAGACTTGGCAAAGAGGAAAAAAATCACTCAGCTGAAATTATTCTGTTGCATAGTCTACAACATTCCAGTAGAGATTAGCTTAACAGAAGTGTAATTATATTCAGAGATAGTAACTTATGGAATCTGTTTTATTTTCTATTTTGACATAGCATTTGTTTAAATGGGACAATGGTAAGCTGTAATTGCATAATCCTTGAGACTTTTCCACGCTTAAAAATCAACCTTTCTCATATTGCTCCCTCTCTGCTTTAACTGTCCACTAAGATTAATTGAAAAAGAAGCTGGGATACATCCAGCCTCAATCAGTATTGCTGTTTGATTGATTAAACAAGAGATTGAAGGAGTTTTGTTTATATTTAAAACCTATTGCTGGAGGAACCTGTGGATGCTAGTGCTGACAAGTTGACATGACTCTTCCTAGTCCTGCAAACACACACCTGGACTGCTAAGTCCCTTTGGGCTGTTCAACAAGAGTGGGTGAAACAGGAATGCAAAGACAGTGGAGGGGAGAGAGACAGAGCTTAGAGGAAAAGCAGGGAAAACTTAGGGTTTTTTTAGCTTCCTACCACCAAATTTTCTTTTCTACTTTTATTTTGTTTATCTCCGGGGTTAATTAGTGCAGCTGTGACAAAGTGCTTGAATTAAGAAGAATTTACTTTAATTAAACCTTGAAAAGACTACTCACTTGTGTCTTCGCTCTCCCTTCCTTTAGCAGAAGAATAGGATATGACACCCAGAACAGATTGTTGGCAGACATACTCATAGTTCTCCCCTTTGCTAGTCTACTGCTGTGCTTTTTAGCCTTTCAGTGATGTTTCTGTCACACTTCCCTAGTCCCAACCTACTCATTTGACATAAACAAAACACCCCCTGCTTCCCCCTCCATACTGCCCCCTGAAAAAGCAGTATGCAAAAGTTGTATTTCTGTTGAAATTTCGAAATAAAAAAAAAAACTCTCTGGAGTGGAAATAGTCTGTGTTGTACCTTTTTTTTTTTCTTCAGGCCTGATATATTTATCAGTTAATTGTCTCTTCCACAAAATTCAAATAAAGATGCATCAGTTTCAGTCATTTCTTTAGACTGTGACTGAAGTTCATGAAGGTAGTGGTAATTCAGACAGCAAAGACAGCAAGAGTTATTCTGTGCTTTTCATTTGCCCTGATACAGATACAATATTGCCTAGGGAAATATATTTTTGACTATAACAATGATAATTGAAAACCAAAATATCCTTTTCCTATTCTATTTTCTAACAATAATTAACAAACTAACCCATCAGTTTACACATTTGTTTGGTTTTTTTTCAAACAACAGCTGAAAGCAATTTTCAAATATGATATGAAAAACTGAGTCTGATGTAGCCCTCTGTTGGATTTTTCTTATTTATAACATAAAAGTCTTTGCCTTTCTTAATACTTACATTTCAACCTTTTAAGTCTACTTATCCTGGAACAATGGAATTATATAAGCAATTAGGTAAATTCAGATATAATGAAAGTGAATGCAGCTCAGTTGTAATGAGTGGATCTCATTTTGCATGTGATTGCAATTTGTTTCAAACTGTAAATAAGCTAATTCTGTTTATGTTTTTCTTTCTAAAAGCAACTATATTGAGTCAGATTTTCAAGAGAGCTCAAATCTCATGTCTATGGCCAGATAAAGTTCTTCAGAAAGTAGGCCAAAGCATTATGTGGAAAACTGACACTCACTGTTAAACCATAGCTGTATTAATCTTTGCAGTATAATGTACACTAACAGACTATGGGTTTTTTTGGAACATAAATGTTAGTTTTCATCACCTTTGCTAGATCTGTACTTCTCAGACGCAGTCTCAACATGCTTGTGGAGAGTGCTGCATGTCAGGCATCTCTAATGTGTTTTCTTTCTTGATATACTAATTTCTCCAAAAATGTTTAAAAATGGAACGGGGGTCTCAAATGTCAGATAGGAGATGATATGTGGGCCCGTCCTTTGCTTCTGAAATAACACAGTATAGGACATGTACACGATGTGCTTCAAACTCTCCTCCAGGCTCAAGGATACGTGGTACTGTGTCTCTCAGGTTTTATTTATTTATTTCGCTAAACCCCAAATTGTTTATCATTTTTCAACAGCTGTTTTTACAGCTGGACTGAAGCGTATATTAGTCGAAATCATTGGGTGGCACAAAGAAGCCAATGTACATGTGAGTCTGATTCTACCTTTGTTTTCTGTGGTTAATGGAAGATACACTTTCTCTGAAAATCTGAGTGCCTTTTAGTCTTAAAGCACTATGCCAACTATGTGCTTTTATTTGCATAATTAGGTTGTTGTCATGAGCTACCGATAGTCTGTTCCATGACTGGAAGTGTCACTGTGTCTGTGGTTTAGGTCAATTTTGGAGGGAGGGAGGACAAAGACGTGGGTAGTATTCATTATTTAAACATATATCTAAATGATCCCTGCTCATTTTGCTTACTGATTTGTACCACTTTTATTTTTTATTTAGCTGATTTAGATGTATTTCTCCCATAGCTGTTTGTCCCCATTTTTCTCTTCTTTATTCCTTATTCACCTGTTCTTACAGTAAGTCAGTTGTATTGCATTCTGATAGGCTACTTGTTATAGCATGCTTCAAGACAGCAATAATTTATGTTACTTTATAGCTTCCAAGTACTTTCACAGTATTAATTATATTATCCTAACTTTTAAAATTCCTGAAAAGGAGGCATTTTTTTTACTATTTAATCAGTGGAGAACTGAGGCACAACTTATTTAAGCAACCTGGCCAAATCTGACATAAATTCTTAGAGTGGACTAGGAACTTACAATGAGATTGCCTTTCATCTCACTGATCACACTGACTGGTCCAGTCTGTGTTTGCTGTCTTCTATGTTCTCATCAGATTAATTTTCTTATCTTTTCCCTGGTTCTTTTTAACTTCTTTAGTCTAAGTTTCAGCATTTCTTTCAAAAGATTGAAAGTATTATTTGTAGAAGAGATTGAAGATATCTCTTTAAATTTTAAATATCTTACAATGCTCTGATAATACAATTGGAGTGCTGGGCTTATAATTTTCTTTTTGTGTTTTATATTTAAACAGAAGTGAGATAAAAAGTATAAGAAATAGATAACCATATAGCTACATTTGCTGTCTTTGAATTTGTCTTAAGGTGTTATGAGAAGCACCTGATTCAGCTAAATAGTTTTCTGTTTTGTATTATTTTTTTCACATTTTATTCCCTTTAGAAAGACATCAATTCTCTTTTCTGAGTGGAATGTATGTTTGATGAAGTTCTGTCTCTTGGTGATCACTTAATTTTGTTTTTCAGAAAAGAATCATTCTCTGTGGTAAATTTTTATGAGAAGAAATTTAGTGATGCCATCCTTCTCCTATTCTTCCTTTTGCCTGTTTAAAACCAGTTTTATGAAAACATTCAAGATATTCTAGTTCGTTCATTCATTTATATTTGAGTACAATACATAAATTCTCATATTGGGTATGCTTAAGGTGGAATTCTTTTAGTTCAATTCAAAGTCATGGGGTGAATGAAGAGAATTCAACTATGGTTTGGTTTGCTTGTTTGCCTTTTCAGGCTCGTGTGTTCTGGTGTTGGTCTTTTTCAATATACTGTGAAGCTTTGTTTAGTTTTTTAATTTTCTCTTATTGAAGTTGTGAAGATCAAATTCCCAGACTTGCTGTTATTGATGGTACCTGCAACAGAGTATTTAGGATTTATTAGAGCTGGAGAGTTCTCTCAGTGTGAACACAAGGAACACTTTGGTCTCGCTCAAAGTTACTTCAAGAAGGACGTGGAGAATATCTGGTCTTTGCTTTCCCCTTTATCTTCCTTGCTGGCTTCTCACAAATGGTACCAAGTTGCTGGAAGAAGTCCTGCATTTCTTATGGATTTTGAAAGATGAAACCCCTCTGCTATGCAATTGGTGAGATAATAGGCAGCTTCTGACAACCTTGTTTTCTCATTATCTCATTGGAAAGAGAAAATGTCAAGTGTATTCAGAAAGCCACTAACATGAACAAACATTGTATAAAAGCTATCCAATGAACACTAGTCATGTCAGAGAGTAACTTTTGTTTTTGCGAGCAATTTTGTTATGCACAAGAAACAGAAGATGAAGGGGTGGTTTTCAAGAGCATAGATCTAATCCTTAATCATGCAACATGAAAGCAAAAGCAATTTTTCACACAGCATCCAAGTTACTTTAGTGTCCAAAGCAAGCAAGCAAGCAAATCACATGGTGAGGCTGAAAGACCAAAGAGGTGTGTGTACTGTCCTGTAGATAATGTTGTCTGTCACTTTTGCTGAGAAATATTTCATTCTTTACTTCTAGCTTCATAAATCCAACAGACTTCCCCAGGATCCTATAGTTTTGGGTTCTTCCATTAACCTTGCCAGAAGAGAGCAATTTTCTTATTATTGTTGTCTACTTTAAGACTCTTGAAATTCCAGATCTTGAACCAACCTGTGCATCTTTTGTCAGAGTAACACTTTCTGTTCATGTAGAGGATTGCCAGGACATATATGCTGGGAGAGAGTAGATTCTGCAAGAGTGACCCAGTGCCTAGGGTCCTGTTACAGAAGCATTGTGTCTTTAGGTATAGAAAATCTTAAAATTATGTAGGCGTTTTGAGGGATGAACCTTTGTTTAAATGAAACTAGTGAAGAAGTAGAATGAAAACTTAATTAATTTGCATTAAAACAGGTGTTTCTCTTCATAGTTAAATTGGCCTTTGTGTTTTGACAGAAGTCAGTTGCTTTCACTGGAGATCTTAATGATGAAATGTGACAGCTTATTTGGTTCTTGGAGTCCTTTGTTCTCCAAATTCTGTTCTTGTCCAGCCTACTCACAGGGTAGTTTGTACATTCCTCTAGATAACTTGTGGACCTCTTTGAAGATGCAAATGTTGCTTCTGGAGTTCAGATGGTCTGTATGTCTTTAAAGTCTCAAACACACAGGTTAGGAAATTGAAGGAGACCAGTGAAGAGTGTTGAACTAGTGCTCTTTGGGTTTGATAGAGAAAAAACAAAGACCGTTGCAATCTGAAGAAACATGATATGTTTATTTGCTCTGACTTGTAAATTCATTTAGTTTACTTCTTAAAATAGGTTGTTATAAAATCTCTTGGGCAAAGGTCCTCCTTTTTTTTACACATTTTAGCACAAAACCTGTATGAATTGCTTTTCTCTATGTAAACACTACATAATAGTAACAATGAAGCTGCGCCTATCTAAATTTCATCTGAATGTTTCTCAGATGATTACAATAGTGTAGAACTCACAAGGTTGTGAAACCATACATTTTTTGAGCCCATAAATTAAATAATGAATAGTTTAAAAATATATTAATATTAAATATGTCTATATGCCATAAATTTTAGCAACTGACCTCAAGGGTCAGTTATTTTAATTCCATTTTGGGGAAAATTGGGATAATGCTACAGCAATACTTTTCACCTTTGATTTTCCTTATCATAGGTTCAGCTGAAACAGTTCATCCTTCTGCTGGGGGTGAAAAACGGAGTAGGACTGTGGTAGGACCTTCTGCAGGTCTGAACACCTGACTTTGCTTTGTCACTCCTTCTCCTATGTAAGCTTTGGTTCATGAATCTAATTCCTTACAGTGCTATGAAGCTTAAAAATCCTGATCTTAGGAACCATTGTTTTTAAGGTTTATTGGTTCTGTTTAGTTTTTGTTTGTTTGTTCTGTTTTGTTTTTTTCTGGATCCAATAATCTTTTAACTTGGAGTAAGGCTGGCATTTCCAAGATTAGGACCCCATGCTTCTCCCTTAATTGATTCAAAATATTTTTGTTTTCCTTAACTATAGAGTAAGCTTCTGGTATAGGTCACTGACTTCTCTGACTCAAACACCAGAACACTTAACTCCAGTAGGAGGCAATGAAATGTCTCTAGTAAAAAGAATATCTATTTAGAGACCAATAACTAAGGTGCCCAAAATACTTAGTCTAGACTTTTTGCCTTAGTTTCAATTTCCACCTTATCTTTGTTTAGGCCTTCCTATCTAATCTTCATATATTTAAGTTTAAGATACGTTAGCCCAACTATCACAGGGAAAAGCTTCTCTGTTAACGTAATTAAAGCAAATCAGAATCAAAGTGGTTTTATTGATTTACTAATGACATGCAATTAGCTGGCAAACAGTGAACTATACCTTCAGAATCAATATGAGTAACAGGAAGAATAAATCACATTCCTGGCTGCTTACGAAGTGTTAATAAACACTCAAATCCCAAAGAGTTCTTTCTTTCACACACACAGGCACACACACACAGATATACCCATACATGGATGTGCACAGACACAATTAGGGGCATCCCCAGACCCTGAGCAATGTGGAAGATAAGCACACACACTCTTTCTGGGACTGTAGCATAAGTGGATGATCCAGCTTTGTGTGCACTTTTGCTGTTCTCTAAGACCTGTATATGCACACCTGAAGCGTAGGTACTACCTGTGTCATCTCCAATGTTGGTCCCACCACTGGGGAGCAGAAGCTGCTCATTTCATTCAGTGCCAAGTCTGGCCAAGGAAGAGGTCCCCAGGGTTGGTGGAGTGTTACTGTGTTTGTTTGTGTGTGTGTTACTTCTGGCAGTGTCAAACTGGGGCTTGATTTACCCTTCCAGGTCTTTTCCCTCATTTATAAATTTGCCTGCTTCTTTTAAATGTCTTTTCAGACCAATTTCTTCACTGTTGCAAGAGTCTCACTGTAGTTCCTTGGTTACTCTTTAATCTGCCTGGTGGTCTTCCTCTTCTGTATGATCAGCTTTGGGCAGACACCTTCCCAATATTTGTTATTTGATTCACCCGTATCATTGACACACATATTCCTCTTGTCTTAGCAGTGGTTATTATCCAGGCCATTTTGCCAAGGGTGAACGATAGTAAACTCCCACATACAGCCTGATTATGTTAATTTAATATTTCAGTAGTAGATTTGTAAGTGATCGGAAGTGTACTGGTTTTGGCTGGGATAGAGTTTTCTTCATAGTAGCTAGTGTGGGGCTATGTTTTGGATTTGTGCTGAAAACAGTCTTGATAACATGGGGATCTTTCAGTTATCGCTGAGCAGTGCTCACAACGAGTCAAGGCCTTTTCTGTTTCTAACACCACCCCACCAGCGAGTGGGCTGGGAGTGCACAAGAAGTTGGGAGGGGACACAGCCGGGACAGCTGACCCCAACTGACCAAAGGGATATTCCGTACCACATGATGTCATGCTCAGCATATGAGGAAGAAGGAAGGAGGGAAATTCGAAGTTATGGTGTTTGTCTTCCCAAATAATCATTACACATGATGGAGTCCTGCTTTCCTGGAGATGGCTGAACACCTGCCTGCTGATGAGAAGCAGTGAAAGAATTCCTTGTTTTGCTTTGTTTATGTGCATGGCTTTTGCTTTGCCTATTACACTGTTCTTATCTCAGCCCATGAGTTTTCTCACTTTTACCCTTCTGAGTCTCCCTCTTATCTCAATCGGGAGGAATGAGTGAGCGGCTGCATGGTTCTTAGTTGCCTGCTGGGGTTAAACCACAATAAGAGGCTACCTTGCTTTTGAAACTTGTCTTTGTGTGTCCTGTGCTTTCAGAATATTTTTCTATGTGCTCAAAAATGCTCATTTTCCAAGAAATCCTAATTTGTCAATTAAGCTATTGTTTAACAGTTGCATAATCTTTGCTTTTATGGACTAAATCTCCAGCAGCCACCTGCCTGTTGAAGTTATAATCATCCAACTATTAAAGTTTCAGTTACAAAGAAATGAACACTTCGAATTTCTAAGGCTCAAATTCAAAGAAACAAAAAACCCCAAACATGCAAACAAAAAAAAAGAAGACAAAAAATCCCCACATGAGCTACTAACATAACTGGCATTTAGGCACCAAATTCTGTTGATAACTAGTGTAAGTTCTGAAAATGTAGCATGGGTGCTGTGTGATCTTTAGGGCTACCAGAAACTGTAGGCAATGGTTTTCAAGCTTTGATGGAAACATCAAGGTAAAAAAAAAAAAATCAGTTTTGAAGGGAAAAATAATTTGCTCTGCAATGAACTCTGGTTTAGGATTGAAGAATTTTCAGTTGTGGTTTTAGAGCTGTTCTGAACATTATAGGAGCATGGATTTCTTGCTCAAAAAGGGGTAGGCACCTGTAACCCTGTTTCCCTGAAAATAAGACTTATGTCAAAAATAAGCCCTAGTTTAAAAAATGCTGTAACCCAGGATTTTGAGAAACCTTAGTAATTAAGAGCTTGCTTGTGTTTCAAAGGACTATCAGAAGTATTTTGTTGACTGCTATTTTGTAAAGATTAGCATTTTTTAATTAACTATCACTGTCTGAAATAATTTAATACTAATTCTTCTTTTCTTTCGTTCTCCATCTTCAGTCCCTGAACAGTGCCTATGTCAGATGTAGTTTGGGTCTGTTTACGTTTATCCAGCTCCTTATGGGTTTATTTTCTATTGTTTTACTTTTTTGGAAGATGAGTAAAGAAGCTTTTTTTTTTATTTTTGGCTTACAGCTGGGATTTTATGTGGCACAGAACTCTGTAATAGCATCTGTGCATATCAACCCACCATATGGGTGGGAGGGAAATAGCTTAATTTAGTGCATATGCATGAAGTAAATGAAGACTTGACTATTGCTGGGCTACAAATCACTGAACACTATCGAGAATAGTAGATTGAGGAAGGGTTACAAGGAAACAAAGGACAAATATGATCTCAGTGGTGTTATACTGCTTGTGTTAGATGTTTCTTCAGCATTTATCCAAAGCAGTGACTCAGCAAGTACATGTCTAGTCAGAAAATCATTAAAGGTTAAAGCTTGACCAATATGAATGAAATGACATTGATTGAAAGTACAGCTGAGGGCTCACAGGCTTACTTGTGTTCTGGTGAGACACACTACCAGCTTCACTGATTCAGCTAAAGGCAGGAGTCCCGAAGTAGTTTCACTGATAACATATAGCCAGAAGTCTAAATCTTCCTGACTTGTTTTTTTAAACTACCTTTGACCACTACTGCTTTTTAAGTCCTCTCATCTGTTACTGCAATAGGTCAGCTTTATATCTAATATTTCTGACATAAGAGACTTGTCTAAGGATATGGTGACTTTTACAGAGGTTTGGTTTGGAGAGACAGACATGTATAGGGTTGGAAGTAACAACTCCATCACCTCTGAGTTTTAGCTAATTTCCCTGGCTAAAGTGCTACAGGTATTGAAAGAATCTTTTGTTTATGACTATAACACAGCTGGTGAAGAAACAGATACATCATTGGAGAAGATAATGAATTACCTCTTACGGAGTTCAATTGATGTCATTTGATGACAAATTGTTACACCACTGGTGGTTCTTTAGCAAAGATGCGGAATCAGTCAAAGTCTAAGTAATCTGCCATCTCAAATAAATAACCAGTTAGAGAGTACTTGTAAGAAACCTGTCACCTGATCTGGGTCAAGCCAGGGAAAACTGCAGAGGAGATGTTCATTTCTGTAGCTCATATTGTATCTCCAAATATTAACCAAAAGTGGCTTCTTGAGAAAAAACAAAAACAAACAAACAAAAACAAACAAACAAACAAACCAGAATATGATTGTGTGAGAGGGGAATAGCTACAATTGTCTAGAAAAGGTGGAAAGCACCGTATGGTTGAGGTCTGCCCTGGTCACTAAAATGCGTGCCTATCTAATGGGTTTTTTTGGTTTGTTTTCAACAGGACTTTTCCATGTGTTGTTAGCCTTACAGAGGGGACGTGAGAAACCCAAGCCTGCTGACTTTTGTTTGTGCATTGGGTGACTTAGTTTTTAAGGTTTTTGTTTGAACCTGTAGAAATAGACTATCATATTTAGAAAGCTGAGATGAATTATAGATATAAGTTTTCAGATTCTGATTGTATGATGTCTAGTACTGGTCACTGGGGAAAATAGATAAATGGTTCTTGGATGAAGGATAAAATCCCTCAGCCTCCTTCTTCCAAGTCAGCATCACACAACTAGACCAGAGATCCTTTCCTCTCATCTCTATTCAGTTCTGAATAATTTTCTACACAGTGGAAGATATCTTTTAAATTACATGAGCTACATAAAGAATTTAAAGTGAATGTCAGTCTTCAGCAAAAACACTTAAATAAAGAGCTGTCCCTTTCTTTGGGTTGCATATGAAAAGGACTAGGTCCCATCTCTAGGGAATGTCAATAATAACAACTCCAGTAAACTGCTTATTTTCTGGGATATATCAGATTCTTCTTAACATGCCTATTCCTCAAGATAATGCTTTGCATATAACACCAAATGGTGTTACATCAAACAAAGATGTGTAATACATGGCACCATGTAACATGGTGTGGAAGTAATTTCCTAAGAGAACCTTATAACACTGTAAATAAACCTATAATTTAAGCTCTGTGCTAATGTAGCTGTACTAGCCAATCTGGAGTTACCATGCTTAGTGGTGTCTATGGGAGATTTTATTTTGTTATATGGGCATACCTTTGTATTTCTGGGGTATATACCTGAATGCTGGAAGGCTTTTAGTCTGCTAAGTTCTAAATTCATGAGTCCACAGTGGATTTCGGAATGTTAGCCATAAGTAGTGCTGAATGGAAAATCCCCTGTTGAGTAAGTCTTTGGTGTGCACAGGAAAATCAAAACCTCAAAGAAACTTTGAGTGAAAACAAAAACCTTTCAGGGGGACAGTCTATATTAAAAAAAAAAAAAAAGAAGGAAAGAAAACAAAATCTCGTAGAGTCAAAACAATAGTATTTATTACACATAGAATTTGATTTTGATGAACTCCAGTCATGATATTGTAATATGTAATGTGACAGAGTTGTTGATGATACTTGAAAACATAAAAGCTGCAGACATTTTAAGATGTGTATACTAAAACTGATGATGAGTTTTCCTTTAAACTGAGTTTCATGTCTTCCTCTTGAACTGGCACAAAGTTTCTAAGTTTACTTATATCTCGTGAATTTTATAAAGAAATTTTGAATAAATACTTGCTCATGTTTTATCCTCTTATAATATGTTTTGGCACATAGTCTGAAATTTATTTATATGTTTTAAAATAAAACTAAAGTGTCTTGGTTTCCTAAAATAAGATTTTCACAGGAAAACTGAACAGTAAACTTGGTGAAAACTTCTAGTGGCAGGATGAAGCAATGACATGCCTCGACTTCTGAAAAGCTGTCCAACAGCTTCAATTCTTAGCAAATAAAACACAATATAGTCATGTGAGGTGTGAATAACAGTAGAACAAACATACAACTGTTTTTCATTGAGGCACAATGCCCTGGTCATAGAAAGTATTAGTCTAATCTACTACTTCATAGCAGATGGTAGTTCTTATTTAGTATCTTTGAAGTTATTTTAAGGTTATACACTTCAAAGCTTAAAGTCTTGTTTCACAACTGGATTACACAAACATCCCAGACAGAAGACACAATGGAAGTGTGTTTTAAATATTCACACTGGTTCATTTTTTAATTTGCTTTACATTGGACTACCTAGGTGAAACACATTTTTTTCTAAGTATACCAAGATCATCCCTTAACAAAAAACACGATGCAGAAGTCTCTTCCAAAATTTAGCATTATTAGAGGGATTAAAACAACAAAATATTTAATGAAAATTCAATTAAAATAATAGATAAAGAGGCTTGGTCTATATACCCTTCACTCAAACTCTCTTTCAGACAAGCTTGTGTAAATTCAAATAGTGGAAATCCACAGGAGAATTTTCTATAGTCTCTGTGGACACTAACCGTTTCACTACTACTACTAACAGAGAAGTTTAGGGATAAATATATTTACCTACACTTTTTTCCTGCAGGTCCAAACAGATTTATGGTAGAAACTCAATGTAGATTTGCACACTTGAAGCCAGAGGCAATGTTTGAAGAAGACTCAAGTTCAGAGAGCCAAAGTAATCCATACATCTATACAAAGATTTGCAGTGTCAAAGATGCTTGATTCAAATAAATTTGCTGTCAATGAGAAGTATTTCGGACAGCAGCCAGTTTTGAAAATATGAGGCTGTTCACATCCAAATTGCTTTCTTTATAATTGTGTGTGTTTTTTAAAGTGTATTTAAGGTGTATTTAAGGTATGTATTACAGAAATATGTATAGTACTTATATGCAACTACCTGAACATCTGGAAAATGCAAGTGCAAATGCAGGTTGTGGGCCAACAATCTCTTTGTTATATGTCTTGTCATAGATCCACCCTGTCAAGTTCAAACATCTCTTCTCAGGTAAAGACAGCTAATGTTGTTGCAGTGACCCTTTCTCCAGCTGAAAAAATGTTTAGCCTTAGTCTTCCTTGTTGCACATCTGCCTTTTAGACCTTAAACTATAGGGTTGTTATCTAGGAGACAGTTAAATAGATGGTCTATTTGTGTTCAAACACAGAAGAATTTCACTGGGAACTGCTGCATAACAAGCATGTGAAATTCAGCCTTTTACTGCATCATTGCTACTGGTGGCACCGCATCAGTGCTTGTGCAGAGGCAGAGGGGGATGCAGTGCAGGACTGGCAGGGCTGAGCGGTCTCACAGAACCCAAGGATTGGTGTGAGCTGTCTGTCTAGCCCAGAATGGCTCTGAGAGGCTGCAGAAGTCAGCCTCAGTATTTGCGCTGGCCTCTTTGCTCCGTAACTCCAGGCACTGTTGTCAGCAACTGGATGAATTCACTGAAATTCTCATTGGTTCACTTCTGGTTCATTTCCCAAACCTTACTTTTCGTGTCTTCCTATTTTGTGGCTACTGAATAGCAATTCATCATGTATGGTGCCTTTTTTTTTTTTTTTTAATATGATAGCAGAACTCTCCCAACCACTTCTTTAAAGCCTTAGTGAAGGTGGAAAAATGGCAGACCAGCTAGAACATTTGTAAACCTCAGCATTACAGCAGAAAATGAAGTGGATTATAGATGTTGTAGTTTTGTTAAACTAGTGGGTGTAACATTTTTGACAATTTTGCTTGTTGCAAAATATAATTACTTTGAATTAGACTGTTGCTGTGAGTTAACTCTGGTAGGCAGCTAAGCATCACACAGCCACTTGTTCACTCCTCTCCCTTCCAAGGGGAAAGAAGAAAGGGAAGGGAAGGTGCAGGAAGGTGCGGGGAAAGGAAAGGGAAGGGAAGGGAAGGGAAGGGAAGGGAAGGGAAGGGAAGGGAAGGGAAGGGAAGGGAAGAAAAGGAAAAGAAAGGAAAGGAAAGGAAAGGGAAAGGAAAGGAAAGGAAAGGAAAGGAAAGGAAAGGAAAGGAAAGGAAAGGAAAGGAAAGGAAAGGAAAGGAAAGGAAAGGAAAGGAAAGGAAAGGAAAGGAAGAGAAAACCAGAAGCATTGCAAAGGCAATTATACACCTTCTCCCACGGGCAGACTGATGCTCAGCCAGTTCCCAAACAAACAATGACTAACTTCCTTAAAACCTCTCCTTTTCCCTTTTTACCGCTAAGCATGGCATTATATAGTATGGACTACCTCTTCGGTTAGTTCAGGTTAGTTCAGGTTATTTCAGGTCATCTGCCTGGTTATATTCTTTCCCAACCTCCTGTGCATCCCTAATCTTTTCAATGAGGTTGCAGAATGAGAAACAGAATAGGCCTTGATGCTGTTTCAGCAGTGCAAAGTTCAGCAATAGCTACAACATTAGTTATCAGCACTGTTTTGGTTCACAAATCTAAAACATAACACCATGGGAGCTGCTATGAAGAAAATTAACACTGCTCAGCCAGACCCAGTGCAACTGTGATTCATATGAAATAGTGGATGGAAACTTCATATTGTGGTTTTGTGACATTTGAGCTATTTCAGCTTGATCTTTTTTTTCAGACACTTCAGTAATGCATATATGAGTCTTGAAAGTAGGTGTATTTAAGAAAAGTTACTCTGCTTCAAATCTTGGATTTAAGATTTCTTATATATACATATGTTTTTATATGAAAGCATACTTTATGCATACTTTTTTTTTTTTCCCCTTGACTAATATTCTTTTAAATTTTCATACTCAAGGACAAGTTCTGTTGAACTCCCAGGTATTGCAAAGTACTTTTATCTAAGACAGGAATAGACTAATCTTTCACCTGCAAAAGTAATTTCAGCTGATCTTTGCCAAACACCATCAGGCAAGATACCAAGCAAAAGCTGTCACCAGTACAGAGGAGGGAGTGATATCACAGACTTTTTGCTAAGAATCCAAGGATAATTTTGTTAAACTCAGTGGAATGGCTATAAAAAAAAATTCCTGAGTATCATGTTCTAATCCTGTAGATACCCATTAGCAGCTTGGTCCAGGCACTACTGAGCCAGTAAAAAGCAGCATACCATACCTCTGTTAAGAGTGTTATCTGGTCCTACTGTTTCTTAGGACTCATCTAAGCATTGCCCTCTGAAACAAGAGACATTGTATAGGGGCAGTTATCAGTTATGTGGTAACTACCAGTTTTCCCATACTTGCTCTGAGGACCCTTCTGTTCTCAAAGCGTAGTCCCTTACCAAATGCTGTTAAGATTTTGTCCTTGTCTCGCTGTGCCTTAGGGGGACTGCAGCGTATGTTGTTGACACTATTCCCGTTAGAGCATGACAGTTACTGTTGCCTGTTCTCTTGGCTTTGATTTCTGATTCCTTTGGTTCAGTGATTTCTGAATTAAATATGTCCAGATGTTGTGTTTCATTTATTGTGGGTGCATGTGTACGCAAACAAATAAGTGTTTGTGTTACTAAGCTTTTTTCATTGTAGGAGTAATGGAAACATTTAAGGTAGCAAACCAAGGTAAAACCCTCTAAATGACCCAGTGTGATTCTAAAAGTCAGAAGTGTAATAAAATATGTTATTATTCTGGAATACATATGTATCTTCTAAAATGTGAAAATAAATTCATACTTTTAGGCAATGTGTGTAGCAGTTTTCTACATTCACTGTCACTGCAAGTATTGCCATATGTATCTCTTCATTTTTCTACGTTTCTAGCATCTTTCTACATTTCCAGCATCTTATGTAGCATTCCTGAAAGCTAAATATATGCTGAATCTATTTTTTACCCCCTTACACTAGAAAAGAAAGATGGAAAGGATGTGTATTTGAATAGTTCAGCACTTTTTTTTTTTTAATGATGTTTCAAGTCCTTAGACACTGTATTACTGTTAAATTTAGTCTCTTGGAAATGCTGTAGTCTGGTAAAATTGACACAAATATACTATTAACAAAGAATTTATTGATTCACTTACCAGAATATACATTAATAAAAATAAGTCCTCATTGCATCTTGAGAAGTATTTTGTGAAAGAAAGGGCACATTGTTAGAAGGACTTTAGGGCTAATTGGTATGATTGTAATGATTTCAAAAGGCTGTTTCACAAAATCATTAAGGCTAGAAATTAATCTTTGAGCTGTATTAGCTCAGAGACTTGCACTTTCTTCACACTTTGCAAGCACAACCAAGCTGACGTTAAGTTCAAGGTGCCCTCCATGATGCTTGATCAGAAAAGCAAATTCATTTACGAGTTTTATTTCAGCAGTATGTAGCTACAGACAGAATAGTACCCTGTCACGATTGGCAGAGTAAGTGGCTTCACAATGGATGTGCATCCACAGGTGTCAGAAGATTTGCAAGTCACAGCAGGGCTTAAGGTCACTCAGCTGACTCTGTTATTGTAGCAGTGTGTTTGACTTAAAACAGTTCTTCTGAAGCATTATTAAAATAAACATACATGCCTCAGTTATGGATTTGGAGTACCTAGGACAAACAGTAGTGCTTTGAATTCCTCTTCCATGTTAGCAGTTCTCATAACTTCTTTCTTATCTGCCTTAACTGCCTATCTTATCTGCCTATCTGCCTTTCTTATCTGCCATAACTTCTTTCTTATCTCCCCAGATACATTTTAAGACCTGTTTGCAGCACCAATGTTTTACCTGTCTCTAAGCAGTGCTACTTTATCCCCTTCTGTATACATTTCCTTAAAGATGCACAAGAGTTGATATAGCACCTCTTTGCTTGGCAACTGCTAGATAGGCAGCTGTAGGAACTGATTCTGTAGATAGTGGCTTCATGCTATCTCCATTCCAGCAGGAAATTATCTAGACTTCCCCTGTTGGTTTTTCTTCACTGGTAAACTAGAAATGTATTTGAAATAAAGATAAGTAGCTCTGTTAAATGGAATAAAAGCAGAACCAGAAGCGGAAATAGAGAGAGGTGTGACACAGTCAGAATACCAGGCTAGGAAAATAACCCCTGAACAGCTGTAGAAGGGGAGGGCCATTTAATTTTTCTTGTAAATAGACATAATTGTTAAGATTGTCTATTCTAATTTGATTTAGACATGTTCAAAAATCTATTTTAGTCCTTAACCACTAGCTCTATTTTTTTCCTTACTGTTACTGTAGGTATGCAATCCTATACTTTCCTTCCACGTGGGAACTTCCTCCCATCTGAAAGGAGCCATTGGATGGTCTGGGAGAGGCTGTCCTGGTTTTGTTAGAACAAGTTTCTCTTTTAGTGAATTTCCCTGTCAGCTAAAGTCTTCTTACTAACTGCAGTTTTCCTGAAAGTTAGGTACATGTTTTGGTAGACATAGCAATGGAACGCAAGGTCATTGATAATGATGCATCTCGTGAAAAGTGCAAGCAGGAGGTGAACTGAAAATTGACCAACTAAAGTATTCCATCCCATTCACGTCATACTTCATATAAAAGTGGGGGATCACAAGGATCTCATCCCTTTTCCTTATGGCCGACATTGGGAGAGGACCTTGCGAGTTGTCCCTGCGAACTGAGGCCTAGTGACAGACTGAATCCAGCTCCGGTTGGCTGCAGAGTCCAGTCCAGGACTTCGGGTGCCGGCCCTACATCTGCCGGAGCAGCTGCCGGGACTTTCAAGATTGGTTTTGTATATTTTGTATTATTTTCTCTATTTTTATTGGTAGCATTAGTAAAACATTTTTAATTTTTTCCAACTCTCTTCTCTCTGTCCTTCCTTCCCTCCCAATCGCCTGTCCTTAGTGGGAGTGGGAGGGGCTGAAGGGGAAACGGGGTGGGAGAGGAGGTTAACAATACATCTGCCATGGTTTTATTGTCACCCCGCAATCAAACCACAACAGAGGCTTAGGAACTGAGGGACTTCTTTGAGCCACCCTCTTTTTGTGTCAACGTCTTTCAACATTCATGGAAAAATGTGTTTATTTTCGCTGTGCTCTCTGTCATCTATGACAGTTGCATAATACTTGATCAAGAGAGATTTCAAAACCTTTAGAAGTATGTATTTTGCCATATACAAGCCTGCAGAACTACTAGTTATCACTGGTTTTGTTCTTCCATGCCATTTTTGCTAGCAAATGTCACCCTTTTTTCTCCTGAATTCTTCACATTTAAAATTTCCTCCTGAATATCTACCCAAAATTCAATAAGATCATGGCAGCCTGCTTAACAGGAAGTTCCCGATAGCAGTGAGGGTGACTTGGTATTATATTACCAGGGGATACAAAAGCTGAGAATAGGACTGATCTAAATTGCTCCATTTGCTCTTCCTTAGAACTGACTGTTGCAGAGGAAGTTCCATAAATAGGAAGAACCAAGTCCACATAGGCTGAATTAACCAAAATGTGCAATATAAATCTCCCATCCCACTAAATTTTGCCCCCAAGTTATCCTCATTAAAAAAACAGGAAGCAAATATTCTGTGTGACTGACATGTGGCCATGCGTGGTTGTAATTTGTCATATGCACTGGATTGACACTACTGTCAGGACCTTGCATAAGCACATACTTTTGCCTTTATATTTTTCTTGTAGTATCTCAAAATACAATCAAGTAATACTGACTGAATATAATAAAAATGACAGTTACATATTAATACAAATTCAATTTAAAAAAATGAAAGATAGAGTTTAAAGACAGATTAAAATACAGATTAATCCTGCATAGTTGCTGAACATGGCAATCATTGAACTGGCTCAGGTGCACACCACTGCTGAACTAGTTGTCTGATAGACAGTAATGTGAAAAGGGCAGACTTAACAACAAGCTTAAAATAACCTTCTCACTGAGGAACGTTCTTTGTTACATAGTCAGTAAGCAGAAGGTTTGTCCTTGAAAGTAAAAAAAGCTTGTGCTTTCTAAGTCTTTACAGTCCAATTTAAAGCTTTTGTACATCTTGCTAGTCTGCCATGAGGTGAATTGGTTCATTCGTTGTTTGGATATAGGTCACCCAGTCAGTGGGATTCTCTTTATAGGCCTGTCGTGGAACTGGATGGCTGTGGAATGGGCCTTACTCTATTCTGCAAGGTTCGAAAGCGGTGTACATGACCTCAATATCTGTCAGTAGGTTTGTGGGATCACTACCATAGAATTCAAATATATCCTTGCATAATACTTTTAACCTGATTTTTTTTTTCCTGGTTCTTCCATTTTTTTAAGTTACAACAGAGGAGAATTTCACCAAGAATACCTCATTTTTCCATTTTTTAAAACTGTGCACAGGTATCTCAACTCATTCTTGATCAATGTGCCTACTGCCTGTTAAGTTTTTCTTTAACACAGAGGAAACGTTGTTTCTTCTTCAGTTGCTTTTAAGATACCAGTCCATACAGCAGAAAATCATGCATGCAAACTCTCCTGACAAGATAAAATCAAAATGTAGGACTGACATGTATATGTGATGATAAATTAGTAAAAGTCATCAAAAATGCATGCTGGCACAGAAACTACAGCACTTACTAAAAACACTAACTAAAATCCCATAACTTCTGTCTGGCCTTCACTCTTTTAAGAAACTATTATGTTATATAACAACTTTTACATTTAGAAAAACAGATAAATTATAAATTAGATTATAAAATTATAAATAGGTTTTTAAAATTGTTATATATAATTATTATATATATGTGTTATATTGTTCATTTCTCAGTATAAATTATCTTTTTTTAGACAATGCCTGTCATTTAAAAACTCATCTGTGTTTCTGACATGAACTTTTTGACACAAAACAAATTTTACATCTTCCTTAGTACTTTCCACTGCCCTACAATTGCTGTTCCGATTATTTATGTGGATAATATTATATGGATAGTGTCCTTTTTTGTTTTTTTCTTTTCAGTACTGAATGCTGGCTAAATATAGCAACAAAAAATTTCAAATCTTAAAGAACTAGCTTATGTTATAATTCTCTTTGCTTTTCTTGGAGGTATACTAAAAGCTCTCTTCTGGAAATTAATATGACACAAATACACTACCTGAATATTAATTTATCTGAATTCAAGATCTATAAAATATGGAGCTATGAAAAAGATGTGTTTTTTCTATGTTTCAACATACAACGTTTCTTCTAGAAAAAAATATTATTTTATATGATTTATGTATGTCTTTAAACTCCTATCTGAAAGTTGAATTGTTCTGGAAGCAAATACTATCCTTCTGTTCCTTTGTTTTGGGTGCTCAATTTCTAAATATTAAATCTTGGGTTTTCTGTTTTTTGTGTTTTTTTTTTCTGTAAGCCTACAGTTGCTGTAAATCTACAGTTGTTCTGCGTAGTGTATAAATAGAAGCACTGGCTGTGCAGATTTAAAAGACACTCATACAATTGAGATGAATGTTAAATTTTGCCATCTTTTAATCTGATTCCATAGATCTTTATTCGGAATCCTGCATGAGTAAGGACTGTTGGAGTAGACCCAATATATAATGTATAGAGAATTACGATGTGCTATTAATCATAATTTGGTTTCTCACTAGCTCTAATTACAGTCATTATACTATAGTGGCATATTCATAATTACATAATCCAAGAAGGTTAGAGAAAATCTTCAAAAATCTGCAGGTGTCCCTGGTTTTGGATATCCATTTTGATTTACCATGTGGTTCAGTGTTTAGAAAGTACCAAATATCTTTCAATCTTAATTTTGTCTCTTTGTGTGTAAGCATTGCAATGGAGTGTTAAATTACATAGTTATGTGCTTTTTTAATGGAAGCTCTGCTTCATTCTTGCTGTGGTTCAGAAAACCTGTCAATCAATGGAAAGACTCCCTTAGTCAACTAGAAGCAGCATGACCTGATGTGATGTTTCCTAGCATTTGAGAGTATGCTTGGCAAACACAAACACTTTTGCCATATATATCTTCATTTAAAAATAAGAACTTTTTCCACATTCTTCAATATTTTATGATTGACGTAAAGATTACTGAGTAGATTACTGATTTTAACATTAACCTACATTAGCTCCAAATATGAGTTTTGAGAAGTAACTTTTGCTTACATATGTTATACTGTGCGTAAATCAAGTTTGGTGGGTTTTGTTTGTTTTTTTGTTTGTTGTTTTGTTGTTGTTGTTGTTGTTGGTTGATTGGGGTTTTTTGTTTGGTTTTTTGTTTGTTTTGTTTTGGTTTTGTTTGTTTGTTTGTTTGTTTTCCTCTGGATTGTAATCTGCTTCTGAACAAAATTTAATTACATTTTCTTTTCTGTATAGCTCATATTCATACTGTGTTCAAATTTCCTTGTGTTGTAGCATGCAATGCTGCAAATTGTAGACAACTCTCTTCTTATTTTGGGAGGGAAATACAGTCATTTGTTTGAGTGAGGATGACAAGGGTGAAAGATTCCTATTTCAGTGCATGAAGATTTGTGTTTAGTGGGTTTGAGAGACTTACAAATAGTTACTGTGTAGGATTACTCACGGATGCGACAATCCTAACATTCTCAATGGCAATAAGGTGCTGCATCGCAACCAAGGCCATAGCCAAACACATACATTTTTGGTATTTCCAGGTAGCCATCCGCTCTTGTTCTGGTGTCTGCCATTTCAGACAGTGCATGACATACACATGGCAAAGCTTGCTCAAATAGACAAAAGTACTTCAAATTATGTGTCTGAAATATATAAGTAGGAGAGTGCCTGGCAATTTGAGTTCTACTGACTGAGGCTATGGTTCCAGTGGCTAATACTTAAATTCTAACTTTTTGGAGTATGTTCATAAACAATAAGTTCATTGAAATAATTTGGGTCAGTTTATAACAGAGTACTTGACATTAACAACCTTTTTCTAATAATTACTGAGTTTTGCTATTGAACAATAGATTATTGATAAAGTGCTTTTCAGTCCTCTTTTTATAGAGAAGTATTAATACCTATAAAATTGTTACTCTTTGTTAAGTTTGCCAGGCCATATGGAGTGATGAGGAGAATTCCATGGGAAAAGTAGAGCACTCAGGTTTCATACCAGGAAGCCTTTAAATGCATGCGTTGTTTGTTTGGTTTTTTTTCTTGAAATACAGGTTCTTATAATCCTATTCTCCTAGGTTATCTCCACCTAGCTGTAGGATTATGTGTAGATAGTCATTTCAGGAAACCTAACAGTAATCTCACTTTTTCTTCTGGGATTTGAAGTTTAGGTCAAAAGTACTGACAGAGTGAACTGCTGACATTTTGATTTGAATTCACTTCAATAAGATATTTTGTCTAGAATGGTCTGGAAGAGCACCATGATGGCTGATAGATTTTATTCTATAAAAACCAATGAAGAGAGAATCCCTGATCCCTATCATAAAAACCCTAACACAACTTGGAATTACTTAAAAGGAAGTGCTGCAACATCAGGAAGAAAGCTAAGTTACTAGTAACCAAAATAATAACATGAAGTGTGGGTTTGGAATTATTATTATTTATTTTTAAATTTAACTAGTGTTTTTAATTACTTTCAGCACTGGATGGACCTAATATATGGTGGGATTATGTTGTAAACTTGTGACAACCATCAGTAGACAGTATTGTGGCCACCTACTTTTCTATCTGATCTTTTAAAGTGTTTTTTTATTTATTTATATGAACTTATATTTTTTGACAATACAGTATAAAATTCCCACTAACTTTGACCTTGATTACTTCTTTGCTGGTAGAGGATGTTCTCGTGTTTGCTTAAGGTATCTTCACAACCTATTTCACTTGAGAGAGCTCCCACAACTGGACTTTGCGGGGTGGTTCATTGTTTTTTCGCTCCCATCCCCTTAAAACCAGGAGAACAACACTTGGAATTTTGTGAGCATTCAGAAACTTCTCAACTAAGTCTGAAACCTAAACAAATGGAACTGCTGTGACAAGAACAGATATATTTGGCTTTCCTGCCTTGAACACTCTCCACAACAGTGGCTAATTTGGCCCTAGTGCAGTCAGTTTTGTAGTAATCTTTTTGCAGAAGAAACATTCAACAGAGTATCTGAGCAGAGGTAACTGATTCACTGATCTGCCAAACAGGGATGCAATTTCAGTAGTTTTGTTTATGATGGAAAGAGAAAACTGTTTCTGAAGTCATGTAATTTAACTGCTGTTGAACACTTGTATGTCTTAATCAGTCTTATTCTCAGCCTAACGACTGTTTTCACTATAAGTTGACTTGAATATTTTAGATATAGCATTACATGAACATGAGAAGAGCTTACAGTTTAGTTAGAAGTTATAATTTTTACAGAATTTTTAACAATTTTCACAGATGTGACCACTAGTCTTTCAACATTTGACAAAATTGACCAAAACTTAATTGTAGAATTTTTATTCTTTCATTTCAAAATTCTTTCTTATATGCTGCACAAATTTATTTTTATTTTGTAGATATTATAGGCCTTAGCAATATTCTCTGGTAGGGATAAAGACTGCTACTGAAGGCATCGTTACATTTTTAACAGGAAAATGAAATTTATAGGCTGTCTATTGTAGGTTGGTATAAGTGATGTGAATAAACACCAATTTCTTACAATTTCTAGTAAGAAGTCATAGACCAGAAACTAGAAAAGTGTAAACCACTTCATTTATTTTGAACAAATTTAAAAACAAAGAAGTGGTGTCAACAGCTTCTAAGATCTTAGAAGTATGGTCATGTTTAGTCCTTCCTCTGCTTCATCTCATTAGTGTGAAAAAAAAGCCAAATAAAATTAAATCATTCTATTAGGGTGGCCTAAAACTGCTTGAGACAACTATAATCCACTCTCAAAATGACAATTCCCAATATGTTCTTAATGAGAAACTGAGTATCATTTCAAAAATCTTTAGGGCAAAAGCTATAGAGGTGGAGCTGGCTGCCTCTACCCCCTGAACAATCAGATGCATTCTATGAAAGAGTCGTATGACAAGTGAAAGAGGGGCCATAGCAGGCAATCAGTTTCACATTATAGATAACCATAGCAGAGCAGAATAGAATTTGTAGAATAGCTAGCTGATTCTAGTTACATTTATTTTTCATGATAAGTGCATGTCAGAACTGTGATCTGTGTTGCACTCATGCAGCTAAATTTCTAGGCCTGGACCTGGACCTTAAACTCTGCTGTGGATCCACACGTTAGATATAGAAATCCTCTTTATTCTTTCTGTAATAAAACTGATAAAATCCAGACATTTCTGCTGCAGCTTTTGAATCATTGCAACTGCCCAACTACATCTAGCTTTTGCCTTTTATTTATTTATTTTTTTTAGAGTTAGCCAGGTAGCTGTTGAAAGCACCAAGGGTGAGTTACTCAGTGCTGGATATGTAATGAGCTGAAGATATGGATGTCACATTTCTCACACACTGCAGGCAATGAATTCAGAGCTGTGTGCAACTGTGGTTGATCTAAGCTATGGCTATTGATAAATGGAAAGGCTTCTGGTAGGCAAGGTAACGGAAAGCACTTTGCTTCCCAAGCAGGCCAGCTGCTCACAAACAAGTGCTCCATGGGGAAAATAATTCAATTCATATAATCATCACTGGCTCAGGAGTGGAAATAAAAGAAGAGAACAAAGAGGTGATGAAAGTTAGAATTTGGAGGGATTGACAGGAGATTGGGTGGCTTTGCTAGCAGCCACAAAACATTGATGGCACTTGTACATCAGTCTTTTGCTTTATTCATAGTGTTATTAATTTTTAAAGAATCATTAATGTATTTCATTTATAGCAGTGAAATGTGCTGTCAGATTCACTCTGAATATGTTTCCAATCGTTTTGTAGTTTTAACCTTGATCTACATGTTCACCACATATTGGTATAAATTCGGAAGTCATGAAGTTGTTGTCTAAGAAAAATGGCCCAAGAGTTAGTGAAGAAACTTTGCTCATAAGAAATGCTGTTTGTCTACCCTAGAAAAAAAACTCAGAGAAGGTGTAGAAAGAGAAGGATAAAGAAGGAAACTTGACATAAAAAAGCAAAACAGTCCAAGCAAAGACTATTGAAGAGACTGACAGCAGAATAAAATAGATGAAACTCTCGAGAGTTCCCTCCACACAGTTCGGAAGGCTGGGACACGTAGAGACAATCTTTTGGATTTCCTGTGGTTTTATTCCACTACACAGAATTCAGATGTTTCTTGAATATTTTAAGGTTACCTCCTTGACTGACTTTTTTCTTTGTTTTCAATATCACCATACAAAGTAAATATCAGGCCATATTTCTCAGCAAGAAATCTCTACAGTTCATTCAGCTGGGCTTTTAATTTAATTGTCTACTTTAGGTGTGGCTATTAATGTCTCTTATGGATATTTTCAATAGGGAAAACATCATCAGTGGCATTAAGGAAACCATAAATTATTAAATTTGAATGCATGCTGTCATACTGCAGAAAGAGGTAGCATAACTGAGTAGCTTGCACTCTTCTTTATGGTATATTGCTTAGATATTTTTCCTAACTGGTATAAACTGAACTGATGATTGGTGGAAACAGCAACAAAAATCAAACAGTTCAAACAATTGAGAATGGACCTTCAAAGGAATTAACAGAAGAAAAAAAACTGAGAAGCTGCTAGGAGTTGTTACTTCCAAGTCTGCACTGAATGTTTAGTTCCTCTTTTACTGAGGCTAAGGTGAGGCGCTGAAGTGCCTTGAGATGGCTGCTAGAGAGTAGGCTAGAAAGTAGAAACAGTAGAAAACAGCACTGCAGTCAGAACCGTTGACCCACTATGTAATGTCAATATCTTACTTTATTTATATGCTTCAGGATAGGTGTCCCCCTGCACAGGCGGACATGAAATGGATTTTCCTTTCCTCAGTTGGCTAAATGTTTTCTAGGGGATTGAATAATGGGATACGGGGAAAAAAGAGACTTTAAACTTATATATGTTTGTGTGTACATGTGAGACTCCAGGTATCTGGGAGCTGTAATTTGCGAAGCAGCTCTCTTGAGTTTAGCTGTTTAGGAATAGTAGAGTTCAAAACTAAAAGTAACATAACTACCTTACCTATATTTTAGTACTCTCGACTCTTCTTCAAGAGTCTAATGCAAACAAACGAACAAACAAAAAACAAACACAAAAACCAATCCCAAACAAATTAAAAAATAGTAAATCAAAATTACTCCAAAACAAATAGTTCCCCACAGAAGTTATAATAGTCCCCTTATTCTGACTGCAGCTGTGGATGTAGCAAGGAGTTTTCTAATTGGGAGAAGATACCTGGGAATTTAATGAAATGCCTGCTGAACAAGTGTTCTACACATTTTACATTTGGTTTACTTACAAACTGAACATAGGGATGGGGAACAAAATTAATCAGAATAAAATACTGGCTTTTTTTCCAAATCGTGATAAAATGTGTTCATATTGGGGGAAAAAAAAATAAACTAAAATTTTTACTTTGCAACAAAATAAAATGAAAGAATGGTCTACCTTTGGAAAAAAATGCTGCATCTGTACTTCTTTAGTGTGGTGTAAAAACAACCATCCAGAGTCGGAGAACTCTACCTTGTACTTCTTTCTAATAGTATTGCAACACCCACCTTGCAATCTTCACTTTTACTGTATACTTTTATAATTAGGCTGACATTATACTCTGAAATTATTTTTTGCTTAGCTGGTCTTGAAGCTTTTCCATTTTGTATAAATAAATTTGCTGTTATTTAGCTTTCCCTCTCAGTCACTAGAATCACTACATTGCTTATATAATTTCGAACTCTAAGCTCTACCTTAAACTTCTTTAAAAAACAGTCATACTCCAAAGGCACCAGGGCAAGCCACTCACTTGCTGAGTGGTTGCACAGCAATGCTGGCTCATTATCTGTGTTCAGCTGTCATTGAGGAGGTTATGTTTTGAGGAATCTGAACTCTTTCAGCCTCACGAATCAGACAGAGAAGTGATTGAGGTGGATAGACTCATTGACACAGGCTTCTTCTGCATTCAACTTAGTTGGAATCTCATACCTTAGAGTTTGCTTTTTGGTATAAACAGATTAGCTGGTTTGCAGCCAAGAACTGTGATCTTCTGTAGTATATACAACCATGATTTTTTTCTGATGAAATACAGATATTAACCCTGAAATGCTGTATTTGATATTTGAATTATTTCTTATGTCTTAGAAGCAAGATCTCACAGTTAAAGGGATTTATGCTGTATTTGGTAGTCTGCTGTTGCTGTTACATTAAATATCTAAGGCGAGGAATCTAATTCGTGCCTAAGTACTGAAAAGGCGACCTATTTACAGGGCTGTAGAGTGCATATGTCTCCCACTAAAGACAGTTGGGAATGGTTAGTATTCAACACTTGATCTTGTGTCCCTCTGCTTGATTCCTGGAATATATCTTTAGACACATACCGTCTCACAAGCATAGCTTGACGTAACTTGTTTTTTAGTATTGCTATGACTGTAAAATAAAACAGTAAAAGTGAAGTACCTTGTTTTTACTTACCTTTATTGATATTGATTAAAGTGGTGTGTTTTTTGTCGTTGTTGTTGGTTTTTGTTGGTTTGTTTTCAAAGGCTCAATGAGTTCTAACAGTTATTTTACACATTACTCTGAAGGCACATATTTTCCTGCATTCAGACACCTAATTAGGACATCATATACAAGAGTCTGCAGTTCAGGATAAACCAGACAGTTGGGTTTGTAGCTGAAAGAGTACACATACACATCATAAGATATTTTAAAAGAGTTTGTTACTTTTTTCCTTGTTTTGAATGGCAACTTGTGAAAATTTCCTTTGGACAAACTTTTTTTTTGTATACTTAGGGTATAAAGAGAAAAGATATTTAAAATTATTGTTATTCTGAAACCTGTTTCAGTGTTCTCTCAATACAACAGAGCTATTTCAGAGAACACTGGAACAAATTTGACCATCAAAGTATTTTGCAATTAACATTTGCTGGAGATAAGAATTGCTATGGACTGCTAATGATCAGATCTTAAAGAGCCAAGTTAGAAATGTAGTTTTCTTCTTCTTACTTGGTAACAAAGTGTTGTTTAAATAATGCAGTTTATCACCTTCTTCTGTATTTCTACTGCTGAGTTGAGTATCAGTTCCGGAAATATGTATTCAGGGATATCTATGATGACTGACATGACATTAGAAGCAAAGAAATGAGTCTACATAGGTTGAACTAAACTAACACCTGTAGTAAACCTATAATATGATATTCATATGTGAGACATGATCAGAATGGTATAAATATCACACGGAGGATTATAACAGAGTGTTTCTTCTTAATAAATGTGAATAGTCAAATCAATATTGTACAGCTCGTTGTGCACAATTTGGAAAGGATGTTAGCTAAGATAAATTTCAGAAATTATCATTTCAGAGTACTTCGAAAGAAGTAGGGCAGAAGGCTGGAATCTATGTATAGCAATCTGCAGGTTTCAACTAGCTTTAGATGTCCTAAGTGATTTCTTTTAAACTGTCTGCCAAAACCTAGCCACTAGGGTGCAGATATGCAGCACAAACCACAGAGGGGAATACATGTAAACATATCTCACCACTTCAGAAGGTATTTTATTCTTTAAATGCTGCTAACATTTTGACAGTATTTCAAACTCTGAAAGGATTTTAGTTTTCAGAAACCAAAACCTTCAAGCTTTAATTCTACAAGTTAATATTTCAATAGGTTTCTATTGTATTCTGTATTTGTTAACAAATACAGTTTCTAGATACATCTAATTGATGTAATGATACTGAAAAGCTTTTAAAACATCTGGACTTAAAGCAAAGGCATGAAAGGTCAGGTGCATTGCATGTGCCTTGTAGTTAAAATTATAGGGTTACAACTGCAGTGTTACAAAGTCCTGGTTGAAGCAAGACTGTTGTGTACAACAGCATCAGGAAGAGGATGCTGTTGCAGTTTTATTGGTAAAAACAGGGCTGAGGACTTGTAAAATGGTTATTGGAAGTAAGAAATGATAACTAGCAAAACTCCCACCTACAGGCACAACTTTTCTCTGAGTAACTGTTTCGTACTTAAAACTTTTACTTTTTGCTCATTAACACCAGAACAAAACCATGTTCTTTATTTTATTATTTTTAAGGTGGGGACATTTTTATTTCTGGATAAAGAATCATTATTGGTGCTGCAGAAAATGAAATTAGACAGCCATTTGTGTGTTGAAAAACTCACAGATAGCAAACACATTTTTGTCATTGTAATTTTATTCGAGGAAATAAATGCTGTCACTGATGCCCAGCACTACTTTTTTGCTTGCAAGAAGGAGGGCAACATTTCTAGTATAAATGGTGCAATTGACTTGCACTGTGGATGTGAAATAGCATGTCTGGCCTTGAGATAAGAATACATATGTTCCTCAAACACTAATCCTTTCCATCAGACTACCATTCTCTTTTGCAGTACATTATCCAAACTGTTCCATCTTCTTTCTCATCCTGCAACACATCAGTTGCTGTTTTAATGCATTCTTACTCCTTCTCTTTCAAACTGTTTTCAGTTTGGTTTACAGACCAAGTTTGCTGCAGTGCTCTTTTCAGCTCCAGCCCATGCACTCTGAACCCAGAGAGGTGCATGCCTGCTGTTCCATAGACAGCTGCCTCGATTGAACCTCTGGGTGCCAGGCAGTCCTGCATTGTCTCCTCACAGGCTTTCTATGAGGCTTTCTGCCACCTTGTCTTGTCTTTTTAATGACACACAGTGTCTGAAGTGGGTAACACAAGAATTTTATAACTTTCCAGGACCCAGTAATGCTGCACTTTGGCTGGCTAAAGAAATACCTGAAAAAGCCAAGGCATCTGCTTACATATATTTTACTCCTAGTGTCTTTTAGTCTTGCTGATTTGGGGACTTAAATTTTCTTAATTTGCCTTTAGCATGTTTGCTGTTTATTTGTTCCTTGACTGCTCTGCTTTGACAGCGTACCTGTTCATTTCCCTGCCTGTGTCCTTGTGAAAAGTCATCCAAAGTTTTTTTCAGGCTTAGATTCAGTAGTTAGATCTGTTGATATGCGTTTTTTTTGCTGTTGTTTGGGGTTTTTTTGTCTTTTTTGTTTGTGTGGGAGCTTTGTTTGTTTGTTTTTAGTTGCATGTTTGGGGCTTTTTTTTTTTTCCTTTTTTTTTTCTCTCTTTTCAGGGATTTCTGTTCACTCCAAATCCTGCTGAAAAGGTGAAGGAACCTCTTTTCACATAAGTTTGGTCTTGGTGACTATTTTTCATTCTGAGGTGTTCATACCTGAGCAATATCCAGTAAGTTAAGTAGTATGGCCTTGGCAGTGTGTAACTCATTTTTGCTGAGATTACTGTTTTATCATACCCATATATGAACAGTTTACTAGATTATACATATTTGGACTGTTAAAAACAACTACCCAGCTGAAAATTTATTTTCAAGTAGCCAGGCATACAGCATAAACACTGGATCAGTTGGTACCAAGAGAAAGATGTTTTGGTATCCAGATGAGAGAAATGCCTGTTAATGCCTATGCAATTGCTCGATAATGGAACTAATGGAGTGATTAAGGGTTTAGGATGGGGTGCTGTATTGTGCAATCTTTTAGTATTGGCTTTGATTTTATATCTGTGTTCCCCTGTAGTTGGAGAGAAAATTGGAGCTCAAGATTTTCATCACCACTGGTTGTCTCAGACAAATCACTGACATCCCAGTGAAGTTGCAATTACTCCAGTGTGAGGACATAGTCTAAACTGAGTTAAAGCTACTCCTAAAAGTAAGCTATTGTAGGTTTTCTGGAGGCAGTGAAACAATCAAAATTATAATCTAAACCTACAATAGTGAAGTCTGGGAACAGTCATGTAAAGGGTATATAAAAAATGTTTCAAATTTTAAGCTGATCTTTAGTTATTACAACTTTGAAAAATACTTTGTAGAGAAAGTTGCAGCATTCTCTGCCTCCTGCAAGGCATCTTTCACTATGACAATCAGGTCCTGATACTGAATGAAAAATCTGATTATTTCATTACAATGATGCCCATTTTCCTAATATGTAAACACATTTTTTCCTGCTTCCTTTTACACTCTGATAAAAAGTAACAACCTATTGCTTTAAATGTCATAAATAGATTTGGCATTAACATCTGTTGAAAAAATGATTTTGTTTTCATAATTATTTTTTTATTTTCACAAATAATGTAAAATCATTCATTATTAGCTCTTGTTTTCAATATTTTCTTTACAGTGCTGAAGGTTAAAATAATAAATAATTTTTGAGTATCAAAATATAACAATCAGGTAACAGCTTTTCTTGATTTTTCAAGTCTTTGAGCTTTTCTGGTGGGGAGGTGAGATTTCCTTTGGATGTAGTTCCCAGTGAACCGAATATCAGTCAAGGATGTATCTATAACAAGGAGCAGCTGCAAAAAAACCCAAACCAAACAAAAGGAAAAACAAAACCAAACCAAACCAACAAACACAACCAAACAAACAAACAAAAACAAAACCAAAAACAACAACCAAAAAACCTCACAATAGTTGGGGAAAGACATTAATGGAAAGATTTATTTCACCATGACTATCTAAATGCTTCTTGCTCACTAAACGAATGTGTTCATCGCAATTTAGTTTGGATGAGTTTAGCTATAGCTTAGCCCAATTAATAAGCCTGTTAGGTGCAGAATATGTTTCTAATGGGAAAGTTATTGTGAAAGAGCTCATGTGCTTGTCATTCACTCTCTCCAGTCTTTCTGTAACAACCTTGTGTGGCTACAGACTTTATACATACAAATCCTGACAATCCGTGTATGAGATGCCAGTGTAAAAGAGTTACTATTCTCTTTTATCCTTTCATAGTCTTGAATGGGTCTATAGGGAAAATATATGCATACTCAGCAACTGTATTGGCATATGTAGAAACAATCTACATTTTTTAACATTTCAAATTTTCTACATTTTTCAAAATTGTGAAATTAAAATTGCTAATCCGATTGTGATATTTCAATATTCAAATTCCAATGCTCAAAATGAATTTTCAAAGACCTAAAAGAAAGACGCCACCTCAGTTAAACAAAACTAGCTACAATTAAGTTTTGTGATAGAGTAATATTTTTGTTTTATTTGTTTTCCCTCACTGCACTTCAGTTTTTTTCAGAGGTATAAATTGGAAAATCTCAGTAAATGATTTTTCACTGCTCTTTGATGTAAGTTTGCTTGCTTGCTTTTATTATAGATTCCTTTTAATCTGTCTCTCTCCATATATACCTTCCTCCCTGCTATTTCTTTTTTTATAAATTGTGTTGATGTTTGTTATAAAATGCCTTGTGCAGTGATTTCTCTAGCAGAATACGCGACTTTCTGTTTCCTTAGGTTGTTTAGATTTGCATATTGTTCTTTCTTGGTCCTAAATTCATTTCAAACCCTTACTCTCTATGTTTGTTTTCATGTTGTTTCTTTCAAGTCTTTCCCTCTGATCATGTTGCAGTTATATGTTACTGACTTATTTATTGACTTGTTTATTTATTTTCTAAATGAGAATTTTTTTTCCTCTGTTTAGCATCTAAACAGTTAAAAGGATCAGCCAGTTAAAAGCAGCCATAGCATACCTGACAGGGAAAGGACAATATTTTATTTACATAAATACCTAAACCAACAAAATCTATGTAAGGATTACTTCCACTTGGAGTAGATTTTAGCTGAGTGACCTTAGAGCTTAGAACTATTACAGCTTAAAGCATTTGTTAGTGTGTCTACAATGTCACACAGTGTTTCTTGGGAAGACACTCCAGTGTTTTTCAGCTTTGCTTAAGCAAAGCACGAGTCAAATTTTATGATTTCACTATGATTATTTATGTTGTAGTTCAGTGGTCTCTTTCATGTACAATACCATCAAAAGAGATTTAAACATTTCTCTCTTTTATGCTGATTTGCTTTCTTGTGGCTCTGCAAAGAGAATTACCTTGCAGAACCAGAGTTAAATTTTATCTTTTCAAAATAACCAAATCTCTAAATTCAACTTAAACTGATTTCTTCATCTAGTTTACCCTTATTTAGTTGTCCAATTAATGCTTTTACTTGCAGAAAAGAAGAAACAACACAATACAGTACAACAGTGAAGTAAAAAGCATCAGAGGGAGAGTTAGTTCCCTTTCAAATTTGTCAATGTCATGTTTAAAGTCTTTCTATATTATAGACATGTTGTCAGGCAGACATTCCTGCTTCATGGTGCCCTGCCAGAGTTATGTGGATCCATGCACTGGCTATAACTACCATCAGGGATTTTAGTAGGTTGTCTTAATGTAAATAAGTAATATAAAAGCTCACTGTTGTGATTCATATGTTGAAAAATTCATCCTGGATAGTCCTGTTCCAGAGTCGGTATGCTCTTTTATGTGCTCCCAAACTGCAGATGGTAAGTGCACCCTCCACTCCACCTCCCCACCTCCACCCCCTTCAACCCAGGAGCATTTGAGCAAGTAGCCATTGTGGGCGTGAGGCCCTTGGACAGCTAGCTCCTTCATATCTACAGCAGAAACTAGAGAGGGAACTTCAGCTCAGTCTGTCAGTCACTAGTTTACCAAAAAATCAAAGTTACTGTAAACAGTCAGTTGATATTTTCACCATTCAAGAAAGAAAAAAATAATCCATTGCCAATGAATTCAGAAATTGTGATTTAAGATAGAGTCACAAAAGAACTGTTGGAAGGTTTTGGGTTTTGTAACAAATTGAAGTTGTGTTATCTTTGAAGGCTGATGCAACCCAAAATCTAAATATCTCACTAGAAAGCTAAATACCTCACTGGGAATTTGAACATTTAACTCTGAATTCTGTATTTAGAGTGATGGCTAAAATACCCACACTTGAGTTTTCTCAGAAGGAACATCTCTCTTTTAGAAAATTTACTTATGAGTTCCAGCATCTTTCTTCAAATCTCTCTATCTTGGCTTCATATATTTTTAATGCAATTCCTCATACTATGAAAAATATCCTGTTTCTAAAAGATACTATGTGTTATTATGCCTTTAGTAGCTTAAAATGGAATTTAAATTGTTTGGATAAGGGGTGCTGGAGCTAATTTATGCTCAGAAATCAAGAAATAAATGATAATTCTGTGTGCCAGAGCTGATATGCTGAATTCTGCCATGCGACCATCAACCTAGCAGCTGAGACATCTTGGAGAAGTTGTTTCAGTGTTTGATACAGAGTTATTTGTATTGTATAAACTCTAGCAAAAGCCCGAAGAGAAAATTTAAATGAGTTGCATTTTGGTCCCTATATTTTAATGAGTTGTCCTCTGCCACATACTGAATAAGCATCTTCAGAAGTCCTGATACTAAGAAGTCAAACAGTACAGGCCAAGTGGGGAAGAGTGGCTGGAAAGCTGCCTGGCAGGAAAGGATTTGGGGGAGCGGTGTTGATCAATACCCAGCTGAATATATGGGCCAACAGTATGCCCAGGTGGCTAACAAGGCCAACAGCATCCTGGCATGCATCAAGAATAATGTGGCCAGCAGGACTAGGGAAGTCTCCCTGTACTCAGTGCTGGTGAGGCCCCACCTCGAATCTTGTGTTCAGTTTTGGGCCTCTCACTACAAGAAAGACATTGAGGTGCTGGAGAGGTGTCTGGAGCACAAGTCTGATAAGGGGTGGCTGAGGCAACTGGTGCTGTTTATCCTGGAGAAGAGGAGGCTGAAGGGAGACCTCAGTCTCTACAACTGCCTGAAAGGAGGGTGTAGCATGGAGGGTGTTGGTCTCTTCTCCCAAGTAGCAAGTGATAGGATGAGAGGAAATGGCCTCCAGTTGCACCAGGGGAGGTTTAGACTGGATATTAAGAAAAATTTCTTCACAAAAAAGGTTGTCAGGCATCAAACTAGGCTGCTGAGGGAAGTGGTTGAGTCACCATACCTGAAGGTGTTTAAAAGACACATAGATTAGGTTCTTAGGGACATGGTTTAGTGACAGCGTTAGGTTAATGGTTGGACTCAATGATCTTGAGGGTCTTTTCCAACCAAAATGATTCTATGATTCTATGATATTCTGATTCTACATTGGTGTACATACATTGTCCTTACTTCTGGATTTTTCAAAGCTAAATATTAGTATTCTAATACACTGTTGCAAGTGTTCATTATGGATTGCAGTGACAAAGACACTCAAAGCCCATAATGTATTTATTAAAATATAATTTATTGGAGATAAAATGAGAAAGGAAAACAGGATAGCACTGATAAACTTACTCCCCTTCAGATACTGGGAAGCCTGAGTTGTTCAGCATCAGATGGACCTCCAATCAGGACATGTCACAAAGCATTGTACAGATCTTTTCTGTGAAGGGTTCACCAGCATTGTAGTGTTGAGAGCTTTTATGTGGTGTTCTTAGAAGTAAGCAACTCTATTAATTATTTCTACTGTCAAACAAATGGATGGTATCTGAAAATATGCTGATTTATTTCAAGATGAGACATGAAGGTAGCTTGATCACCAGGTGCTAAGTGGGAGTCACATCAAGGCTTTTCTGTCGCAATCAATGCACTAAAGTTCACCCAGCAACCAAGTGGCATGTGCAGCACAGAACAGGCTGCACCTACTCAAGCCAACTGTAAGTTGGATCCTTAAATCCTCTATGTACAAGAGTCTTCCGGTTAGGACCACTGCTAATATGTTCTGTTGACAGAGAATATGTTATCTAAAGAAGGTGGGAATATATCAGTACGACTCTCAAAGCGGATTGCCTTCTCCGTTCTAGTGAGTACTAGTTAGTGCTAAATGGTAATAAAGTATTTAGTACAATATTTTAATGTACAAATACTGAGGAATATTCTGGGTTACAAGTTAAAAAGAAAAAAGTGAACTGGGAAATATCTAATGAATTGATACAATACTCTGCCTATAACTGTCATCTCTTTGAGTCAAATGAAACTCAGTAGCTCTAATGACTGACATATCTGACTTAGCTAATCATCAACAAGAACATTGTAATTTTTATTAATGCCACTCCACAGTTTTCATAAATCAACCAAATCTCAAGACAAACTGGTTTAAAATCAAAGGTTATTAGTTATATCCCTTATTAGATTGTTTCTTACATATATTGTCAGAAGCACTCAAGATCCACACATAAGCTTTGAAAGCTTCACATTTGTGTTACCAAAGAACTATGTGAAGTCAAGGTCTAAAGAAATTTCAGGTGTTTATCTTTGGATTACACCTGAGAAGATAGCAGTATAAGTATCTGTATTATGTCACAGTATTACATTATATGTCAGAACTAAACAAAGATTTTAAAAAAAAATTCTTTTACTTTTAATTGATATTAGATTCTGTAAGAATATTTAGTGTTAAAGTTTTGCTACGCGAAATATGTGTTCACTAAAAAAGAGAAGTTGTCTTAAGCTACTCCAGTTATCTTAAATATGAACACACTTATTCTAGTAATAATTCTAACCTGAATTTTGTGTTTATTTTGTATGCTAAAAAGAGAGGCAAGAATAAAAAGCTTATTTACTGTGCTTTATAAATAACTACAGACTTTAGACTACAAAAATACTTCAGCTGTAGAGACACTTTGGTTGAAAGCAACTTTTGGAGTGTATCTGGTTCAAATCCCTGCTCAAAGCAGAAACAGCTTAGACCAGGTTGCTCAGACCTTTTGCATCTGGGTACGTGCAATTCCTTATGCTGCTGCTTCTTTGTCTTGCAACCTTTTGTTACTTGCATGGCTCCTACATGCAAGTTCATGTCTCTGGTGGTCCTGTTGCTCACATACTTATGTAAAATGCTCATATGTTTTGTCTGGCTACACCATCACAGTGTTGCAGAAAACTTACAAACTGATGTTTAGTATGTTTGTAGTTTGATTAAAGGCAAGCTAATATTATCTATATCCTCATAATTAATTCTATAATTTATAGGAACTCTGCTCTGTCTATAGGGTCCTGTTCAATCAAAAATCAAATATCTCCAAAGATGGAGTTTCCATAACCTCCCTGGAAAACCTGTGCCAGTGTTTGACCTACCTCATGGTGAAAAGGTTTTTCCTAATATGTGTTAATTATCTCTTGTGTCTTTACTCCAAAAGCCTGCTAAACTCCAGGATGAGTGTAATCTTGTTTTCATACTTAAATAACACCTAGAAACAAAAACCAAAAAATGTGGCCTGTGTTTAAATGAAGGAACTCCACCACTGGTATCCACCATGTTATTTGCTGTGTTGTATGCTTATTCATATGTTTAGAAACAATCATAAAAAGAAAAAAAAAGGTGAACAGTTTCTGAATGTTTTACAGTTATTCAGGGCAGAACAGAAATCCATCAGTGAGGAGATGCAGCAGGATATTGAGTCAATAGGGCATAGGCTGCAGGTCAAATCTCATGTCAGTAAACACAAAGTAATACTTGTGGACAAAACTACCCTATGAATTTGCTTTGATAGACTCCAAATTAGCTATTAGCACTCAGGAAAATGATCTCAGTTGGAGGTGATAAATTCTCTGAAAACGTGAACTCAACACTGAACTACCAGTAAGAAAAAAAAAAAATCAATAAATCGAGAAGATAGGAGGGGAAGAATAGAGTACAAAATATAAACAGCAAAATGTCTCTCTGAAAGTCTATGCTATGCCTGTACCTTTGATATTGATGGTACTACAGTTTACCCTCCCCACTGCAAAAAAACCAAACCAAAACAAAAAAACAAAACCAAAACCACCATAATGGGCAGGGAAACCAATAAAGGTAGAAGATAAATGTATACAACCATTTCAATACTAATGGGATTAAGTAAACCATTATATTAAACAGACAATAACACAAACCTACGGAGACTACTAGTTACCAGTGCAGAAGACAGAGCAGTGAGAATGCTGTTAGGCTGAGAGCACAATAACGGTCCCTAGCTGTGTACACTGTGTAAATTTGCTTATTTGATTTTGGTTTTGTTTCCATTTCTGTGTATCTTGGCTAATATATTTTTTCCTTCTTCCCTTTGTTGATGAAGGCAAAGTTTATGAGGAAAAGCCAAAAGAGGGAAAAAATAGATGGGAAAGGGGTTCACATGAATGGAGAGGAGGCTCATTTCTCAGCAGGGAAGAAGGGGAGATACTCCTTTGGCTGGTAAGGTGAGCACATGCTGTGTGTGCACAGGCTTATTAAGATGGTAAGCACAGTCATATTGTACGAGGAAATTTTTAAGCAGGTGCAGATGGGGTACAGATGAGGAGGCAGTCAGACTACAGTAGGCAGAGGTATAGACAGTAGCAGAGGCAGAAAATATCCTGGGGGAAACAGATGGACCAAGAAGGGGAAAACTCAGGAGTAAGAAGAAAAAAAGGGGAAAATAGTTAAACACAGCATTAAAATATCTGTTGAAGAGGTGTGAGGATGCAGACTAGCAAGGTAGAATGTCAAACATGCCAGAGTAGTAAGGAAGATCGTGATTCTTCCTCTTCCTCCCTTCACTCCTTCTCCTTCTTCTGCATGTTTGATGATAGCAGTGTCCACATGTGCAGTTGAAGGCTTAGCCCTTCATGTGGTACTGAAAGCAGAAGTAAGCTTTTTTTTTTTTTTTCAGGAACCAGACTGCATAGTTCTTCCTGGGTTTCAGGAAATAATTTCACAAAGGGCTTGGTCAGCTCTTCTCAGGTAAACAACAAGGCAGTTTTCCCCCTTACTGCTCACTTTCGGTCAGGTAGATAGACCTTCTGTTTAGCCTCAGACAATAATTTTATGTTGGTTAGTGAAGAGCTTGAAATGCAACAAGGACTGCCTTCAGGACACTGACTAAACAGATTGAACAAGGCAATTTCAGTATTTTAACTTGTCTGGCAAAATCAGTCTGATATAAATGAAAGACAAATCCTTTTCTAGACCTGCCTTTGGCCTTTATATTCATCACAGCTGGAGATCATCCTGAAAGTGAACTAAAACTATGATTCATGACAGTGGAAACTAAGTGACCAATGTAACTTGAAACTGGTTGCAAGTAACCCAACAAATATTGTGACAAGTTTTCCAATCTGCACACAGTAGTCAGGGATGACTATTTCCCTGTAATGTAACAGGATGGCAGATTTTCCAGATGTGGTATCAGGAATTATTTCATTATACAGAGAAAGAAGGATACCAGCAGTTAGTATAGAGAATAATTTCAGCCTATGACATTGGGTATGCTTCATTTATTGATTAAAGCACACTCTTCTAAAAAGTACGATTCAGACTTGATACAGTAGAAGAAAAGTGCAATCAGGTAAGGGAATAGTTTTGTACAAAAGAAACTACTCTCTGCAGCTTAACTCCCCGTTCTCTAAAAAAGTATTGAATACTCAAACCCCTCCAACCCCTTCCTCAAGAAAAACAGTAAGCATTTTGTTCTATATAATGCAAATGACTTCTAAAAGTATTTCCTTCCTTATTCCCTTTTTCTCAATAGTGTCAATCAGAAAATGAAATATAACAGAATCACTTAAAAAACCTGTGGAGCTTAACCCTGATTTCACTTAACACTTATGATGAAGTAAAACCACTGTGATTTTTGTAGAGAGATTCTTGATACACATTTGCTGAAAAGTAGTACAAATCCTATAAATTCTTACAAAAATTTCCAGCTTTTGAAAATTAATTTTTTTCCATTCATAAGGAAGGAAAAGTTGAGGATAGACTTTTAAAAAAACCTTATGTCAGAGCTTAGCAAAATCTGAATTACTCCTTAAAATCACTTATGCTATTGATCTACTATTCAAACAATAGCATTTTGACAATTGCTGATTGCTATAATGATTTTTTCACAGAATAGCTATGTTATTACATTCTAATAACTATGATGATTGAGGTTCTTAAAAACTAAAAGTAAAAAACACTAAAAAAATCATTTGAGTTCATTGAAATAAATGAGATTAACAATAATTCAAAAGTCTTTGAGTTTTCTCTCCTTTTAGCAACTGTTCTGTAAGTCTAGGACATCTCATATAACCCTTAAAACTAATAATGTGCATGAATTGTTCATGGGTTATTTTTATTGATGTTCAGAAAAAGTTTAAACTCTCAAACTCAGAATGTCAGAGAAAGAGGTGTTTGGAAACATGGTGTTGTGAATGCTCTGTTTTATTAGTTGTGAAAACACACTTAATGAATAATTCTCTTGGCTATTATTTGCTGTAGTTATATGTCAGAGTATGGCTCTATAAAATAGATTATTTAAGAGGAGTTAGTTGTTTGTTATAATAAAGGTGGTAAATAAAAATAATTAGCTCATAATTCTGTGTGTAACATGAAATTTAGCTGACTAAAAATGTTATGGATAACCTTTTCTAGCTGTGGATCTATCTCGAGCAAGCTAAGAGTGTGTAATATCTTCTTTAGACCTGGTTTTGTATGTGTTTCAAATTCAAGCTATTTTCCCACAGTGCACATGAAAAGACAGGTATGTGTGAAGAAGGCAGGTCTGCTGTGTTTTGTTATATATACAAATAAATCACAGAAATATGCACATATATATGTATATATCATCTAGGAAGATTAAGCAAGCCAAAAATACTATAATGTTATGCTATTTATGAGGCACAGTTAGCAGTAAGAATTTGTGTGGATTTAACTTCAGTCTGTTTTTCTAGTTTAATCTGGAGTTGGCTTTCATATGTATTCTTGCTCTCAATACGTATTTTGGTGTAGCGTTTTAGTATTTTTATCTGTAGGGCTGGGGGTGGAGAACAGATAAATAGTGGTGCCAGGTGAGAAGGGAGAAAATGCTTCTCAGGGCTTTGGTCTTGAATTGGACACAGAGCAAGAGACAAAGACATAGAACGAAAGGAGGCTGAACAGATATCTTTCTCTTGTCAGTAAATATCAGTGAAACCTACCAGCAAAATACATACTTCAGTCCCCTCTCCTGCAGACTACTGGACTAGCTCAAGGTGGAGTTTGCTTAGGATTTCACTGATGATCTATCAGGAGATGCTGGAATTGCAGGACTTCTGGGTTTGTTTAATTTTTTTTTTTTTTAATCTTGGAAAATAGTGAAAACCAGTATGTAGTGGTGTGAAAACTGTGAACAACAGCATGTGGTGGTGCATTTAAGGTTCTGTCATAATATTAAAAAAAAAAAGGAAGCCTAAATTAAGTTTGGAAAGGGTTCATGATACTAGTATTTTTAAAAGTAATTTGTTATTCAATTTTATTTTTTTAAGACAAGGCTTTTTATATTGCTTAAAATAGGATGATGAACTTTGCATTTCATTTAGGCTCCCTGGATACATTAGTTCATATATAGGCACTTTAAAAAGGCTAAACTGAAATATTATGAAAAATGGTATGGAAAAAGTGAGTATTCCAGCAAACAATTTTCTGTAATTCGAATGACCTGAATTTTATAATTATGTGTTGATCTAAAACAACTTTTCCCTTCATCTTGTAATAAAACTCTCACTTTATAGTCTAATTGGAAAAGAAATTCACCTGAAAAATTGCAAGAGAATTTTCTATCAACTAAAAATAGGGTGGTTAACTGGGCTGTCCTGGTGAACCTAGACAGAGCTCTAGAATCAGTTCCAGTTTGAAGGCACAGTCCTTTTATGTCTGCAGTGTTTCTTCTTCATTTGATACCATAAGAGTGTACCCTGTCCTGGTTTGGGATAAAAACAGATCACATAACGTCCAGTGAAATCAGGAATTTTAGTTGCTACAGTGATCTGATTAGCAAGTAGATATGAAACCTTAAAAACAATCCCAACAACTCTCGTTTTCCTTGCAATCACCATACTCTAACATTAGTGATGGAAATGCAATAGAATAGTTAATGCCCACTTTCTCACCAGTAAACTGAATAAACCTTCACATCAGAAGAAACCGTAGATTTTTCACCAGTCAATTAATGGATTGAAAATATTTAATTTATCAGGCATAACAAGACTGTACCTTCAGGTATAAAAAATAACATTCACACTTTTTTTCCTGGTAGTCTTACACATTTCCTTTAAATTTTCTCTCATTTGTGTATTTTTAATGTAGATTCTCAAATGACTAATCAGCTGAGAGCAGTCCTAAAACCAAACAGATTTGTTTAACCTTTATCACTTGCAAGCTGCAATAGCTAGAGATCTAAGGATGTTTTATTTGGCTTTATCATCTTAAAAACTGGACATGTCGATGACGGCTAACCATTGCCACAACAATTCATAGCACATCAGGAGATGAAGGTATTATACTAACTGTTTGATCCTGTGCACAAAAGAACAGTCTGTGTTAGGCAACAACTTTACCAACTGTTTTGTGTTTGATAGTGGCCAGAGGTGGATGCCTCAGAGGATATATGAGAATTCAGGACTGAGGTGTTACAGAATATCTTTCTGTTTCCAGAAATCTGTTGATTAGGAAGTTTGCAATTTCCTAAAGGACAGGTATCTATTATTAAAACTGAAAAAAAAAAAAGTAAACAAATACCCCATTAAAAAAATCTACTTTCAAAATATCTATGTGTGTCCTTCCATTCATTGCTGATGGGATGTGGTGTAAACAATAATGCAAAGAAAAGTTGAATTCGCTCTTACTTTTTTGAGGAAGCAGATTCCTTTATGCTGGATTTTTACTTCTGAAGGGCTGCCATCTCATGGGAACTTGTGTGATTTCACCTGACATTAAATTAGAAGTATTCTTTTGTTGGATTTGATATTATTGTTCTTTATCTGTTAGGTGTGTGTGGTTTTGTGTTTTGTTTTGCTTAGTTTGGCATTTTGTTTCCCTCTCATTCCTCTACACTCATCTGAAATCATCTGGACTATACATTCCATCCAGACACACAGGACTTTTAAATCTGCTTCTAACCTAGCTACTGAGTTATCCTCCAATAGAAAAACAGGTTTTACGTAACCAATGAAAACAAAACTATTTAAGTGGGTACAGAACTATCAAGCTCACATGAAATGTTATTTTCTGTTAAAAGTCAGCCATACTCCGAATGATATCAGTTTCTGAATAAGCTGGCAGGTACAGTGTAAATGGGAAAACTAGATTTTTTCTATCTAAATTTACTTAAAAACAATTCAGAATATTGACCTGTAGAAGCACTTATGGAAACAGAAGAATTGTGTCTAGGCATCAAAATTATGAAAATAAGAAGCCTTTGCAAGTGTGGCATACATACAATGAAAATGTATCACAAAGCACAGAATGTGATCTATTAAGACCAAACCAAAACAAAACAAAAAAATCTCAGACCTGCCAAGTTTAATATCAAATGCATCAATCTGTTTAAAAATCAATGAGTTTGAATACAATTCATGAAAATGACTAGGTAACATTTTTTTTCTCTCTGCTCAGAATTCTGTCTGAAGATGTGACAGAATAATTGGAAGTTACCAATTTGCTGTATATTTAGATCTAGTATGCTATAAATTTGTCATAACTTACATTTAAATGTATGTAGAAATTAAGATTAATTTAAAACCTGTGGTTCAGTTATGTAGCTGCAGTTCATAGTGGCTTTCCTCTACTACCTGTGAAGACCAAAGACTTTTAGAAGTATTAGCAATAATATGCTCAATGTATATTACTTCAGGTATAGCAATTACTATTACATATATATTAATTACATCATGTGTAGCATATGTGAATGATGGGTAGAAACATGATAATAAGACAGTTCTGTTCTGTATTTCTTATTTAGACAAAATGGGGAAATCTGAGATAAGACCTTAGACACGCTGTTGCTACATTGTTCCTTTTGTTTATTGATGGAAGTAATATTATTCATGAAAAAGATCTTTTTGTGTGAGAGAGAGGTCAGATTAGACTCTGTATTTCTCATTTTTGAGATAAGGCCTATTTAAAATGCAAGTGGGAGCTGATATACCACCCTGCTGTTTTTTAAGCAAACAATAGATCTTGGACAGCTGCAAGAGCTCTGGCAGAACCAGAAATGGCTGTCTTGCAAAAATATACTGCTCCCTGTGAGGCAGTAACTCCTGATCCTAGTGACTTCAGGCTGCATTGTACAGTGGTGTGTAACTTCATCTTGCCTGAAACAGTGACTCCCAGGTCAACCACACTGCTTGAAGCAACTATAGGAGCTGGGAGCAGCAGTAAGGCCAGGAGCAGATGTCTGACTAGGGCTTGCCTTTCTGTGAGATAACCTCTCTTGGCTCCCCTGAGTTCAAAGCTCTGCAGGAACTGCTGCCTTACCAGAGAGATTAGTCTAGCATGTCTTTTTCTTGCAGATCATGATCTCCCATTCTATGATGGGAGGGAGCCATGGGACTCACACATAAAATATCTTCCTTTGGGGTTGCTGGAAGTGTTGGCTTTTATGCCCCTAATTACTTGTGGACATAATGAGAGATGGAGGAGTCAGGTCTTACACAGGAGCAGGGCTACAAACTGTCATTGCAGAGTGTGTCTGTTCAGGAATGGAGTAGGAGCAGCAGTTTTTCCATGGATGAAACATCAAGTTACAGCTCATTAGTTGATGACTTGTGCATTTCCTCTGGGCAAAGTACAAATTTCCAGGAGGATTTGACACTATATCCTTCATTTTATCTCAGGTACAAAGCAATATATTTAAATTTTCTGATATACTGTCAATAGTAATGTCATTAATAGACCTAGAGAAACTGGACAGACTCAGACCTCACTATCAACAAGAAGGACTACAAAAAGGGGTGAAATAACAACATATAGAAAAGGCCTCACCAGAGCAAAATCACCATTGACAAAACAAGAATGAAATTGTATTAGAGCTAATGATGTCCAACTATTCTAAAAGCTCCCTACTAGAATACAACATCCTCACAGGGAAGAAAGGCTGTAACATTTCTGAGTGAATCCAATTCACAGGCTAACTCTGGTATGAAATTCTGCACAAGCTCATTCTTACAAAATGAGCTATAGGAAATAATTTTGTCAGTTGAAGTATTTAACTATTCTCCGTGAAATTCTCCTATCTGTGATAAAACAGTGTCACTAATGGCTATGAACAAATAACTCTCTTACCAAAACTCAAAGCTCTGTGTATTTTGCTGTAGCGGGGAGCAATTCTCGGAATCAACGTTATGTCCTATTGTGTATTTTGTAAGCACTTTCAACATCTAACCAATACTTGTGAATTGTTACTGTTTTGTCTCAGAGAAATTGCTTCATTTTCATCCAAATTTTATAGTGAGAACCACTACTGTCTTTTAAGGCTCTGTGGTATTATATTATATGTATTATGTAACTTTACATTTTTGTAAACAACTGGTCAGGCAAGAATTGTATCCAGTACCATTATATATGGAAGGACAGCTTCCAATTAGCAACAAAAACCAACAACAACAAAAAAGCCCAACCCAAACCTCTTACCAATCAAAGTAAAATTTTACTTTAACTTTCTTATTTGCTACATGCACATACTAAGCATCGGTTTCTTAATTGTACCCAAGAGATGTAGTCTAGTGAGCCAGGAGGAAAATAAAGATACTGTTGGAGCTTGCAGGACTGGGGTTAGAAAATCCAGAACCCATCCAGAGTTGAATCTGAATGGCAACAAGAAAGGCTTCCACAGGTGCATCAGCACAAAAAGGGAGACCAGGGAAAACATGGTCGCACTGCTGAATGAGGCAGTAGACCTGGTTACAAAGAACATTGAAAAAATTGAGATATTCAATGCCTTCTTCACCTTGGTCTTTACTGGTAAACTTTGACCTCAGGATTCCCAGGCCCCTTAGACCTGACATGAGCTGCCAATGTGCACTTGCAACCCAGAAGGCAAATTGTATCCTGGGCTGCACCAAAAGGAGCATGGCCAGGAGGTCAAGGAAGGTAATTATGCCCTGCTACTCCTCTCTGGTGAGGCCCCACTTGGAGTACTGTGTTCAGCTCTGGAAACTTCAGTGCAGGAAAAACATGGACCTGTTGGTGACAGGCCAGAGGAAGGCCACAAAAATGATCAGAGGGATGCAACACCTATTTTATGAGGACAGGCTGAGAGAGTTGGAATCTGGAGCCTGGAGAAGAGAAGGCTCCAGGAAGACCTGAGAGAAAGTCCAGATAAAGGAAAACTTTATTTTGGTGGAAGAGGATCAGGTTATGGCACATTTAAACAAAGTGGATGTACCCATGTGACCCCTGTCTTCAAGAAAGGCCAGAAAAGAGGATCCGGTGAACTATAATACAAGCTGGTCAGCACCCAGGAAGGAACAGCTCCATGCAGCAGTACAGGCTGGAGACTGAATGTCTGAAAGGCAACTTTGCAGAGGAAGCCCTGGGAGTCCTGGTGGGCCTGTAGTTGACCATGAGCCAGCAGGGCAAAGAGAGAAAACCGTCCTGGACTGCATTAGGAAGAATGTCGCCAGCAGGTCGAGGGAAGTGATTCTTCACCTTTGCCGAGACTTGATGGGACACATCTGGAGTGCTGAGTCCAGTGCTGGGTTCCCCAACACAAGAGAAACAGGGATATACTGGAATGCATCTAATGAAGGGTCATAAAGATGATTAAGGGCTTGGATTATCTGTCATATGAGGAGAGGCTGAGAGAGCTGGGACTGTTCATTTTGGAGCAGAGAAGGCTAAAGGGAATCTTGTCAATGTGTATAAATATCTGATAGAGGCAGTAAAGAAGAACAAGAAGGTACTAGGCTCTTCTCAGTGGTATCCAATGACAGGACAAGGGCAACGGGCACACACTGAAATACAGAAAATTCTACTTAACCACAAGATTTTTTATTTTGTTTACATGATCATGATTGCAATGTTATGTCTTGCTCAAAAAGGTTTTGGAGCCTCCATGCTTGGAGACAGCCAAAATCCAACTGGGCACAATCCTGAACAATCTTCTCTGTCTGACTCTGCTCTGAGCAGGGGGTTGAACTAGAGGATGCCTCTGATGATCCAGAGGTGTCTTCTTATTCTTTGATTCTGTGACTCTTTGTACAACATGTCCTCATACCAAGATGAACACTGATGATCCATAAAATATGCTCAGAATAACAACATACAAGGTGGTAAAATACAAACTTAATTTCATACATTCTGTGGCATGATTTGTGAAGGTAAAATATCTCAGGAAACCTGGAAGATAACAAGATTTGCAGAATGAATATTAACCTTCCCAGCTTTTCTTTCATCATTACAGTTCTCCATTAACATCATGGTGTTTAACATGTTGCTTAGGAACATAACCACTTTCAATAGTCCCTCTGATGTCCAGTTTGTATACGGTGATTTTCAGTATTGTGAATATTTCTGAGACCTTGTTTAGAGCTTTTAGGCTTTATTACACCAGATGCCTATAATGTTTCACAAATTAATTTTTCTTTCATAAACTTTTTAAAAGGTCTTCCCATCTGGAAAGACACTTGACAATAACTTTTCAGGCTAAATTAAGATGAGTTCATTTTGATAATTTTTTATTTCACTGGTAATGTGCTGTTTAGTCACTAGATAATGAGGCTTTTCATAGATGATAAGAACTCATTATCCCAGTCTTCTAATAGAAATGCATCTTATCACAGGTGCATTACTGCTATTCTTGATTTCATTTGAGATCATGTCTGAAAAAATACATAGAATACGGTATCTTTATTGTCTGTAGGGTAGCTTGGTAATAGAAAATGTCCAAATCATTCACCATGAAGTCCAGATGTGTCCTGTTTGTCCTCTACTGAGAACATAACTTTAAACAGTCTGAAATACAAGTTTAAATATCTACCAATAATAAAGAAGAAGTAGTCAGATCTTATCCCTTACTCATCTCTGTGCTATTGCAAAACCAGAAGAACACATTTTATTGGAGGTTTATTTCTAATAATGGTTACTCTTAACTATCCGGGACTTTTAGTACTTTGTAGTTCTTACTCCAGAAATTCAAGACAGAAAGATGTGTTTTAACTTTGATTTGTTGATTGAAGGACTTGAAGCCAATCTAATTTCCGAAAAGGATTTAAAGTAGTATGTGAATGTAGCTGAAAAAAAGATCTGTCCTCATAAGTCATACATGAGATAGATCTGTTCTTCTTGAGCAAAGGCAGTTGTTTTGATGAAGGAAGCAGACTTTCTCAGAAATAAAGGTCATACTGAAATTATTTTTTGGGGGGCATGGCTGTAGATACAAGTAACTTAATTGCTTACTGCCCTACTGGTATTGCACTGTATGTAATTATTAGCATTCTGGACCTTGAAAAGTTCCTTGAGGATTTTTTATATTTACCAAGTTTATGATGCTGTGTGAAGTAACAGTTGAGATCAGGAAAAAATGAGGAATATTGTAATTATATCTATTCCAGTGAGTGCACATTGTGGTTTCTACAATCATATTTCCATTTATGATATTTCCAAAAAAATTTAAGAAAATATTTCTTAGAGGTAGTCTTCCTCTCTTATGGTTTGCTTAGAGTTTCACCAGCTTGAATTTCAATCGAATGACGTGCATATTTCCAGTGCCATTAACTTCCATTTGTTTCAGCTCTCTTGAGTATTACATTGGAGTTGTATGTCCTCTGTCAACTGGAAAACACTTCTGGGGCTCCATGTTAAAAACCAATCTCCTAATTTTTAACATATTTGATACATATCAACAAGCAGAGATCTATGAATAACAAACAAAAATGTTGAGAGCGCCATTATATTTTAAATATATATACTGAGTATACATACATTTAATTAAGAAGCTTATCAAGATTTTGACTCAGAAAATTACATAGTCTAGAGCATTTGTTGGTCTTTTTTAAGTGATGGCATGATGTTTTTCCTTTGCCACTATTTCTCAGTATGTTTTTTAAATGATTATTTTTCTGTTTCTTTTTAAATTTTCCAATAGTAAAGGGTCACCTCTACTTTATTCTCAAAGGATCTAGATAATTTATATAAATGTCCACAGCTTGCTAAGCACTCTATCACAATAAGTATGTAATTGGTGATGGACTATTTGTAATATTTTTCAGATATTTGTCTTTATTTACATATTCTTACCACATCCATTTAGTCTTGCGGAAAATGGTAAAAGATAAATGTTCTTACAGAAATAAATAAGAGAACTATGTTATAAAACAAATCACAAGGAAGGGGCATGTATTCCTGCACTACAGCAATATCTTTCATTTGCTGATGACTGAGCTGGCCCTGCTCTAAGCTGGCCCTTCTCTGAGACCAGATAACTCTAGAGGTCCTTTTCAGCCTAAATTACTCTATTTATTATGGGGGTGGTGAGGCACTGGAACAGGTTGCCCAGAGGAAGTTTTGGATGCCCTCTCCCTGGAAGCGTTAAAGGCCAAGTTGGATGGGGCTTTGAGGAACCTGATCTGGTGGAAGATCATAGAGTCATAGAATGGTTTGGGTTGGAAGAGACCTTCAAAGCTCATCTAGTCCAACCCCCCTGCAATGAGCAAGGACATCCTCAACTAGATCAGGTTGCTCAGAGCCCCGTCCAGTGTGGGCTTGAATGTCTCCAAGGATGGGGCATCTACCACTTCTCTGGGAAAACTGTTCCAGTGTTTCACCCTCATTGTAAAAAAATTTCTTCCTCATGTCTAACCTGAATCTCCCTTCTTTTGGTTTAAAACTATTACCTCTTGTCCTATCACAACAGGCCCTGCTAAAAAGTCTGTCCCCATCTTTCTTTTAGGCCCCTTTTAAGTAGAGAAAGGTTGAAATAAAGTCTCTTCTCCAGGCTCCAGACTCCAACTTTCTCAGCCTGTCCTCATAAAATAGGTGTTGCATCCCTCTGATAATTTTTGTGGCCCTCCTCTGGCTCGTCACCAACAGGTCCATGTCTTTTCTGCCCTGAGGATTCCAGAGCTGAATGCAGTACTCCAGATGGAGCCTGACCAGAGAGGAGTAGCAGGGTAGAATCACCTCCCTTGACCTGCTGGCCATGCTCCTTTTGATGCAGCCCAAGATATGAACAGCCTTTTGGACTGCCCATGTTCCTGCCCATGTCAGAGAGTTTGGAACTAGATGATCTTTAAGGTCCCTTCCAACACAAATCATTCTATGATTCTATGATCAGAACCATCCTTACATAATACAGGGTACCAGGCAAGATTCAGATGCAAGACCCTGAATTGGTTCTTAAAACGATTTCTCATTCGGCCTGTGTGCCTTTCTCCAATAGCCAAGCCAGATCTGTACCTCTATATTCCTGTTCTTATCTTCATCTCTCTTTGTAGGACAGAACCCCAACCACATGTTCACCTACTGCACATATTCCTCACACTCATCTTTCCTGCGTTTTAGAGCAATCAGAAGCCTCCTCCATTCTGGACCTATAGCTGTTTTGTCAGAGTAACGTGAGCTCATTTGAGAGAGGGATAGACTCTCTCCCACATATTTTAGTGCAGACGCCCTTGAGGAGGCTGTTTCCTTGCAACAGAAATTTAAAGTCTGGGCAAGAATGGAAGCAGAGGACATAAAGTAGGTGATATGGCCTGCCATGGTGAATGTCTTCATTCAAACTCATTGCACCTACGATCTTAGTTGGCAAGCAAGAACACCAATGTAACAATGGAGAGTACATTTCAATTTGCAGTCATAAGTTAGTAGGACACTGTAGGAGATTCTCTTACTTTATATCATATCAGAGCCCACAAGACCCAGCTGTTGGCTAGAGGGTAGCCCCTGAAAGTAAATTGCATGCACAGAAAACAAAAGTTTTCTTTGCCCCAAGGAATTTACAATTTCAGATACACTGTTTACTGCTCTTTATACAGAAATAAAGACAGTCTTGGCAATATGAAGGTTAGAATTAATATGATCTTTCTCATCTGTCAGTTTTTCTGTCTTTTATCTCCAGAAAATATATGCTTTTGTGCTACATTGTGGGCAGGATCAGTTTTCTGTGCCAGTCCTGGCCTCAAGAGGCTATTTTATGGTCTTGCACTAGTTGATGGCTTCTTTGTGTGTATGCAGGCACATCTAAAAGATAGGATTTCACAAATCATATATGCCGACAGGATTTAATGTGATCTGTTCCATGGACAGGAATCAATTTACTTTCATTCAACTCAATTTTTAACTCCTTAGAGATTTAAGCTTTTTCACATTTCTGCAATCTTTGCAAGTTTCTCATCCTCTTTTTGGAACAAAAATCTGAAGTGTTGATTTGGTTTTAATGGAAAGAATTACTGCCTTTTTTCTGGATATAGTATGGTTTAATCCATTGAGACTCTAAAGCATTTTTAATAAATTGAGAAGGCATCGATGCCTTCCTACTAAAATTGCAGTATTCTTTACTGACAAGCTACGACTTAGTAAAGAGGACTCAAAACCAGAGTTAATGAAGCATGAAGGAGCTGGTTACTTCATGATTTAAGGAGATGGTTATTTGATTAAGCAAAATCAGTGTTCACTTAATGTAAGACAGGAAAAAATCTAACTGCATGGCTCTGTAATTTAAGTGGGATTTTGCTTCCGTAGGTGTCCTTGTGTTTATTCTTTTCTGGGGTATATGAGGGCTATAAATTCCCAGAATATCTGAAGCAGATAGGAATTTCCAATGTAAATAGAAAGATTTGCATGGGGTATAAAAGCTAAATGTCTGGGTGAGGGTTCACAGCTCTGTGACAAGAACTGTGTCATGTAACACAGAACACATAAAATAGTGTTCTTGGTGCTACTAGTCAAGGATCTAAAGCACCCATAACTTGCCCTGAGCATCTGTATTTGCCTTCCATAGTGCCACAGACATGTCATAAAGCTAGAGAAATACTAACTTTCATTTAATGTTAACTAGAATGTGTGTCTCTCAGAGACAAAAAGAAACTGAAGAAGCTCAACAGTTTCAGGTAAATACATTTTGTACTTTGCTATCAGAATCCTACTCACTTTTACATGAAAAGATACATTCAGCATTTTCCCCTACAATTATAAACCTACCTTCTAATTATAATCTTCTTTCAATTCAGTGATGGTGCTTTAAAACAAAGCATTAAAAAAGTCCACCTTTGAAGTCTGTTAATTTTATCTCCTCTTCTATTTGATCTAAAAATATATCAGATCTCCATAAATCATTTCTATTTTTAATAATATGTAAAAGTGTCTTACAATCAGTGAGATTCTAGTTTGATAGGTAATAGGTATATTCAAGGTCTTGTATTCTCTGCATATAGCTAGACATGCACGTTTTAATGATAACATGATATTGTCATTTTTAACTACTTCATGAAAAAAAAAAAACCTTAATATTGTAAGTCTATACTTCCTTATTTCTTCTTGAATTCTATAAAACTAAAGGCAAATACAGCCTTTAAAAAAAATCTTTCAAATGTTATATTTATATTTAATCCCTGAGTTACTGTCTTTCTATCTTGCTTCCTATCTATCTTTCAGGTTGCCAAGAGAGGCTGTAGTGTCTGCATCCTAGCAGACATTCAAGAGCCATCTGGACATGGCCTGGGAAATTGGCTCTAGGTGGCTGTGCTTGAGCAGACCATTGTACTGGGTGATCTCCAGGGCGCCCTTCCAACCTTAACCATTCTCTGATTCTACTAGTGCTTCTCTGTTACAGTGTTAGGAGAGGCAAGGACTGCTTGTACTTCTATTCTTCAGACATTTCCAACCCATTTTATCTTTTCCATAATAGAAATTTAGCAATTGATGTATTCCTGAATCTTTTATATTTGTCCAGTTTTATAACCTGGTCTACCCACTTAACAATTTTTGGTCATCACAGATATTTAGTAAAAAGCATGCAGGTTTGCCTCAAGAATTGTTGCTGTTAGATAGGTGTCTGTAGTCCAGCTGTTGTGTAAGTTGTTCATTTTGGATTATTGTCCGTCATGACTGAGGTCTTTAGATAACAAAATGTCTAGTCTTGACTTTAAGAGAATTTTGGGTTTCCAGTTAAAAACATTGATCACAAAAGGAATGGTTCTGATGTTCAAAACTTTAGTTCCATCTCCTTAGAGCTACCCTTTGTGCTTTTTAAAAGTACAGGAACTGGGAGCAAGTTCATTCAATATTTGCCTTCAATATCTAGGTCTTTACATTTCTGACTCACAGTACAAGGCATTCCATATTTGTTCTCACAATGCAGTCAACAAGTAAGAACAATTGCACAGTTTGCTTTCTATTCTTCTCAAAAAAAAATACATTGGTTTTGTCTTGAGAGTGGACAACATATACTGTTTAACATAGACTTCCTTTCTTGTTCTATTTGGTGTAGGTAGTGAGGTATTGGCAGTTTAGTGCTACCCAAATCTGTAATAAAATATTTATTTTTAATTGGCATTAAATTAATTTTCCACAAGTCAAGTCTGCTTTGTCCGCAATGGTAATTGGTAAGTGATCTCCTTGTCTTCATTTCTGCCCAGAGGCATTCTCGGTCTTTCTGTTTTTTCCCTACATTTGACTGAAGGGGAAAGTGAATGAGTGGCTGGGTGGACGTATAGCTACTAGCCAAGGTTAGCCCACCATGCTTACTAACTTCATTTGTGTTCCACAGCCAACCATTATCCTCTGTGAATTTTCTGCAAGAATAACAAGTTTTTCCAAAATGACAAAGGTTAATAGTGATTAGCAATTTGCATTTTGCATTTCAATGTATCTTCCTAGGACTCTTCAAAACACTGTGTTTATTCAGTCTGTAACATCCTTTCTTTGACACCAGTAGATTTTTTTCTTATCAACTTTTTATTTTTTTTTTTTTTCCTCATAGAATTCCTTTGCTGTAATATCAATCTGCTATGAACATTTCCTGGAAGTGACAGTAGTGTTCTGCTAAACTGCTTAATACATTTTGGCTCATCTTCCTTTTGTGGCACTGTGACAATTAAGGTTGATGTGATTTTTTTGTTCAATGCATTATTGCAGATGCTTGGTTATTTCTTTCAGATTCTGCAGTCAGATTCTCCCTGATATTTTGCCTTCACCATGCAGCTTCCTGCATACTTTTTTACCAGCTTCAATTGTTTCCAATTTAGTGGAAGGTCACAGCTAATTAGTGAAGTTTCAGGCTTTTCTATGAGTACTTAGATATAACCCTAAGTTTTATTCTATTCAGACTCACTTGGAAAAGCTCTTACCATCTTTTTAGTTTATCCTCACCAGTTTTTAGTGCAAGTCAGTCATGCTTAATCCTCTCACACAAAGATTAGTTGTCTAGGTTGCTTAAAAAGTTTTGAGGATCTGGTAGATAGTTTGAAAACTGATTTTTTTTTTTTATAATATCTTCTACTTTCTTGACTACACATATTCCTTCTCTATGTCTACATTTTGTAATGAGGTCTTTCACATCCTTAACATTAGGCTTGTGAAAAATCCTTTTTGTTGAAAGAACACAGAGGCTGTTGTAAGAAAAAGAAGAATCAAACCAAGGCATCATGATCCTAAAGGTAACTAATAAGTGTTTTCAGAAAGAGTAGTTAGAGTGATCTTTTCTGCAGTACTGCAAGTCAGCAATTAACAATTTGGAAATTTAGGACAAGGTGGTCCAGCTGACACAATTATAATAGCTACTGGTGGATGTAAAATCTATTAATTCACCTAAATATGCTCTGAACACACATAGAATCATAGAATCATAGAATAATAGAATAGTTTGGGTTGAAAGGGACCTTCAAAGCTCATCTAGTCCTGCAATGAGCAGGGACATCTTCAACTAGATCAGGTTGCTTAGAACTCCATCCAGCATGGGCTTGAATGTCTCCAGGGATGGGGCATCTACCACCTCTCTGGGAAAACTTCCAGTGTTTTACCACTCTCATTGTAAAAAAATTTCTTCCTCATGTCTAACCTGAATCTCCCCTCCTTTGGTTTAAAGCCAGTACCCCTTGTCCTGTTGCAACAGGCCCTGCTAATAAGTCTGTCCCCATCTTCCTTTTACGTCCCTTTTAAGTACTGAAAGGTTGAAATAATGTCTCCCTGGAGCCTTCTCTTCTTCAGGCTCCAGACTCCAACTCTCTCAGCCTGTCCTCATAAGAGAGGTTTTGCATCCCTCTGATCATTTTTGTCGCCTCCTCTGGCCCATCTACAACAAGTCCATGTCTTTCCTGTACCGAGGGCACCAGAGCTGAACACAGTACTCAGGTTGGGTCTCACCAGAGAGAAGTAGAAGGGCAGAATCACCTCCCTCAACCTCCTGCCACGATCTTTGTGGTGCAGCCCAAGATATGATTGTCCTTCTGGGCTGCAAGTGCACATTGCTGGCTCATGTCCCATTTTTCATCCACTAGTGCTCCCAAGTCCTTCTCTGCAGTGCTGCTCTCAACCCCTTCATTCCCCTGCCTGTATTGATACTGGGGATTGCCCTGACCCAGGTGCATCTTCCTTTGGCCTCTATTAAATCTGGTGACAATATTTGCTACACTTGAATTATGCACTTCATAAGAAAGCACTTTGTTTTAAAAATGCTGCTTGGTAATTTTAGTGGAGTTCTCTGAGAAACAATCACTTCCTCCCTAGTTATATTCCTGGCCTGGCTACATTGTAGGTGGACTTACTCCCTACCCTGTTCCTGAAATGTCTGTGTTTCCCAGATTGCCCTTGGATTTTGCTTGTTATTTTGCCTTTGTATGATGCTTGCTGGACTGGTTGTAGGACCCATTGCAGTCCTCTTTGTGCTTTGCTGGCCTCCCTCTGGTGCTGCGGGACTGTGCCCTGACAGTGAGGGCACTGTCATCATGGTTGCCATCAAGCCCAAGTCTGCTTGCATCAAGTATCACCCTGCTCTTGCTGCTCTCTGACAGTGCATACAATTAAATGGTTTGTGTTATATGATTCAGTATAACAGTGTGCATTATTTTGTATTTATCACCATTGAATATTTCTTTCTAAGTAATTCAGAAGGAGGATGCTCCACTCCTTCTAATGGCAATTAAGAGGCTGCTTCTTGTTAAACATCCTTTTTCAGTTGCTGTTTTAGAGTAAGCTGACAACAGGTATGTCACAGGGTTTGGATTTGTGCATGAAGGCAGCAATTTCATGTTAGAACAAGCCTGTAGAATCGGTTCTCTCTCATAAGTGGCATGGAAGCTGAATTATCAGGTTTTAACTAAATTTTAATCTAAAGTCAACTTTGCTTTCTCATCAACGTTATCATTCCTCATTAAAAAAACCCCACACATAAAGACAAACACGTGACTTTCTGGGATGGAACAAGAGAAAGGAAGTCATACTTAACAGATACTGTTTTCTTAATTTAATATTAATTTTTAAAAGTATATTAAGCACCACAGCAATGAAAGTAAGCAATGATCGCACCTCAAATGCAAGAGAATGGGAAGAACTAGATTATGTATTCCTATGAAGCTCTCAGGAATAAAGGGCAAGGGATGGTTTTAGTCCCCTTGGACAGTTAGATAACAAGATGAGGAAATTGAGTGGTGTATGGCATAAAGATGTATAAATTCTTCAGAGGAGTATGAGACTCCCTAAAGTCCATCTACCTTAAAGGATATAGCATTGTCAGGATTCTAAGGGGAGGCTGAGCAGGGTTAAATTCCTTAAATGAAGGGAACTTTCATTTTCAAACACCTAGACAATATTAATAGAAACAAGACAGAAAAGCTGTGATTTTTGATTGTGACTCTTGCAAAACCAGAACAGAAACCAAATAGAAACTGCTTACCACTCTCCTTATTTTTATTTGTATTTTGCTTTTTTCGTCCCCCACTTGCTCAACATATTTTTTCCTCCTACTTGTTTGGATAGTGACTATCTATTGAAAGCCTTAGATCTCCGTGCCAACTGTTCCCTAGTGTCTATTCTCTAGTTCCTAGTATTCTTTACATGACAGCTGCAATCTGTCCTCTTTAAGCTGTTTAACTAGCACAACCCGAGTAACCATTTTTACCCTTTCCAAAAAATATTAAATATGGATGCAGATGCATAACAATACAGGCAGCTAGCAAACAAAAAGTACTGCATCTCACAAAATCAAACTTTTTCATATTTAATATTGCACCCCAAATAATTACAGTAGAATTAAATGGAAGCATTTATGTTTATTTCCTAATACCAAGTACCAACAATTTGTCTGTGATGGTTATCCCTGGAATCATAATCATAATCAAAACTTGGCACAGATAGCAGAGTTAGAGTACCACTCATTTTAAGTGGCTTTTTGCTGTCAGCTTGGGACATTTAAATGATCATAAGCCCAAATGCCTCATTCCTAATGCACAGAAGCAGGAGAAAATACAGCCTTGAGGGGATGAATAATAATACATTCATTCTCGTAATGCAGTAGGACAAGGACAAACCCCAGAAAGCTTACAGTATATGCTTCTGGCTCTTCAGTTCTATTATTTGAAGTTTAAGGAGTTAATAAGTCAAAGGTAATTGGCAAAAAAGTGAAAATGTAAACATCTAATGAGACAATTATAAAAGTGAAGAAAAGAAAGAAACAAGTATCAATTAATATCTTATTCAAATTCTGTTGTTCCTTTGGCAATTCCATTCAACGGGTATTTAATGGCCATTCACTTTTCATGTTCTCTAGACAAAATGGCCATAGTGTGGAGGGTTGTTCTAGTACAGGTCCTAAGATTTCACTGCCTGTATTTTGATCAAATTGATCAAGAAATTTTATTTGTATTCCTGTGCTAGGTAGATTTCTTTCCTATCAATAGTGTCCCAAACTAACTTTCTTATTTTAAATGACAAATTTAGCTGAGATTAAGAAAATGAAACTTATTAAAAAAAAAAAAAAAAAGTGGCTATAAAACCCAATCTATCATCTGGATCTGTTATAAACAGCAATAATTCCAATGGCATTAAAAATCTTATGAAGATATTTCTTTTCCAAAAAGTTTCATAATATTTTGTAAAAGGTTTGATGGTAAAAAGAAATATCTATTTAATTAACTTGGTCTTAGGACATCATAAAAAAGGAGTTGAGTAAGTTCTCACCAACTGTAGCAAAATGTTGACAGTTTAAAAAAATCAGTTGAGTGTTTTAATCTTTTCTAAGATAACATTTTATGCTCTGGTATGAGTAATCTATGATCTCTTGTTCCCTAGTATAACAGATCAGATATGACTTTCAAATACAAGTAAGAACACTGTGAGGAAGTGTCTGTCTTGATACAGCAGTGCTGTTTTACTGGACACTGAAGGCATATGAACATTCAGTAGCCACCATAGCTAGGAGAAAATCATTTAAAGCGTGACCTTCATAAATTTAAAGTGTATGTAAGTGGTAAACAAATAAATCAGTCATGCTAAAATATCTTGGGTTTTACGACCCTTTCTGGGTCTGACGTGGGTGGTTGTGACAGAATTGAGACAAATAGTATTTAGCTATTTATGAAGTAATAGACTTGCTATTGCACACTTTAAACATGTAATGTCCTCTGGTTTGCTCTTGTCTTTTAATGAGTGCCATATTTTAAACCCTGATCAACAGGACTAAAAAGTAGTTACTATTTATGAACATGTCTGTCTATGCTGGTGATTATTATTCACAGTTAAGTAAAGAAACAATTGTGTGGGGAGTGCTCCTCAGAGCTTTAATATAATAAAAATGAAACAGCAAATTATATCTCTCTTTTATGGGTGTGATACTAAAAATACAAAAGTATCACTTCATAAACTTCCATTTGAAGCTTGATATCAAAAAGACAGCAGAGGTAGGACTATAAACCATTCCTATAGGTAGGAAAAAAAATTCTTCAGCACACAACCACCATTTCTTTCTCTAGGCAGAACGTAAGATTCATAATCTCTGACTACATTTGCTGAAATTTTGTAGAAGACTCATTAAGGTAAAGTTTTATTTCCTTGCTGGGACAAATAATGACATTTTGCTCATTCAGAAGCATTCCCATCACAGTGGTGCTTGACAGGTATGTAGGTATATATTAAAGTGAGCTATTTGAAACATCCAGAACTTTGGGATAGAGAAGAAATGGATGAGATCATGATCCTTCATGCAGTAGCCCCAGACTCTTCTCTGATTTCCAGCCAAGAGTCTTGTAATTCAGTACATAATATTTTGATGATATACTAATAAATTTGGGAAGGGCTACCACTTGATGGTAATTAAATCAAAAGTTATTTACATTCATTCCAACTCACGAATGGGTGCTACTTACCCCACAGTGGGTGCACAGTCATAGTACATTGCAGAATTTAGGCCATTTTTTTAGATATGAAAATACTGCCTAGTTTTATGATATTACTCATCATTGAATGCTAAGAATAAAACATGTTTAAAGTATGCACATTTCATGCCAAGACATTTGTCTCTAGGAAACGGATGTGGTGTGAGATTTCAAGACATAAAAACTGAGTTTACAAACTACTTATGGTTTTCTTGCAATAAGATTTTCAATCTTTCTCTCCTCTTACCTTCTTAATTTCTAACTAGCTTCAGATAATGTTTGTTTAACCTCTGCCTCTTCTTTTTATCAGATTCAAGTAGTATTAGATAATTCAGGACAGTAATGTCTGAGTGAAAGACATCTAATATGTTATTTATTGACCTCTTTTCCCTTGGGTCAGTTGCTTCAGTCACTTCCGATGGTTTTACACCTCTGCATCCTAAAAGAGTAAATCATCAGTACATCAGCACACCTTGTGGCTAAGACCACCTGGATCATCTGTCTCAGTTGAGATATTCCTTCTTTAATTTCTGGTTTTCATCAGAAATTGTCATGCTCTTATCAAAGTGCCAGAGGTGCTCTTCAAAATAAATGTGATATTAATATACAGGTCTTTTAATCAGCTGTGGAAGGTCAAACTTGATAGTCTGTAAAACACTTTGGTCTCTGTGTTTATGAATAGGTTTCCTACTCAAGTTTCAACTTTAGGGCTTAGAATCAGAAAATTTATAAGGCTGGAGGGATTGTTAAATTATCTTCTCTGACCTTCTGTGATCCCATTCCATAAACAGTAACTTTTGATGAAAGATAAAATTCAAGGAGGCCAAATACATTTTAAAAGCTAGGAAACAACTGCAGACATATAACTTGTAAAATATCTTTTTTTTTTTACAAAGATGAAATGTTCTTTTCAAATATTTTAAAAGATAATATTTAGACTTTTAATTTCTAAATTTTAAAAAATCCTTAACTACGGTAAGAACAGAAGGAAAAAGATGAGTGGGTTACAAAAAGCAAAATATTTTGTACTGACTTGAATGGCATACTTTGTACACTTCTAAATTTGGGAGGAGGATGTAGAAGAGAGGAAATCTGTTTCATTTATGATAGGAACACAAGTCAAATAACAGACAATTATACTTTATCTCATTTAGGTTAGTTAATTGACAGATTAAAAGATGACCAATATTTTATTACTCTTCTGGGAGATGTAGTTTAACTATTGTATATTGGAGACATCAAAGGAGAGCATTCATAGCTTTCTTCTAGCTTGTTACCCTCGCTGAAGTGAAATTTGTACCCAGCATATTACTCTCGTTCATTTGAAAGTATGTGTGTCTATGTGTCTATGTAACTAACACAAATATAGTAACTCACCATGCTTAGTCAGTTTCTGAGATGACCTCACTGTTGTACAGCCTTGAAACTTTTTACCAATCACAACACCACTTTCATCCATTAGTCCTTTATTTGTTTCTTCATCATCTCATCTTAGCATACTTGTTGTCTATGAGGAATCATTTCAGCCAAAGAGTTTACTCAATATCCCATTCTATTCCCTCTTTATAGGTATAATTCCTCTGTTACTGTACCATTAATCTGTCCAAAACAACAAGGCCCTTAAGATTTTCTTTAGAAATACAGCTGCTAAGTATACGTTCTTCTGTCTTACCCTCAAAAATTTCCAATGCATACTTCATTTTATAGTACTCAAACAGATCAAAAACTGAATCTGAATTCATTTTTTTCATTCCTCCATGTTCTATCCCTTTCCAACTTGTTTATGGCAAGATCAATTCTTCAGTCTTAGATTTTACAAAGTTCCATGTTTTCACTTTCTTTCTGCATCTTTTGTTTAAAAATTTCCACACACAATATAGTATTTCCCAGCAATCTATAACTGTTTGCTCAGCTAAGATTTATGGCAGTCTATGCATAGCATTTACCTTTGCACCCAGTGCTGTGTAGTAGCAAGTTGTGCATTCTTTAGATGTCATCAAGGGCAAAGAGAATTTCAACAGAAATCCTAAGAATGCTAATATCAGGTCATGGCATATTATTTGCTGGACTTGGAGATGTACAGCAAGAACAGAAAAAGGGTTTTCCCTGAAGCAACCATGCCTGTTCCAGGAGACAACAGCTTGAAAATCACCACAGTGAGAGATGGCAGATGTTGTGGGTTTTTTTTGTCTGAATCCCAGACACTGTCACAAGGATGTTCTGAGACAACAGCACTGTATTCCAAACAGATTCTCTACCTCATTTTCAGGTAACAGCAAGTTTACTTTTCCCTTTAAGAAAGGCAAAAATTGGAAAATGGAATTATATTAGAAATTGTCTGGGCTTTTCACTCACTACTCTTCCCAGTTAATGCAAATTCATCAAGTGAAATATTTCATACAAAGGATGCTTTTGGATATTGTGAGTGTTCGTGTAGCAGTTGATGACATATCATAACAGTATAAGCCAAGAGAGAATGTGATCAGAGAGATAATCTCAGGTTGAAAATATTAATCCAGTTCATCAAAGAAGAAGTATAATAAATATCAGTTATTCTCATTGGGAGGAGTTAAACCCAGTGAAATACAACTGAAATGTCAAATAATGAACCACTGCAACAGCAAAAGGCAAGTCTCTGTAATCTGCCCATCTTTATGTCTCAAAAAATTTGTCATCTCACAGATGAATGCAGTCAAAAATTGAATAAAATAATACTTGAACAAGAAAGACCTATTGAATGAGGTGCAGAGTAGAGAAGTACCTTTTATTTTCAGCACCATATAGTTTCACTCTTGAAAGTACCTCTGAGAGGGTAAGACACTAGGAGGTGTTGGAAAGTACATCAGGGAGTGATACATGAAGCATGCAATAGGATCAGAAGAGGAGAACACTGACATCAAAGTGTCTTTAAACAACCAGAAAAGAATAAATAGATCCTGTGATGGGAGAATAACACCAATGGCACATAAGGGTTATCTGTGCAGAGGTAAGCAAAATAAATTATTACTATTTTTGGGCTCTGAAAGACACTGTTTCAATTCAACAAGTTTTACTGATGCTGAAAAATAGCAACATTTTTCCTAACAATTTAAAGCAGAATGTGTTACCTGTTTAAAAGAGTCACATAGAAGACTTTCAGCGAAAAAGATCTAAGTTGGTCGAGGGAATACATTAACTACATATGAATCTCCATATACAGAATGTTATACATGGATGCAAAGTGTGTCAAAATCTATTAAGATCAATTTAATGAGATTCAGTGTCTAAGATATCAAAAGGTAAGTAGTGACTGTTTTACTGCTGCAGATATCCTCATTTACTGAACTTCAAGATTTTTTCCCTCTTGAAAAGAAATCCATCTTTGTTCCTTGTGAGCTTGAAGTCTGTTTCAGTAAGACTAATTATGTAAAGAATTGGTCAGTGGCATATCCCATTTTGAAGCAGAAAAATTAGTTCAGTTATTTCAAATGAGTTATAGAAAAGACTGATAAATTTAAAATTATTAAATCAAAGTTCTTTGAGATGGATATACTAGGTGTAGGGATGGTCTTTCCACTCACACTTAGGATATTTCTGAAGTTTAGAAATTCAAAATTGTCATCTCTAAATGATGATGAAAATACATTCAGAGAGATGCTCCACAGTTCCTTATAAGATTTGTGATAGATGAATAGGCTGTCGTATATGTAATAGGACAGCCAAATCACTCTGCATGTTCCACCTTGAAAATCTAGTCTACCTGAAAACAAAGGAAGATTGGTAAAGAGAATGACTGTCCTGGTTTTGGCTAAAACAGGATCAATTCTATTCTAGAAATTTTTCTTTTCAGCTAAATTTCTTCTATGTAACTGCACTTTTCTGAAGTTGGCTGCATGTTTTTCAGACGCGTCTGCTTCCAGGACTGATAGCATCTGATGTTTATAGTTTTACTGAGCTAATGGTAGGAATGGAATGCAGAAAAGGCCCAGGTTTATACTAATTTCTTTAGCAGCCAAGGCCATTGATAGATTTCTCTGTCATGTCCTGCCCAGAAAGAGCAAGGGGAGAGGGGACTCAGATTTGTTGGTCTCCTTGGTTGGAATAGAGTATACATGATACATAAGGTCTGTAAACAAAGGCTTTTATTTTGCAGCTCAGCCTAACTGGTATATTATTTAGTGTCAGAAAGTGGCAACACTGTCATCTCAGCAGGGTATATTAGTTTCATCATCTGTATGGTTTTGAGGTTGCAGCAACTGCCATGGAGAATACTTGGGCCACGGTCAAAGGATGGCTGAGTCTGCCTTTAATCATTTTGTGTAGATCCATCCTTTGACTCTGCACATATCAAGCCTCTTTAAATCAGTGCAGAGATGTATCATCCTGAGTCTTTCAAATGCATACTTGCGAAACAGCTTTGGTGCTTTTTAGCTAAACAATTCTGTATGGTCAAGAACTTTCTTTTATTGTATTCTTCCTCTTTAAGCTGACCTCCTGCCTCTGAAACATGCCCCTCTTTAGAAAGACAGTGTATTGCAGCATTGGATGAGGTTTGCATGAGGATTGGTAGAGTTTCTGTAAGGTAATTTCGTGCCACCCTCCTTATCTCAAACTGCAAAACCAGTCCCTTCCCATTCTCCCCAAAAATCAGGAAAGAAAAAGATGTGGTTTTGACTCCTGTGTTATTTGAGGTGATACAAGGGATAGAAATAAATTCTGTTCAAGTGTTTCTTCGAGTTTGCAGACATAATAAGTATTGTAGTCCCACGGGAATTTGACAGAACAAATATTATATATTTCTGGTTTAGGGAATGGTAAAGTACATAAAAATTGACATTTTCTTCCATTCTTTATAATTTGCTTGTATACCAGCTGTTCTAGAAACAGTGAGCTCTTGGTCCTCTAAACATGTCTCTCAGCTGCTGATTTTTCTGGTTACAGAGCTTTACAGACAACTTTAAAGAAAAAGAAAAAACATAAAATCTCTAACTGTATCAAACTCTCTAGTTCTCGTATTGCCAGCCTGACTAAAGTGTGGTCTCAGTTTTTCGTATTACTTTAAAGGGCAGTTGTCATGGTTTAAACCCAGCAGGCAGCTAAGCCCCCTGCCAACCACTCAGTCACTCTCCCCCAGTGGGATGAGGGGGAGAATTGGAATGGTAAAAGTGAGAAACCCCATGGGCTGAGACAAAGACAGTTTAATAAGTAAAGCAAAAGCCACACATGCAAGCAAAGCAAACTAAGGAATTAATTCATCACTTCCCATGAGTAGGCAGATGTTCAGCCATCTCCAGGAAAGCAGGGCTCCATCACATGGAATGGTTACTTGGGAAGACAAATGCCATCACCCCAAATATCCCCTGCTTCCTCACTCTTCCCCAACTTTTATTGCTGAGTATGACATCGTATGGTGTGGAACATCCCTTTGGTTAGTTGGGGTCAGCTGTCCTAGCCGTGTCCCCTCCCAACTTATTGTGCACCCCCAGTTCACTCACTGGTGAGTGGTGTGAGAGGCAGAAAAGCCTTGAATCTGTGTAAGCAGTGCAGGGTTACAGCTAAAATGTCCCTGTGTTATCAACACCACATTCATCACAAATCCAAAACATGGCATCATACAAACTATGAAGAAAACTGTCTCGTTTCCAGCCAAAACCAGTATGACAGTGTACTACTAAATTCCAAAGGAACATAAGTTTACTACTGATCAGTGAACTAAACACATTTTTTTTTTCAGTAATTGATGAGGAGTTTTTACCTTTCTCTCTTCATTTTTTTCCAGGAGTCTTCTGTGTCCAATTGTACTCCTAATGTCCATATATCTCTTATTCTGTGTTCAGTCAATTATCTAGTATTATATCTTTCTCAGTACAAAAAAAAATAAAGTGGTTTAGAAGACAAATTTTGAAGGGAAAGTAACAGCTGAAGACACCTACTGTATAATATGTACGTTAATTGACAAAGAAGTTTTTTTGCTTATCATCGGGATAAACTTTTTAAGAGAGACGGCTATTCACACATGTACATGTACACACATATAACTCCCAGGTAATTGTTAACATAAGCCATGATCCTGCATTTCATTGTATGAGTTCTGAATCATATGAGACTCATGTATAAAATTAAAAGCACCTAAGATGTGATAAAGACAGTGTAATATAGGGAAAACAGACTATATTTACTGGGCAACATTTTATATACAATTATTTTAGTAGGCATGTCAATAATGAAAGTTAGCAGTACATTTTATGTTTTTCTTGCTTAACTTTCCTAAGAATATGTGACACAGGTAAGAAGAGGAAAGCACTTATCACATGGTGTGTATTGGAAGAACAGTAATGAAATTAAATTGTGTTTTTTAGTTTTCATTCTGGCATTTTTCTTGTCACTTTTATGGTCTTAACTGTGTTTTTCTCCTTTCTCTGGAGCAAAATCTTGCAGTTCATTCCTTCACAGTGCAATTCCTGAACCGATTGTTTACTTCCTTGAGGGGGTGAGTATTTTAGGAATCTGTGCTTTATCCCTTGAGATAGCTGTTACTGGTGGCATAGTGACTGACAGCTGTCTTGACAATATAATTAGTAAATTAATTTAATAGGAAAAAAAAAGAAAGAGAAAGGAGGATTTTAAAATATCAGTATTTATGTGTTGCTATCATATCTGAGGTATTACGATCATAAGAGTGAACCTGACAGGCATAGCATTTTGTGCATGATCCCATGGGTTCCTGGTCCTGTGCTTTCTTTTCCTGCTCATTTCCCTCAGGAAAATGTGTGTTTTTAATAGCTGTGTATGAATTTATTCATTCATCTGCCTCGAAGTATTTTAATTGTGAGCTTTTTCTGACTTTCTTCTTCCAGCATGTTGAGCTTGTTTACAGGCTTCTTAGAAGAGCAGAGTAAACCCATTAAATTCTTTTGTCTGACAGTGTCTCAGAATAGTCCTGAAGTGTTGGCACCAGATGACTCTCAGAAAACAAACCTGCTGCCTAGTAGGGATGTTGCTACCTTGGTGATCCCAGCAGTGGTTCTTCTGAACACCTCACTGATAACAGCTCTGAATACATGTTAATAATTTTGAGCCTTGAGTGATACATGAATAACATGTCTAGGATGGGTACTTGTGTTTGCAACTAACATAATTAAAGATATCAGTAGCAAAATTCAGAGGAACCTTGACTACACTGTCGTGAGAAACTCATGATTTTACTTAGTAGTGTTACAAAATAAAACAGGAATCAAGGTAAGAGAAGAATGCAGCATAAAGTGCCATTGCAGACAGGAATTGTGAATGTTCTCATCTAAAACCTTTATGTGCCTACAGTTCAATGTCTGTACCAACAGACATTTGTCTCCACAGTTGCTTCAAGTTCAATCCACATTTAATGACGACCTGAACTCCTGCTTGACTCATAGTGAGTGTCCATAAAGTTTCCTTTCTTACAATGTTGAGTAACAAATTGGTGCTTTGCTGTCTTATTTTTTTAGAAAAAGAACAAGACATTGATGTTGTTATTAAATATTTCAGTACTTTACCTAACAATAAAAACTAAAGGGAAGTTAAATATTTTAGGATCATGCACTATGATTTAATAAATCAGCAAATATAAAACATAGGATGATGTTTCACATTGAGATATTAATCTATTTTTATGTAACAAATAACTTCTTATAGGGTGTAAGCCTCAAACTGAGGTCTTTGCCTGAGTGACGTGAATTGATAGTAAGATCTTATTTGTCAGTAATTTGTCAACTGATTTTCATGCTATGTATTGTGACAAGTTATACCCATCTATAATTAAGATTACAATAGGTTGGCATTTTTAAGATAAATTACCACAAATATTTTTTTCCAGATAGAATTAAAGGAGGTACTGGGATCACTTTGGAAAATCAGATAATCCTAATTAGATAATAGGTAATATATATACACAAGAATTCGGCCTCTCTATTAATTTGGAAAGCTGGGGATAGATTTCACCATGAAGAGCGACTAAGCCAAAGGCTTCTAGCTCCAAACAATTTAGAGAGGTTGCTATAGAAAGCTATGGATCTCATAATTTTACAGGATCATGATTTTAATCTGAAGTACTGGTTGAAGAAGGAGAGGAAGGTAAGGAAGGAACTAGTCTTTGGAGATTGATGCTATGGAGGAAATTAGAAGTTCTCAGGCAACTTCTGAAGAAAACACAAAATTCTCTACAGAAGATGTTAAAGTATCGTTACATCACAAATCACTTTTTGCACATTACAGGACATGAAATGAGGCAATTTCCTTTCAACGTGAAACCTAGAGAAGGAAGAATGAAACCCAAACAAACAAGATCTGGTACATTCATAAGATTCAATATATAGGATATAGTAACCTGTTTGTTCTTCTCTAAAAAATTCCTTGATCCAAAAATAAACGTAACATACAACACTCTGAGAGCTGATGTCTGGCATAGATATCTTTAAATCTCTGTTTAATGTAGAAGATTCAGAGATTTCATTAAGGGCCATAAATACCTTAAGAAAATATTTGTAGGAAAAATTTCACCTGAAACTCTGAAAATTACCTTTGTGCTCTGAAGTTGTTTGTTTATTTCTACAGTTAGTCTTGAAAAAAAAAATGCTACATTGTATTACAAAAGTTATCTGTCTTGTGTCCCTATCACTGCTGTAATGATGGACCGTTACTACAGCAATATAGGAAAGATCTCAAAGAATACTTGGAACAGGGGAGAAATGGGTAGAACGGCATGTCAAATTGAAAGTGTAACTTGTTTTGGAAACAGGCAGGAACTGCCTGCTCTGGACTGCTGTGCAGGTGGCTGTATTTTTTTGGTAAAAGAATGGGACGTGAACCTCCATTTCAGGGGTTATAAATTCTGCTAAAAAAAAAAAAAATATTGTACAGTCTTTGTTGCTGGTGTGTCTGTGTATGATGAAAAAACCTGCAACCTCGACTTCTGAAGGCACCTTAGCTTCCTCAGCCTTAAAATCTGACAGAGCCTGGAAGCTAAACAATAGTATTACATATCTGAAAAATCTGACAGGCTCTTTACAGAGCTCACTTCCTTTTACCAGAGTTAATGGTAGTAAAGAAAAGCAAAACTGAACCATACACTTTTTTTCCAGAGAGCAAATCTGAGGATTTGAATGACTTGTCTTTCTCCAGATGTGCATTGGAAACTTAGGTAAAGAGCTGGAGGAGGGCTGTTCTTTGGTTTGATGTTGGGATTTTTTGTCATTTTCAGGTTCCTTTTTCTTCCAATAAATAGTAAAACATCTGGAAAATGAGTTCCAGAATGCTTAAAACCACTTTGAGTCTCAAAATTAAATCAAATCCCATGCATTGTTTTAGCTGGAATAAATAGGTGGAGGATACAGAATTCTTCTCTTCTGAAATATTCTGTTCTGTTATTTTCAATGAAAAATACACTATTTAGTGTGTGATAAAATCTTTGCTTAGACATCTGGAAATTAAACATTTCACCTTTTCCTTTTGAAAGGACCTCTCTTTAAACAAGAAAAAATGTAACCTGTATCAAGAGTATAGAAAAAGTATGAATGATCCAAAAGAACATACAATGCTGTTTGAGCCTTAATCAATTATTACTTTTTTTTCTTTACCAAATTCTGAAACTTGTCTGATTCGGTACAAATTATTATTTCTTTGTGCTCTGTTCTACTACAGAACAGGAAAAAATCCATTTGGCATATATTTCCAGGTTTAACTCTACTAATTGGTAATAAAGACATGAGAATTGGCAATGTGTAAGTAAATTCCTAATCCATGGCAAAAAATATCATGTCAAATGCATGAATGCTTTCAGTCACTGAGATTCAGCTAAGTTTTTATGTAATATTCATCTGGGTTTAGACCTTTAGAGGTGTATCAGCTCTTAAATTAAAATTTTAGTGTCTCCTTAAACATTGAAGTAGACTTAGCTTTGGTGCTTGTCACAGATGAGTGCAATGTGTCTCACTCAGAAGACAGAAGCAGCAATATGTTTTATTGTGGTAAAATAATAGTTTGACAGAGTTAAATGAATTTGATGGAATTTAGCCGTTAACTGAAATTTGACTGTTCAACAAGTCTCCTGGTAAGGTTCATCTTATTAATTACTGCATGGAGGAAATATACAGAGGAAAATTGAGTTAGCCTTGAGTTAAAATGTTTCACACATAGACCAGAGATGCCAAGGGGAAAGGAAACCCTCCTGTTGAGTAATGTTTCATTAGTTTCTATTTAGCATGCAATCAAATTTACCAAGGCAAGCTCAACGTTACTATACCACAAGATTATATGTGATATTGGTCACTTACCAAAGATCTGCCGTTGTTAAAAGTCTCTCTGCCTCAAGGAACAACTTTGAGAAGTTTCCCAGCTCAAGGGGAGATCACTGCCACACAGCTATGCTGCCTAACAGATTGCACAAAGAAGGCTCACCTAGCCTGTCATATTTAAGTGGTTGTCTCCTATTCAAATCACACATGGTGGGAAAGGTGTGCATGAGACTTCTTGTACCCACAACTTAATTTGTTCCTTGATAAATGAGTCTTGGAAAAGCCACCCACTATTCATACGTCTCTCACATGATCAGTGTTCCAAGCTTATATGTACCGATGCTCACTGTGTCACTCTGCTCCTCCTGTGGGTGCACTGGAGGAGTTCATGGCCCAGCCACAGCAAAGGCCTTCACCTCCTCAGAAGCCTGTACTAAACCACTGCCAGTCTTGTCAATGGGATTGAGTGCACCCGCCACAGTACTACAGCTGAGTTTTCCCTGACATGGACACACACATTTTTTCAAAAGAATAACTAGAAGAATCTTTACAGCCCCACACAATTTTAACGTACTTTAGTAAGAAATGGAGCCAAAGTCACCTTTTTTTTTTTTTTTTCAGCCATTTAATTATAAAAGATGCTACTTTTCTTTCTTATCTGTTTCTTGATTTCACAATAGGTGGTAACAGGAATAGTTATAACGCTCTTTGCATGTATTTTTACAGTTCATTTCCTCAAGTAGTTGAGGTTACAGAAAGCAAGTGACTAGGAGAAACTGCTCTGAGTAAAGTGCAGATGTTTCTCTGTGTTAGGAAGAAAGTAATTTTATGAAATTTCTTGCAAAAGCTTAGCAGACATATTTTTTTATGCTTTCTCTCTGTAGATAAATACAGGTGGCTTTGAGTTGGAAAAGACTACAGATGGGCAGTGGAAGAGGTTTTTGAGCACAGAAACCTACATTTGTGTGTGAAGAGAACTTCCATGTGTTTGAAGAAATATTTCTAGAGAAATGTTTATATTTGTAGAATAGTTGTGTTGAAAGTGAAGTCTGAAAGAACAAAATTTGATGTGCATGATGAGTAGGGGAAAGCAGAAGGTAATGAAGAAGACTGGGGAACTGATTGGTGAATCAGAGATGTCTGCGAAGAGGAAAGGAGAGAAAGGGAAGAGAGCAAGACAACTGCAGACTAAGATAACTTTGGAGAAAGCCTAGTAATTTTACAGCTCATTGATGAGGGATTAAGTATTACTGTATATGTGATTTGGTACTACATAACTTAGATAGTAAGCCTGATATTTTATCACTACTAGCAGTTGGTCACTTGCTTACCAAATACTGATGGTATTTGTGTTTTAATTTTTTTCAATTAATGAAGTAAACACATTTTTTTTTAATAATTATATATAAATACCTCTGCAGAAATTTTCCCTGGGATTTCTCTTCTGTAAAACATGGTGACATTTGCAGAGTGTGCTCAGAAAGTAGATGAGAAAAGAAAATTATATCAATATATGTATATATATAATGATATGCCACATGATAAGCTATTTTTAAGTATACTATGGAGGTCATTTTCTATAGATTGCATACCTGCAAATTGTTAGAATCACAATGAGCTTTCCTGAAGTGTAAGGACAACTGATTTAAGAGTTTGCAAAGCTGGGTAGTTACAATAGGGAAAATTGTATAGTAATTACAAAGTCAACACTTTTTGCATTATTGAAAAACCTGTTTTTAAAAACTAGGATGATAAGAACTGATGTTCAAGCAGAAATATGCACAGTGTGCAACAGACAACATCTGCAAAAATACACAAAATTTATTTTAAAATATTGTAAACTTATATGACTTTTAGAGGATAGTTTTTCTAAGATCCATGTTTCTGAGTGATCACGTGCTTTTAAAAAAGAAATTAAAAAAATCTTATCTGAAGAAAAACCTTAATTTTATTACTCTCGCCTCCACTAGTCTGAGAAAGAAAAAGCGTGTTTCCTTTCCTGCTGTTGTGGCACGAAAGTATGACAGATAGATATGTAGCTATCTACTGTAAAATTATCCAATTGATTATCCCATACATGGCTTATATGTACATGCATGTAGTGGCAGTGCCATGTGAAAAATTTTCAGAGCCGTGTGATAAACAAGTGTTTATATGACAACACAATTAATCATCTTAGCAAGAGATTAAGTACTGCTACACCTTCCATTTGTGTTATGACTCTGATTGGATTGGAAATGAAATAAAGATGATGTGACATCCTAAGAGTCATTAAGGACCAGAAAAGCTTAAATTTAAATTTTACAGCTTCTTTTCATCATCATATTTTATTTATTTATTTATTTATTTAAAGTCTCATAAATCTGTATTTGAATAGAATATATGTAATTGGGTAGTACCTTTTACCATAGAGCTTGGAAGGGCATGAAAATCTTCCTTTGTTTTGGGTTCATTTCTTTCCACCCAAATTAGAATGATTAAATGAGGAACCAACAAGAGATAGCTCAGAAAACCCTCCATCCTAGCATTTCAGCAATTCAAAATGAGGATCAACTTTTTTTTCAATTTTACTTGACTTACTTGATTTTTCTATAGAAGATCTCAGTTTTCCCAGGCCTTTCAACTCTAGATATTTTGAGGATCACCAGTCAAATTGAAAACACCAAAAAAGAAAAAAAAAATTGCAGAGACTTTTCAGAGCTATCAGTCATGTTAGCATTATTATTATCAACATGAGGTGCAAAAGCATGGGCTATGAGGAAACAAGGTACAGAATCTGATATCTTGAACAATATCCAGTAAAATGATGCAATGATAAAATGGAAAAAAAAGAAAAGCTGTACAGAGAAATTACAGTCCCTTGTCTTAAACACTGGGAAGATGTAACTGAGAAAATGTGTCGCTTTCCCTGTAAAGCCAGAGGATCTATATTTTTATTCAGGATTGCTGACATGGACAGATAGGTATACAGAATGAGCCACTTTCTAGAGGTTTTCAGTAGCTCAACTTTATTAACAGTTTCTCCAGGCTTTGAAGCAGCTAATATTTGTCCGTACACTATATTGGAATTTCTGTGACCCTCAGACATGTTATCTCAACCTGTCTTCTCATCCTGATTGGAGACAACAATGTGAAATTGCAGATACTTTGAACAGAATGTAAAACCCATTTCAGACATGTGCCGCCAGTCCCCAGCTCAGATGGCATCACTGGAGCAGAAAAATTCTGCTGTAGATAATGATATTCAGGAACTAGCCAAAAGGAAGATTCTGGGCAAGATTCTTACCCTCACAGATGAGGGAAATAGAGGAAGGGGGAAGAAAAAATAAAGTATATTGGAAAAAAAGCCTTTTTTAATTTTTGAGAGAGGCAACATATCTTTTTTGAAGACTAAAATTGACTTCCCCACACAAAGAATTAGGGGGAAGAATGCAATATTTACCTTCTGCAATTGAGCCTCCCCTTATTGCTGAGGAAGAAAAGAGAAATTGAGTTATAAGTGGAGACTCAGGGAATACAAAAATTTACATACACATACGTATATATGTGCTTACATCTTTTTAATATGACTTCCTGGAATCTTTTTGCGTGGACTCATTACATCTTTGCTCTTCTTTCTTCACCAAGAAAAGCTGCCTTGTCACTAAGTGAAACCCACGGGTCTCCCTGTCGCAGGTTCTGAGCTGTGTCATAAAGGGAAAGGAGATCAGCAGAAACAGTGCAGAGAAGAACTTACAGCTGCATTGCTAGTGCATTTCATTAAAAACCTCAAATTTGAAACAGGATTTCATTGTCACATGGTGAAGAAGAAATAGGCATTGCCCTGGGCATAATTTTAATCATTTTTCATTTGTTCAGTATTGTAGATTGATTCAGGGAACTGGCTCAATTTTAATACTACATTTGCAGCAGCATCATGAGTTATTGACTTTGCTTATTTATTTAGAAGATTACGTGCCAGAAAAGTCTCAGTATAATGAATGTATATCAATTCTATCACCAATGTAGGAGGTAACTTAATCAGCAGGAGTAAAAATAATATTACAGAGATTGTGGTTTACAAACAGAGCAAAATATATTGACAAATACATTTTTAAAGGTTCAATTTTCCACAAAAAAAGTGTAATACAAACAAGTAAATCATGTATTAATAAAAATGAACTGTTCAGAACAAGCTACCTGTCTTCAAAAATTATTTGTATCTTCACTTGCAGTCTTACAATTTGCTGGCTTATCTAGGTTTTGATTCACAAACAGGATTTACCTAATGGTGTGAACTATGTGGGGAACGTATAGTGGCAGAGGCTTTCTAAATGGATGTTATCTTGTTTTTTTCCACATAGACATGAAGTTGTTCTGAATGACAACCCTATTACTTAACACAGGTAAAAAGAAAGGAGATCTGGTCTGAAATTTTCTCACATAAAGCATTTTCATTAAATATGAACACTTAGGAGAAAAAAAAAATTGTGCATCATATTTGCAACTTCTACAAACAGAACTTTATACAGAATTTCTGGCCAAGGCAAGAGAAAGAGAAAGGTCAGCTAGTCTCTTCAAAGATGAAAACAGCATGGAGGTCTCTTAGGGTTTAAGAAAGAAATCTGGCTCTTTGTATGCTAATTAAATAAGCATAGGAAGAGAGAACTGTACTTTAGTATTATGCCTCTGATGTAGTTATTCATGACCCTGGACTATGGAGTAGAAATGTTTGTCTTAATTAATATGTACCTAATTAAATATATCAAATCTCACTAATTAAATTTTATGAGTGGGATTTTTTTTGATGGGATAGATAAAAAAGAACGTCATTGTTTCTTTCTGCAGACTAGTCAGCTACAGACTGATTAAGGTAGCTACTTACTCCTTATATGATAGTTAAGGTGTGAGAAAAAAATCAGTTTAGTTCCTAGTGTGAAGACAAAAGCTTTGACTTCCACTCTGTTTCATCAGAAGTATGACAGAATGAACAGAATAAGTTGCATAAAGTACCATCCGCCCCTCTCCCACCACCTTTTTTGAAAGAATTTTTAAGAGCCCTTGATTTCATCCCAATGGAAACTGAATTTAAAAAAAAAAAAAAATCTGGATGTTCTGCAGGGTGAGAAAATGTCTTCCACTGACCTCTAAAAGTCTTCTGAGTTCTTCAAAATGAGTGAAAATTATTCTTCCGCAAGCTGTGTTAGCATCTCCTTACTATTCTTATACCCAGAAGTCCTGCAGGATGGCAATGCTGATTTTTAATAGGGTAATTCTAACTTTGAGGTTGGAAAGAAGGAGACTCATTTTACTTCTCAGTCAATGTGGAAGACCATGCAAAAATCAAATAATCTGCTTGTTATCACAGCTTCATGAACAACAAAATTAATCGTTACTATCAGCTATAGTTAGCCGAAGAAAGGGCAGTGAACCAAAGGCAGAAACTAATACAATTAGAAAAAAATTGAGACAATTGTCGTTCTACTGAACCAGGCAAATGTATTCAATTAAACAGTTAATTTAAGGTAATCAGTTGTAAACATCCCTTTTTATGGCAACCCGAGTAGCTACTAATTTAGTTTTGCTTTGGGGCATTTGTTTATGACGCATTAAGATTATGTAGAGATAAGAAGAATTGTAAATTTTATATACACAGCTGTATAATAAAGACATCAGGCTTCATATAAAAGCCCTCATACTTTTACAGCACTCATCTGAAATAGGCCAGATTGCTTAAGGACTGACTATACTAGAGATTTTTTTGTGTTTCCAGTACTATGGAAACAACATGAAATTTCTGTGTTGACATGTATTTCAGAAGTCTTTCCAGCACTAAGAACTCATGACTTCAAAGAAATCTTTACAGTATGTTCAGTCACACCCATAAAAACACAAGTAATACTTCCTATGGAAACACAGGTCATGTTCTTTAGGTTTACTTAACTATTTCTTTCCAAATACATAGATTGTGCTATTCTTCCTCTTTCTTCACTTGATTGGTTAAATATGTTTAACGTACCAGAAAGAGGGAGTAGGAATAAAGGGCAGGTCTCATAACTGAGAAATATCACTATCAGAGTTCCAAAGGGGTTTTTGGTGGAACACACTCATAGTCAGGGAAAGAGGTTAGCAATAAAGTGGCAAAATTTGCTGATGATTTCAAGTTATTGAGGAGTTTAAGGACAAATGCTGACCATGAAAAATTGTTAAGACACCTTATAATACTGAGTGGCTGGGCAATAACTGGCAGATGTGTGTATAAATATGATACACGGGGGGAAGAGCAATCCTAATTTTACATATGAATGACATGTAAAACTCTAAGCTGACTGTTGCTACTCAGAAGCTAGATCTTGATGTTATGGAATAAAATACTATGAAAATGTCAGTTCAATGCACAGTTGCAGTCAAAAAAAGAAAATAAAATATTATGACTTACCCAGGCTTTATAAAGAAAAATACAGAGAACACTATCAGTACACTGTAGAATTCTTAGTTTGCCCATGCCTTGAATACAAACTCACCTTATCCTGATTCTTTTACCTCTAAAAGAGAATAATTGCACTGGAAAATGTTCAGAGAAGGCAGACAAAGATAAACGACCAAAGGTAAAGAATGTCTTCTGTATGAGGAAAGGCTGAATGTCTAAGGCTGTAAAAGAGATGACTTGGTATTACAGAGGATAAGACCAAGGTCTACAAAATCATAAGTGGCATTAGGAAATAGAGATTAGTTGTTCACATTCCCTTCCAATGCAAGTAGTGAGATTCAAAAGAAACTAGTCAGACCTGATTCAAAATATACAAGAGATGGTTCTTCATATAGCAGACAAGAAGTCTGTGCAACTCAATACAACAGTGTAACATGGATGCTTAAACTAATGAAGATTGCAGGCAAGACCAGACAAATACATGTTAGAGTAAACCCAGAAACTTGCTAAATGAGTAAGACTTCTCCTGGTCTGGGAGAACTTACTAAAATGTAAATAGTTGGAGGCAAAGAACATTTTTACCAGAAGCATCAGGTGTTCCTGCTACTCTTGTTCTTCCCTTGGCATCCTTTGTTAGGTATTACCGGGAAAACACATAGTACTGGATAAACTCTTTATCTGATTCAGTGTCATTCTTAAGTTTTTCTTAAGAATGCTGAAGTGTATTGTTTCATAGTTTTTGCCATGCTTGAATTTTGATTTCAGCTTGGTAGACAGGCATTTTTAGGTACTTGTTGGCTGCAAACGTTTCCTCAGCTTCCAAAAATGTAATAGGGAAGTGTCTGGTGGTTATATATAATGTTTAGGCTATTCAAGATATCTATGTCTAACAGGATTTAGATGATGAAAGCTGAGTTGACTAAACACTGCAGAACATATGTTAGCCTGAAGCAGCTAGTATTTCTCTGTCTCTCTCACCTGTGGGACCTGGGAGCATTACTGATGGTAAAGCACTTTCTGAAAACTGTAGTTGCATCCTAACTCTGTATGTGCATGTATTTTCCATGATGTTTTTGTTTCCAAGGAAAGGAAAACTTGGGTATATAGATTAAAAGCTCAGTAAAAGAGGATATCAGGAAGTACATTGTCATACAACTGCTGCACAATCAGTGCATAGCTTTGGTCTCTGTTTTCTTTTCCAAAAGATGTCTAGGAAGCTTCAGGACCATTAAAACCAAATTCTGTTCTTTTCTTGATTGGTTCCAATGAAATAATATCGATATTTTCTACCCACCTAGCACATATTTGCTATCAATGTCTGACAACAATAGTCATTAAAGACTGAATTTCTAGGCTTCAAGCCATTCATTTTGACAGAATGTGGAGAGAGAATTGATTTAAGTCATAGAAGGGTGAGTTACTGAGAAAAAGTCTATTACACTGGAGGCACCTCACATTTGGTTTAGAAAACACATGAGTAGCTATGGCAAATATGAGGAGTTAGTGCAATTCGTCTCATCAAGAATGCTTGCCTGTCTATTTTTGTGTTTAGCATTTCTACTCCAGCATTTGTAAATCTTCTCAGAGGTCATTTATTTGGCACACCTGTGACATGCTCCTGCTTAATGTTTGGTTCATAAAACTGCTTCTGTACTGGGCTGGTGATACAGTGCCTGGAAGTTTGTCTTGCTATCAGTTTTATGTTTCAGACTACACAGAGCATCTATCAAAGGACTTCTACATGTTTTAAGGCACATAAAGATTCTGCTACTTTTCAGTTAAGTTGGACCCTATTTTGTCTACATAGATTCAGAGGTTAAATAACAGGTTGACATGCAGTCCCTTCAAAGTTTTCTTACTCCTTGCCATGGGCAGAAGTCTCACAGTATTCCTTAATTAGCTATCTTTTGTTTGGGAACCTTTTACTGTATAGAATCAGGAATATAGAAAAGTTATGTTTACACAATTAGTTCTAGGCTAATATGCATAGTAGATTGCCTGGGCTAATATAATAGACTAAAAGCTTGTATGTTTTTTACTTCTGATGCAGGCACCTGATGAGTCACTGCATGCAGCTGGTGGCAGTCAGGTGGAGAAGGCGAGCTCTGTTGCATATTGGTGCAGGCTGATCCTCAGTCCTGCTCAGTTGTTGTCTTCCAATTTCCTGCACTTTTATTGGGATTTTTCACCTTTCCCTTGAGTCCTTGACTATTGCCCTCATTGGATGAGGGTATCAAGTGTGCCCTCAGTAAAATTTCAGATGAAAGCAAGTCGGGCAAGAGTGTTGATTTGCTGGAGGGTAGGAAGGCCATACAGAGGGATCTGGACTGGCTGGATCAGTGGGCTGAGACCAATTGTATGAGGTTTAACAAGGCCAAGTGCCAAGTCCTGCACTTGGGTCACAACAACCCCAAGCAACACTACAGGCTCTGGGAAGAGTGGCCGGAAAGCTACCTGATGGAAAAGGACCTGGGAGTGATGGCTGACATCTGGCTGAACAAGAGCCAGCAGTGTGACCTGGTGGGCAAGAAGGCCAACAGTATCCTGGCTTGTGTCAAGAATAGTGTAGCTAGCAGGACCGGGGAAGTGATCGTGCCCCTGTATTTGGCACTGGTGAGGCTGCACGTGGAATCCTGTGTTTGGTTTTGGACTCCTCACTACAGGAAAGACATGGAGGTGTTGCAGACAGTTCAGAGGAGGCCAACGAGGCTGGTGAGGGGTCTGGAGCACAAGTCTGATGAGGAGCAGCTGAGGGAACTGGGGCTGTTTAGTCTTTACAAAGAAGGCTCAGGGGAGACCTTACTGCTGCCTACAACTACTTGAAAGGAGGTTGTAGTGAGGTGGGTGTCAGTCTCTTCTTCCAAGTAACAAGTGATAGAACAAGGGCAACTGGCCTCAAGTTGTTCCAGGGGAGGTTAGTTAGGATATTAGGAAAAATTTATTCACCAAAAGAGTTGTGAAGCTTTGGAACAGGCTGCCCAGTGAAGTGGTAGAGTCACCATCCCTGGAGGTATTTAAAAGCTGTTTAGATGTGATGTTTACAGGCATCGTTTGGTGGTGGATTTGGCAGTGTTAGGTTTATGGCTAGAGTCAATGATCTTAAAGGTCGTTTCTGACCTAAATGATTCCATATTTCTAAAACCAGCCCAGGAATACATTTGCTAAATACTTACATTTCATTTTACATAGTCCAAAATAAGGATTAACTAATACAACTCCGTTACAAAAAAAAAAAAAAAATATACAAGGAAGTGTCATTAAGTTTCTAAATCTGTCATTTGTCGCAGGTGCCAGGGAAAGCATGCATCTGTTCAACAAAATCATTGCAAAAATTTGCATGTTGTCTATATCTACATAAAAGATCAAACCTGTGAAGTCTGTACAAATATGTCTTTTGACTCTCTATCCTGCATGTACTAACAAAACATGAATCAATCATCTTTAATTATTAGCCCAGTTAATGCCTGGACACCTCACCATATCTGGGAGAATTGAAAAATGAGTACTTGAGTAGATTCTCAGCTGATAATAGATGAGCATATGACTGTAGAGTCCAGGCTATGTCATGATTTGACTTCAAGATTTGGGAACTTTTTTTTTTTTTTGGTAACATGCTGGACAATTTTATTTCATACTATGTATAAATACTTCTTGGAAAGTTTTTTTCACACTGTCTGTCATCAGAAGCACATTAGTTAAACGTACAACATCCTTAAAGCTTGTGGCAATTTTCCAGTGGGCATAAATGGTTCAGTTTTCATCCTTAAGGTGAGCTGGGAACTACTGGTATAAGAACTTGCTTCTGCTTCCGTGCCATTTTACTGAAAATGCTGGTACAATAAATATTTCTATTAAATGGTGCTGTAATTAAACCAAGAGTGTTTATTACAAGTGTCCTGCAGTGTTGGAATTCGAGAGGATTATTTTCTGTCCAACAGTATACATCTTCTATATATATGACAAGCCTCATGCTTACAGTAGTGTTGCAAATAAGAATGAGAAATGCTAGTTTTTCAGTTTGCTGAGGTATTACAAGTGTTTTCTTAATTATTGTTGGTTTCAGGAAAATAGATGGGTCATTGTATCTGTAGATTCTTGGTAGATCCTTCATTTCTAAAAGTCTGATTGAACAGGGAAATAATATTTTTTCATTTAAATTACTTTATATTTTTGCTTTTTCTTTATATAATATATTGCTTTATTTAACTATGTAGTTTAGAAAGATGCATTTTATTTAAATGCATACGGTTTAGATTATTAACACACCTATTAACTTGAAGGATATCTCTTAAATTATTTCATAGCCATTGCATTGCATTGCTGCTAATAAGTAAGTACTAATGGTACATGTAAAAGCGTACATAAATTTAACTAAAATGTAATTTATGTAAACTCAAACTTTCCATTTTCTATCCAATTAAAAAAGAAGAAATATTTAATGATACAAAATTCAGCTCTTTGAATTTTCTTATGTTTTTAAAATGGAGAGAAGGGTAATTGAACTCCAGAAAAAGCTGATATAATAATTTGTTCCACATCTCTGATTTATCACTGAAGAGAATTTCCTAATTAGCATTTTGACCTTTATGAAGATAATTTAGTGAATCTTTCATTAGTAGTAGACCAGGCAGGAGCTGTGGATCAAAATGCTAACTTTTTCTGATGATACAAAACCCACTTTAGAAAGTTTTTAGAAGTTCCCATATTTCCTTATTTTGGTGTTTGATTCACAGCAAGCCATTTTAGGTCAAGATAGCATTGCTGATAGAATGTAAGTTAATAAACCTTGAGCAAAATTTCAGTCTGATTCTTAGGAATGGTTTTTCAAATCAGATTTCCTAGCTCAGCTGGACTGGTATTGTTTCTTGCAATACTTTTTGAAATTATTATTAAAATCAAGAGCATAAAGAATGAATGAGATTTGTCACCACATACCAAAAGCCTCTGATCACTGTGTATGTGTCCCACCGAGGACTTCAAGAGTGGTGAGATCTGTCTTTATACATACCATACACAGAATAGAGGATGCCCACTAATTATTTGCAGATGTTTTCACTCTGTTTTCATGTTCTAGACAAAAATCAAGATGTGTCTGACCATTTCTCCTGATGAGCCATCTGTGTAAACTAATTGTCGCCATGTCAGGTTCTCAGAAGCTTCAATGTCAGTTAGTATACTTTTCTGCAGAGACACTCTGACATTTCATTGGAATGACTTATTCTTCAATAATTTTGAGGGGCAGTAAATAACAGCCTATTTTTGGGCACTACTGTAGGTATAGTTTTGTTATAGTTCCTGCTGGAGCTTGGTGCTTGGTTGTTGTGCCAAGAGAATATAAACACTAGTGGAGGCTCTTCAGCTGGCAATATTTGCCTCTGCTCTAGGTCGGCAGCGCCTTTAAGCAAGTGCTCTTCCATTCCTGTTCAATGAAGCACATAGGAGTTTATGCTTAGGGTGTGTGGAATGCAGTGAGATATGTTTGTTTAGATTGTGGAATTAAGACTTTTTGGCAATCAATGTAGTTTTATTTTCTTGCTATAGGCTTAAGAGGCTCATTGTGTGTATCTTGCTAATCCCGAGTTCTAGAGTTGGTAACCGAGCTCTGCATTCTTTCATTTGGTGTTCAGGTAGTTTGAAGTTCGATCTATTATTTTCTGAGTAACTCTGCTTTGCTGAGGGCTATTTTGTGCCACCATCCATAGAGTACTCGTTACTCTAAGAAGCTTCACTGATTTTGCCCTGTAAATCTCCTTCATTCTGCTAGAATATGGCACAGCCGAGACTCCGAAGACTTTATTTCTTCACTTAAAATATAGAAAAACCTTAGTGAGTTAAAGTAAAACCACAGTGTGTCAAGACATTTCCAATGCAATGTCTTTGTGTACTTCTAACTCTATAGTCCTCAGGCAAGTGCAATTCTCTTCTTTCAACAATGGAACATAATCTGTAGTGCACATAATCTATAGGCTCCTGATGTATAGAAAAAGTTCTGCATATTGACAAATTACACCATGATTTACATTGGAGCTAGGTACTTGTCAGTCATGCATTAAAAGGTTATAAAAAAGGTCTCTAGGCAATGTGAAGTGTGACTCACCTGGTGGGATTGCTATGAGGAAACTGTAGAATCAGCCATTAGTATGTAGCTGGTGTAGAATTTATTTGAAAACTGAAACTGCTCAGGGGACTTGATAATGATCACAGTCACATAGCCCACATAAAGACTGGTAGCTCCAGCATCCACATACCTTTCAGCAAACAACCCAGTGTTGACTCTTGATGAAAGAGCCGCTTTCTGACTGCTGATATATCTATCATTCATCAGGATAATACTCATGTATTTATTTTACAATTACACCTCCGGGAAGAAAGTGAATACATCTGTAAGTACCCAAAGCACAGGAGGCTGTGGGAACTGATACGTATATTGTTAGTTAAAATACATTGTTACTGATTTGGCTGTGGCATGTATTTGCTATTTATCCTGGAGGCTCACATGGTAACATCCCAACACAATGGCATATTTACTTTTCCTAACAGTTTGACTTGCAGCTAGAAATGACATGTTTACAATTTTATGATAATTATTTACCGATAAAGTATGACAAAAAGTGATTTTGGATAGGTCAATAGATTTTGGTGAAAACAGAATTGAAGACCTCATGAAAATTGGTCTTCCTTTCTCCATGGCATCTTCCTGTGTGTATAAAAAAGACTTGTGTTTATGGATATATTTGAGTTCAGATAATGATATTAAATTATCTGGTTAATGTTGGGAAAGGTGTGATCCTCAATCAGCTCTTCTACTAGTTTTCTTCTCCCAGATTTTCATCCATTCTTGCATTTTCTAATGCAGTCTAGGGGCTTTTTAGGCTTTTAAAGATACAGTTCAGAGAGTCTTTGCCTACTTCTTTCTTCCTCTCACACTTTCTCTTCCCTTTTCCCATCCTCATGTGCCCACATTACTCATATGGATAGAGTAACCAAAGACAAGCACTGTACCTTTAGAATTGAAAGTAATGGAAAATGTGTTACAGAAAAGTTCCATAGTTAGAATAAACAGTAATGGAGTAAACCGCTGCTATAACTCATCAGATCAATAAGATAAAAATAATTAACAACAGGTCTTAGAGTGTTTTTGTCATCAATTTCTTCTGTAGTTAGACTTGTTTAGACTGCTGTGAGACGGGTTTTTTTTCAGCAAGAAAGTGGAAGCAACAAAAAACGGGATCTTGTCTTAAGCCCTGGGCTTGGAAAAACTAGTTCTTACTGTAGAAATGCTACACATAAGTAGTGATTTATTTTCTTTGTACCTGATAGGATGCTTCAGGAAGTCTAAGAGTAACAGTTAATACAAATATATTCGTATATATATGTATGTTTTACTTATGCCATTAAAAATATTTTTAAATGAAGGTATGGTGATAGTTTTTGCAAAATCTGCTTACACTTCCTTCCTTTGCAACAGTTTTTGACTGGTTTCCTTTGCACCTGAAAGAACAGACTGAAAGGAACTCTGAAGAAATGTTCTGCGTTATTATCTCTCTGATAAATGCATAGGGGAACGTAAAGGCTGCAAATATCATATGTTGTAATGAATGTCAGTAATACATTTTAGTGGAATTTCAAGTCTGGGGAAAGTGGAGCAAGTTCTGGTAAACAAACTCCAGATGGAGAGAACAGAAAATGTGAAGAGAAATGGCACTCAGAGGGAATGCCTCCAAAATATAATTAAAGGGGCACAATGATCCAAACGAGATGAATAAGCTAGTATTTTACTTGCAGTCTTGAGACTACTTTGATATCTGGGGGTTTTGAGGATTTGAGGTTATATAAGCGTCTCAAAATAAAATTCAACTGCTGTTTTAGCAGTGTCATTTAGAATTGAGATCTGCCAACACTTAAATGCTAGTCTTACTTTATGACAATATTCCTACATCTTCCACTTTTTATTTTTTTGTTGATTAGGTAATACTAATTTGCATATAAAACCATACTCTCCCTAGTTACAATAGCAGAATTAGACTGTAAACCTTCGCATTACATTGGGGTTTTTTGACATTGCCAACCAAGTATGATAAAGATGAGTGAAATAAGATCTATCTACTGGCTTAATGATGAAACTAGCTATTCCTTTTAACGCTGTATATTTGCTCATCATTGTGTATTTTCCTCTTTTCAGCCCTGTTTGATCACTGTGGAACTTGGATCTACAGCGTATGAAAAACTTACAGCTGAGCTCAAAAATCCAAATTCACGGATGCAGGACCTGCCTCAGGAAGTATATGAGCCTCAGGGTGGCTGAAGACACAGCTTACTGTAGTAAATGCTTTCTGTTGCTTGTACTCTTCTTTAAGTATGTATTACTGACCATGGGATTAGACTTTTGACCCTGTATGTTGTGACAATCTTGAAGTGCACCCCCCATCCTTAGCAGAACAACCTTGTTATGCCTTAAATGTCTGGTTTTTGTTACTTTAGGAGGAAAAGATAGATGACACCTCGTCTTATCTTTCCCGAAGTTTTATGGTCATGGAGGCAGACACCTTGTAAGATAAGGGCAATTAACAGTGTTGCTGTGAAAGGCCTCATGGTCTAATTGGGATGATAGAGATGAACCATCTGTCGGACAACAAACTACCAGAAGAAACCACAAACCAACAGCTACCCCTGACGGGCAAAACAACTCACTTCTGGTCAGTACTGTGAACTTTCCCCTAGTTTGAAGACCCCAGACCCATTTCCAGAAGAGTCTTCCTAATTAGCATGAAGAGCAAACAGAGGGAGGAGATGAACCGCCCTCTCCTATCTCGCATGTAAATGAACTGGGTTATAAAACAACCTCATGTATGATACGGGTTGGCAGCATGTAAATCTTCAATGCGTCCCCCACTCCAGAGGTCGTCACGGGACCGATGTACCTGTGGAGTGGTGATATCTTTCTCTCTCTCTCTCTCTCTCTCTCCCCCTTTCTCTTTCTGATATCTTAGTTCTCCTTCTCTCTCTCTTTCTTTTTCTTGAACATATGAAAGTAATACCATTCTAAGTTCTGCTGCTAAAGTCTTGTTAAGTTTTGCATTACAGTTCCAATCCACCGTTTTTAGAAGTACTTTTGCTGTCAATGTATTGATAAGGTTTGTGATAGTATAACATACTTTTGCCAAATCACTAATTGCTGTAATTTGTATTCCACCACGTACTTTTAGTAAATTCATAATTGGACCCCCGGGGTGATTGTCTGTCATTCACTTCGCATTGCCACGCAGAATTACCCGGAGTTAACTCCCACCTGATGTCATCTGTTGAGTCAGGGCGCGTGTCGCGTTCAGAGTTAACTCATCCCTCATCCCATCTGTTGGGACAGGACAGCTTATTTGGTGTCAGAAGTGGGATAATTCTGTGAGAAGCGGTTTGGGGCGGGGATAGGAGCCAGAGGCTCTAAAGGAGGACTGATCAGTCTGTGCCGCGTTCTCCGGCAGTGGGTCATGGCATCCCGGGTCAAGCCAGGCCTGGACTGCTCCCTGTTGTTGAGTTTACTGAAAGATTATAAGGCTTGCCTGACTCCTGAGGATCTTAGGTGGGCTTCTGGACATTGGTCGTCTCCAGATATTGTAACTGAGCAAATAAGGGACTTGACAAAAGAAAGCAGATTTAAGATGTGTGCTGCTTTGGAAGTGGCATTGATAGCTGTCCCGAAAGAGAAGCAAACTGAGCAAGAGATCATTAAATCACTGTAGACAGATTTACAAGTGGAATGGTTTGAACTTCAACAAGCAGAGAGAGAATTAGGTGATAACAAACGAATCACAGCAAATTTGCAGAACAGCCTGCAAGTTGCTTTTTAGTACTAACCTTTTTTCTTTGTAGGTATCTGTTTAAATGTATTACAGTTTCCTAAGTCTTTGCCTGTTATATGCTATAGTAAGATCACAGATTGACCTAAAATGTATATTTTGTGATGATACGGAAGACGACGAGCAATTTAGCTCTTAACTGTTTGAATGTGGTGATAAGGTTTTGTGTGCGATAGCTGTTACTTTTCTTTCTAGGATGCTAGCTTTATTCCAGCATCCAGACTTGCACAACTCTGTGTTAGGCTGTCTCTCATCTTGGTGTACTAAATTTGGCTTGTTTGTATGCACACCAGGTAAAGAATCCTGTTTTGGGATAACAGTTGTAGCACCCCAGATGAGACACTAATAAAAGCCTTGCCCAGTCCAGCTTACTAAGAACAGCAGGGGGCAGGTGCCAATCGGCCTCCAGTGCGCACTGACCTGTTTTGTCAGGGAGAGCCAGTGGTACCTCTACCTGGCTGAGCAGTAAGCAGCCCAAAGGTGCAATGCTAAAATTGAGGTATTGTCTTGAAGAAGTGTAATTGTGATCTGTTCGCATATTTGAACTTGGTATTTGGTTTGCATATCTGAGCTCAGTATTTTAGTTTGCATATTTATATTTGGTACAAAAAGAATTTTGTTTGAGGAGATAATTACAAAATGGGAACCAGTTCTGTTACTAAAGTACCACCTTGCTCCCCCTTAAGATGCATGAGACACATGAGACTAAATTTGTGGGGGGAATCCTCTGACAAAAGAAAGTTTGAAACAGTAGTGTATTTGATTGTGGTCTTTGTATGAGATAGATGGTGGGGGGAAGTGACTTGAATGTGAGATTCTGGGTTATAGTGCTGTATTGCAGTTGGTGGTGTTCTGTGGATGAACTGATTTGGATCTAGAAAAATGAATAATGGATTGATGTTTAATACGCTGTTTATTGACATCTGTAAGAAATTGTAAAAGGTAAATGGGGTTGAGGAATGTACCTATTGCTGAGCTAATTGGAATTGCATATAAAGTTTATAGTCACAGGAACGAAAAAAAAAAAAAAGAGGCAAAGAGAGCCCAGGCCTGTGCTGTACAGCTTGAACATAAATTTCAGGCCTGTGTCAAGCTGCAAGATAAACTCAGCTCAGTGTAACAGGGGTCTGCCAGGGTCCGGCAGCTCCCTCTTGGTAAATTGCAGCGAGAAGAAGAAAAAAATATATGGAAAAAAGTTGACTGCTGCTAAAGCGGCAAAAGGGGGGCTTTCTCCTTCCACCTCTGCTGCAGTGGTATTGCTGCTAGAGAGCTGTGATACTGAACGGAGACTGGGGGTAAATTTAAAGGCATCCACAGCAGATCCCTGGTTCCAATGAAGCTGGGAAATTAAACCACAATTTTTTATTTTTAATAGATCTATTCTGTGATAACAAGTTGTAAAAGACTTCCCATTGTTGGGGTCATGGGAAAGAAAAAGTTAAGGCTGTTTTGAAACCAATAGAATGCCAAATTGAGAACAAAAAAAAAATTATATGCTAGAATGCCCTGCATCTCTTTCTTAGTTTGAAATTTGTTAAGTAAATTGTAAGCTCAAATAATGTTTTCTGAGAATCCTGTTCAGCTGCATATCCCACGAGAAAATACTTGGAAGGTGCAGATCTACTTGCTACAGTCAGAACAATGACATGAGCAAGATGAGCAGCTGAAGTACCTGGTAAAGCAAATACTACACTGATAAACAGAACTTAAGCTGGTAAGGCAGAATATAATACTCCCATTTTGCCAATAAGAAGACACATTCTATGGAATACCAGTTGGTACAAAATTTGAGAACCATTAATTAGATTAAAAGTAGTATCAAGAGATCTTCTAGCTGTAGCAGTATCACAAGCAACTAGAGAAAATACAGTAGAAAAGTTAAAATTGCAGTTTAGTTTCTTACTGAAACCTAAATCAATTGAATCAGACAACAGAAGCCACTTTACTGCTGAGGTGGTCCAAGAGTAGGCAAAATCTGAAAGATCATTGGGGAGTCAACAGATGTCCTCAGATTACTGCTCTTGCCCTAAAATCTCCCTAGGGTAAAAGAAACTAAAGACCCCCAAAATCCTCTCCATTATCCTGGACAATATGTCCTAGTTGAACTCCCCAAGGTGGGGTAAGTCCCCCTGGTACTAAACACCCATTCAATAAGTATACTTGGGTGGCCGATGATGCCCATGGTGGGGAACATAAAAAAAAATACTAGGTGGATTGTTCCCTCTTTCTAAAGCCAGTCCTTTGGGCCGAGTTTTTCTTTTTTCTTTCCTTGCAGGAAGAAGAGAAAAGAAATAGATCTTCAGATCTTCGCCTGAGAAAAGTTCCTACTTCATCAAAGCATATGTAATTGGCTAATTGAAGACACCATGTTATATGGGGTTTATAGAATTTTTAGTTGTCATAAGCATGTTAATCTTTGTGATTGGTTTCATTTTTATTAGAAGCGTCCTTTTGGAGAACTAAATCTTTATAGAATTAGACAAGAAACACCTATAGTAAAGTAAAGAATAGAGAAAATGGCCTGGAGCAACTTGTGAATTTTGTGTTGTGGATATATACTGTATGGATGCATTGCTGAACAAACTCCTGAAAATTAAACTAACCGAAACCTAAGAAATAATGCAAGGGTTTGTTCACCTTTGGAATCCAACCAGTCAGGGTATATGTGTTACATTGCCCGCTTCTGCAGGAGAAAGTTTTAGGTTTGTAATGATTAACCTAAACCTTTCTGATATTCTATCAAAGAAATTAGATTACAACCACCTTCGTAAAAATAGCACATGTTTTGGCCCCTCTGGGACCCAATTTGTTCTCCCAACAAACTCTACTTGGATTGATTTATTAAAAAAAACCCAAAACAACAACAAAACCAAACATGTTGCGAATGGCCATCCTTTAACAGTGGGACAGACTCATTTAATTGTAGTTGTGCTTCTAAGAGGGTTAGTACATGGTGTACCTACGTAGAATGGTGGCCCTCTTACAATTGAGAGCAATTCTTACGATCATGAGTTTATTATTGAATGAGATACTGAATGATGCATTGAAATCCCAGATACAGTAGGTCCAGAAATCACCAATTGTGGTCAATGCACCAGCTATAAATGAGTTTGAACTTGGAAGGCCTACCTAAGTATGGAGATCAACTCCAATGATCAACCTCTCTCAACGCGTACCGTAACCACCATAGAAGGGGCGGTACTTCCGTTGTTGTCTCATCTGCGCTTGGGGACAACGGTGGTGATCAGCAGAGGCAGAAAACATGGCAGCTGTCTTCCACCAGCAGTCTGCAGGGGAGGAGCTGGTCAGAGTCTCGCCTACCCAGTATGGCTCCGGCACTTGCAAATGGTTCAACACCCGCCTGGGTTTCAGCTTCCTCACCATGACCACCATGGGCAGCATGAACCTGGACTCACCCATCGAAGTCTTTGTGCACCAGGACAAGATCCACATGAAGGGTTTCCGCAGCCTGAAGGATGGTGAAGCTGTGCAGTTCGCCTTCATGGAGTCACCCGAGGGCTTAGAGTGCATTTGGGTGACTGGCCCGGGGGGTGCTTACTGCATTGGTAAGAAGAAACCCCAGAGAAAAGACAAGTGCTACAACTGCGGTGAGTGGAGTCACCACGCCAAAGAACGCAAGCTCCCACCACAGCCCAAATGACGCCATTTCTGCCGGAGCACCAGTCACATGGTCACCGGCTGCCCGAAAAAAGCTCAGCAGTGCAGCGGACAGCCACTGAGAGTCTGACTTTTGCATTATACATTTGATTTAACTCAAATGTTTCATTGAACTTTCAGAATTTGTTTGTTCTATGTTCATGTGTTATTACTTGCCTGTTGAGGGAGAGAGATGGATTTTCTCATGTAATAGTAGCCTTCTTAGCTGTGGTCAAGCCATGTGTGAATACTGTTTAGCCAGTTAATGCGTGTAACTATCTTAGTCAACTTAGGTCCCCACATTTTTGTTTTTTAATTTTCTCTTCAGTTCCCTAATGATTTCTGAACTACTTAGGGATTTCATGATGTTTTAAAAAAAAAAAAAAAGCTAGTAGATTCATGGCAGGGCGTGCCACGTGCTTGTGCCTGCCTTGCATGGGGGACACCATCAAAGATGTGGTGGAGACAACTGACCTGGAAGTACAGCTAGCAGAAGCTAGATAAAAGAGGAAGAAATAGTAAGAGGAATAGCAGCTTCAGGTTCTGAGGGACTGAGTGGGGACAATGATTATTACAAATTAGACTATCCATAATAACTGGATTACTGTTTTTAGTGGTGAGCATAGCTATTGTTAAGTATGTGATTTCTCACTTGTTTTCTTCTACCTCATGTATTAGACATATGTCTATTCCAAAAATAGACAAAAATCATTCCAAAATGTGCACTCAGCTGACAAAAACTAGGATGGAGTCACTGAAGGTGAACTTCATAGACTTGAGAACTTAGGAAGAGGTAGAATTGTTTGCTGCAATTTTCCTTCTGATTGTGGTGCTTCTGAGAACAGAGCAACTGAGGAAGATTTAAACGCAGTTAAATGATGAGCACAGCAGCGGCTAAGGTAAGAGCTGAGGCTGTGCATGCATTGAGGAGATGAGGAGGAGATCCTGGAGACACGGTCCTGCTGAGAGAATCACTGCAGAGTGACTGATCTCGCAAGAGGGACTGACACCTGTAGGAGTCAGCCCAAAGAACAGTATTTGCCTGAACATTGCCATCAGGGCCTTGGAGAACAGATGCCCTGATAGAAAGAATTGGACAATAACTTGGAGAGAGGCCTGAGGAAAAGAATTGTGTTGTGCAGGTCTCTCCGACCCGAGGGCTATAGGTAACAATGGCTGCTGTATGGATTTCACCTGCTGCCTCAGCAAAACTTGCTCCCACCTCCTAAAAGGAATTGTGTTGTACGGGTCTCTCCAACGTGAGGACAATAACTGCTGTCCAGAAGATGGATTTTCACCTGTTGCCTGAGCCAGACTTGCCCCCTACCTCCTCCCTGTAACAAAGGCCAACGAAGAAGAGCATGTGCAGAGGCTTGCCGAAGGTCCTGAGGTCACCCAACGGACCACTAAGAGACCTCTGAACTGAGGCGACGCAGGCGCAGATACGTTCTGGCAAGCGAAGTGGGGACTCTTCGGGCCTGTGCAGTTAAGCCTGGATTGCACAACAAAGGTGGAGATTGGCCTCAATCTGTGTGAGTGAGGAGGGGTGAAGAAGCATAAAAGACAATTCCTGACTGGACATCGAGACCTCCCCACCGAAGGATCCCGGATCATGATGGAGGACCAGCAGGACTCTTCTCACGGGACCTGAGACCAGAGGGATGCCTTTCGAACTCGTGGTGGTAGCCAACCTTTTTTCCCCCCTTTTCTTTTCTTTCCTTTCCTCTACTCTCTCTAGCGCGTGCCACTTTACAGGCAAATTAATAAAGTAACACTGTTCGATTGAATTATAACCCCTTGGCATTTTGGTTGCCTTAATTTTGCGCTTTGAGATCAAGGTAAACAAACCATCACGAGTCCATCACCGAATGGACCGTGACAACACCGACGTGGTGTTTCCAGGAACAACCAAGGGAGATTTAAACGCTCTCCTAGGGACCGCTGGTGACCAGGAGCGCAGCAAACAGGGCCAGCAAACAGGGGTGAGGCAGTTAGCTTGGCAGGCAGTTTAAGCAGGCAGGGCAAGGAAGCTCTGTCAACTCAAGTGATTTACCTCACTTGGTTGTTGTCACCCTCGCAGAAGGAGCTGATTATGGTATCCACTTGGGGCAAAGGTAAGTACTCTGTACTCAACAAGAAGGAGGTGGCAACTCAGACAGAGTTGCCACAGGAACACGCAGCCACCCAGACCTCAGGCTGCAGAGAATGCCAAAGCCTTTTGCTGGTGTGGAACAGCAGCAGAGAAAACAGTTGTGTGAGGCGTGAGCAGGTGGATGACCTGCTCAGCCTGGTAGTAGAGCTGAGAGAGAAGGTGGAAAAGTTGAGAAGTATTAGGGAGCTGGAAAAGGAAATCAGCTAGTGGGATCAAACTCTGGCCTCCTGGAGACAGAAAAGGCCACCAGAAAGAAACCAAGATCAAGGGATTCCTCTATCTTCCCCTTGCCTGACTGAAGAAGGCAGGTCAAGGGAAGGGGATGAATGCAAGAAATTCTACACTCGGGGTGGCATGAGAAACACCCCCTTACCCAGCCCACCTTCCCAGGTGCCTCTGTTCCACAGGCATGAGGCTCTGGATGTGGAATGCAGTGACCTGAGGAACAGGGGGAAATGGCAGGAAGTTCCTGGTGTAGAAGGAGGAGGGTCCCTACTGTGACCACCCCACCCTCCCAGGTTCCCTTGCAAAACAGGTATGAGGCCTTGCAAGTGGAACTAAACAACAACATTGAGGGAGGTGGTTCCAGTAAGTTGGAGGTGCCACAGAGGATAAGTCACCTTGCATGCTCCATCAAAACAGCTCCACAAACAAAAAAAGGCGGGTTGTGATCGTAGGAGATTGCATTCTAAAGGGAACAGAAGGCCCTATATCCAGGCCTGACCCACTTCTCAGGGAAGTCTGCTGCCTCCCTGGGGCCAGGGTTAAAGACATAAGAAGGAAGCTTCCTGCCCTGGTTAGGCCCTCAGACTATTATCCCCTAATAATTTTTCAGGTAGGCAGTGATGAAACTGAAAAGAGAAAACTAAGGACAATCAAGAGAGACTTCAGGGCCTTGGAACAACTGGTCAAGGGATCAGGAGCACAAGTAGTGTTCTCCTCTGTCCCCACAGTTGCAGGGTACGACGAGAAAAGATGCAGGAAGACCCACCAGATCAATACCTGGCTGTGGGACTGGTGTCACTGGCAGAATTTGGGGTTTTTTGATCGTAGGTCGGCTTACTTGGCACCTGGCCTGCTAGCGACAAATGGGATGCACCTGTTTCAATAGGGGAAAAGGATCCTGGGTCAGGAGTCAGCAGGACTTACTGAGAGGTCTTTAAACTAGATTTGAAGGGGAAAGGGGAGGAAACAAGGAAACAGAGGCATACCCAAGGGTGACATGCCAGCATTTGAGGGTAGTGCTAATGAGGCCCTTCAGTCTACCGTCCCAGCAGAGGTAGAGGATGGAGAGCCATGTAGTAGGAGAAACACAAGGGTTATTGATGTGTCAGAAACCATGGAAGCACTTGAGGATGGCCACAAAGGAATTAGGACTTCTCACCAGAAAAATGTGGCGGGATCAATAGCCCAGCTGAAGTGCATCTATATGAATGCAAGCAGCATGGTCAACAAACAGGAAGAGCTGGAAGCCATTGTGAGGCAGAAAAACTATGGTATAGTTGCAACATGGTGGTTTCACTCTCATAACTGGAGTGCTGCATTAGATGGCTATAAATTCTTCAGAAGGCGTAGGTGAGGAAGGAGAGGAGGTGGGGTAGCCATGTATGTTAGGGAGTGTTTTGATTGTCTGGAGCTTAAAGAGGGTGATTGTAGGGTTGGGTGTCTATGGGTGAGAATCAAGGGGATGGGCAATAAGGCGGACATCCTGGTGGGGGTCTGTTACAGACCACCCAACTAGGATGAAAAGGCAGATGAAATATTTTGCATGCAGCTGGGAGAATTCCCCTGATCACTAGCCCTTGTTCTTATGGGGGACTTCAACCTGCCAGATGTCTGCTGGAAATACAACACAGCAGAGAGGAAGCAGTCTAGGAGGCTCCTTTAGACAACTTCCTGACACAGCTGGTTGGTGAGCCTACTGGGGAAAACGCCCCACTGGATCTGTTGTTTGTAAATAGAGAAGGACTCGTGGGCAACATGTCAGTTGGAGGTCTCCTTGGATATAGTGATCATGAAATGATTGAGTTTTCTATTCTTGGAGAAGTTAGAACAGTGGTCAGCAGAACTGCTACTTTGGACTTCAGAAAGACAGACTTTGACCTGTTCAGAAGGCTGGTTGTCAGAGTCCCTTGGGAGGCAGTCCTGAAGGACAAAGGAGTCCAGGAAGGTTGGTCTCTCATCAAGAAGGTAATCTTAGAAGCACAGGAGCAGGCTTTCTCTGTGTCCTGAAAGACGAGCCAGCAGGGAAGAAGGCTGGCCTGGCTGAATAGAGAGCTGTGGCTGGAAGTTAGGAATAAAAAGAGAATTTATAACCTTTGGAAGGAGGGTCAAGTTTCTCAGGAGGAATACAAGAATGCCATGAAGTTATGCAGGGAGAAAATTAGAAGGGCCAAAGCCCAAGTAGAGCTGCACCTGGCTACCACTGTTAAAGACAAGAAATGTTTTTATAAATATATTAGCAACAAAAGGAGGGCTAAGGAGAATCTCCATTCCCCAATGGATGCGGCGGGAAACATAATGACAGAAGATGACGGAAAGGCTGAGTTACTTAATGCCTTCTTTACCTCAGTCTTTAATAGTGAGAACAGTTGTGCTTCAGGTACCCAGCCCCCTGAGACAGAAGACAGGGATGGGGAGCAGAATGAAGCCCCAATAATCCAAGGGGAAATGGCTAGTGATCTGCTACACCACTTGGACACCCACAAGTCTATGGGGCCAGATGGGATACATCCAAGGGTGCTGAGGCAGCTAGTAGAGGGGATCACTAAGTCACTTTCCGTTATCTATCAGCAATCTTGGCTAACTAGGGAGATCTCTGTTGCCTGGAAGTTGGCTAATGTGATGCCCATCTACAAAAAGGGTCAAAAGGAGGATCTGGGGAACTACAGACCTGTCAGTCTAACTTCAGTGCTGGGGAAGGTCATGGAGCAGATCATCCTGAGTGACATCACATGGTATATGCAAAAAAACCATACAATCAGGCCCAGTCAACATGGGTTTATGCAAGGCAGGTCCTGTTTGACCAACCTGATCTCCTTCTACGACAAGGTGACCCATCTAGTAGATGAGGGGAAGGCTGTGGATATTGTGTAGCTAGACTTCAGCAAAGCCTTTGACACCATATCCCACAGTATTCTTCTGGAGAAGCTGGCAGCTCATGGCCTGCATGGGTGTTCTCTTTGATGGACAGAGAACTGGCTGAATGGTCAGGCCCAAAGAGTTGTGGTGAACAGGGCCAAATCCAGTTGGCAGTCAGTTAGGAGTGATGTTCCCCAGGGCTCAGTATTGGAGCCAGTTCTGTTTAATCTCTTTGTCAATGATCTGGATGAGGGGATTGAGTGCACCCTTAGTAAATTTGCAGACGACACCAAATTGGGTGGGATTGTTGATCTGCTGGAGAGTAGGAAAGCCATACAGGGGGATCTGGACCAGCTGGATCATTGGGCTGAGGCCAATTGTATGAGGTTCAACGAGGCCAAGTTCTGAATCCTGCCCTTGGGTCACAACAACGCCAGGCAATGCTATAGGCTTGGAGAAAAGTGGCTGGAAAGATGCCTGGTGGAAAAGAATCTGGGGGTGTTGATTGACAGCTGGCTGAACGTGAGCCAGCAGTGTGCCCAAGTGGCCAAAAAGGCCAACAGCATCCTGGCTTGTATCAGGAATAGTGTGGCCAGCAGGACTAGAGGAGTGATCATGCCACTGTACTCAGTGCTGGTGAGGCCCCACCTTGAATCTTGTCTTTAGTTTTGGGCCCGTCATCATAAGAAGGACATTGAAGTGCTAGAGAAAGTGCAGAGGAGGGCAACAAAGCTGGTGAGGGTCTTTTCCAACCGAAATGATTTTATGTTTACATGATTCTATGAATAATTAAAAATACAGTTTCTGTGACAAGTAGCATTTTTTTTCCAGTGAGCGAATGACTGTGATTTACCCATGTTGTAAGATCTATCACTAGCAGTGCTATTGCATGTATGCAATATAGAAGAAAGGTAATTTTGTGCTCATTGAGACACCCTGAGCTACATTATGTTAGAATGAATTCTACCTCCAAAAAATCTTTATATTCATAGATGTAACTTATTTCAATTTATTTTGATAATCAGGTGAATACTAGAAAAAAAGACACACTCCAAAACCGAAGCGCCAAGCCAAATGGAAGCAAACCCCACAAATAATAACTTAAAAAAGCAAAACAGTAAGTCCTAGCAAAAACTTAAATCTCGTTCTGCAAGATTTAGATTTTCATTTTCATCTGCAGACTAAGCAGGATCACAGCTGTTTTGGAAGACAGGATCAGCACAATCTTGCTAAAACAGGTAAGTGGATTGAATTCTGAAAAATGAGCAGACATGCAGAAGAAAGTGAGATAGTTTAAGTGATAGGTTAGTGTGAAATGCACAGAAGTATAAGAGGGAAGTTGTCTAGATAATTGTATTGCAGAGTAACATTCGGGGATTAAAATGAAGAAAGAAGACATTTATTCAGATATGCTGTATTAGGGTTATCACATAAAAAAAAAAGAAGAAAGATTGCTCTGATTTATCACTGGCTCTGCCAGAAGTTAAGTATATGGTATATGTTTTCTGAAAGAAAGAAGAAAAAAAAAGATGCAGTTCGATACAGGTCAGAAGACAATATTACAAGTCTGGGAAAATAAAATCATAGAATAGTTTAGGTTGGAAGGGACCTTCAATGGTCATCTAATCCAACCCTCCTGCAATGGCAGGGACATCTTCAACTAGATGAGGTTGCTAAGAGCCCTGTGCAGCCTGACCTTGAACAATCTTTTGATCGTTTGTGGTTTATGCCACAAAATTAACCCTAGATTTACATCTTCATTTAAATCAAGAAACTGAATTTATCTATAGATTTCAACTTTCTTCGTATCTAAAATATAACAGATTGACTTGTATTTAGGGAGGACATGAGTTCAAATGATATGGAAAGTGAATACTGAGTTCTGATTTTGTTGAAATATCTGATAAGTCTGGAAGTGCAAGATTTATTAGGAAGTTAATGAGCTTGTGATTTTATGATTACTTTGTCTAAAAATAGCAAAAATAGTACAATTCTCTCTTTTTTTTTAGATTGCACATTTAACAAATTCTAGTGTGAGATGTGGAAGGCAAATGAATTAAAGACAGTACTGAAATCTTCCCCTTGGTGCCTCATCTTTCATGTCTTTTTGAATGGAATACTTTTCTTTTTTGGCAGTTTTTAAGCAAATAAAGCTTTTTTTGTGACCTGAACTTTCCTCAGTGAATAAATGGAAAGTCAACATTCTGCTGGATTTTATAGATTATTTAAACAGGCTTAATTAGATTCTCGAATATAACAAAAAAGAATATAAAAATGAAATGTAATGAGGTGAAGATACTGTACAATATCATTAAACAGAAGTAATGTTTGATCAGGAAAATGACATTGCTATGATGGTTATTTGTTCTGAAATAATACACACTGAAAACAAACTGGTTGTAATGTGCGAGCTGTTGTCTGCAGCCTTCTGAGCAGTTGGGCAAATCCATATCAGAATTTCATCTGTACTGAAAGTGTGATCCCCCCCCTTTTTGTGTCATAAAACATGGACTTTTTAAAGAGCAAGTACTTAACTAGTAAGGTTCATGGTCTTTTGAAGCCAGTTTTATGATGTTCTTTTTCTATAGAACAATTTAATTAGATATCAAAATGTCACCTGCAGTGAATAAAATCCCTAAATACTTAAGTTAGAGCTGTGTGTTACCTGCAGAAATGAAAGGCAGTGATACTTCTATTTTATCCTGTTGCTTTAGAGACTAATAGGAAAGATCACAATACTTTACCACTAGAGAAAAACTGTTGTCTAACTTAAGATCTGAGCCATTATCTATTAATGGAAGAATTTCTATGGGCTTCGCTGATACTGGGATATAATTTCAGGGGTTTTATTTTAGCAGAAAATACAGGATAATGTTCAGCAATTGATGTTATTAATGATTATTAATGATTACTGCTATAAAGGGAATTTATAAGAATTCGCAGAAAATTATTTTGAATATACGTAAAGTTATAATTTTTTCAGCCAATAATGATAATTCCATCAGGGGAGGGAAGCCACATCTTCCTCGGTTAATTCCTTCTGCTACATTGGGGTTTTTGTGTGTGTTTTGTTTTGTTTGTTTGTTTTTATTACAGTAAATTATCAGCATTAGGGTCTGTTACTGGACATTGCAAGAACTGCATGGAATCAAATGATTGTGGGGAAAACTTGTTTCAATGTAGTTCTACAATAAACCAGCACAAAAAGCTATTCAAGCAGTGGAAGCGGTGAACTAACATGTTTTCTCTTATGCTTTAAAAAATTAAACCTGCAATTCATTCATTCATTTGAGGGGGTCGGGAGGAATTCAGATACCATTCCACCAAAGGCATTAGTCTCATTCTGCATGCCCAGTAAATAAACCATGGTATCGCCCACCAGTTATTTAGTACAGAGATGGCAACTGACTTTTAGAGTTGTTGAGAACTGTAAATTCTTTAGAAACAAGTCAGTCAGTGTTTGCTCTTAAACCTTGAGACAGGCTCTGGTGTCAAAACTTGTGGAAAACAAATATCTGTCTCAATAGAGCCTCAAGATACATTTTAATAAAACGAATAGCTTTATAATAAAACAGAATAAGAATGTAATTTTAAATGCTTGTTAAATTGTCTACCACTTCAAACAAATGCTGACATTTTTAATCTCATTCACATTTTCTGTACATATTAATCATAGATGTAATTTAACAACCACTAAATATAGAGCCCAATAGAATTTTTGTTGGGCTATGAGTGCAGGATAGGTGTTATTGTCAATTAGAGGACTTAAAATAAAATATTAACATTTTAAAAAATCCAGAATATTTTTCTCCCTCTTGAAAAGTTCTAGCCTGTTTTAATTGCATTTATTTTCTCCTTTTAAAACTTTCTAGATAAAAGCTGCATTTCAGACCAAAGCCTGTGGCTTACTTTTTACATAGCTGAAAAAGAGACAGACAACACAGCCACAAACAATTCAGTTCCTGTTCCACATACAGCAGCAGGAGTGTGAGGATCAGTGTGTCTGATGCTGAGCATCAAGTTCTCTCTTGTGGCAGAAAGAGAGAACAGTGCCTCCCTACCACCGCTATGTAATTCAGTACAACTGGCCTGGGTCAGTATGTGATTGGAAAAGTCCATCAAATCATCCTGGAAACTAGGTGAGGAAGAGGCAGACATGACACAGCCCAGAGGCCAGGAAATGGAAGATATAAGATGTGCTTCCTTCCTCTGATATTTTTTAAAATATATTTTTGTCCTGCCATTTGCATTGTTTTATTGCAGCTGCTGTATTGATACACCTCCAACAGATTTCCTGTGGCCTTTGTATTTTCTGTTTTTCATTTTTCTTCCAGTCTAGAATTTTAATTTACATGTGGGCAGTCTTAAGCAGTGTTCCTAAATCCATTGTGCATTCTGTATCAATGGGAGATGAACAGGCAGGAGCAAGGACTGATATCCCCAGAGCTTGTCTGTGATGCTCCACAATTTGAAATGCCCCCAAATTTGCTTTTTCTCCCCTTCTCTCAGCAGTACATGAACCACATTCCCGTGCTAACCAACTGCAAACTGCAAGTTGTTTTCCTTGAACTAGAACTGGACCCATAAATTTAAAACGTGGGTGGAGTATTCAGTGAAATTAGCTGTCAAAATCTATTTGTAAACAATCATTCAGTCTGTAGGGTGACTTTGCAGTCCTTAGGCATGATTAAATAGATCGAGCTTTTCTCTTGCATTTCATGCTACCTTTATAAGTTTTCCAGAAATTGCTTTGTTTAGGGCTTGTGGCTTTGCACAAAGTACCTTTTTATTCTGTGTTAAAAGTAATTTAAAGCAAACACAGCCTAAGAAAGGAGAAACTAAATTTTCTTTTTGATGGTTTTCTCTTCACAATGTATAATAGAAGAAGTTAATAGTGTCAGAACATGTGTGCAAAATCTTTAAATGAACCCATCCAACTTGTCTCTAGTTGATATTCTTTCCTCTCCATCAGTTTTGGGTGTCTTTTTGCAAATCCTCTAACCATCAATATTTTAATGAGGCTTTTTATAGCTAAAGGAAACCACAGATTAGATCAGATACCACTGGGGGTTTGTTAGATCAAAGCTTAACCGTTCATATGTCTAATACTGCTAGGTTGTGCTGAAAAAAGAGAATTCCAGTAAAATAAAAATATTGACTTATCTGCAAGGCACAATATTTCCTATCTATTTTACATAAAACTTTAAAGCTTTTTCTGTAATGAGTATTATATTGATTTCTATAAAGGATATTATGGATACATTTTAGTGAAAATTTTTGTCTAGGTTTTGTTAATTGACAAAGAGCTAACAACAGTCCTCTGGCTGAGTATACTGTTTAAAAGTATTATGAAATCTGTATTTGTAGCAGATTAATAGAGCTTCTTTGTATTTTCAGAGGTGAAATAGTAAATCAAATATTTAATAACTTTCATTCTTATTAGTGCCTATGTGTTTCTAGAAGATTTGATCTGCATCTTCTTAAAAGCAACCTGACATAACCCTTAATTCTTATAGCTAATTTTATATATACAGTAAGAAAGTCATAGGAAGTCCTCTTGTATTGTAATAAGTTTGGTTTTCTTAAATGGATTTTTTTCAGTCACATACTTTAAAATAGTTATTTGAAAATTTTGGATTATTCATCCAGGACCATGAAAAAGTAATTTGGTAAAGTACAGAAAATTCTTAGAGCTGCTCAAACTGTGAAATGCAAGTGTTCTTTCATGCTATACAAAGTTATTATAATTTTAACACAATCTGCTGTAAGGAAAATATGAAAGAAATTATTACAAGTTTTATGTATAGGGGACAATCTGAAATAGCAACACTGAAATGTGGTTGAAAAGCAATTGTATTATATCATTCAGTAGTCTTTTAACAAAATGTAAAGGCAGAATAGAGTGTTAAAATATTCAGAAAGGGGAAGACATAGTAAAATCCCACCTATTTTCACTCTTTTCTGTTGTATTGCAGTGTATTTCTAACTTCTTTTCTACCTTTCTCTCTTTTATTTGAAATAAATTAGATATTTGTGTGTATAAAATTAGACTTCCAAGGTGAAATAGACTTTCTGCAGGTAAGAAAAATGACCATTCTCAGCAAATTAGTTAAACATGTCACAAAAGGAAATGCTTGTAGAAAACATTTCATATTTCATAATGCATCTTTTGAATAGTTTGAATGCTGAAGTAGAATAAAAAAATTAGATGCATCCTCTTTTTTTTTTTCCCAAAATTTTAACCATTTCAGGATCTGAAGATAATCTGTGACTCCTTTTCATATAAGGAATATTTTTAACATTCTTTGTTCATGTTTGAAATCTATGAGAAGTATTAAAGTTCTTGTCAAAGTAACTATATGCTGTGTTTTGGTTTTTTTTCTTTTAATCAAAGTCCTTATAAAATCTCTATCATAATATTTTTTCCTTCTAGATGTAACTTTGATAATTACCTGTAAAAACAGTGAAATCAGTTAACTGATTAGGGAAATTAGCAAGGCTGGATCCCAGAAATCGCAGTTCTCTATTCATCTCCTGTAGGGATCTAGTAGGATCTTTCCCACTACAACACTTCTCAGTTCCAGTTCGAAAGTATCAAGTTTGCTTTATCATTTTTCTGCTACTGACTTTGACCAACAGCTGTAGCAGTAGATTGATAGCACAATGGGCATTTGAACATTTAAAAATTACATGTGTAACTCACATATTTGATGCAGACTATAAACTGGTGATAGTAATTTTTAGCAATCATTGAAACTGTTTAAAATCAAACTACATGCAGAAGGTAACTATATGTAATTTAATATATTATTTTTCACCTAAGCTATCCCATTAGCTGACCGAAAAAGTTGACTATTGCCAATACTTCGTTTTATCCAATAACCCACTGATAAAAAATGTGTGCAATCATGTATCAAATCCATAGACCTGTGGTAGATTCTACTTTTTTTTTTTTTTTTAAGTCTACATATTGGATGACTAAGGTAGAAGCATTAGGATACTTGTCTAAAGTCATTAAAAAAAGCTTTTAGAAGATTTTCGGGGGGGGCCTTTATTCATGCCCACCCAATATTTCAGTAGTAAGAAGGGATGATTATGCTTTCCATTATCTACTCCTCCTTCAGTTTGTTTCAAGTTTACTATATGGGCAATCTATTTATTCACCTGTTGGTTTTTTTCTTTTTGTAAGGTCATGTTCCTTGTTAAATTGCTGCAGTCACTCAACCAAATCAAATGTAGTTCTATCAGGCTGTTTGGAGGATCAATGTTGTAATGCACCTACCTTGACAGCATTAATTCCTTATTCTGTAACACCAAGTTTGACTTCTCTTTACAAATTCAAACTCACAAAAAATGACAACATGTTTCAATATTGTAAATCACTAATAGTGCACTGAGGACCTTTGTCCTTAATGATTGTGATGAGGAAGTGAAAGGCACTGGATGTTATAAAATGCTTCATCTAATTCCAGCCTGACAGTTTGGAAATAAAATTAGTTACCCTCTGCTTCCTTTCCTGAGACCTCAAGTCCTGTATAACACTGGAATGTGGGTGGGGCACAGAGGTAAAACATTGATTTATGGCAGTAACTGGCAGAACTGTGTAGAAGGAATAGAAGATCTCTATATGTATGTGCATCTTGCTGAAGCGATAAGTAAGGAATGAAAGATTCCTGATAAATTGAGCAGTACAAAAATAGGGTTAAGTGAACATTTGTTTCAGTTCTGCACAGCTGTTTCTGCAGATCATGTTCGTGCTCCTTAATATTCATTGCTAGGAAACACTCATGCAGAGAATTTTTTGTTCAACATGAATATTTAGGAAATTACTGTTCAATGTATGAATATTTAGTTTTGCACGCAAAAATCCCAGAATTCATGAACAATTTTATGGGATGTTATTTATCATTTACTGTTCTTCTCATCTATAAGTTTCACTCCTTCAGTCAAAAAATAACAAAACTATATCGTTTTGGCAATCACATGAAAAAAATTGCAATAGGTTATTCTTTGTCTAATCTTGTCAAAGCGCTGTTTACAACAAACTTATTCACAAATCTAAGATTTTTGCTTTTGAAAGCAAATTGTATAAAAATACAAAAATTCAGCAAATTCAATACATTTACTTTAATACTGATTGGCATACATAGGCAATATACAAAAGTGAGGCTATTTTAAAGAATTTATAAGTCCAAAGGTAAGCATAAAATGGTTCAGTTAACCTATTTAATCCCCTTAAAATCCAGAGGGTTTAGATTTAGTATGAAGAAATATCTCAAAGGTCAGATATTTATGTTAACTACTGACTAATAAAATGACCAAATTTTTCTCCCAGGGAATCGGAAATTTTCATTAAAAAGTATTAAGAAATAATGTAGAGAATTATTGTGCCAATTAGTATCAATGGATGGAAAAAATAACCTAACCTGTTTTTTTCCTCATTGCTTAAAACACATAATGTAAAAATATTTTTAGAAATGTGTTTAGATTGGACTATTAGAAACCTAATACTCATAATTGCACCATGTTGATTTTCCAGGGTCACCTCCTCTGTGTGCAAGAAGCCAAAGGTGGCAGGACGCCTGTGTAGATGAACAAGTAGCTCCTGAGAAAACTCAAACATAGAAAGGAAGCAAACAATAAGTGGAGGCAGGGACAGATGATCCAGGAGGAATATAGAGACACTGTCCAACCATGAAGGGATGGGGCTAGGAACACTTGAGTCCCTAGTGGTGTATCTCACAGACTGTTACTGGCTCCAGTATTATTTAACATCTCAATTAAGTACATGGATGATGGGACAGAGTCCACGGTCAGCAAGCTTGCAGAAAACTGGGAGTAGTGTTTGATAGACCAGAAGGTTGTGCTGCTCTTCACAAGAACCTTGACAGGCTGGAGAAATGGGTTGACAGGAATCTCATGAAGTTCAATAAAGGGAAATGCAAAGTCCTGTAGCTCAGCTTCTCATTGACACCAAGTTGACTGTGATCCAGCGGTGACAAATAAGGTCAACAGCCTCCTGGGCTGCATTAGACAGAGTACTGCCAGCAGTTGGAGGGAGATGATCCTTCCCCTCTACTCAGATCCAGTGAGAAATATCTAGTGTGCTGGGTCCAGTGCTGAGCTGCCCTGTACAAGAGATGGGGAGATACTGGAGTGAGTCTAGTAAATGGCTGCAAAGATGGTTAAGGGCTTGGAGCACCTGACACCTGAGGAGCACAGAAGGCTTAGGGAGGATTTTATCAATGAGTTGTCATGTACTGATAAGGATAATGGCCGAAACATTGTGGCAAAACCAGTTCATCCAGCCACAGGAGATGACACATTCAGTATAGGGTGAACTGCGATTTACCTATCAATGACAAGCTAACGAGCCACAGCCCAGGCCGGCTGGCCAATACCGAAGGTGCGGGATGTGCCGGAGGGCACATAGCTCCACCTTCTGATATGCCCAGCTTGGCACAAAGGGGAAAAGCTGAGACCCTTCAACATAGCCTTCAACATAGAGACTTGTCGAGACTTGTTGATCTTTTGCAATCACCCCTTCCCCCCCAGACTTCCCTCTACTTGGAGTGCTATAAAAAAGCTCACCTAAAACAGCACTGGTGGGGAACCCACCACCCTGAGGACCCTCTGCCCACCAGCCTTGCCAGGGGAACTGGACCAGACACTGGAGGACGCTGCACTCCTGAACTACAAACCCCAGCATCCTCGCTGCGGGACACTGGAGACCATACATATCATACAAGTCTTGTCATCCATGCTGCGGAGCCGTAAGAGTGGCTGGATCCCTCACCCTTTTGTTTCTTCCTTTCTCTCTGCTCTTTCCTTCTCTCCTTTTTTCTATATCCCTATTTCTTTGTCTCTCCTTCCATGAGTGGTGATATCTTTCTTTCTCTCTCTCTTATACCTTAGTTTTCCTTCCCTCTCTACCACTCTCTTTCTCTCTTTTCCTTTTGAACATATGAGAGTAACATCATCTTAAGCTCTGCTGTTTGATTCTGGTTAAATTTTGTATTATAGCTACTAATGGTTGCCAATACATCACTTGTAGAATGACTTCTGCTGTTATACTTTTGCCAAGCCACTATTTGCTGTTATTAGTATTCCAACACTTGCTTTTAGTAAAACTCATAATTGAATTGGACCCTTGGAGTGATTGTCTGTCATTCACTTCACACAGCCGTGCAGAATTAACCCAGAGTTAACTCACACCTGATCTCATCTGTTGAGTCAGGGCGTGTGTCGCATTCAGAGTTAACTCATCCCATCTGTTGGGATGGGACATGAGTATAAATATCTGATGGGGAAAGTAAAGAAGAGGAAGTGACACTGTTCTCTGTGGTGACCAGTGACAGGACAAGAGGCAATGGGCAGACACTGAAACAGAAAAATTCATTTATACATAAGAAAACACATTTAACTGTGATAATTAACAGTGGAGTAGGTTGATCAGAGAGGTTGTGGAGTCTTTATCCTTGGAGATATTGAAAACCCAAAAGGAGCAACCTGCTCTAGCTGACCCTGCTTTGAGGAAGAGGTTGGACTAGATATTCTACAGAAGTACCTTGAAGCCTCAACAATATTGAAGAGAACAACATATTTTGCTCTCATAAGTCATCACTTCAGTTGCTAAAACTGGGCTGGTCTGACAAGTCTAAGAGAAATGAGAGATGATCTGAAGCTTTATCTACCCTTCATGCTAAACCTTACATTAATGTAGATTCAGATTAATTTTGATAAAAGTAATTAACTCACCCACTGGAGTGGGGAAGATCCAGCATCAATCTCAGTGACAAGACTGTGGAGCAGTGCAACTGTACCATGTGCTATGGATTTTCCTGCTGTGCCAACCGATGCTAGTAGAAAGTGATGTTGAAAGCTCCTCCTTTCTGAACTTGATGTTCTTATCTCTCAACATACTGATGGGTTCAGCACTCCCTCCTCTCATTTTTGTTGTGCATTATCCTGAAACAGTGGTAAACCAGTGCTAAATAAGACATAAAGTAAACCACTCCAAGTGAGTGATTATCAATTTACTATTATTTGACTTTATCAATAGTTTCTAATACCTTACTTGTAACAAATGGATTGAATATTTTTCTCTTCTTCTTCCAAAAGTCTATCTTTTCCCAAACATGCAACCAAGAGAAGAGGATTAACAAGTTCTTGGCATTGTGAACATTGTTACTGTCAGGATTTGCCTCCCATATTTCAGCTACTGTATTCCTAGGAATAGGAAAGCAGAAAGCTCTAACATATATTTCAAATTGTGCAGATGCATTTACTAGTAGGCAATTTCCTTGATAGCGATGAGCACTGGTAGATTTTGGTATGAAAAACATAGCAAGGTTTATCTACTTTTTTTTTTTTTAATAAATACATTCAAAAGGTCTAAATTTCTTTCCCAGTTTTAAGTTATATAAAAAGTTCAGATGAGCAAACCAAGTGACCTAGTTTAGTATTCACATCAGTTACAAAATTTTTTGTATTTGACATGATAGGTACCTGTGAATATATGGGCTGTACATATATGTGCATGCATTTAATACTCCATTATACTCAGATTTTTAGACAAGAAAACCCATACGAACTTTGCATTTCAAATTAGTGAAGACATATGATCACTGTATGAGTACTTACCCAATACAGTAATACTATCAGTATTGTTAAATTGTTTGATTTACTGGTCATTCCATTGCCTTTGTTTTGAACCATGATAGTCACTGTAGTTAGACCAGTGAATGCATCAGAGTGACTGCTGTTATCTTTCAGGAACTAGTAGCTTTGACATCCTGTTTTGATACACCACTCTAAAAGGAAAAAAAATCCAAAAATGGGATAATCTTAAAAAATTACTAGAAAGAAAATTGAATGACATGAAGCTATCCTTCAGCTAAAAATAGAAATGAAAGACAAGAATGAAACATAAGCAGTCTGATTTTGCAGCACTTTCTGGTTTTATAGATGTGCACGATCTATTTTTTTTCCGCTCTGGCTTACTGTTCCGTGTGAAAGCTGGACCCTATAGAATAGAATATGTTGCTTGCTCCATCACATTTATAAATAATGAAAAATAACATGGCAAGGATTATTAAGCAGTGTAAAGCAAATAAAACAATGGAAGCAGAAATACCAAGGTATCAACATTCTTTCTGAACAGTTATTTCTATGAATTATGCTGGTATAGCTCAGTACATCTCTACTCAGTAACAGGCAGACTAACAAATTTGCTGTTTGAGCTTTTACTTTTGCTAAATGGTTTCTTGGACAGAGCAAGAGTGTAATAATAATAAAATAATCATTATCATAGAAAATCCCTACATTATTTCTCCCTTAACTAAAATCCTGCTCTTTTTATGATACACTGAAATACTTATTTAGTTGACTTCAATATATGATATGCAAATATATTTCAGAATGTCACTTACAATATGCATTTTATTTAAATAGTAGTTCAAATAAAAATGTTAATCAAGAGAGGATTGAAATCTCCTCCAACATTAAAGCTGGAAGTAAAAAACAGTAATGTACTACCATCCACCTAAAAAGCATGGGAAAAAATAAATTGCATGCAAAAATGTTAAAGTGAATTTGTCAGTCTCTTTCCACATAGCAGTATGAGTGGGAGAAATCTCCTGGAGTATGTAGTCCAGTTGTCTGCTGATGTACTTGCCCTATTAGCTAAAATATTAGCTTTTTATTTTTGGCAGCTGTGTCTCACCCTATAGTGATACCCTCTCAACATTTAACTCCTGATTTAAATGTCTCTATTCCGTCTCATGTTCCATTTCTTTGTCTTATATTCAGGATCCATTGCTCACTTTTTTTACCCCTCCACCTCCCTTTGCAGGCAGCTGTCACACTGACAGTGCAGTCCTTCTCTCTAGAGTCATACAATCAGATTGTCTAGAAAGTCCTCCTAGTTTAACTTGGATCAAGATTAGGTGTAGTGGGTGGTCAGAGCCGGCACTGCAGAGCTGTCATTGAAGGTTTACTACCAGTACAAAACCAAGGACACCGCACATACTTGTCTTCACCCTTGCGTTAATATGGGGTTAGAGAGGAGTTTGTGAGTAGAAAGACCATTAGAGTGTCTTCATACTAGCCTTATGTCAGATTAAAGGAGGAGATAGTCATGCAGGCTTGGTAGGGTAAACTCAGTTATGTAGGGACCAAAAGGACACAGTAGGCATCTGATGCCAGCAGGAAATCGTAGCAGACAGAGCGGGAGTAGGATGTCACAGACAGAATTGTTTCATAAGTCAGCACATTTGCTGCAATTCACTCCACTGCATGTTGGTAGGGAACTCCTGAGAAGACTGGAAGAAATCCCACAGTAACTGCTCTGTGTCCCAACTTTCTTAGGTTCAGAGGTCCGCATGAAGTATTTTCAATTCAACATAGCTATCGTGCAATGTCATTATGATCTCTTGTGAGAGAGGTTTATCCCGGCTCATGTCATGAGTCCCACTAAGTCAGTCTGCCATAGGCAGCCAAGTCCCTGATTCCTTACAGCAACATCAGCTGATCACTGACACCAGCCAGTCTGGATTTCCAGAGTCCTGGGGAGATTAATCAACTCTCTCTGCAAATGGATGTAAGAATAAAATAATTTCTTGGTGGTTGTCCAAGCCTTCGGGTTACCTTCCTTGCTCATAGGACAATCAACAGCCATTATCATTTCCATTTCTATTATTTATATTTTGGCATTGTTGGTATGTTTTTTATAAATATTATCTAATTTCCTCTACGTGTATTCTTTGTTTCCAGGTTTCTGAAAAGCTCATTTTTATTGCCACTCTCTTTGTGGTACCCTGTCCTGCTAAGGTACAGGCGATACACATACAGGCGATGCATAGTGTCTCAAAAATACTTCAGTTTACACTTCCCAGGGGTACACTCACCTTTCTGTCCAGCATCTTGTCTCGCCAGACCAAGAAATCACATCCTTGCATCCTAGTGGATACAGAACTACAGACTTACAGGAGACTTACACCTGAGATGCAGGTTTCCACAGTTGAGAATCCATTCCTTAGTTTCAGCTCTGGACTGTTTGGTGATTGACAGTCTGGCAGCAATAGGGTGAACTTGGAAGTAAAATAAGTTCATTTCAATAAGGTTGGGAAAAAAAGAAAAAAAGAAAAACCACCACAAAACCAACTGCTTTATTTTGAGGTATAAAAAGAAAATTATAGTATTTGTTCTCTTTTAGTTCTTATTCTAGCTTGGTTTCAATATATTTTCAGTGTTCTCCTCTGCTAGTGGAATAACAAGTCACCTCTCTCTAAAGTCAATTCAAACATCTCCCAGGAAATAAGCAGCAGTCAGTTACATAAATTTCAGTCTTTTCTTGCTGAGAAGCATACTGCTCTAAGATGAAGTCTCTCATTATACCTTTTTTTTCTGGGACGATTTCTGCTGAGTGGAAGTTCAGCCCTGGATGTTCCTATAATCTCTAACACTGAAAGTGATATGATAGGGCATTATCTCTTGTCTCTTGTACTACACTGCTGCAGTCACCATTTCAGTCACTTTGAAATTTTCAGTCATTTGAAAATTCATTCGTAAGAGCCAGGTAAGTTTAACCGTTAATTGACTGCAAAGAGTGTATATGAATTTCTCCTTGACAAAAAGGTAAGTGAGGAACATTTCCAACATCTCTGAGTATAAACTAAGATATATACATTTTTATAGCTGTAACCTCAGAACACTTGCTTGAGATAGGGCTTGATATCGTTAACAAAAAAACCTTGAAGGTAATTGTGCTTGGAATAGATGACATCTAAGCACAGCTTTAGATACAGTCAGAAGGTTTGTTAGGGTCTTTAAAACATAAATAATTGGGTTTGGAAATACTTTTTTAAACATTTGCATGAAAGCACAGGTGATAAAGCTGCTTATGATTTTCCAAAGCTGTGGCTTTAGCTGTAACCCAGTCTTTTGGAGCATACCATTATAAACCCATTCATGTTATTACATTACCTTATTAGTACTAAATTATTACTACTTTTCAAGCATAGTCTCGGGGTATGGTAGGAAAAAAAAAATCAGAATGATGTGTTTACTTCACTGATCATCAAAACCAGACCCTGTATTTAACACAAAGACAGCTGCCATCTAAAATAGTTATAACGAGTTCATTTTTTTTGCCTCACAAAAAAGTCTGATCTGGATATTTACTTATTTTTCATATATTTGATTTTATATATATATATATATATATATATGGGGTAAATTGTGTTAATGAAATAAAGTCATGGAAAATGGCATCCTTATTTCAGTGAGAGGCTCCACATAGAAGGATCAGTCTAGAGTTAACTTGAATGGATCTGGTGCACAATTTCAAATGCTTGTTGGCATTTTTTGTTTGCTTTAGATTTTTATGAAGTTAATGCTAATAGGTTTCAGAGTTAAGAGTTAGACATACCATCTCAGATCAAAGCTCATAAAAATCTGTGAATTCACAGATTATTCATAAGACTTAAAGAAGATGAAAAAGTGGCTTTACACTTATTTTTCTCACTTAATAATGACATTTTTGGCTATAGTAACTATTGTAGTAACTATATATAGTAACTATTGTAAGAACCTGTGAAATAGGCAATGATTTACCAGATTATAATGAGTCGAGAGCAACAAAGCTGCTTTCTTTCGTATTTATCAAAATATTCAATCCCTTCAACATACCTTGTCATGTCCACAGTTTATGGATCAGTAATTACCAGGACAAGGAGAATGCCTTGTCTTCTTGGTACTGTCTCTTTCAATTACTACTGCTTTTTCTAATCTATCCATAAAATATTCATGACATGCATATTTCAAAGAAGATAAACAAAAACTTCTGCACGTAAGCAGCAGTATAGCAATAGGTATTAGAATCCTACTGGACATAAACTGCTTGTTAGTTAGAAAGACTTTGGGAATTCTCATACAAAAAGAAAAAAGAATGCACTTGAATTATCTCATTCAAAATGAGGAGAGTGAATAGAATCTCCATGTACTAAATATTAGAGAGGTACTTAGTTCTTTCAGGTGTTAAAACCTGAAACTCTGTTGTGTCAGGACCCCAGTGTACCTGTGCTGCGTTCTACATGTTGAGACCAGAGGGTGCAATCGCAGCATGAAGGCAAAAGCAGGTTCTCCAGTTCTTACTGTATCAAGAAGAGCAGCATGACCAAGACACGAACTAATACTCAAGGTGGGGGCGGGGGCCTACGATCTCCTGTTTCATGTCCTAAATGATTCATATACTGCCTATAATGCAATGAAATGTAGCATGACTAGGTAAATGGACAGAATTTCTTTTTTCTTTTTTTTTTTTTCTTTTTTTTAAATCTAGCTCTGTAGAGGCAATAGCATCCTTGCTATTAAGTAATTGATTTTGGTACTAGTCGGAAATCCATATTGCTCACCAATTAATTAATATGGTCAAGTAAATGATGCTGGTGATGATGTAAACAATGACATTCGCTATTTGATCTCAATAAGCCCACAGGGTCAATGAAAAATTGCTGAAAGATAAATCATTTCCAATTTACTAGCTAGGAAAAAGAACCAAAACAAAACAGGAGTGCAATAAAAATGAAAGAAGACAGTTAAAATCTCTTATAATCTATTCTTTAATTGATCTGTTGTTGTCAGTCAGTGGTTGCAAATAAAAATAAATAGTCAGAATCTGCTACTTGGTTACATTTTTTTTTCTCCTCAATTTTGAATTTAGTGTCCAGATTGATTTTATTTCATCTTTTTGTTACGTCTTTCTTCTAGTTAAAAATATTTTTGTAGTTAAATCCCAATTAGAGTAATCTTATTAGACAAGTAAAAAAAAATACAAGACCCTTGTTCCATAATTATAAAAGTATTTTTTTTAATATTAAGAATAATTATTTCAATATTCTACCTATCAAATTTGTGTAATACTTGTAGGAAATAATGTACTGTAAATTTATATATATACACACACACACACTTGCACATACCGTATATATGTGTATCTAATATTTACAAGAACACCGGCATTAGGAGAACACTGTAGTTGAGCTCTTAGAGAAATTCAAGAAGACACATAAACCCATCTATTGTAATTTTACTAATAGTAGTAGCATATTTACCTGCTTTTATTCACATAATGAAGTGTGGCCCAACATGTGCACACAACTTGTACATCTTCACAGATTTTGGTGGGATAGGTAAAGCTCATTACTGAAGTGGAAAACCTAGACAAGGCAGCATCATATACAGAGACTGCAATGGTCTTTACCTATAGGTTGGACAGATGCCTTCACTTGCAGGTTGAAAACATTTGGAAATGTCTAATAAATGCTACAGCCATTGTGTACAGTTTTAGATGCATCTAATCTTCCTACATCCTGGAATAATCACCTGTCATCCATTTGCCTAGGGATATCGTATCCTAATTTCCATAATTTATCTTTTCTTCCTCCTCTATTTAAGCTATATTTCAGAAGAAAAAATGCACAGGAATAAGCAGTGCATTTTTCCAGCTTTAAAAGAGAGTGATTGTGCCAAATAATTCAAGAAATTATTTGTAGCTTATTGGCATACAGGGAGACAGGTCAGACAGCCTGACTGAGATGCTTGGGTCCTGCAGCCTCCCCATGAGAAGGGACTTCAGCTGTATTCATAAGGCCTCCTGCTGAGGTAGGATTAGCTTTTCTACAGGAAATGTAGAGAATAATCAAGTCACAAAAAATGAAAATGAGAGTAAGAAAATCCTGCTCTGCAGAAGCAAAATTGGACCAAATCAGTACCCGAGGAACCTGGCCTATGAAGGCCAACAGAATGTCTTTGGCACCTGGGAGAGATTTTAGCCAAAATTTTTGCACGAGAGATCTTTCTCCTTCTTGCATAGAAAATGCACAGCATGTTGTAGGACTCCCCAGCTGGGGAAGATTTTTGCTGAATGAGACTCCCTTTCATATCTGCAACTCTGAAAGACTCCTGATTAATACTGGAAACTGTAAATGACATAATTATTCAAATTGACCTAATGACACCAATTGCTTATTTGACTTGGTGAAGAGGAAAGGATGGAAGGAGGAAATTTAATGTAAATTATAAATATAAAATACAAATAGATACATGCAAAATTCAAATGCAATAGGCAGTCTATTCATCTATGAAATGTTCTATACACATAAAGCAGGTCTCAATACAGGTCATTTATGAGAGTATGATTTTTCACTTAATTCTTTCTTCCTTTTTTGATATTTTAAAAATTACACATTGTGAAGATTTTGTAAAAAATGGTAATATCACTTGTGTTTTGGTCCACTTAAGCCACTCTAACAAAAAAATCATATATCTTACATGAGTTTCTCACCATTTGAAGAAGCATTTAGAAGCATGACAGCAGAAGGGGAAAATTACCCAAAACAGTAATTGAGACAAATAAGATTTCTTCATTTTAGTGTTAGTACTTAAAATATTTTTTTTACTACATAGTTCATCTTATGTGGCAGTTTTTATGCCATCTGGGTGACTTGAGACTTGCTGATAAGAATCAGCCATATGGTATGTGTGTGAGCTTCTATTGTCCTTTCTTCAGAAAAAGTTGCTCATTTAATGACAACTTAAAAATTGAGAATGACCTGACTTCAAGACTAGAATGCTTGAAACTAGTTTTGCAATCAATATAGAACACAACTAGCCTGCTGCAAGAAAATATTACCTTGATGATAATTAATAATTGTGCTAGTATGGTTTTAGCTCATACACAGAGATTCAGTACTTTACTAAAAAGAAACCCATGTACTGTTTCCTTAATCAATGCTTGTTTTGAAGTATTACTGTAGTTTATCTGTTGGAAACTGCAGAGCAAAATTTTTAGGGAATTATAGTAATAATCCCTTGAGAATGGTATTTCTATGTTCTTACTCTGATTTATAATTTAACTACCTACAAATATGTAGAAGTAATAGAAGTTGTCAGGCTTAGATCACATAAGTGAAATTATTTATGAAAAAAAAATCTGTCTTTTTCAGAAGCAGGGGAAACTGTATAATCTCTGATGTATGTTTACAAAAGAGAAAAAATGGTTTATATCCATCTAAAAATTTCTTTACTTATAAGGTTGTACATGTACATATACATATATACACAGGAGAATACAGAGGAACACTAATCGATAATAGCAGAAAGTCTAGGCTTTTATTTAGAAAATTGAAAATAGACAGTTGGGAAAAGCCTTATTGAACCCCTTATTCTTTTAAAAAGCACTATAGCCAACTTACATTCAGGAGCAAAATAAATTTAACATACGATATGCAGAAGTATTTCAGTTTCAAAACATTTTTAATTAATATCTTACCAGAGTACTTATTTTTCTGTGAAGTAGTTTTGGCAAAAGAATATACATAGATTACATAGCTATACATAAATAGACATTTAGCAATAACAGCTACTTGAAATGAAAATGTCCTGATCATCCTTAGTTGTGCTTTGTATGATCTTGAACATGTGAGTGGTACTGTTCAAGTCTGTTAACACCAATTTAATATGGAGCTTCTGACCTTGCTAGTAATAGATTTGGTAGCATACACTGATTATATAATAGTACATGTTGTTCTAAGAACTCTGCATTACACAAGCAGAAAAAGGCAATATTTTTTACTGTTTGTGTGGGTGGCTAACCAGTCTTCAAAATATGAATTATTTTTCTTCTGTGGTCTTTATTTTTTGTGCTCTTGAAAGATTCTAATTTTTTTTTTTCCCCTCAGAGTATATATGCTGTCAATGATTTATCTCTCTCTTCGTTCTTACCAATCCCAGTGACTCGCCATGGTAAGTCACTGCATCAAATCAAATATGCCATATTGATCTTGCAGACATTGCATTATAGAGTGGACCGATACTATATTTTGGTATTTCAAAGGTGACTTACAACCTAAATTATCTGAGAACTGCTAATTAAGGCTTTTTTATTATTATTTTAAAAGAAAATGTGTGCTGTAGTTGTACAACCTTTGGGAAAAAAAAAATAAATTGTGCAACTACAACTCTACCCACTTACAAAATTCAGAATCATAGAATCATTTCGGTTGGAAGGAACCCTCAGCATCATCGAGTGCAACCATAATCTAACTCTAGCACTAAACCATGTCCCTGAGAACCTTGTCTAAACGCCTTCTAAATCCCTCCAGGGATGGTGACTCCACCACTTGCCTGGGCAGCCTGTTCCAATGCCTGACAACCCTTTCCATGAATAAGTTTTTCCTAATATCCAATCTAAACCTCCCCTGGTGCAACTTGAGGCCATTTCCTCTTGTCCTATCACTTGCTACTTGGGAGAAGAGACCAACCCTCTCCATTCTACAACCTCCTTTCAGGTAGTTGTAGACAGCAATAAGGTCTCCTCTCAGCCTCCTTTCCTCCAGGCTAAACAGCCTCAGCTCCCTCAGCTGCTCCTCATCAGACCTGTGCTCCAGGCCCCTCACCAGCTTTGTTACCCTCCTCTGCACTCTCTCTAGTACTTCAATGTCCTTCTTATGATGAGGGGCCCAAAACTGAACACAGGATTCAGGGTGGGGCCTCACCAGTGCTGAGTACAGTGGCACAATCACTTCTCTAGTCCTGCTGGCCACACTATTCCTGATATGAGCCAGGAAGTTTAGTTAAAGCTCTGCAAATTACTGTGTGACCTTCTTGAAAGGAAACATGTAAATAATTTGGTAAGAAAACTAGCTTATATGAATTCACAGCCAATTAGTTATATCAATTTACAGTTAGTTATAGGCTGCAAAAATATTTTAACTTAGTGGTATTTATCACTGTCAGATTTGTATGATCTTAATACAGATGAAAGTACATATTTTCCAAACAGCTAAAAGTTTTTGTAAATCCCATTGGAACTGCTGCTTTGGAAAGAGAGAATAAACAGGAAAGTAGGGTCGGGTAGAAGGAGAGAAAAGAAGCAACTGCAGGATAACTGCCTTTTGTCTCAGCTTCAAATTGAGAATCTCAAGTTTCTGTTTTCTGCACCAAAGCTGTTTGTGAGAGTCACTTTAAGCAATCATTAGATGAAGTGCAAAATCCCAAACCCAAACAAAACCACAGTTCTTAAAGGAACATTTAATTATGTCTGTGTATCTCACTAATAAAGTCTAAGCTCTCTCTTCTGCGTTGCACTCAGTTCAACAAGAGTCAAACTTTAGGGGGTGTGGAGCAGGTTCTCATCAAAATTAACAAGATGTCCATATGGAAACCTGCCCTTTAAGTGGATAATGCAAGACTGGATGTTAATTTCTGAAACAATACAAAAGAAGTTAAATGAAAGCTTCATTCATAAAGGATGAGTTTTGAGAGGAAGAACAGCAATAATAGCAGTTATGCTGAAAGTCTTATCTATTCCTGTTTGTCTTTTAGCAGAAATATTCAAATTCAAATGAGATTAGTTGATTTTGACAGCTTTTGCAGCTTGATTTTCAAATAGAAAAGGGATCTTTGAAATTACTAAGATGTTCAATTTAATACTTTTAGAATGAGTTTTGAGCTAGTAAATGGTTTGTTTAAATTTCAAAATGTATATAAGAAAATGAAAATTGAAGTTGCAACACCTGTTTTTGTGCTTCTGAAGTGAATTTTTCAGAGACTAAGAGGTCAAAAAAATGATACTACCCCCCCCCCCCCAAAAAAAGAAAAAGCAGTTTCAAATGAATTTTGAAGTTTTATACTCAAAAAGAGTAGGAATGTGGTAATAATACATGTGGTTACAGATCAGAGGAGAAAATAACATAATGCTTTATTTCTAAATTCTAAGGCTAACCAGGTACCAGGTAGCTAGCTAGATTTCTTTTAAGTGTAACTACTTGCAAAACTACCTATTGTGTTAAAAATAACAAATCAGCAAAGCGTGCAGTCAAAAGTATGTCACAGTCCTTTAGCTCTGAATTCACCTTAGTGATGCATGGAATCTGTTGTTTCCTGTATTTTTAGCAACTGGATGAGAGATGAGAAGTTGATTAATCAAGGTATGCTTCTTTTCCTTTCATGTTATCATTTTGATTAATTATTAATTACCTAGCTCTTTCCTGCCTTTATTACCTCCTTCTTGTATACCGTTAGATTTAGACAACTTTTGAGCTATGTGACTTATTCTCCTCAGACCACATTCTGATGCTTTCTTAAACAGATAAGCCAATGGCAATGTATACTGCAATATATCAGACAACTTTGTTTATGAGAACAGACAATTGGATTTAATATAAAGTTTATATATATGCATTAAATGTATATCTCTTTATGTATATTTAATGTTCAAACCCATGAACTTTATCTGATGAGCTGCAGCATAAGAAGAAATACTAAAAAAGAGATTTCTGGGAAATAAAATGGGAAACAAAACATTCAACAATTTGTTAAAAGACTGTAATTAAAATGTTACAGCTGTCTTAAATGAATATTTTCTAAAGACTTGTCAGGTCTAGCTTACTATAAAGACAATTGTAGAAATATTTTAACAGTTATTTAAATTCTATAAAACATCACCTGATGTTTATTCAAGGAGAATTCAATCATTATTTACATATTAAATATAATTATGATTTTCAGTCTTTTTTCTAAGAAAGGAATAACAGTTACTGAAGCCAGCCAGTTGGTAAAATAATGAGATTAGTTTGTCTCCAATGTATCTCATTTCAAAACCTCAGGTGAATGAAAATAAATTCTAATATTATTTGGATAGACTCACATGCAAATTGAATAGCATCACTTAAAATAAATGAGTGGCAAAGATAACACTTTTGTATACCTGCTAAGATTTTTTCTGACTACAAATTCACTACAGCACAAATTTCAGAAAGATAAACAGTTATTTTATGTGTCTGTTTTTAAAAGCACAAAATATCTAACACCACAAATTTAAACTTGACTTTTGCATTGATGCTAGGTTATCAATTACCTTCATTAGACTTTAAGTAGGGTAATTTTGGAGCATCTATCTTAAGAAACAAATTAGCTATGTGTAGAATCATTTAAAAGTAAGAGGTTGTGTGTTAAATGTTTAAGTGAAAATTCATGAGCATTTCTTAAGAGACAGCAAACTGCAGGAAAAAATAATGGTATGCAAGCTCAGACTCAATGAGACAAGACACTTTTTGGTAGCTTTAAATCTGTTTGTGTCATTGTAAACCTATAAACAAGTAATAAACCTCTTAAAATGACTAAGAGAAAAACCTATGACATTTTTAAGTTATGTTAGTGTAAACCTTTTGTAAATATACACATATTGTGAAAGACAACATAAAAAGGCTTGCTTATATGTAGACGATGTATGGATATCTGTAGATGTCAGTTGTTCGAGCGATTCCAAAAACAGGTACTTTCATATTGGACTCACTTTGCTTGAACCCTTCAGTGACAAACACTGCAGCTATCATTAGTAAAAGACAGTCCCTGACACACAAACAGCAGCTTTGTTAAATTACTGGATTTATTCTGGTTAAAAATGTTAAGTTCTGTTTCTTCAAGAAAAAAAATACCCTTTTTTTTTTTCTTTAATTTTGTTCAGTAGAATAGTTGCGAGACACAGTAGTAATACCTAGCTTTTATAGATATTTATCATTTATACGTTTCAAAAGGCTTCATCAAGTGGCAATTCTTTTTTCTTTTTTTTTTTTAGACATGAAAATCAAAACAGAATGAAGGAGTAACCCTCTCAAATTCAGCAAAAAAAATCTGACAAAATTTGAAACTGAACCCTTGCCCCGATTCTTTGTTAAGGCTCAACCTTTTATGACACAAGTAAGCAGAAAGAGCTACTTATCTGCTTAACCTGTGCACATCTGAAAAGAGTGCTTGAAGTCTTGATAAAGAAAGGTTAGTGGCAACAGCGGTTTGTGAATGCTACCCTGGTCCTGATTCAAGCTTGCTCAATGGGAGGAAGACCGGACCACTGTGGACATGACTTGAGGAAGTTTAGGGGGAAGCTTAAATCATTTCTGATCTATGAACGAAAGTATGGAAGCTCAGAATCTTTTCATCTGCTTGACTGAGAAACTTCTCCCCATTCAGTTGCAAATAGAGACATTTTTTACCCATGTTAGTTAATAAAGGGAACAGATAAGAACTTTTTCTACACACTAGCTCAGAGGATTTTGTGGCAACAAATGGTCACACAATTTAACCTGCTTAGACAGATGTCCAAGGATAGCTGTGTTATCTCCAAACAGTTATAGTACTTAGTCAATTAATGTAACAAACCTGATAACTTTATTTAAGAAAAAAAGTCTAAATTGTGCTTATTCAAATTAATTCAAAATGTCTGTTAACTTATACACTGATCATCTTTACTTGACACGAAAGCATTTCACTCTTATGTCTTCCTCACATATATCAAAGATATTTCTCTTTAAAATTAAGTCATTTTAACTCCACCTTTTTGTCTGGAGAGACTTCTCCATTATTAGAGCTACTTTCATAAACTGTAACAATGAAATTAAATGCTTTGTTGGCCTGTCTTTTGACAAGATTTCTACTGAGTTATTAAAAAAAGTAGTATTGCACTAAAACCTATCAGAGGTTAACTTAAAAAGACATTCCTGTATGTTTTATTCTGCAAGTTTGCTTCTCATACATTATCAAATAAATGCAATCAGGTAAAAATCTAATGCTAAAAATAAAGTTAGCCTTCACTTAATAATCAGTGACTCAAAAAAGGTGCTTCATTAGTTAATACTTCAGAAGTTGAAATTTAATTGATACAACACAGTTCAAAATGTTCATCCATGCCTGAATTTTGCAAAAGAGCAACTGATGAACAGAATATTAGGAAAATAAAAAAAAAAAAAAAGAAAAGAAGAAGCAGGGTGGCTCAGAGGGTAAACCACTACCTTTGATCTCTTCTTTGATTTTGTGTTCAATCATCCACTGAGGAAACAGTCTAGATCACAAATCCACACTTAATTTATCAGCATGGGCATGATCCCCACCTCTGCTCTCAAAGTTTATGAGTAATCTATCATGGAGTTTTAATAGCCTTCAGCAGGAGAAAGAATTCTGGCAGGTCAGCACTGTGGTTGCTATGGAATAAGAAAGATGCATGGTCTATAGACAGAAATATTGTCACCTTTACACCTCTCTGGTACATATGGCTTTGAACAATTTTCAGGTGAGTACATTCTCAACCTCAATTCACAGGTAATCTATGTCCTGAAAAGCTCTCAATAATACTCTCCACCTTATTCGTCCCTTCTTCACAGAAAAGGTTCTGAAATCTGACTAGTGATCTAAAAATGTTCAGTGTTCTCCATGATATTTCAAATAATATACCTGCTTTCCCTTTCCATGTAATTAAAACAGGTAATTATTAGAAACTTCACCTGATAGAGCATTCATTCTTTCTTATGTCTTTCACCCGCATGGCACCAAAGTCTCCTCTTCACATTACTGACAGATGAACATAGTTCAAGAAATCACATCTGAAAAGAGAGAAAATATTTGCTTTAGTATATACATTTTAAGCAATTTCCAGCTACTTTATTTACTAGCAGATACCATATCAGGGCTTATAATCCATGCTATTTTCTACATAGAGCACAGGTGAGGTCTAGCCCTGTAAACATGGCTTTGCCATTGCTAAAGGCAAGAGTCAGGCTGTGGCAGGTCCCAGGGGTGCCTGGACAGCCCTTGGCCTGAGCGAGGCTGACCTGAGTTTACCAGGTGCCCTGTGCCCAAGTGCGCATTGCCCAACCTGTTTGAGTTTCAGCTCTGTGAGCACCGCCGGGGAAAAGGCTGACAGACTCAATCTGCCTCTGCTGGACAAACAGCCCTTGTGTGATACTGGAGGCCTCCAGGGTGGCTTTCACCTCCTCTCTGGGAGCAGGGAGAATGGAGCAAGTGGGGATGGGAAAATGTATTAGAAGAAAGCCAAGGGGACCCCAGCACTGATGAGGAAAAAATATCCTACCTTCAACACCACACTCCTCCCAGTGAAGACCACAGGATACTCATCATAAATATCTTCAGTCTTCTTCAGTAAGAAGAAAGTATCAACCTTGGGACACACTGGAACCTTGGAAAGGTGAACATAACTCCAGAGAAAAGGGGCAGATACTAGAAACACTCAGATAATATTTTATTAATAAGTCTTTTCTATTTTACTTGCTTGGTTTGGACGATTAGAGCATTAGAATAGTAATTGTACTAATATACTCTTAACTCTATGAATATGAGATGTTACCTTTCATCTGTAATGAGATTTTGGGTGTAACAGAGCAAATTCATATAGCTCCTGCAGAAAAACCCAAAATGCAGAATTAGCCACTAAAGCTAGCTCTTTTCTCTGCTTCGCTCATTTCCTAATACCAGAAGCTCTTCTTAAAAGGAGGCATGCTTAGCAGATAGAAAGTCAGAAATTAGACAATCTATACGATCTGTTTCTCGGGAATGCTTGTTCTCAAGATGAGGAATCCTTTTCCATAACAAACAGAAATTAGAACCAGGAAAGAGTTATGGCAGTACAAGTACAACACAGCCAATGTAACAGCTTTACTCCATTGACATTAACTCTGTAGTACTAGCAGTGTACTTCTGAAGTGAATGTCCTAGTCATTACTACCTTACGGTAACAATGTCACAGAATCACCCAGGTGGTAAGGGATGCTGGGAGGTCTGTAGTTAAGCCTTTTACTCAAACCAGCAGGGCCAGCTCTGGGGTCATACCAGGTTGCTTAGGGCTTTCTCCAAGCAGGTCTTGAAAACCTCCAGGCACAGAGTTCACACAACCTCACTGTGCAACCTACTTTACTTGACTGCCCTTGTGAGGAAAAAGCTTATTCTTAAATACAGCCTTAAGCATCTTGTTTCAGTTTGTATCTACTCTTTTTTTTTTTTTTGTCCCACCCTGCTCCCTGCAGTCAGCTCTTCTCCAGGATGAATAAGCCCAGCTCCCTCAGTCTCTCCTCATATGGTAAGTGCTTCAGCACTGATTGACTTGACATCTCTCCTCTTACCTTGCTTCAGTTTATAGATGCCTTTGTTGTACTAGGTGGTTCAAACTAGACAGAACATCTAGATATAATCTAATGAGTGAGGAATAGAAGGGGTACTCACTTCCCTGAACTTATCGTCTGTGTCTCTGTATATAATAGCCCAGGATACAGTTGGCCATCTCTGCTGGCAGGGTAGGCTGCTGGCTCATGCTCAGGTTGCTTCCAGCCTGGAGACTAGCAGTCCCTCAACATAGCTCAGATGGAAAGATGAAGGCCGTGGGATGAGATTAAATAGAGCTCCTGTGTCCACTGGTGTGGGTGGAGGTCCCAGGTGAAGCTGATGAGGCTTTGTGCTACTCAGGGCCCTGCTGTTCTGCACTACTTGGTAAAGTAGAAGTAATTTTTGTTTACCTGCTCCCGTAATGGTCCAAACGTTTTTGAAGTCTTGACATCTGACCATTCCTCTTAAGCATCCTGTTACAGAGGGTGCTGTGAATGAGTAAATAAGTATGTTTGTGGATAAAAAGTTGCATCCTAGTGTGTTTCTTGAATTGTTCGATATTATCAATTTTGCTAGGAAAGACTTCTGCTATTGTTAATTTTGTCCAGGGAACGTTTATGATTTCATAGGCAAACGGTGTAAACAAAGGATTCATTAAATGCCACCATTTAGTCTATTTGTTTGGATAGTCTACCGATAAACTGAGTAAAATGCTGAGAGATAGAGGATAACTAGATTTGTATTAAGAATGGCAAAATGAAAATATATACATTAAGAAGCAAGTTTTTCTTACTGAGAGTGATGTGGGAATTCAGAAGCAAAAGTATACTATTTTGCTTATTGTGACAATAATTCAATTTAAAATTTGACCTAGTAAGAGATATGTTTAATTACTTGTAAAGATCTACTTTCCTAGAAGAAATACTTGATATGCATCTGTGAAGACCTCATTCTTCTGCTTAGTCCAAAAACCAGGTTCAACATGAGGAATGGCAGTAAAAATTTCTCATCCCATGGTATGTTTCTGAAAAGAGACAGAAGAGGTCTAGCTTTCTGACCATTCACGACTTGGCAAATGCTCTGACATTGTCTCCTAGAGCAGTAATTAGTCTCAGCTGAGGCCCTGGATGTGGACTGGCAATTGGATCAAGGTCACAAAACTCATTTCATGTAGCTCTTGAATTCTGAATTAAAGGTGCGTGTGTACAAGTGTTATTTGTAACTTGTTACTCTGCTAAAACTGCACTAAGTCAGTACAGTATAAGGTGGTTTAATGCCACTGCCTATGTGCTAACCATTCTCTTAACCTGTGTCTATTAACCCTTGAAATCTGTAGGAGTACCCTATAACTGCCTCATTCTTGAAGCAACGGATTAAAAAGGTGTTATTTCTGAGAATGACATCTTGGTGTCAGTAAAATATTAGAGTTACATGCTATGTCATTTCTAAAAGTACAGTCTTCAAATGAAGGTCTTTCAGGAAATCAATGGAAAGTCGTAAGTAAAAACTTTTATGTTATTTGGGTAGGCAAGTCACTACAGTGACCACAGTTTTCAGTTGGTAAATTGATCATAACAGTCATTTTCTCCTGACCTAATTTCCTTAACCTCTGCTGACTACGGTTAAATTTGTTGGTCTACATATGTATAGTAAAATCTATTCTGTATTATTTATCACTAAATATATCCTACTTCATTGTTTATTTACCATACTTTCTTTGTATCATGTTTAATGAAATTTTGTTTCATTTTTTTGTTTGTTTGTTTCTCTGTCCCCGCTTGTCCTTCACTGTTTTCTGTTACTTATTATTCTATTTTTCCATTTTCCTTTATCTGGTGTTTTTATCTAAGTCTATTCTGTTCATTTCCATCTGTGTAGGCACATGAGTGAGAGGTTATCCTCATATCTGTGCTAGGTTGGGGCAACCCTGTTCCCATATTTATATGGACAGCTAGTCTTCTCTCTTCTTTCCAGCTGCAGTTATGGTTTGCTCTTTCTCATAGAAATGATGCATGCTCTGAATGCATGGAGTCCTGTTTTCTGATCCCTTTGAAGTATTGCAATATTTCTTTCTTATAATTTGTGAGATCTTCCAAATTTCCAACAATGACAGAACCAACTTATAGAAACAAACATTTGAAAAAAAAATAGTTTTACACCTACAGCTCATTTAGATGATGCACAGGAAAACAGATCTATATAAGTAGAAGACATGGAATTTCTAGTTATGAGAAGATTTGTTTTGCTTAGAAAATTGCCTCATAAAATGGAGGTTTAACTCTTCTTTCTTTAAATGTCCACAATGCCATTATGAGTAGATCATCCAGAGACTTGCATGGTCAATGAGGAGAGTTAGATGAGTTTTACATGTAATTTGTCTATCTTGTGTTGTTTTAGGATGAGATTAATGAAACTATAGAAGTGACTGTTTTTCTCCCACTGACTATAGATGCAGTCTTAAAGACTCTCTCAGGTACAGATATTGTATAACTACTCTTAAAATGAGGTGAAATACCTCCTCAGCCATGGTGTTTACAAAAAAAAATAGAAAAACAAATAGAAATCCCAATCAGACTTTGACAGTAGCACCCTAAAATAGGCATTTTTAAGTCTTCCCTAACTACCATATTTTGATATTTGTGACTATGAGCCTGAAACTTTAGAAATCCTGACAATAACTTAAATTTTCAAAATGTTGTGGTCATATAGGTGAACCTAGAATAATAAAATATGTATCTGAAGTTGCCTATGAAATTGGTTGTCCCAGATTTGACCTGCTGGAAGCCAGAAATCTTCAGTTGCCAGTCTGCCAGTTGGTGTCTACTGGTGAAAGTTCAGCACGCCCAATTTGTGTTTACAGAATTAGTTTTGTGGGAAAGCTACCAGCAAGCACTACCCATAAAGCACCATTTTCGTTCAGTGGGCTGCTCTTGTGCTGGCCATGCGTTCTAGAGTCTATGAGGAGAGATCCCAGAATGCGAAGCAGACTTCTTTGTGAAGAACAAATTATAAGACGCTGCCAAAACAGAGTTAGTTATACGACTTTTGTTAAAAGCTGTAGAAATAAGAACATATAATTAGCATGAGCTCTAGTGTATTGTACAACACAATAGCTCCTATACTAGTTTGGACCATTCTGTAATGACACTCTGTAATGATACTATTACATTATTACTCTGTATCATTACAGAATATGAAAGAAAAAAAAATCATTTGCATGAAAAATGCCTCCAATTTTTTTTCTTCCTTGTGCAAATTTGACTATGAAATTCCCATCTTTCACCGATGTTAGTCTGTCTTAGTCTATGTATTAGTCTACCTCTTTAGTCTCACTGATGCTATGATGAGGGATAGTGTATAATTGCTCTTCAAGAATCAATCACAGGCATAACACATTTTGTTATGAAGCAAGTTTGTAAAGTACTTTAAGCATGCACACTACTAAAACAAACCGTAACAATTATAATAATCTTTATAACTTCTCTGCCTTGGCAAGAAGAATAAGAGATGTCATATATTAGAATCCTCATAAAGAAGATAATAGCTCCTCCTCATAAAACAAACTAACAACAACAACCTACAATGTATTATTTGTGGCCCTTAAAATGTCCAACATACACATTTGTACACTATATCCAGAATAATTTCCATAATATTATTCAAATAATTTATTCTGCTGATTTAATGTTGCATTTCTATCAGTCATATACTGCAGCATCACCAGAGTTACAATATCAGCCATTATCTTTGCAATATCTTGAAAAGGACAGCCTAACCTCACTGACAACTGAACTGGATGATGAAATATCTAATAACTGAAAGTCAAACCCCGCTACTATATATTTTACAAGTGTTTCAAACCCAAGCCAGGAGTGCCTTACAAGGATAAAGGGTTTTGTTACCCCATTACTAAAAATAATGTGCCTACTTTTATGCCAACGCAAGACTTTACATGCTTATTTCCAAGGGCTTATGTGCCTCTTACACTAAGTCCTCTGACACATCAGTTATATGAAAGTAACAACATTTTAATAAACAGCAAACACCATAACAAAATCAATAACCATTTCTACTCAAGGTAGGATTGAACTCTTTATTCCAATACTTGCTAACTTTATGAATAATGCTGTTGTGGTCTGAAGAATTATCCATATGTATGAGTTAAGTATGTACAAAAACATCAGCAAGACCAAGGTCGTAACTTATTGAATGAGTCTTTTCCTCTGTTATTTTTGGACCACAAGCACATTATGCTAAAGCTTGAGTTGTGTCTGCTATATTTGCTGACAGCCTCTGAGCCAAATTTTGCTAAGCCCACAAAACGGGCTTAGGTTGGCCTCGTACATTTAGATGGGAGAAAATCTGCAATGGTTTTTAGTTTGTCTGAAAAGACTGCCTGTCCTTAATACAGGGATTAAAGTAACAAGCTTTATTGCACAATTTGCAATATTGTGTTTGAAATCTCTGCAGGATCACCCATCCTGCTGAGCATAATTTCAGAACCTAGCAGTACTATTAAAAGTACGTTCTATCGACTATTCTACTAAATTGCCATTACAACAAATGATAAGGATCATCACACAGGGCTACCCTAAAATGTCTGATCTCTGTCCCGCTGTATGCTGATTCTATGCTGAGCTGTCTGATGCTTGAAGAATGTGCAAAAAAAACCCCACCTCCCTGACTTTCTGCATTTAAGCCTTTGAAATGAAATTTCAGGCAGTGAAAAGAAAATATGCCCCTATGCTTTGCTTTATCAAGTCATATTGCTTCTCCCCTTAACAACAATAATAAAGCAATGCAATAATGATAACCTAGAGAGAGCTCTTCTGTTAAATGTATGTCTGAGTCTTTCTCCTGGTGTGATTTCTTGACCTTCTTCCAGGTCTTTCTTATACGGTGTGTCACTGATTATTTGCATCTTTTCCAGCCTGTCTCTTCCATGGACTATCAAGTTAGTGAAGTGTTTATTTTTGTTCACTATATGAGCCATTGATATATGGGATTGGTAGGTAGAAATATGTAAATGCCTGTATTCTTGTATTTGACCTTCATAATGTGATCAACTAGATATAGTTAAAGTTGATGAACTATACTGAATGAATTACATTTAGACAAGTTACTAGATCTAGGAAACGCTTCATTTTCCTTGGATTTTATGATTATGGTTCTGTGCTCTTTATGCTTATAATTCTCAGCAGTTTTGAGAATTAAGTGTATGTACAGCCATATTTTTGAATTATACAGTTCATCTAACTGAGGATAGAAATACATGAGGACCTAAGAGGCAGGAAAGATTTTTTCTACAGAAGTAATATTCTCCACATCGCAATGATAGCCTGCTGAAATCTTCATTTCACTTTTCCCACCTCTCTTTATGTTATTAACACAAGAGTGCAGCTATGCACTCCATAACATTGTCTTACTCCAGCCCATATCTCTAGGGTGAATTGTGCCAAATTTGCATAGGATATCTCCAGCTCAGATTCTCAGAGGGACTTCAGAGACAGCTGTTCTGAGTGATTTCCACTTAGAAGAATGCTGCCCAAAAGGACAAGCTATTTGGACTTCAGGGAACTGCAAGTTTAAAGGGTAAATTAAGGTGACATTGCAAATCTTTCCTTAATGTAAGTGAAGGAAGCCTTCCCCCCAATATTACATTTTGCATGGCTGACGGTGTCCTCCAGGTAGAATTTAGGCAGACTGTAGGTGTTTGAGCTCCAAATTTGGATTCTTAGCATTACCAGCTTTTCAGATAATCTGGCCTGCTTTTTTTGTACGTGTGGTAAACCTCCAGTGTTGAAATATCTGAAGAGTCCATTTCCTTTGGCTTGTCAAGCCTCGTCAAATGAACAAAGGGAGGATTCAATCACAAAGCAACCAGCTTGGTTGAGTGAGGGACTCAGCCGTGCCCTGCGGTGGGTGGGTTGGAGCCGCTGGAACTGGCTGTGTCTGGCACAGGGCAGCCCTGGCCACTCCTCACAGAGGCCACTGCAGCCTCTGACAGCCCCTGGGAACCTGCACCCCGTACAATGCTTTTTTTCTGCAACCTATTTGTGATTAAATCAATATGTTAAATTTATATCATTAAACTCATGTGCTTCTACTAAACTTAAGGCTGAGCATAAAGCTCTGTAAAAATAAGAATATGATGGGTTGTGGGCTGGTTAATCAATGAATGATCTACAAATACTTTGTTTATGATTGCTTGCAGTATTTATATGAATGTACACGTACAGGAGAAATAATCCCCAACATTTTATAGGTACACTTGTTGTAGCCTGAAGTTCTCAACATATTAAATTTTAAAATATGAACAATTTTTAATTTTGTGTAAGTTGTAAAACTTACACGAATTAAATGTAATATTTTGTAAGTTTTAAAACATACTGTTACTATTCCAACTTGTAACCGAAGTCTTTATTGATAGCTTTATCTCATGAAAAAAAACTTGTTTTGTATGGAGACAGACAGTGAAATAGTATCAGTCAAATATAAACCAGAAATATACTTAATTATCAGTGATTTGTTTTGTTTAAACTGGTACATCTACCCAGAGTGCCCAAGAGGGGTATGGAATTGGCACTGGTGTGAGATGGGTGGCAATATTCACCCATGGTGCTCCACATGGGAGGAACAAAGTGGCTCCCAGTGAGCTGAGCATGAATTCCCAGTGGAAGACACTGCTATGCATCTCACACGATGTCATCTCCCTTCTCTTATTGTTCAGACCTCTGCTGCATGGAGAATGGCAGTCCTGAGCTGGTCATCCTTCAGCAGTACCTTCACACTTAG